>NW_024609883.1:76431378-77036600 GCF_016920785.2 Ixodes scapularis
GACGCGCGCCCTGTGCACCGATCTCCGTACAGAGTGTCCGTCAAAGAAAGGCAGGTGATCCAGGAGCAAGTTCAAGAGATGCTGAACGACGACATAATTCAACCCTCAAGCAGTCCTTGGGCCTCCCCAGTCGTACTGGTTAAGAAGAAAGATGGGACGCTTAGGTTCTGCGTGGACTACCGGCAGCTGAACGCAGTGACGAAGAAAGACGTCTATCCACTCCCCCGCATCGACGACACGTAGACCGGCTGCGCCATTCTCGATACTTTTCATCGATGGACCTGAAGAGCGGCTACTGGCAGATCGAAGTCGACGAACGGGACCGAGAGAAGACAGCTTTTGTCACACCGGATGGGCTGTACGAGTTTAAGGTGATGCCCTTCGGACTATGCACGGCGCCAGCAACTTTCCAGCGTGTTATGGACACCGTACTCGCAGGACTGAAGTGGCAGAGCTGTCTCGTCTACCTCGACGACGTCGTAGTGTTTTCCGGTGACTTCGACGAGCACTTGCGACGACTCCGAGCTGTTCTTCACGCCATACGGACCGCCGGACTCACCCTCAAGCCGTCAAAGTGTCGGTTCGCCTATGACGAGCTGAAGTTCCTAGGTCACGTGGTTAGTAACGAAGGCATTTGTCCAGACCCAGAGAAGACTCGCGCCGTCGCAGCATTTCCATCACCAAGAAACAAGAAGGCCGTGCGAAGGTTCCTTGGGCTATGTGCCTACTATCGGCGCTTCGTTCGAGATTTCGCAAAACTTTCCGCACCGCTCACAAACCTCACGAAGGACGCCGAGAAGTTCGAATGGGCCAAGGAGCAGCAGCAGGCATTCGACGAGCTGAAGCGACGACTGCAGACTCCTCCTGTCCTTGGACATTTCGACCAGGATGCGGAAACCGAGATTCACACGGACGCAAGTAACGCAGGACTTGGCGCGGTACTGGTTCAAGTACAAGAGGGCACCGAACGAGTCATCGCCTACGCAAGTCGGACATTGTCCAAGGCGGAGCGAAATTACTCCACGACTGAAAAAGAATGCCTTGCGGTCGTCTGGGCGATCACGAAGTTTCGTCCGTACTTATACGGAAGCCTGTTTCGCGTAGTCACGGACCACCATTCGCTCTGCTGGCTTGCGAACATCAAGGACCCGTCAGGACGCCTTGCGCGATGGAGTCTCCGACTACAAGAGTTCAACATGACCGTAGTCTACAAGTCAGGCCGCAAGCACAGCGACGCCGACTGCCTGTCCAGAGCTCCCATCGAAACACCTTCCGACAGCAGCGACGACGATAACGACGAGTGTTTCCTGGGCGCAGTGAACACCGACGACATGGCCCGACGTCAACGAGACGATCCTGAGCTGCGCGCACTAATGGAGCACCTGGAAGGGCGTGGGAGTGCCATACCACGTGTTTTTTCACGAGCCCTGCCGACCTTCGCCATTAGACAAGGAGTTCTCTACGAGGAGAACTTCGGCAACAACAACTCGACGTGGCTGCAGGTAATCCCGACCGACCTTCGAGAGGAGATCTTCCAAGCCTGCCACGACGACCCGACGTCCGGACACCTCGGTTACAGCCGGACACTGGCCCGTATTCGTGAAAAGTGTTACTGGCCCAAGCTCCCTAAAACGGTCCACCTATACACACGATCATGCCATGAATGCCAGCGACGAAAGAAACCTTCAACGAGGCCGGCCGGACTGCTGCAGTCAATTCCCCCGCCAACGGCACCCTTCCAACAGATCGGAATGGATCTACTTGGCCCTTTTCGACCGTCGACGTCGGGAAATCGCTGGATCATCGTCGCCACAGATTATCTCACGCGGTACGCCAAAAAAAAAGCCCTTCCTTCCGGAACTGCTGTGGAAGTTGCCAAGTTTTTCATTGAATCCATCGTCCTCCGGCACGGCGCTCCCGAAGTCCTGATCTCAGACCGTGGATCCTCGTTCATGGCCCTGCTGACACAAGAAGTCCTTCGTCTCAGCCACACCAGCCATCGTCGCACCACGGCGTACCACCCTCAGACCAACGGGCTGACACGGAAAGACTCAACAAGACCATCGCCGACATGATTTCCATGTACGTCGACGTGGAGCACAAGACATGGGACGAGGTTTTGCCGTACGTCACCTTTGCCTACAATACGGCCGTGCAAGAAACCACCGGGGTTACACAATTTCAACTGGTTCATGGTCGCAAAGTGACGACAATGTTGGACGCAATGTTACCCCACGAACCGGCTGCCGACGGAAGCGACGACGCCCAGGTGGTTGCCCAACGGGCAGAAGAAGTCCGTCAGCTCGCCAGACTCCGGATTCAAGCCCAACAACGTATCGACACTGGCCGCTACAACCTTCGTCGCCGGGACGTCCACTTCGAGCCGGGAGACAGGGTGTGGGTCTGGACACCGATCCGCCGCCGTGGTCTCAGCGAGAAACTCCTGAAGCGCTACTTTGGACCCTACAAAGTGCTTCGTCGACTCGGGGATGTGAACTACGAGGTGATGCCCGATCGAACACGGACTTCGTCACGCCGCCCTCCAAGACCAGAAGTCGTCCACGTCGTGCGCATGAAGCCGTACTACGCTCGATAGGACTGTGGACCTTATGTGTTTCAAATGACTCTTTAGTTTACCGTTATTTCTGTTTGCTTTGTTTTCGGTTTGTGCTGCATCGGGACGATGCGCTTTTAAAGGGGGGGATAATGCCGCGCGCAGACTTGCAGAAGGTTCTCGTTTATTCTTGCTGCGAACATAACTTCTGTCGTTTCTGTTGTTCTAGAAAGTGCGTGTTCATTCTCGCCCCAAGCGCGCTACGCTCGAACCTTCCCCGCCGAATCTTGGAGATAGTGACTCATTCTAGATAAGAGGCCGCCCGCGACCTTGTCGAGTCAGTTTCGCCCAGCGTTCGACTGTGCTGCGACGCCGACTTCGACGCCCGCGACGCTCTTTTATTCTCTTTGTACACTTTTAGTTTTGGCACAAGTTCGCCGCATTAAACGTTTATTTCGTTCTGTTTAGTTATTTTTCTTTTGGTCACCACCCGTGACAATAGCGCCGTTCTGTCGGAGTCAGCTCCTTCGAAAAGAAGGCTATCAACGTGGTGGCCAAAAAATTCAAGTTCGTTGGTCGGATTGACGAGAAGTCTGTATTCTTGGAAGCGCAAGAAGAGTTGACGTAGATGATCGGATTGCTCTTCCGATGTGTTTCTGAATACAAGGATATCGTCGATATACGCGAAGGTGAATAACAAATCTCGGAGGACTCGGTCGACGAATCGTTGAATGGTTTGTGAAGTGTTGCGCAGTCCGAAGCGCATTCGCAAGAACTCGTACAATCCAAACGGTTTAATGACAGCCGTCTTGGGGATGTCTGCCGGTTCCATGGGGATCTGGTGAAGTGCCTTCACGAGGTCCACCTTGCTGAAAACTTTCGCGCCCTGCACGATGCCACCGGAGTTCTTAATATGAGGGATTTGGTAACGGTCGGGCAGAGTACACTTGTTTAATGACCGGTAGTCCCCACAGGGGCACCAGTCACCAGTTCTTTTAGGGGCTATGTGAAGTGACAAAGACCAGGGACTCGAAGATGGCCTTATAAAACCAAGTTCATGCATGTGTTGGAATTCATTCTTGGCTATCTTGAGGCGGTCGGGAGTGATTCGACGTGGTCTGGCAAAATCGCGGCCCCTTTCGCCACGCTGTGATGGGTGACGGTGTGTCGGATGGCTTGATCGGGAGCAGGTGGGCGAAACACGGCTGGAAATTCGTCGCCGATGGTTTGCAAAGGAGAACTCGTTTCTGCTCGCGGAAGAGCAAGTTTAAGATGAGGAGACTTCGACACGATAACTTGCACACTCAATTGTGTCTCGGTATCAGGAAGTTGATTTCTCCTGAGGTCCACGGTCAGTGTGAATTGCGGCAGAAAGTCTGCTCCTATGATTGTCTGCCGAACATCCGAGATGATAAAAATCCAACGGAATGTCTGGCGGAGCCTGATGTCCATTGTGAGGGACCTTTCGCCGTACGCTTTGATAGGGGATCAGTTAACAGCCTGGAGCGGTGGGAACTCTTAGCGGAACGGGCGGTCCTCCGGCGTAGAAGGTACCACGTTTACCTCAGCCCGGTATCTTCCAGGAAGCGGACCTTCTTATTGCGGTCCGTGACGTAGCAAAGCTGGCCTGAAGTTGGGCTTTCGTCGCTGGCGGCCTTCAGCAGGTGCCCATGTCATTTCCCAAGTAGTTACACGGTGGGCAGCATGCTCTGGCTCGGGATTCGTATCTCTGGTGGTACTAGAATACTCCTGGATGTGAAGACCCAGCTCTTGATTCACTGCGGCGTCGGGCAGCGTTAGCTCGTGGATTGACGGTCGAGGATCGGGAAGGTCGTGATTGGAGGTTAGGATTCTCACGACTGAGCTCGCTCACCCTGTCCTCTATGTGATCGTTGAACCTAAGAAGTCGAGCGAGCTGGGATCCGATGTCGGTCACAGTAGTGCACGGCGTTGAGGAGGTTTCTTGACACACCGCTGTGATGGTAGGGAAGCCTACGTCCATGATTTGGTAGGCCATACGAGCAAGCGTGGAGATTTAGTCGGTGGCGGATGTGCTCAATATCATCCGGATTTGGCTCGGTAGGCGTTGGAGACAAAGTTCTTTAAATTTGGAAGTGTCCATCGTCGTGACTTTGTCCCCAAGGAGGTGCTCCATGCGCCGCAATAATTCCGTAGGTTTCGGTCACCCAGCTTCTCGGCAGTCAACAGCTGCTGAAGGCGCCGTTGCTCAGACTCTCTGGTGCGACGAATCAGTTCTTTCCGTAGAGTCTCGTAGGGCTGATCTGCGGGTGGAGAACACAGAATGTCGCGAACCATGGATGAGGCTGACTGCGGGAGGGCAGCGGCGACGTAGTCGAATTGGGTCAAACAAGAGGCGATCCTGCTTTTCCGGACAATTGCTTCCGCGGTCAGGAACCACAGCTCGGATTCGGATGACCAGAACTTTGGGAACTTGATATTGAGATTCGCCGCCGCCAGTGTCATCGGGGCTCCGGGAGAGGCGCCATCGTCTCTGAGGCTCATGACGGGGGCACAAAGCTGGACTCACCCAATGAACCAGGGCTCCATGGCAGCGTAGCTGGGCGTGGTCGGGGGCAGAAGTATGTAGGAGTGGAGGCTCGGTAAATCACACTCTACATATTTATGTACAATATTTACACTGGCTTTTTGACTAGCTCATCGGGGGGCCCTTCGCCGAATCCCAGATTCCGCGCAGCTCGTGGCCCAGGCACAACGTGTCCCTGGCTCGTGCCTGTCCCGTGAGCTTGGCGCCGTTCAAGAGCTGGATCGCTGCCGCTAGCTGCCGGTACAGGTTCAAAGAATGCGCCCCAATCTTCACATTAAGTCCTAGTCGGAGTCCACGCTTCTTCACATATTGAAAGGAACACCCAAAAATCATGGCCGGGTTTATGCAGTTCTATTATCTGCTCTATACCGGTGCTCGTCAATCGTTGCGCAGGAGCAGGAATGACAGAGTTTCGTGGTGGGGTCTCTATTAATGTGATTCTAGAAGGAATCGTATGACGGCGACGACAGTCAATGAGCTGGAAATATCTGCAAAGTGTTTCCCGTAAAACTACCGCTTTAGAAGAAAGAAAACCAATTGCTATAACCAGCTTTGCACCTAAGTGAGGAGTATGGAAAATCGACGCGCTAACCATTGCGCTATTGAGGATTTTTTTATTTTATTTTACTACCGGGATTTTTTTCCAGAATTGTTCGGAAAAACTACAAAAACCTGCATACACCTTTTGAAAACCTTTGTGTTGGACTGTTGCTAAATGTGCTCCCATGAAATATTCTGCCTACGGATGCGGTTTACTTTCCTGACTAAAGAATTCGGCCATAGCCCGGGCATTCTTAATCAACACTTACATTTCCCACAACTCACTTCCAATTGCGATTGAAATTTAGCTCACTTTGAATCGCATCTGAGTTCCCCAAATATTAAGGGTTCCCCAAATATTAAGGTGAGAGGCTGGATCGGGGATCAGTTGCCAGGAAATAAAAAAAAAGTCAATATAAATGAGAAATGAAGCTAATTAATAATTCTAAATCAGCCTTTAAATACAAAATTGAAAGTTAGAGTAAAACAAAAGAGAGACTCTAAGAAGCATGAAAAGACATACGCTATATTAAAAGGCAATATTTAATCTAATTTTGCCCTTACAGTAATTGGGAACCTGAAAATTTGCTAGGAATAAATCAAAGCACGTAGGAACTTTGCCATGTTCACTCAGAGCAGAAGACTAATGAGAATGATAGAACTGCCGCTGACGATATGCAATGGATACAACACAATTCGCTACGCGCAAATTGCACGGGAAAGCAAAGCAATTGTTAGGTACGTAGTTACACAGACATGAAACAGGGCCTAAGAATAGTGATGTTGGTGATGACAATGTCCAATAAATAAGATGACGAGGGAACATGCCGTTTACGCTGTTAATGAGCTTTGCGACACCGTCTCTTTACACGCGCCTATTGTTGCCCCGGTAATGGGGTATCCACACGAAGGAGAAATCCGCCACTTTCCTCCGCGGAGCGTGCATCACGTGAGACCTACGTCATCCCTTTTTTACGCCTCGCGGTACCGTTTTTCTCCGTGGCGGAGGCGCGGAGGTTTCGTGCTGTCAGCCCGAAAGCTCTCCTGGTGCACACGGCGGATCCGGGGACGGAGTTTCCCGGGTTGTTGACGTCACGACATCCGTCCGCGGAGTTCTCCTTCATGCGGATACATGAAGGAGAACTCCGCGGTGTATCGTGACGATACAGGTGTATCCCCATGACGGACCAAATTGCTGTTTTGGTCCGCGGGCGGCGCATCACGTGACCTTACGTCACCGGTGTTTGAGGTCCGCCGGCGGTCCGCGGCCCTCGCTTCTGAGAAATGCAAGCGACTTTTCTCGCCGGACCCCTGCGGCGGACCGCTGCGTTTTTAGTATAATTGACGCGCTAAGTCTGGCAACAAGCTGACTTTTGTTGTTTGGATTGGAATTCAAATCCAAAGTCGTTTTCTTTTGGTGCCGACTGTTGAAGACGAAGAAGACAAACCTTTTGTTGTGCGACGATGCAACTTTTTACTTCGTCGCGCTCATGCATGGAGCAATTCCCCGCTCTGTGGGACAATAGTCGCGACGACTACTCAAATAATCATCTAAAGATGTCCCTGTGGCAGAACATCTTGGCCCAAGGCGCGCCGGGAGCTGTAGAAACTGCTCCTCGCTGACGCGTTGAAGCTGACGGTACTCGTCGGGGTCCGAAACCAACAGCTCCGAAAAGAGTTGACTATGCAGACCACGATCTTCCCTGCACATGCAGGGCTTCATGCAGCACGCCCTTTTCGGTTCACTTAAGTCCTCCTCGTCCTCAATAGTCAACGCCAGGACCACAGCGGCCAAACGTCTCTTTCGCTCAACCTCTATCTTGGCTCCTCACAAATAGCCTCAAAGCAGCTCGCTGCATACGTTTGGCGGAGCTGTGAGGTCGAGGGTTAGACCAGCCAGTTCACCCTGTCGTCTGGTCTTTTGGTCCGCCGTGTGGATGCTCAATGCAGCCGGGCCGCCCCCGGGCCGCGCATCACGTGATCAATCGGTCCGCGGCTGTAGTGTTTAAAGAAAAGAAAGACGAAGCAGAAATTAGATGAAAAAGGAAGAAGACGATGAAAAGGCGTACAACTGAATCGGCGTTCCTTCATCTTACATTCAACTACACTACATACACTACATTTGGCGACGAGGTAAAGTGGATTTCAACTTACTGATCTTGCAGCGCATACTATGTGGACCTAGAAATGAGTCACGCAATGCTGCAGCCGCTTCCTTCGTTTCTTGAACGGCCTGGAAGACCCCTGGTTCCGTGGGACCAATGGCGCCGAATGTTCGAGAACTACCTTGACTGCGTCGAAGAGTCTTCCCTTATGCCGAAGCGAAAGAAGGCACTGCTGCTACATGCCTTAGGAACGGAAGGACAGCGAGTCTTCTTCACGTTGCCTCACGTCTCTGCTGCTTCCCCTAGCACAATTCCTACCGCAACCGCGTCCACGTCAAGTGTTACTACTACCACTGACGTGTACCAAGATGCTCTCGCGACTCTGGAGGCCCGCTACGCAGCGACGTACAACGTTATCACAGAACGCCGCAAGTTTCGCCAGCGTACACAAATTCCTGGTGAAACGATTGGCGAATTCCTCACGGCATTACGAGGACTTTCGCAGACCTGCAGCTTCGGCTCCGCATCGGACGAAGCGCTACGTGATCAACTGGTAGAGGGAGCTTCGATGACTCACGTTCGAGAACGACTCCTACTAGAAGGTTCTGCCCTTTCCCTCGAAAAGGCTTTGAACTTGGCCCGCAGCGTGGAACAGTCCAAGAAAGAAGTACAGGCATCCACTGACCCGCCTGCGGTCGTCCACAAACTACGAAAAACCAAGGGGAAGAGCTCAAAGTCCAAAATTCAGCCAGGCGTTGACGCACCAGCCAGACAGCAGAGAACATGCTACCGCTGTGGATCAGCAGATCGCTTAGCAAATGCTGCTACATGTCCCGCAAGGAGCAAGACTTGCACCAAATGCAGAAAACAAGGACATCTGAGCTCTGTTTGTCGGGGTACGGCGTCAACAATGGAGGTGGTGAGTTCTTTCACCACTACTTATGAAGACTTTAGTTCCCTTGAAAAGGAAAAAGAACGTGACCCAGTTACAAAAGTGCTGGAAGTTGGAGAAGTGCACAAAGCTGGAATCTATGTGACAATGCAAGTAGAACAACAAGATGTCAAGTTCCTACTTGACACTGGTTCTGCAGTTTCCATTCTCTCCCATGAAATCTACCAGAGCAAATTTGCGGACAAACATCTACTCCAACCAGCTGCAGTACAACTACAAAATTACTCAAGGCAGCTCATTCCGCTTCTTG
Source organism: Ixodes scapularis (assembly GCF_016920785.2). Lineage (NCBI taxonomy): Eukaryota > Metazoa > Arthropoda > Arachnida > Ixodida > Ixodidae > Ixodes > Ixodes scapularis. The sequence goes on from NW_024609883.1 coordinate 76,440,346, forward strand.
GATGTTTCGTGGCAACAGTCACGTACAAAGGGTCCTCAGCATCACTTGTGCTTTACGTCGTCTCACAAGGATCAACATTGCTGGGACTGGACGGACTTTCCGCACTTCGACTTCGCATTGACGGATCTACCCTGCAGTGCATGGAGACCTCTACACCGATCTCTACGGACTTGAAATCTATCATCGACTCTACCTACGCTCACCTGTTCACACCAGGAATAGGCATGGCAAAAGGTTACGAGCATCTAGTCAAGGTGAAGAGAGACGTTCCTCCTGTTGCAGTAAAGCTCCGTCGACTGCCACTTACCATTCGTGAAGAAGTGTCTAAAGAGCTTCTGCGTTTACTCGATATGGACATTATCGAGCCAGTCACCGCATCTGAATGGGTATCACCCATTGTTGTTGTAAGAAAAAAAGACGGAAAGCTACGACTATGCGTGGATCTTCGTGCTCCCAACAAAGCAATTGTCGTCGACTGCTTTCCATTACCAAACACGGAAGAGCTACTCAACGCCTTGGATGGAGCCAAGGTATTCTCCAAGCTGGACTTAACAGCAGCTCACCACCAGGTTCTTTTGTCGCCTGAAAGCCATGACCTAACTGCTTTCATTACACACGAAGGCCTCTACCGCTACAAGAGAGTGTGCTTTGGCTTGGCATCTGCACCTTCAGCTTTCCAGAAGATGACGCACGACATTTTCGTAGGATGTTCGGGTGTCCTTTGCTATCTCGACGACATTATCATCTTTGGCGCTGACGAAGAGGACCATGCAAAGAACTTGACAAAAGTTCTGCAGCGCATCTCAGACACTGGCCTGAAGCTAAACGACAAGTGTGTTTTCGGAGTAACAGAATTGACATTCGTAGGACATACTATCACTTCTCAAGGTGTGACTCCTCTACAAGAAAACGTTCAAGCTATTCAAGATGCGCCTATACCAAAGGACCATCATTCCCTGCGCTCCTTTTTAGGACTTGCGGGATATTACGCAAGGTTCCTTCGCAACTACTCGGATGAAGTGGAACCACTAAGAGATCTTCTACGTGGCGAGAAGACATTCGTTTGGACGAACACAGCACAATGGTGCTTCGATAGAATCAAGCTGCTGATTGCCAACTGCAACGCGCTTGCCATGTTCAGTCCAGGATTGTCAGTTCTTGTCACAACGGATGCGTCTGGATACGGTATTGGCGCAGTGCTCCAGCAGGCCAACGGATCCGGTCTGCAGACCGTTGCGTTTGCTTCAAGAACACTTTCACCGGCAGAGCGCAAATACTCTGTTGGGGAACGGGAAGCCCTCGCATGCGTTTGGGCACTAGAGCATTGGCACGTGTATCTCTGGGGAAGACCATTCACCCTCTGCACAGACCACCAAGCACTTACCACCCTACTGAGCTCTCAAGGCACGGGTCACAGTCCGCTCAGAATCGCTCGATGGACAGCACGTCTGCTCAACTATAACTTTGTAGTGCAATACAAGAAGGGCGAAGACAACGTCATCGCAGATGCACTTTCCCGATCGATGGTCGATCGATCGGGGTCGGCAGGTCGATGGATTGCTCCACGTAGGAGCAATCCATCGACCTCTGACAGCTCGGATCTCACTTGGTAGTAGGGTAACACTTCAGTAGTTACCTTGGTCTTAGATGGCCAGGTTGTAACGACGAAATGCTTGATTTTTTTAAGTACCGAGTCAGCGGCTGTAGCAGACTGCAGGTCGTTCTTCGAAATGGGTTGTTCAGTTATGACGGAGATAACTTCCTCTTCAATCAGGTCAGGATACGCATCAGGTAATGGTATGATTGAAAGATTTAACCGAGTGCTGAAGGGGTTTATTCAGCTGGCTCTCCTTGAACAACGAAACCTCGAAGAAACACTGACCGAATATGTCGGAGTATACCGTGCAACACCACACTCAACTACGGGTGTGTCGCCCGCATTCCTGTTGCACAATCGGCATCCGCGGACCAAGCTGAATGTCGTCGGATGGTCATCAGAAAGCTTTTTCACGGAACCCACCGGAGCAATGACGGAGCTGAGAGAGCGAATTAGAAGACAGCAGCTTGCTGCTCAAGAGTACGTAGACCAGAAGAGAGGCGCACGTACGCCAGCTTTTCAGCCAGGCGATTTCGTTCGCGTGAAGTTGCCAGGTCATCACGCCAAGGGGAGTTTGAGATACTCCAAGCCACGCAAGATACTGGAGCGTCGAGGATCGAATGCATTCGTGCTCGACGATTACAAGGTGTGGAATGCAAGCAAACTCTCAAAACTACCACAAGAAGTCCTGCCACGACTTACTTCGGGGACAGACAAAGGGCTGTCACCTGCCACTTCGTGGAATCCTCCACCAAACACGCCCCAGTCACACGAGTTTTCCCCGGCGGGAGACCGACCGGAATCGAGATCATTGTCAAATGGTACAGACACCCACCGACAAGAACTTCAACTCCAACCTCTTCGCAGGAGTTGCAGACAACGAAAACCTCCGGAAAGACTAGGAAGTTATGTGACATGAACATTGCCATATAGGCACTCGGGTTTTCGTTGACTCGACAACTTTGTTTATTTAGATGCTTCGTTTCTGCTTTGATTGTTTTAGTATGTGCATTTCCTTTAAAAAACGGGGGAAATGTAGTGTTTAACGAAAAGAAAGACGAAGCAGAAATGAGATGAAAAAGGAAGAAGACGATGAAAAGGCGTACAACTGAATCGGCGTTCCTTCATCTTACATTCAACTACACTACATACACTACAGCGGCCCAGTCCGTCGTGTGGATACACCTGTAGCAGTGGGCCTGCTGAATGGGAGCCGCGGGCTGGGGTTCATTGGATGTACTGCGGCCACCCATGGGCCGGTTGGAAGACCTCTGTGGATCGAATCTGGCCCGCTGGTCGGAGTTTGGAGATCCGTACGCGGCGTTTAAGCCACAATAAAGAGTTAATTTTCGAAGTCGCTTTCATAGCAGTAAGCTCATTTAACTTTATTTCAAAATAAGATACTGGTTTTCCCCGTGAAAGTTTTTGAAAGGGATCACTGCCGACTAATAGATGGAGCAAGTCCACATTGGACGTGAAAGTTGGGATTGACAGCCCTTAAAAAAATGATCCTTTATTTTCGAAACCCAAACTGTCGGCTAGTTATATTTTTGATCTAAATAAAAGAATCGGGAGCAATTATTTTGCGAGCATCTGTTCAGCTGTCATAACTTAAAGGTTTTGTTTATTTTTCTTTATAGCGGGATATTTCTCTGGTAATGACAACTTAGAATAGATCGCGAAGTCCATCTCGACCCAGGCACCACATCAGTGTTGTGCCTACATTGGACCAACAATGGCAAAACTGGCTCCAGAGGTTGGTCAGAGATCGGCATTCTGGCCAAGTGCAACTTCTTCCATTGTTGGCCCAGCCATCAGCACCAACGTTGGGCCATCGTTCCACCAAAGTTCCAGCCATCATTGGCACCAACTTTGGGCCGTCGCTCAACCAATGTTCCAGCCATCATCGGCACCAACGTTAGGCCATCGTTCAACCAATGTTCCAGCCATCATTGGCCCCGATGTAAGGCCATCCTTTAACCAACTATCGAGCCATCATTGGCACCTTTGTTGGGCCTTTGTTGAACCAATATTTCAGCCATCATTGGAATCCACACTATGTCAATTTTGGCTTTCACACTCATTCAATGGATATGCCATCACTGGCATACAAGTTCATTCATTGAATAGACCGATATTGGCAGTCGAGCTAATTCATTGGCATGTCCCAAAGTTAATGCCATACATTTTTAATGCTGGCTATGCAATGATGACATTGCGTTTAAATCCTGGTTATTGCAACAGTCGGTTTTAAGAACCCCTGGCCTGTTTTGCATTAGTAGCCCGCTGAAAGAGACTAGGAAGGAGGTTCAGCGGGGAGCCTATGCCTGGTTCTGGGGAGGGTCCTGGGGAGGATCCTGGGGCGAGTCCTGGGGCTGGAGAGCCATTACGGCTTCCGAACGCCTCTTCCTGCCGATTCCCCTGTCACAAAAAAACCCTGGCAGCCACTTCAGCGTCATTTTTTAAGCTGTCGATTCTTCAATTTTTATCGTCGCACTAATGGCATGCATCTACCAAAAAATCAGAAGGTCGAAGATCAACGCTTTAAAACCCACATTGGTGTTAGTAACGCACACTCCCAAGCAGCACATTGTGAATGGGCCAAGGCTCTACATAAGTTTATTTGTTTACCTGTAGGATAGCGATGTTCTGAAGATCTTGGCTCACAATGGACTAAAAGTTCTTCCGCAACCTCAAGCAAGTCGTTGTGAAGTCAAGGAAGACTGGCATCCATTAGCTTTTTTTGAACTATGTAACGGAATATATTGCCGCGCGCAAGGCTGAGAAAGCAACGCTCGGTCACGGTCCTCCAGAAAGTTCCCGTTTATTCATGTACCACACGTAACTTCTATCATTTATCCCTGCTTTTGTTTTCTAGAAAGTGCGTGTTCATTCTCGCCCCGATCACGCGACGCTCGAACCGCTTTCGCCGAATCTTCGAGATAGCGGCGCACTCTAGATAAGAGGCCGCCCGCGACCTTGTCGAGTCAGTCTCGCCTCAGCGTTTGATCGTGCTGCTTCGCCGCCTTCGACGCCCGCGACGCTCTGTTGTTATCTTTCTTTTGTACCCTTTTATTTTTGGCACAAGTTCGCCACATTAAACGTTTATTTCTTCCTGTTCATCTATTGTTTTTGGTCACCACCCGTGACATTTTGGTGGAGGTGCGGGGTATCGCATTCTATGCCCATAAAGCGTACCCCTCCGAAGACATCCCGGCCAAGTGAGGTGCTCAGCCCCGGAAGGCTACCCTTCGCAGAGGACGCCGACGGCCGAGCAAGCCGCCGTACCAAAGTCCAACTCCCGGGATCCGGACCCCTGCTGCAGAACCCGAAGAAGAACATCCCTACGATGACCACCCCGCCCGTCGTCGTCCTGCCCGTCGCTCCGCGGACGCCTACTCCCTTCCTCGGCGAGACCTACGAGGACGTCGAAGACTGGATCGACCAGTACGAGCGCGTGGCTCGCCACAACGGGTGGAGTGACGAACAGCGCCTGCAGAACCTTTATTTCTCGCTTGAAGGAACTGCAAGGCGCTGGTTCGAAAACCACGAAGCTTCCTTGAGTTCGTGGGAGCTTTGCAAGAACGAGCTGACGCGCACGTTCGCAAATCAACACCGAAGAGAGAGGGCCGAAGATTTGCTGCAATCCAGGACCCAGGGCCCCAATGAGAGCGTCACCAGTTTCGTGGAAGACGTCCTGCGCCTGAGCTCCCGCGCCGACCCTCAGGCCAGCGAGGAAAAGAAGCTGCGTATCCTGATGCGCGGCGTGAAGGACGACATTTTCGGTGGGCTCGTACGCAACCCACCAACGACCATTCAAGGATTTGTAACCGAAGCGACGAACATCGAGCGTGCTCTGCAAGCCCGAGCCAGCCACTACCAGAGGCTACCCGGCGTCATCGCGGTTCCGCCATCCGCTTGCGACCTTGGCTCCAGCATCCCAGGCATTCGCGAGATCATTCGCGACGTCGTCCGGGAGGAGCTGCGAAAGCTGCTACCCGCCGCTGACCGACCAGCTTCGCTCTCCATCGCTGAGGTCGTGCGGGAAGAGGTGCAGAGAGCCATTCAACCAGAGGCCCCCATCAGCGCAGCAGTCCCCGAAGAACCCGCGCTAACTTACGCCGCAGTGGCCCGACGGCCACCGCCTCCTCCTCGAGCCTATGTCGCGCCGCCCCGACGTCAGTCTCCTGCGCCGCAGCACGACCGACGCCGCGACGACCAGCTCCAGTACGCCAGCCAGGAGCCCCGTGCACCCCGGAAGACCGACGTGTGGCGAACGCCCGACCGACGCCCTCTGTGCTTCCACTGCGGGGAAGCCGACCACACCTACCGCCGATGCCCATACCGACGACTCGGGCTGCGCGGATTCCATCCAAGCGACCCGCGCCCCCGGTATGGTGAACGCCCTCGGGAGATCGACGAGTACCTGCGACGACCCCAGTCCCCCGAGCCTGCGTCACGCCGAGAGTTCCGGTCGCCGTCACCACGACGTCCAGCTTCGCCGATGCACCGACCCCGACGTGAAAGCCTGTCACCCCTCGCTCCACGCCGGGGAAACTAGGCGCGGCAACCCCTGGAGGTGGAGTTGCCGAAGACGACCGACGCCAAGATCCTCCACGAACGTCGGAGGGCCCCCACTCGAACGCTACCGGAGACCGAAACGACGCTCCTGAAACGGTGTCCAACAACCTAAACGTCATCATCGACGGCCACGACGCATCGGCACTCGTGGACACCGGAGCAGACTACTCAGTTTTGAGTGGGAGGCTCTCCCGCCGCCTTCGAAAAGTCACGACGCCGTGGGATGGACCTCAAATACGAACCGCCGGTGGGCACCTCATCACACCAGTCGGGCGATGCACCGCTCGCGTCGAGATCCACGGTGAGACGTGCCCTGTAAAGTTCGTCGTTCTGCAAGACTGTTCGAGGGACGTTATCCTCGGAATGGACTTCCTCTGCGAGTATGGCGCCGTCATCGACCTCGGAGCAAACCGGTTGACGCTGCGAAAGCCTGTTTCACCACCGGAGGAACCCAAAGCGACGTCATCTGCGGTCCGAGTCCTCGCCAGCCACGTGAACTTACCGCCGCGGTCGAGTGTTTTCGTACCCGTCGGGATCACCGAAGATTTCTGCGGCGAAGTTCTGCTCGAAGGAAGCCTCCAGTTGCTTCTGGGAAGAGGAATAGGCGTCGCAAGAGGAGTTGCTGAACTTGAGGATGGCCGCACTGTGGTCCTCGTCACGAACTTCCGAAATGAAGCGCAACACCTCACAAAAGGTGCAGCCGTGGGCCAGGTCGAGGAACTCCAAAACTCCGCCGCTGTCGCCGCCATTACTGACGAATTCTCGCCACCTCAGCAAGACAGTGCGTCGCCAGCGCAGCTCGACATTGACCCTAAACTCCCGGGCCCGAAACGACGACAGTTGATTAACCTTCTCGCCGAATACCGCGACTGCTTTGCCACGTCGTCGAAGGTGCGCCAAACCACCGTTGCGAAGCACCGCATCGTTACCGAGGACGACGCGCGCCCGGTGCATCGATCGCCATACAGAGTCTCCGTTAAAGAAAGGCAGGCGATCCAGGAGCAAGTTCAAGAAATGCTGAACGACGACATAATTCAACCTTCAAGCAGTCCTTGGGCCTCTCCAGTCGTACTGGTTAAGAAGAAAGACGGGACGCTTAGGTTCTGTGTAGACTACCGGCAGCTGAACACGGTGACGAAGAAAGACGTCTACCCACTCCCCCGCATCGACGACACTCTAGACCGGCTGCGCCACTCTCGATATTTCTCATCGATGGACCTGAAGAGCGGCTACTGGCAGATCGAAGTCGACGAAAGGGACCGAGAAAAGACAGCCTTCGTCACGCCGGATGGACTGTACGAGTTCAAAGTGATGCCCTTCGGACTGTGCACGGCGCCAGCAACTTTCCAACGTGTCATGGACACCGTACTGGCAGGACTAAAGTGGCAGAGCTGTCTCGTCTACCTCGACGACGTCGTCGTGTTTTCCAGCGACTTCGACGAGCACTTACGACGACTCCGAGCAGTTCTCCAAGCCATACGGACCGCCGGACTCACCCTGAAGCCGTCAAAGTGTCGGTTCGCTTATGACGAACTGAAGTTCCTCGGCCACGTGGTTAGTAACGAAGGTGTCCGCCCAGACCCCGAGAAGACTCGTGCCGTCGCAGCATTTCCAGCGCCAAGAGACAAGAAGGCCGTCCGAAGGTTCCTTGGGCTATGTGCCTACTATCGGCGCTTCGTTCGAGATTTCGCAAGAATTTCCGCACCGCTCACACACCTCACGAAGGACGCCGAGAAGTTCGAATGGGCCGATGAACAGCAGCAGGCATTTGACGAGCTGAAGCGACGACTACAGACTCCTCCTGTTCTTGGACATTTCGACCAGGATGCGGAAACCGAGATTCACACGGACGCAAGTAACGCAGGGCTTGGCGCGGTTTTGGTTCAAGTACAAGAAGGCACCGAGCGAGTCATCGCCTACGCAAGTCGGACATTGACCAAGGCGGAGAGAAATTACTCCACGACTGAGAAAGAATGCCTTGCGGTCGTCTGGGCAATCACGAAGTTTCGTCCGTACTTATACGGGAGCCCGTTCCGGGTAGTCACGGACCACCACTCGCTCTGCTGGCTTGCGAACCTCAAGGACCCGTCAGGACGCCTCGCGCGGTGGAGTCTCCGACTACAAGAGTTCAACATGACCGTCGTCTACAAGTCAGGCCGCAAGCACAGCGACGCCGACTGCCTGTCCAGAGCTCCCGTCGCAACACCTTCCGGCAGCAGCGACGACGATGACGACGAGTGTTTTCTGGGCGCAGTGAACATCGACGACATGGCCCGGCGTCAACGAGACGATCCTGAGCTGCGCGCACTAATAGAGCACCTGGAAGGGCGCGGGAGTGCGATGCCACGTGTTTTTTCACGAGCGCTGCCGACCTTCGCCATTAGACAAGGTGTACTCTACAAAGAGAACTTCGGGAACAACAACTCGCCATGGCTGCTGGTAATCCCGACCGACCTTCGGGAGGAGATCTTTCAAGCCTGCCACGACGACCCGACGTCCGGACACCTTGGTTACAGCCGGACCCTGGCACGTATTCGTGAAAAGTATTACTGGCCCAAGCTCCCCAAAACCGTCCACCTGTACACGCGACCATGTCATGAATGCCAGCGACGAAAGAAACCTCCGACGAGGTCGGCCGGACTCTTGCAGTCAATTCCTCCGCCAACAGCACCCTTCCAGCAGATCGGAATGGATCTACTTGGCCCTTTTCCGCCGTCGACGTCGGGAAATCGCTGGATCATCGTCGCCACAGATTATCTCACGCGGTATGCCGAAACGAAAGCCCTTCCTTCCGGAACTGCTGTGGAAGTTGCCAAGTTTTTCATTGAATCCATCGTCCTCCGGCACGGCGCTCGCGAAGTCCTGATCTCAGACCGTGGATCATCATTCATGGCCCAGCTGACGCAAGAAGTCCTTCGTCTCAGCCACACCAGCCATCGCCGCACGACAGCGTACCACCCGCAGACCAACGGGCTGACGGAGCGACTCAACAAGACAATCGCCGATATGATCTCTATGTACGTCGACGTAGAGCACAAGACGTGGGACGAGGTGCTGCCCTACGTCACGTTCGCCTACAATACGGCGGTTCAAGAGACCACTGGATTCACCCCTTTCCAGCTGGTACATGGTCGGAAGGTAACGACCATGCTGGACGCCATGCTGCCCCATGAGCCATCTGACAACGAGAGCGACGACGCCCAGGCGGTTGCTCAACGCGCCGAAGAAGTTCGCCAGCTCGCCCGACTCCTGATTCAAGACCAGCAACGCGTCGACGCCGGCCGCTACAACCTTCGTCGCAGGGACGTCCACTTCCAGCCCGGAGATAGGGTGTGGGTATGGACGCCCATCCGTCGCCGCGGCCTCAGTGAGAAACTGCTGAAACGGTACTTTGGACCATACAAGGTACTTCGTCGCCTCGGCGAACTGAACTACGAGGTGATGCCCGACGGAACACGAACATCGTCACGCCGCCCACCACGACCTGAGGTCGTCCACGTCGTGCGCCTGAAGCCGTACTACGCTCGATAAGACCGTGGACCTTTTGTGCTCCAAAAGACTCTTTAGTTTATCGTTCTTTTTTATTTTGATTTGTTTTACACTGCATCGGGGCGATGCACTTTTAAAGGGGGGAGTAATGCCGCGCGCAAGGCTGAGAAAGCAACGCTCGGTCACGGTCCTCCAGAAAGTTCCCGTTTATTCATGTACCACACGTAACTTCTATCATTTATCCCTGCTTTTGTTTTCTAGAAAGTGCGTGTTCATTCTCGCCCCGATCACGCGACGCTCGAACCGCTTTCGCCGAATCTTCGAGATAGCGGCGCACTCTAGATAAGAGGCCGCCCGCGACCTTGTCGAGTCAGTCTCGCCTCAGCGTTTGATCGTGCTGCTTCGCCGCCTTCGACGCCCGCGACGCTCTGTTGTTATCTTTCTTTTGTACCCTTTTATTTTTGGCACAAGTTCGCCACATTAAACGTTTATTTCTTCCTGTTCATCTATTGTTTTTGGTCACCACCCGTGACAATATCATGCACAAGCAAATTAACAGACGCGATCAAGCCGCAAAAGGGAGTGCTGGCTCACTTGCTCTAGCAGAAGCCTGGCCGCGGCATCCCTCCGCTGACAAATGCTTGCTGAAATGAATCCCACTCGAGCTTGCATCTGGCACCCCTCTGAATTATTCGTTATCTCTGAAAGTGTATCGTCTGGAAGGTTGGATATCTGAAACTTATTTAAAATGTCCCGTACTGAATTAACCTATTTAATACACGAAGGAAACGTGTAAAGAAAAAGTACCCACGCATTAGTTTGTAAACAGGCACGAAAACAGACACAAAATATTCTCTTCAAATTTCGTAGAAGTTTATTATACACAGGATGTTCCGTAGAGAAGTACGAACGTGCAAGCGATCTGCGAACTGTAACGAGGTACTGCTAAGCTTTTATACTACTGAAAAGATTGCAAAACAAACAGAACCGGGGTAATTCTAGGCCACACTGTCTGTTCTCCCAGCAGGTGAACCCCGAAATTCTCCTGACATACGCCTATCATTGGCAGTGGCAAGCAGTTCATCGAATGACGTTTCATTGGCAGATCGCTTTATTGACACGCTGTTTCATCAGCAGATTGTTTTACAAAATAATATGGTTAGCTTTTTTTCTTTTCTGGTGCCGAGTTACCCCAAATTGTCGCAGCAAATGGCATGAAGGGCGGGACGCGTGGGTTAACATTCTTGTACTGAGCCGTTGCAGAACGTCGCCGCGAAGGTGCATGGACGGGTGTGCCGGGCCGTGTCACACCCGCAAAAAAAAGGAGTAAATATTCTGCCGCCGAAATAATAGCCTGGGGAAACAAAAGCCGGCAGTTACCCCCTATTGTGTCTCGTATAAAACTAATTGTGAAAACAACTATTTGAAGCTGTAGAGTAATTCCCTGGTAAGGTGTACCTCTTTTATGCGGGGGCACCCTGGTTTAATCGTCAATGTGGGATCACATTTTTTTTTTCTAGGCATAGGGCGATACCCACGGCATTTGTTTTTTACGATTAACACTGAAAAAAAATTAATGCTGTCAACGAAACTTCGCTCAATTAATTAGTAGGAGACTCCCTTTCGGGGGGTGAATGGAGGACAGCGAGGCTTGGGCCGCCGGCGGGCCGCTGGGAGACGGCGTGCACAAGTGGGACAATTGGGTTAATATTTTGCTAATGAGCAGCAGCAGGCTGTGATACACGGGCCGTCCGAAGCTGTCGGAATTTCTTTTCCCCGGGCTATGTCCTTCATTCACCCCGGAAAAGGGCGCAGTCCCATACCATTTAATTCAACGAAGTTTCGTCCAAAGCAATCGTTTTTTTTTTTTTTCAGTGTCAATCATAAAACACATGTTATAAATATCGTCAAGTGCTTAAACAAACGTTCTAGAAAAAAATGAGACCACACTGGTGCATTGAATCAGGGTCCCGCTGTGTGTGAGACAGACACCTTATCAGTGAGCCACTCTACAGCTTCAGATAGCCGTTTTCACAATTCGTTTTATACGAGACCCAATAGGGGAACACTGCCGGCATTCGTTTCCGGGCTGCCGGCAGAATATCCACTTTCGCGAAAAAAGTTCCCCGTAGCGTGCGATTCGCGTAGCGAGTGTCGGTGATATGTTAGTGTCGACGAAACGCGACCGTGAAACGTGTGTCCATGAAAAGTTTTCTATGAAACGTGTTTCCACGAACAGCCGGGAGAACAAGAAAGTTAGTATTCTACCGGGCGTTGCATGATATCAGGCAGCTAATGGGAGGTGACTCTCAGTATAATTTCGGAAAAATTATTGCCTCGGCTGCCGGGAGAAAAGACACTGCGTAATTCTAGAGATAATGTGGAAGAGTACCCGGAGAACAGCGGTCACTCTTTGCCAACAAGCGGTTACAGTGCACTTACCAAAAAATTAGCGGACTTGAGAGATCGCTTGTTGCCGACATACGTCTAGGACTTTTCAAACACTGAGCCACACAGGCCGCAGCTAACAGTTCAGTCAGGGCTAGGGAAAGGAATGTTGGTAGGGGGAAGCAGAGGGGTTGCTGGAGAGGTGAGAAGGAAACATTCCCCTCCCTCCAGCATTTCGCCTGCATCCTGCTTCTTCAGGATCCCCAGGCGGGTGCGCCCACAAAAGGCTCATCTTCGAGGGTCATCCGAACAATGAGCATAGCGAGAGGATTTGTTCGTGAATACTTTTGTAAATTCGTCCCAAAGTTGATAGTGCAGTGAATGCTATGTGAATAGTCTACCAAGCAGTGCCCTTCAGGTAGGTGTCGTGCTCTGCCTTGTAACCCACTTGGAGACTATAGTCACGTGACCGCAACCGGAGACACGCATGGCCTAAAATACGCATGGTGCCTACTCTGCTGTCAATACCGAGTGAACAGGACAGCAGCACGCAGGCTACTCGGCGACAACTTTTCTTGGCAGTGCAGTGGAAGGCACAGCCCGCGCTCCCTCTCCCTTTGTGAGCGTTGAATAAAGCTGTGCGCAGACTCTCCTCCTTTCCACTACATTGTCAAGAAAAGTTCTCGCCGAGACAGTTTTTTGAGTCCCAAAGTAACTGCACTATCCAAATGTTAAACAAAAATGAGAGGTATGACGACCCTATGTTTTACGCCGTAAAACCCACACCTGAACTAAAATGCAAACATAGCCCCGTCTTCTTTCTGCACACGATATCCCCAAATAAACTGAAATTACGAAGAAAGAAATATTACTCAGAAATAGGCCGTGCCGTATATTTCGCAGCACGCTGATAACATATTTTTTGTTTCGCGAAAATTGTGTGCATGTAACAAAAATTATACCATTTCTTAAACCATGTATTTATTAATGTAACACGGATGTAAAGATTCCCAAAGCTGAAGATAAAAAAAAAAAAACGTGAATCTAACAGAACGATGACAACAAATGGAGGGGTTCAGGGCTCGAAAGTGCTAACGACTTATCGTATTGCAGAGTAATAAAAAAAGAAATATATCTGCAATAGCGTCTGCGTATTTGTGGAATTTGCAGAACAGTGAGATAATAGGACGTCCCTAAGGTGGCGCAAAATTCACGATTAAGCATTAAAGATTTGTTTCGGGTGTTAAAAATAATTTTTAATGTATATTTCGTCGTTCTCGACGTGGGCCTCGACGGACATAGCGCCGCTGCTTGCGTTTCTGTCAAGGTGAGAACTAATTTTTACACGTCGTAACGACACTATATCGCGCTATAGGCTCGTATATTTGGCCCACATGCAGCCTTGAGCGAGCTGGTTCAGATGTCGGTACAAGACAGCAACGGCGTACCCAACGCGGCATGAGAACCGACTGGGCCTCGATCTGGCCGACCGCGATCGCTCTGCTGAAATATGAGCGTGGGAATTTCGAGCACCGTTAACTCACTGGTGTTACAAGAGGCTGCTTTGTCGTTGAGACTTTGCAAAGGCCTGCGGAGCCCTTTCAGTGCTTGGCGCATCTCTCGCGCAGCATCGTAACCTTTTTGGCGCCTGATAGGCCAACAGAGCCGCGAAATACGTAAACCGTTGCGACGATGCGTGATGTTGAAAAATAAACAGAGAAAATTTATCTCGCAGGCTTTTCCAGTTTCAGATCTGGCGATTTGAGACATAAATGCTGTAAATGTCTTAGAGGGATCAACTTGTTGACAGTATTTTTGCGTTCATTTGGCTCGCACTCTACACTAATGAACTGATCTTTTGATTTTCGAGGCTTGAACTTTTCTAGAGAGCTTCGTGAGAACGCCAGTCGTTTCACACCAGCTCGGAGCACGTGGAGCGAAAGCTCGCGCTGCAGAACCCAGGGATCCTGGGCTCAATCGCCACCCCTGCTCGTTTCAATCTGGATGAGCACCGTACTGGCGTGCGGTTGTATATCACTTCTGCACGTTAAACACCCCAGGCTAGCGGTTGTACTGCATTGACTAAATTGCTCATCTACAGCGAGTTACTCGTGGCAACTTTGAAATGGCTGACCAACTATATGCTCTATAAATATCCCCCCAACCCCAATTATTAAGACAAGCTAAAACTGCGTGTGGCAGAAGCTTTTGCTGTATGAGCCCCAAGCTGCAATACCGGAGGTGGAAAGCCTTGGTAGCTAGGAAAGATTGCATGTTCTAGCGTTACTGAACAATATACTGGTTAAAGTTTATATTTAATTAAAGACATAGTTAAAATGGGGAGATTGTAGGCTGTACCATATGGTTGTGCAGGAAAATATATCGTGTTGGTTCGGATGTTAGTGGACGTTAAAGACCCTAGGCTAGCAGGGGTACTGCACTGGCTACATTTCTCACCTACAGCTGAGACACTTGATGCCCGCTGAGCCTAAATTCTGGCTGCCTAAACACACACACACACACAACATAATTATTTTAGGGCTACAAAGTGATGTGACTGATAACTGTGTACATATTGCACAACATGGCAGATGAGAAATATAGTGAAACTAATTTCTGGCGAAGGGGATCCAGCCAGGAAGAGGAAGGGCGAACCAACCGGGAGCGAGCAGCTAGTCGCAAGGGTTGAACAACCGAGTCTGGCGTGTTCCGTGCAAGTCGACTCCGACGATCATCCAGATGAGTGTTTGAGCGACTACCAGACAAACTCTGTAATGACCCGAGGCCCTTGCGGGAATTCTCGGCAGCGGCCCAGGGCACCTGAAGACGAAAAGCTGGAATGATAATTCACCCGCAGGAGCAACTCTTGGCAGTGACTTGAAGGGACCCACCCAACTATTTTCACTTCTGGCAGGTGCCTGAGGCATGGCCATTTTAAGATTGGTCGGTGCCCGCAAGACGTTGAATCCAGCACCTGGATTCGATGACCAAGCAGATGAAGAACTTCGCCAAAGCTTCGGGAGGGTGACAAGACCCGGAAAATAAGTTTACAGAAACTGAGTAGGATTCAAGTTCATTTGCACATTTGTAATATTTTTACCGATTTCTAAATACACTTTCTTTAATCCTACAACGGTCCAGCAAACTCTTTTTTTTTTTCATTTGATACGGTGACTGGACGACATTGTTCATTTTGAGAGACTGCGTCATGACTGTGAAGGCCTAGGTAAGGCCTAGGTTGGTTGAAATATTCAAACGAGGTTGCACAGTTTGAGGAGGTATTGAGTCAACCCGCATTATTTTAGAAACAAATTTTGAGTTGCAGATTTTGTGATTCTTTACAAGTGCATGACAAAGCTTCGATAAGCGTCCCTAAGGTGTGACTATCTTATATTTCGCATATAACCGTGTTAAGGTCCTTCGCAAGCGAACCTGTGCGACTCCGCGGTACTCCTGCCAGTCAAATTTGGTGTTGCAGTCTCCCGCGGTGTGGAACCCTTCAGATATGTCTCGGAGTTGAGCGAGGTTGGCTGCTATCATAGGCAGTTTCCCGGATGTGCGCTACTCGCTGCCCAGCACCAGTCTAAACAACTGTTTTTGTGGGACTGGTTCAGTTGGTCTGGCATTGTGCGTACCTTTCGAACACGACATTTAACGTTATAAATGCAAACAAGTCTATCGTCTTTTCTCCAGCTAGGCTTAAAGGCTTCACTAGTTCGGCGTACAATACAAACAGTATCGCCTACATCAAACTGGCACTGGCATTCTTGAGTACGACGTCTTTCATTGCACGGAGATGCTCAAGACTATAAAAACACAATGACATGAACTAGAAACCACAAACCTTTGGAAGTGTGCGAGATAAAACCCGCGCGCACATCAGCGTAAACACGTCGGTCCGTGTCGTCTGGGCAGTGCAATCGCATCTTTGGACGTTATTTAACGCTAGCGCAACGAGTTTTGTTCCTAATTAAATGCATCGCCAACTATTTTAACCATTCTTGCACCCCGCGCAAGTGCCTATTACAGCAAATTTGTAATTAAAACAAAACATAAATAGAAAGGGGCTGCTGCCGCTAAAGGAAACAGCCAGTGACGTTATAGTCACCTGGACCAATAGGAGCTGACATGCATTTGTTTTGTTTCTTTTTGTTTTTTCCTTAGCTCCACCCCCCTGTAATGGGTAGGATTTCGAAATACGCGCACGGGCATTAGTTGATCGAGAGCCACACGAAGCGCGAGTGCGATACCTCCTAGCCGCTGTCGATAGAGGGTGTCGGAGCGATTCGTTGTCGCTTACGGAAAGTGGGCGTTGTGTTCAATAAAGACAGCATGCCAGTGTTTGTAAAGCTATCACTTTTTTTTATAAACGCTTCTTATGCCATGAAAATCCGACCGGCATTAAGCAGGCCTAGCGAGGCTCCGGCGACAATCTTGGCTGCTCAGCCTCCAGCGGTTTCGGCCTTACTCGTATTACTTGCGGTGCTGGCGCTTTGAAATAGAGATCTTTGGAAAGTTTTTTGCGCCTACAGTAGACACCAAATGCGCGTGCGAGCCGTATGCTCTCGCTCCGGCTAGAAGCCGCGTACGGATCGCCAAGCGTTTTAATTATATCGCCTGTCGCATGCTGATGGCCGCCATATTGTTTTTAGGGCGTTAGCAGTTACTCGGTTTTATTCACCTCCGGCGGCTAAAACCCCTACACGAATAAAGGCGATAGCCAGAGGAGGAACCATTTGCACGAATAAGGGTATTAAAAATTTAACTGTGTGGTAAATACGCCAAAAACGCAGGGAGAAAGAAAGAAGCCTTGATAGATCTGATCAATTTTGACACATGGTTGAAAAAACCTGGAGACCGTGGGTAAACGACACAACACTAAAAACTCTCAACAGACTTTTTAGTGTTGTGTCGTTTACCCGCAGTCTCGAGATTTTTTCAACCATGTGCAATGTACACCAGCTCGTTTTCGCCCTTAAATTTTGTGCACTAGTTTGACACCTCGTCGCCAGTTTGTTGTATATCTAAGGCCATGGAGTAATCGTAGTCGTTACGAATAAGCATATAGTACATATAGAAACAACTACTGCATTTACGATCGGGCAGAGCAGTATATGTAGAGAGTTTGGCCATTCGTTGGGAAGTATAGGAGACAAATGAGGAGGCGCATTGGCCGAAAGCGGGCTGGGCGGGTCACAGGGCGTCTTTACAAGTTGGAATGTGGCCAGCTAGAAGCCGGAAAGAATACCGTGGCGGTGGTCGCGAAAAGCAAGCCTAATAAGTCCGCCGGAGAAACTCTCGGTGACTGAAAATATCGTGAACGTGATGTTTCAATCACGGTCATTAAAAAATCGCGGTGGAAGAGTGCTGCTAGCGGAACGATCGACATAATCCGTACGCCAAGCGCCGAGGGCCGGGAATTTGCCGTCCAAGCGGCCGTCCAAGTGGTCGCACTCTGTCTGAGCAAAACAGAGTCGAGCGGCACATTTCTTTCTTACATCTTTCTGCATGATCATGATCGAAACATCACGAGCTCTCTATTCTCAACCATGGAGGGCTACCACCTTTACGTGCTTATTAACACCATATACCAATATATACATTTGATTGAAACAGTTTCTCCCTATACCACCGCTAGGATATTCTTTTATGCTTCTTGTTGGCCAAGAAAGCATGTCAAGCCCACTTTCTACGTCTCTTGCACGCCCTGGCTCTGCCCGCGCCTTCCATTGACCAAACTTTCTGTATACATGGCTCTTAATCAGGGTAATTCCGGTATTGGCAGACTGCACCGTTCGGCTGGCTAGCTTGCTCGCGTCGGTCAGTTTGAACTTGCTTCTACCTCATCGTTTTGCGTACCTACTCTTGGACTCTATGAAAACGCCCCCCCCCCCCCCCCCCATCCGAAACATCACGACACGTCATTGTTTCTAAGGTGTACAAAAAGTGGCTGCGAAAACCACAATTGTTGGTTGTCTATGAATTGCAGTAGCATTTGTCATGAGGCTCACGACGCAGCTCACTGTGAATACAACAATGCAAATTTTGACTGAACACTTTATTTTACGGCTGGTTTAGGATTGAATCATTGACGTCAGCGTGACTGCAGTGCGCCACTTGGAAATTGAGCGATTGCTTCGCCTTTGTGTAAAGGTTGTCGGCACCCTGGCTGCTTCCCAGCCCAGTTGCCCGTCTGCGAGGCAAAGGTGCCGAACTTATCTCGCGTGCGGCGACGTCACGCAAGCCATGCGCGCATCGGATGCGCCGCCTTGATAAGGCAGATCACAGACGGCGCACGGGGAATCGCTGCCTGGACTCAGGCGCCTCTGGTAACCATGTTAATCGTCTCGTCCATCTCCCATTAGATGTAGTTGCTTGTTGTTGAAACCGTTGGCTCTGTGTTATTCCTCCGGGTCGGGTATGCAGCAAGGCAAGCCGACAACAAGGTTTAAGCTTTCGTCTCTGTGTGATCGCTTAATGATCAAGCTGTTTGCCGACCATCATTGCAACCTCGTGTGCCTTTCTTGTCCTGTCTATCTGTAATCCTTTAATGTTGAATCTAGTGCCACCAAAAACTACGCTTCAGAGTAAGGGTACTTGTCCATATTGTGGCTTAAAATCATGGCTGCCAATTTTCTAAAGCTTTGTCTGAAATCCCAGAAAACGTATTTCTGTCCTCCTCAAATGTTTTAACAGCTCGTGACAAAGCAAAGAAATATTACAGGAGCTTCCTCACACCGAATGTAATGCTAAGGAAGCCGCACTTTTCAATCACGAAAATCGGCAGTTGCGTCTGCTGTGCACAAGCACCAAGATTGTGGCGGCCTCATCAATGCAGAGGTAGAGTGGTCGGGGAAGGGAGTGCCGATACTCTAAGCGCTGCTCATTTAGTGGCTCTAGTTTAAGCTGTTTCACCACCATCGTACACCATGCACCAGCTAGCTCAACTGAAACCGATAATTGCCTCTTAGCTTGGGTGAAAATGTGAATGTGTGCATACTACCGCTTGTCTAGGCTTGTCATCCTCGACGTTGTCCTGTAGAACGACGTCCAGGAAGACGTCGTGGAGAACCTCTAGGGCGATCTCAAGGACGACCTTTAAGACCACCTGAAGGACGCCGTCTAGGACGACATCAAGGACAACGTCTAGCACGGCGTCAAGGACGACGTCTAGTACGACATCTAGGACAACCTCTCGGGCGATCTCAAGGACGATGACTGAAACGACCTCTGGGACGACCTCTGGGCCGATCTCAAGGACGACCTCGAGGACGACCTGTAGAACGACGCGCAGCGCCTGCGAATACGGATGTGCTGCCTATGCGGAAAGCAGCGCCGCCACGAGGCGCCTCCGCATATGGCGGCTCACGCGCGCGCCGCTCATAGGCACAGCGCTTCAAGATCAAAGATCGTATCGCGAAAACCGGATGACGTAGCTACAGAATGCTATCACATTAAAAATGATGCATGGCATGATAATTATCACCTCGTTTTGTAAGAAATTGTAAGAAAATCTTTATTGGCTACAGTTCTGTTTTTTTATCATATTACAAAAACCGAGTTTTTCGTTGAAGTATTTGGCATCGGCCTGGATACTTGACTGCTTCATGACTCGTAGGCGCATACTCCTCGGATGCATATCTGAAAAACAATGCATCGATTTAACTTGCACAACTTAATTATTCACGTTTATGTTCACAATGACCGGCTTTAATTCTAAGCTGGACAGACAAATGTAATGCTTAGCTTCTTACTTTTTTTGTTTGTGCATAATTTATATCCTCTCACGGGGAGGTTTGATCTCTGTATTTCATGTTCATTTTTTGCTGAATTATTCGATGCAGAACGAGCCACTCCTTTAATATATTATTGATATTTTTAGGCGTACTAAGACAACTCGGGCATCGCTGGCTTTACGCCAATTGCGTGGTCCAAATCGTCTGCCTGCCAAAATATCCGCTAAATTTCTTAAGTTTAATTTGCTCCTACTATTACCATCGGCCAAGTCTTCCTCTAAGTCTAACCTACCGTCTTTCTTCCGGAAAATCCTACTTCCTTTTTGGCAATTATCGTGTTATGTCTTGGAATCGTTCTGAGCGTACATTGTTTATAAAAGAAGCTGTAATCTGCTAATTCGAGCAGTCGCCCATAGGTTAATTGCTTACCCATGATGCGAATGCACCTTTTTAATGCTAAATTTATTTCAATGCGGGCGAGGTTAAGATTTCTGTCACGTCACCGAATCCGTACCATATGCAGTTGTCTCCTAATTTTTGCGGGCTAGCAACTCGTAAGTTTAAGGTTGGACAGTTTCCTGATACATATCAATTTGGAGAGTATTCTTCTACTACGTTTTATATTTGTATTTCTGCGTCGCGGTACAATGTGTCCATCTCTATTTTCTATGTCTTCATTAAAATACATATTCGGATGTATTCCTGGTATCATGATACTATGAATTTCCGACCGTTGCCCTATAAACAGATGCTCAAGCAAAGCCTAGGGTCTTAAACTAGACCTTCAAGCAGACCGCCTTACGCACGTTCACCAATCGTTTCGTTTCGCTCCACTCCGAAAAAAAAAAAGAAATTAAAAATGAGGGAATTCAAGGCTCTGATATTCTCCGTTGTTGAGCTCAGCGCACGCAGCGTAGCCCAAATTGTAGACCTTTGATTAGCCGGCGAGCTGGAACTCGATATCTGTGGCCAATCAGTAGCTGTGTGCTCTGCGCTACGCAGTGTTTGCTACGCTCGACGTCGGAGTATAACAGAGCCTTTAGGAGACCTTACTCTAGAGCTCTGTTTGCTATAGAAGAAACTCGTCTCGTCACTTCATAGTATGAATTAAGCCCGCGCCCGCTGCTTTCCGCGGTGTACGTTTTACTTAGAGAGTTTTAGCAGATCGTACACAGTCGAGAGCGGGTCCAGCAGAGCTCTAGCGTTCGATCAACTATAATTTGTTCACCCTTAAGCGGAGACAAGAAGCTCCGCCTTCAGCATAAGCTCGGTGGCTTTCGCAGTTCTTTGGTTGCGCGGGCCTGCGCATTCATACTTGCTTTAGCAAGGGCATAAAGCTCACACTGAGGGCGGACCTTCTAGCGTCAACTTGAGGGTGAACGGAATATAAGATTCCGTAAAATAGAGATTTAGTAGATCGAACGCTGTGGAAAGCGGGAATGCTTCGACGAAAGGGCATGAGCTCCCGCGATAAGAGTGTAGTACCTCTATATTCCGTACACCCTTAAGCTGAGACGGTAGGCAATACCACAACCACGAGAGCTCGAGGTCGCTGCTTTGAAGCCTTCTTCCGGAGAAGGAACACTCGCGCTATAAATGCATGTATCAAAGCCAGGAGCGGGGTCTACCTCTCACTTGTACTTTCGGCTACAGTCTCAGCTTAATTGCGAACGGAGTATAGAATGCAGTCTTCTAAAAGTACGTAATCTCAGGTTCGAGCTTCCGCCAAGCCTCGTTGGAACCGTCAGGGGTTATCCAGACGACCCCTTCCCGCTCCCAGCGTCGACCGCCGCACCGACGCGTCCGAATTCAACTAGCGTTGCCAGGTTAAATTCAGCAGTCGGTATTCGCATTATGGTGTCAGCTGTTTCTGGCTTCAGACTGTACCTTAATGTGTGAATTCACTCAGCTGACACTTCGTTGCAATGGTTACGCTGACCATAGCAGACGAACTTAATGATGCGAAGGACACGGTGGGGTGGCCAGGTGAGGTGCGTGCAGAGTCTTTCGCCGAGCTTTGCAAGGGCGCAGCGTGAACAAAAATAGTTAAAAAAATGACGTAACGCGCATGGCTGACTTTTTATCCTCTAATATCTTGACCAGTTTTACACAAGAAGAAAGAAAAAAACAAACAAAGAAACGTGTTTTTTCTTGCAGAGAAAGGGTAAAAGCACAGGCGAGATGGTGAAGAACTTCCATCGTAAACCGGAGACACGGAAAAATAAAAAAAACGGACAAAACAACAACAAGTCTCAAACACAGCTTCTAGTTTATTTGAACACCTCCGCTCTTATACATACACCACAACCCTCCTCTGCAAAGGTCGAAACACCTCCTCTCCACTCCATCAACGACAGCTCAAACTGAACCAATGACACATGCTACCTCCCTTCCTTTCATACCAACCAAAACTGACCCAGACGACCTCCTTTCAAATCCATGATAACAGTCACTCAAACAACAAACCCTCCTAACGTTGAAAACAACCCTCCCCCCCCCCCCCCCCAAAAAAAAAGTTACTTTTTTTTTGCATTTTGGAAAAAAAAATGCTTTCAACCGGAACGTGGGGCTGAATAACCGATGTGCCCACTTTTCAGCCTTTCAATCGCTTGCCTTGGTTCTACTTCTATAGTAACTTTTGACATTACTTGAATATTTATGTATGCTATGACTCCGTGAGTTATTTTGGTAAAGGATCGAAAGGCATGTGACGGCAAAAGGGCTCTGGGACGTTGCATTTTCACGTACTTCCCTCCGGCATTCCGTTTGGCCCACTGCAGTCAATCATTTGACTCTTCATCGTGTTTTGACGAAAATACCTTTAAACATACCATCTACACTCGCTAACCTCAGACAGATGTGGATATAAGCAATTCATGTTTGTAAAACCCCTGCGAGACGAACTGTACCTCAAAATGCTTGGCAAACCCAGCAGGAGAGTAATTGCTATTTTAAGCACATGCTTTAAAACGTTTACACGGAATCTGTTCAGGGGCTTGGATCACCGTAGAAGGCGGGAATAAAAGCTATCGAAACCGCCACAAAAACATGATGGACGAAATTCAGGAGAAATTAACTTTCTCCTGAGATTAAATCGCCTATTTTTTTTTTATAATTATTATCTCCTGAAATGACAACAAAGATGCAAAGAAATGTTGATAGGAGAGAAAGCAATCCCGAACATCACCTGACGAGAATCGAACCCAAGACACGAAAATTTCAAACCATATACACTCAACCATCGCGCCGAGAAGAGACTTCTGAAAGCGAATCCGTCACGTCGCTACAACTTTTTTTTTTTTTGTTTATTGATTTTGCCACAACAATACAGACTCATAAGAGGTGCTACGTGAAGAAAGGCTCCTCATCTCTCACGCGCTGGGAAGAAAGAACATTGGAGCTCAGTTCCGTCTTCCTCGGCGTCTGGCTTCCCGCCCGGCGACTTTGCCACGCGCTATTTGAGCCATTGTTTGTTATTATTGCAAAGGACAGACCGCATAGGGCAATTTACAATAGGAATGCACTGCAGGTTCTTGCAGGGCGGCAAGCCAAGAGTTGGAAAAGTGTGAGTAATCGCGTGACAATATCACATGACAGTCTCGCGTGATTTGATGTCACGGAAAGTTTTCAAAAAAGCCGCAGAAGTGTGGGGGAGCTAGCAAATCCAACGTGTTCTGGGATACCGACTTCACCCGTAGGATCAAGGTAAATCAAGCATATCCGTTTCTAGTAGGAATTTAGGCATTCGCATGCAGCGACAAATGCGCTATAGCATGAGGGGCATGCTTCGTGTAGTACTTGACAAAAATGATGGTGCATGTCTCAGCTAAGATATGAAGACGCCGAGTTTATTTTCGTTCCAATTAACTTTACACTTTCCGTGGCATACGACATAGACATTAAGACGAACTTCGCTTCAGGGTGACCAGATGGAACCCCAAAGTTTCATGGCCGTGATTAAAATTCTGGATTTAATGGTAGGGCATAAAAGAAATGAAGTTTGGGCTTCTGACTCACCCCGCCAACATTGCTGCATGGTTCTCTGTTTGTTAGCTGTAGTAAAGAAGACCCTCCACCATGTCTCAAGACAGGACCGAGGTAGCAGAAAACGGAGCAGTGAGATAAGTGAACTGAAAGCTAGAAAGAAAAATGTTCTTTAGCTTACAAAGGACACAATATATGAAATCGAATGTTTAGTGTTTCTTAAATTGTTGTTTTTTATACTCACAACATCCCTCGTGTAGTGATGGTGGTAACAAAGCTCCTTCAATTTTTCAAAGAATTCTCCTTTATTCCCCACGAAGCTTGGAAGGTCTTCCGCTTTCACCGCACCGTTTACCACGTCAGCTGGAACAACAATGGTAAAGCTGTCTTGTGCATTTAATAAGAATTACGCCTCAGAACCACGGTAGTCAATCATAATCAGTGGGTGAGAACATTATCGGCTGAATCGAGTGGTATACTAAGCACATTTCCAATCTGCATAGGTATTTGACGACGGTAGCAAATATATCGTGTTTGAAACGCCGAAAAGGCTTGCTTGCTATCCACTTTTTCGTCCGTTGTCTCCGGCTTTTTTATTTTTTTTTTGAGTCTATCCTCGTTCTAGAGTCGGCCGTAAAAATCGGCGACTGCGCGTAGCAATATAGACCTTTCATCGAAGGCCTATTTCTCCCGTGGATTTGA
The DNA here is from genome assembly GCF_016920785.2 of Ixodes scapularis. Lineage (NCBI taxonomy): Eukaryota > Metazoa > Arthropoda > Arachnida > Ixodida > Ixodidae > Ixodes > Ixodes scapularis. Next base: position 76,464,823 of record NW_024609883.1, read on the forward strand.
TTTCGTAAAATTGCAGGGCGTATATCCCTTTCTGTAAAGGATAGAGCCTAAAAACTTCCCAGGGTCAACGGTGGACGGCGATGCAAACGACCGAGTCGAGTGGCGGGGTGCTTTGGCGCGCGAATTGATGGATGCATCGGAAGCAGCGTGAAAGATGCAGCCGAGCAGGTAAAGAAAGCAGACGACATGCTGAGGACATCCGTCGGTACTAAGTGCGCCATCGTTATGCAACCATGTTTTTTTTTTTTTGTTTTTTTCTACTTGAAGTTTTGAGATCATTGCTCGAATTTATTTTTAAATCAATGGTGCATTACAAAGAGATTACGTTCATTTCGCGTTTCCTATAATTATGTCATACGTGACGTCACACGTGACGGTAACGTCGTGACATTACCCTCGTGACCCTCACGAGGGTCACGATGGTAGCCCTCGTGATCCTCGGGAAGGCAACCTACGTGACTTTCGTGAGGGTAACCCTCGTGGCCTTCGTGAGGGTAGTCCTCGTAACCCTCGTGAGGGTAACACTCCGAGACTCTTGTGAGTGTAACCCTCGTGACCCTTGTGACCCTAGTGAGGTTAAGCCTCACTGATCTCTATAACAACAGACCGATCTCACCAGCCTGTTTGGCCACGCCACCGCTGCCGCAATGAATCGAGCGAACTTTAGTCTTTCTGAAATGTGCGACAACCTCGCTGGAGCTCTGGGCGTGGTCAGCGCGAGACAGCACGAGCCTTGTCTTGCACTGCTGCTTGTCTCCTGCGAACTAAAGTTATGGCGGCGTAACGCATGCGCCGAACGCTTGGTGTGATATTGCTGGATCGCGTTTGCCCGCTCCGCGAATGAACCCACTGGCGGCAATCTTTTTGGTAGAGTTATACCTCTAGCCAAGGTACAGCTGCTGCAGCCAGTATCATCCATCCATGGCACACAGCGTTGTGGCAGTTGTGGTGGCAGGCTGATATCAGAATAGCGTGGGTGATAATTCGTGCTTGATTAAAATTGTTTGACAAAACATATTTTTGAAACCCGGCATGAACGGTAGCCGGATCTTTGAGGAGCCGGTGAAAGTTTCACGAAATCACGGCACCGAGGAAATGCAGCACAGCACGCATGGAAATTCGCATCGAAAGAAGCGTCAAAAGCAGACGCCGGTACGGTGTCTGCTGTCAATGCGTGCTGCGCTGCTTTCCCCCGGTGTTGCGCTTTGGTAGAACTTTTGCCGGGTCCTCAAAGATGAGCCTACCATTCACGCCGTGTTTCAAGAATCTGCTTCGTCGAACAACTTCAATCAGGCACGAAATATCACCCACGGTACAGTGTACTAGATCCACGGCTATTTTGTGGCAGCCTGCCGCCGCAGCCGCCATTGCGTTGTCCGCCATATTACTATGATGGCTAGAGATAATATAACTCTATAACAAGATGGCCGACCGTAGCCGTATTCCCGTCTATAGGCGGAGCTGTTCAAGCGCGATCCAGCGTATAGACATAGAGATCACTGGTAAGCCTTGTAAGCCTCGTGATGGTAACCCTTAAAAACCTCACAAGGGTAACCGTCGTGACGTTACACGTGACGTCACGTGTGACGTGATTACGGGAAACGTCCTATAATGCAACGCGCGGTTACACCCAAACCGACGCCGACGCCGTCGCTCAAGCACGAAACAAGCGCCTAAGAGCTACGCTATAAAACGGACAGCCGAACAGTAACTTTCAATTGATATGACGGTGAAGTGTTGCTTTATGCTATTTGATGTGTCCCGTATGGACAGGCCTTTGGACTACGTCGAAATTCAGTAGCACTGCTTGTCTTCTATGAAGGATTCTTTATATAACCCCAGCCAAACGTCGTTCTCTTCCCTCCGGTGTACTCATTGTATTGCGGTTTCTGTTCAGACTATGGGCAGGAGATTCAACTGTCGCGTCCCTACCGGCTGAGCGCAACACTGCGCACGACGAGCCAATACCATCAAGTATAATTTGTCTATTTTTCATGCAACGTTTCGTAAAATAAAAACACATTTCTAGATATATATTTCTTAAACAGGGCCACGGAGTGTATTTCTCCCTAAAAGCGAAGAGTCGCGTACTTGTGTTTAAGGAATGTGCGAAGTGAAAATCGAGATAAATTTTGTCTACGCTGACATGTTTCCAAGAACACCCAAACAAAGGAAGAAAAATAAAGTATTTACCACACTGATAGGCCAGCACAAAGAGCAGAAATACGCAAGCGAGTCGAGCCATATCCTCTGTATCTCGTTCTGAAGAGGGAAAAACGATATCAACAGTAAGAAAATCAGTAGAAAAACAAATATTCGGTCAATAATTTACAATTTCCGTTTAAAGTATTGGTAGCATTGGTACAGGTGGTATTGTTTTGTGTCGGTGTGTGTGCGTGTCTATGCGTGAACCTGTGTAACAAATTGCAAAGTTAGCACAGTTGGGTAGGCTGTTGCATCAGTGTTTCTAGTACAGTCGCTGCACGTTGAACAGTTTATGGTAACATCGAAGGTGTCTTCGCGTTTTTCGTTCCTCTCTCTTGTTGGCCCAAAATAGAGAAGCGTTTAAGCGTGATCCAAAAAAAAAATATTGCCCGCTCAGCTTGGCTTCAGTCAAATTTGTGCATAATTATCTCGGTCGATTCCGTAAGGTATTTTATTTTAAATCATAGGTATTGCTAGCGGCACTCAGTACGTTGTTTCACGGTGCGGCAACACCAAGTTTGAAGCTTTTGCCAAAACTTTCTTATGCAATGTGTAAGTCAAAGAGAGGAGAAAAAAACGCGTCGCGAGTGAGTAAACCCGTCTGGAAGGAAACTCCGCATTCGCAGCAGTTCTGCGGACCGAAGTGGACGATGTATGGGCCGAGATTTCTTTATTCGTTGGAACTTGGAACCAGCGCCGTCACTAAGGTACGCGGCACCCGAGGCGGTAGCACACCGCGACCCCTCCACCCCCCTCCCCCCTTTTTCTCTATCCTTCACCTTCCTAAAAATATAATATTTAGTCCGGGACTACTCTATAATAGGTAGTTTTAGAATAACGTACGCAATTTTAGCGTAGGCTAGAGCTAACTTTAGCGCTTGGGTTAGCACACTCTTCGCAAGAGTGTTTTAGAATAGAGTTTCTCCACTGCGACGCAAAAGCCCAAGTGTCTCGCGGTCGCAACGCCACCAAGATACACTAAATCATTTTAATAAAAAAATCCAAGCTCTTTGATTCAGAGTAACGTATTAAATTTGTTTAGATATAAGAATGCGACGGGAGCGGTAGACCGATCGTGTCCGCTTGCGTTGCCTCTGAATGAGGGGTATCGTGTACTGACTTTCGCCGCCTTCGCCGAGAAACGTTCTCGCGTCGCAAGCAGCAACTTGCCGGCGATCGTTGCTCACCTTGCCGAGTCTTGCGAACCGTCTGAGACGCGCAACTCACGTATAGTGCAATGTCGGCCTGCCTTAAAGCGCAGTCACGAGGATGCTGCCTATGTCGCGCTCTCGACGCCGCCAAAGCGGCCGGAGTCACGGTCAGGACAGAGCCGCAATTTTTTAACTGTGCTATTCTTGTTTTTAGCCAACTTCTTCATCACCAATCCTTCTTAAAGGAGCGCAAAGACTCTGAGCTCGCACGCAACAACTGAAAAATAGCATACGCTAATATAGCACACGCAACGTGCAAATCGCACGTAGCGTTCGGCGCATGCGCAATGCCGACAACGCTATTTTTTTAATACTTTCATTGTATGTTGAAAGTTGTTTATCGTACTGTTAACTTAGACCTTAATTTTGGGGGATGACGTATAACGTAAATCAGTAGACACAAAATCGAGATGCAAAAATATTATGGTTAATTAAAAAAATATAATCGAATGTTCCGGCTACAACAGGGCTTCCTCATGGGTGGGTGGCAGCACACACTCATTGGCTGATCTACACTCTGTTCACCAATAAGCTGAGACTACGGGGGAAGCTACGTGACCGTCGGACCAATCAGCCACCTTCCTTTAGACACATGCCCCGGCTCTTTCTCCGCGTGGGTATGGGCGGGAGCGTGTTGACGTGGCGAAAGAGGGGCGCATGACTGGTCCAACAAGAACCAGTCTAGCGACCCGCAATATATAATTGCTCGACGGCTTTTGGATCGCTAGCGAGCAAATATTTGAGAGCTACGCTCTAATAATGCCAGTACCTTGCTTTTGAGTGGCCGATGCGCACCAGCACGAAAAAAAGAATCAAAAGTGAAATTTTATAATTTCCATGAAAAGAGTGACGCCACCAGGGTCGCCGAGTTTAGATGATCGCAGCTAAAAAGACGGTGCTCGACTACTTCGATATACTACTGACGGATGGCGCTACGTAAGAAACGAGAGGCTGATGCAACTCGACCGACTATCTCCCCGTATAGCGACAGGTGGCAGGCAACCTGGCCATTGGAGCACGTAGAAAGCAAGGTAACAAAAAACGCTTGCAAAGAAAACTTACATTTTTAGGGAAGCGAGTCAAAGCATCAGAAAATATTACATTACAGAAACTCGCGTCGCATCGAGGAAAGCGTAATAAACACTTTCGTTAGACTGTTCGCTAGGGCCAAGACTCGACTCGTCGCCCCCGTAGGGTAGCTTGGTGCGTATCTTCAGCTCTTGGGGGCCCATTGACGAGGCTTTCCGTTCACAAAGTAGTTGAACGACTTTTATATCCTAATTGGTTTACATGTATATGGGCAAGGTGACTCGAATAGGTAGTAGTTTAAGATGCGCCCACGATGCCTGGAGACATTCGTTATTTCTTTCAGGAGTAATCGGTAATTATTTTCATCAAGGGGATCAGGAAGCCGAGTGAATCCAGTGTAAGTAAAATTGTGAACGTGCGAAGTGTTTCCTCGGCATTGAAACTTTTAGTGTACGCGCTACTCCCCATCGCGGGTCCTCAAAAGTATGCAAAAACCATGGTCAACCAGAAGCAATCTACTAATCCGGAAGTTTGGCCATGTTTGTTTTTGTTTACCGCTGAACACTTTGTATATCAAAACTAACACAACATTAATAAAGAACGCAGGTTAATCACTATAACGTGTAAAAATAGCATTCAGTTATCCTAAATATATATATATATATATAAATGACATCTTCAAGTTGTGGGGAGCCTAGGAGTTCGCATGTAAGTAAAAAAAAGCTACCGAGGTCCAAACAAACTTGGATAGTTTAATCGGGCGTTTCGGAGGGGGACCCTCCTTCTTCAAGCGTGACATAAAAGTGAATAGGGTTACATGGTGGCCGAGATTCTCACTCGGAGAGGGAGAGGAGAAACCGGCACATGAGACAGACGACAGAAGGCACAACATAACAACACAAATGCCCCAAAAAGGGACGGCAACAGCAATTATATTTGAAGTTAAGATTTACGACAGGCGGAACACAACGGTGTCCCCAGCCCCGAAAAACCTCCCCCGATGAGGGAACCGCGGAGGCAGGGCCTTAAGGGCAAGAAGCCACACGCGGCCGTTAGAGCGAGTCATCTGGAGCCGACCCCCGTTCGCCCCGCCACAGGCGAGTGCCGCACACTTGGTCCAATGCCCGTCCGACTCCGACACCGGACCAGAAGCGCCAAAGGGCGCCGCTCACAATACATCTGCTAGACAAAAAGCGAGAGGGGAGCTGAGAGGGGGGGGGGGGGGGGTGCGGATCGGAAGGGGCGACAATTTGGCCGTTCATATGAGCTGTACGCCACTCGGTCTCCCCGGGCTCCCATTCATGCCACTCTTGACCGCGTCGAATTCGTATATGAGATGGACTTCCTTGAACTCCGTTCTATGTTTGATCTAAAGCCGGATTGAAGCAGAATGACAGAGAGTTTGTCAAATGAGCGGTCAGTTTGTGCCAAGTGTTTAGAGAGTGGAAGACTGGGTAATTTCGTCGAATGGGATCGGTGGTTGTTAAATAATTTATTGAAGGCTGTTATGGTTTGTCCCACATACTGCATCCGACACACCCGACACTCAAGGACGTAGACAACGTCGGGAGTGCAGCACGTAAGGTACCCGTCAATATATATATATATATATATATATATATATATATATATATATAAATATAAATGTTAGCTCTTGGCGAATATGCTGGGGTCATGGAGGTAGGAAGCTTCTGTAGGCGACATAACGCCACCAGCGGTTAAGCCGGGGGAGACGTTTAGCTTGGAGGGACACTCCTCCAACGAGCACCAAAACCTAAAGGTGCTATTGGACGAATTATGCGAAACACAGAGCTGATTTGGAGCTTAAAGCTGATTTGGTTGTGTTTTGGTAACCCTTGGGGGCGTTCCGCCGGCCGCAACCTTTAATTTCGGCTTCACTTGGATTTTTCTCTCCAGGCTGACATGAGCCGGTATGTCGCTTCCCTTTATTCCTATGTCCATGGCTGGGATCCTCGAAGAAAGTGTGACGGAAAGCCACGAAAAAATGTGCGAAGTGTTTAGGATCCTACTCAAAAAAAGAACTGTACAAAAAAAATGGTAAATTGAAAGAAATATCAAATTTTTAAACGCGCTTTAGCAGGAATCGCACCACGACCTTACGATTGTGAGCTCGGCATTCTACCACAGTGCCATGTACATATCGTAAGCTTCACTGTCACACCCGGTTGCGGGTAAACGCAAAGCTAGCTGGCCTTTTCTTTACTGCGGTGAACTTTACTAACTGTACAAATACCAACGCCGATCGCAGGCGTTATGGCGTTCGGCGTTAGCGTTCGAACGGTTTTGTGAGAAGAACCAAGAAACACATTTCGTGCCCACCATTTTATAAAAATATAACAGAGCATAAAATAATATCACATGCTACCAAAAAAAAAAAACACACACAACCCCTGCAATGACTTTTGTAAACCCCAATGAATGGCTCGGTAACATGTTCTGTGTATACCGACGTTCTCTGCATAAATCAAGATAAATCAAGCTTTTTCCTATCCAGGTTTGTTCATAAAATTTGAACGAAATACAGTGTAGAGTAACTTACCAATAAACTTTTATCTTCGAAGCTCTGGGGTCTGCAGGTGTCAGATGTTTAGGATTTTGATTATGAGCCTTAAGGTTTCTGCAAAGATTTATATAGTGGTGATGGAAACAAGCACACAAAAACTGCATCCTGGAAAGGTTTATTGCACTTTTTTATTGTGCACATTCTTCGAGAATTTTCAAGAAGTAAAGTGCATGCTTCTACTGTTGGTGGAGGTTGCCGACTCACAATCGTCATAGATCAATTTTTTTCTTTTATTTTGTGTTTTGTATTCTTGGATGCCCTGAGAGCCGAAGTTTATGAAAATTCCTGCTTAACAATTGGCAAATTGTATGTTCGACAGTAAGTAAAATATAAGAATAAAGTAAGCGAGGTATACGCACTAGTCCTATACCCGGATCCTAAAAGATTGTTCGGTAGAAGCAGCATAGCTTTGATAAAATTACATCAATCGTCCTGATATAGGTAAATTTACATAGCAATTAGTTAAATATAATTGTGTCTTACACTTTAGAGCTGGGCTCTCGCACTTGCAAGAAGCTTCGTGGCTAATATGACACGTATGATTAGTTTCATATAAGCACTACCATTGATGATTTTAGTCTTATCAACGATGATGGCGTGTGGCCCGAGGGGTGCTTGTTTCGGCCTCTTTGGGGTCCGCTCGTAGATTCTGGATCTTCCGAGACTTGAGATAATGCGCCATAACTCAATGAATAGCACACAAATTTATTATCAGAATGTGCGTGGTTTGCGGACGAAGTCTGATATTTTTCCCATCAATTTTGGCCTCAAATTTTGACATTTTATGTGTCCCTGAAACTTGGCTAACCAGTTCTATATCTAGTTTTTGAGAACTTCAGTTCCGATTACCACGTTTTTAGATGTGACCGGGATTCAACAGGTTCCTCCTCGACCCTCATGGAGGCGTACTTACGGCTGTACAGAAATCATTACCGTTCTTTCGGCGGATTGACCTTGACATAAATGAATGTGTTTGGATTGAAGTTCGAGTCACGAACTGACCAAATCCGCTTATCGGATACTATTACTTTGTGCTTATAAATCAATTAAATGCAGAGGTGCAACCGGGCTGGACAAGGATGACGAAAATAATCCCTGGAGAAGGGGAACAAGAGGGACAAAAAACAAACACAAATTTCCAAGCACAGCTAGGTGACTGGTGCTCGACCAAAAAAATCTGCCTGGTCCGGGTATCCAACCTGGGACATCTCTCCATTTCCAGTGGAGCGTTCTACCAACTGAGCTAACCAGGGGTTGAACGTCAGTAGAGAAAACAGGTTTTCTTAGCTGCCACCAGCCTAACAGCGAAGTAGGCGGTTAAAGAAAAAAACCTTTTTTTCTTCGCAGTTACCCTTTAAGCGAACTTTGTAAGTTGTTTCCAAACGCAAGCGTCAAAGATAGTTTGTGTTTGACCAATTTCAATATTATGTAAATATAAGAAAAATATTGTAGATATGTATTTGTACAGTTCAATTTCTCAATAACTTGTCAACGTGATTAAAGTAAATAAAATCATAACCAGCAGGGGGCACCTTCTTTAGTGGGTGTTTGGTGAATGTCGCCACTACGCACCCCGAACATCGTTGGTTCACCTATAGTCAGTGAATGTTCCCAGAGCACCCAGTTGCATGCAGTCCGCTTACAGGAAGTCAATTCTCCAGAATCCAGATCTGACTGGCTGGTTTGGCTCGTGGCGGAAGTTATCAGTCGGCCATTATGAGGATTTGCCCAAACTAACAAAAAGCGTATATAAACATTTCGCGTTGCCACGGGTATCACGGGTAAGCAGGAGTGTGAGCTCTGAGCATCGATGAGTTAGAACCAAACGGCAGGTGCTTTGATTTCCTCTGGTTTTTCTGCTTTATATCATGTAGACGTTACTCTGGGTCGCCAAAGAGGATTGCCGGCTCGTTTGCTCGCTGTGGTTGCGCTGGTGCTGTGTTTCAAAATCTACGCTTCAGGCGCTAAGCCTAAGATTTGACTTCAATGTGTTTTAAGGGGAGAGATAAAGAGAGACAAAGAGAGAGACGAGACGAGACAGCAAGGAGCAACACGCGCAAAAACTAAAGGAAATAATTTAAGAAAAGAAAGAAAATACAGTCTCGCTGCAGTCGAGGAAAGTCGATAGAAGAGATAGGAAGAGAACGAACACTACACTTTACCCTTCGATGCACATGGCAGCGCCTAATTGGCGATGGGTTGGAGCGCGACGGCTGCGTCGAGACTCGGTTCTGAAACAAATTAAAATATTGAAAGGCGCGAACTAAAAGAGGACAACGAAAGACACACGTACAAGGACAAGCGCCAGAAGTAAAGCTTGGGAGTTTCCGTACTCGGGGAACATTCAGCGACTGTAGGTTGACCCACCCTTGTCTGGCTCTGCATGGCCTGCCCATCACAGAGAAAAAGGACTTCACGATGGTTGTGCTGTTCAAAACGAAGGTTTGAACCCTTCGTCCCCCCCCCCTCCACCCGGCAAGGCAATACAGCACCTTGGCCTCCGCTTCTTGCGGAATAGTGTCCTGGTAAGGCCCGACCAGGATAATCCAGTCAGTCGCTTTTCTTTTAATATCCCCTGTTGTCCTTCACTTTCCTCCTCTTCACTTCTTTCAATTTGTACCATCCTTTGGGGCAACGACCAAACTTTGGTGGGTATGGATTTCCTTAATTAGAACAACGGCACCATGACAGAGCAGCACACGACATAACAGCGCGTGACAAAACAGCACGGTCAAAACAGTACGCGTCAAAATAGCACAGCGTCAGAACAGCACAGCGACAAAACAGCACGCGTCAAAATAGCACGCGACAAAACAGCACAACGTCAAAACGGCACAGCGACAGAAGTGCACGTGCCAAAACAGCACCGCGTCAAAGCAGCACGACGTCAAAACAGCACAGCGACAAAATAGCACAGAGTCAAAACATGACATTGAAAATATAGCTAGAGTTCGGCGTTTTCGTTTTGAATTATTTGAAATTCCGCGTACTTTTTTTTTCGGTTTTTATTCCAAACAAAACTTTTCGGTTTATTGCGGTGTATATTTGTAAACTCATAAACTTCTCAGTTATAGTAGGTTTATTGATGAAAACACTAACGAAAATGTAATATTAAAAGCGTTTGTGTAAAATGTATATTGGGTACCGGGTAAAATGTATATTGGGTACCGGGTCTTACAGAACAGGTCCGACGCGACCTGTTCTGTAAGACGCAGTGGGGCCTTACTGTGATCTGACATTATCGTCGTGTGCTGGTATTTGTACACAGGACGAGCATGAGCTACAGTACCACTTCGGTCGGAGAGGCAAATTTTAAAATGAAGAAATCAGCAAGCATTGTACTCGGTGCACTTTCCCCCATCTTCACGACTGCAAGAGGTGATAAATTCGCGCCGACGGCAGAAAGACAATAAAACACTCGTATTTATGCCCTCATCTAGTAGACGGAAGCTAGGGGTGTTAAACAATACGCGACATTTACGGACGCTCTTGATTTCCGTTGTTTGATTTCACAATTAAACTCTCTCCTTTTAACTAAAAACTCGGGACAAATCCCTATCAGGTGAAAAACCCAGATTTCATCCTGAAGACCCCTGCGCCCCCGGAGCTTTTGTTAAAAGTTGAACCGATCTCGCAGACAAGCAGAAAACTTGGAAAGAAAGTGGTCATATGGTCAGTTATGAGTAGGGTTCCGTGTTTTCGGAGTTTAGTTTTCGTCAAGTTCGGAGGGTTTTTTCCTGAGTTTATTTTTTGCCGGAAATTTGGAGTTTATCGGAGTTTATTTTTGTTTGATTCAGAATTCTCCAAAATTCGGAGCTCAATTTTGCACTGTTTTGATTAAAATAAACAAATAATATCCAAATTTAACCGTATGCTGGACAAAAAAGAAAAAAAAACGCGATTGTATCAATTAATATTTTCATCAGTTGGATTAGGTGTTGGTGCTGTTACTACAGGCATTACCAAGTTGTCCTTGAACAAAAGTAGCACACAGGTGTTATTTCGATAAATGTAGATACCTTTAAAATCAATAACCTACTGGAGGTAGCCGCAGGGAAGCCTGAATTCATTCCATGCTATTCTACCAACCAACCGCACGGCCCCAAAAGGCAGAGTGGAAAAGGATGAAATGGAGAAGTTTCAACTGCCCTCTTCCACACTTTATGTAATTTCTATGGTCCATAGCTTTCACGATTACAAAAACATAACCTCTCCTTCCTCTCAGGCACAAATAGTATGACCAAAACCGGAAACATAAACAGTGACTTTTGTCTTGACACGAGAGTACAATGACCTGTTGTCCTGACCGAAATTTGAAAGATATGTGTGGTGGCATTTTCCCAGGACCATTTACTCTAAGCGCCGATGAAACCGTAATTGCAAAATATATTTGTGCGTGTGTGTGGGAGGGGGGGGGGGGGATTGGCACATTGAAATTCAGAGTTTATCGGATAAATCCGACTAGACGAAACTTTTACCGGAGGGTAACACGAAACCCTTGTTATAGGTCACATCCCCTCCCCCCCCCCCCCCCCCCCCCACAGACACACACCACTCCAAGCGCCCTCGAAAATACTGAACTTTTTCAGTTAAGACCGAATTCGGAAAAATGAATTCGGCGAACTTTTACCGGTTGTATTCGGTTTAACCCGAAAACGTTGAACCCTAAACATGGCGTTTGAAGTTAGAAAAATGCACGTTTCAAATAAGGCACTGTAAAGGAATTGAGGTGCTAGGCCAATTCGTCGAAAGCTAACTCGTCGATGGCCAATTTTTCGAATCCTCTCTTTTGGAAGCAAGTTCGGGGTGGGTAGTAGACTCGATGCGCGCATGAGAGTTCCCTGGGCAGTACCGGAGCCCCCGCTGGTGCTTATTCTGGCTAGTCTCTAGCGTGACTACACTGGGCCGAGGTTGAGCAGTTTCGCGTGGCTTGCATAATGAGCCGTGCTCCGTGCTGTGCATGCGCGAGGAGGAGTGACGTCACACTGCGCACAGCTGGCGCGCCGGAGCCGCCGCCGCCGCGCACTCCGCCGCCGCCGCGCCCGCCTCGCCGGTCTGCGCATTCCAGAGGAGTGATGTCATAGCCGCGGCAGACGCACTGGCGCCACCGCTTGCCCAGCTGACGCTGCGCCGGAGCCGCTTGATAGCGCCTCTCATTTTGTGCGCAGAATTGCTCACACTACGTATATCCTGGCATAGCCGAGTTAAGCCACCTCATTCTTTTCTTGAGCAGTTTTGCTTATTTTGACGCGCAAGTTTGCCGGCGATATATTCTACAATAAATAATTAAATCGCACGGAAATGTGCTGTCGTTAGTTGTTAATAGAAAAAAACGGAAAGCGTGTACGGCAACGGTGTGTTCAGCCCATGGTGCAGTGTAAGGCCACAGCATTGAGGCTGCGGCCTATTACTGATTCACCGCTTTCCACTCGATCATTGCCTTCGTCGGCAATAATCTGTGATTTTAACTCAAAACGTAAAACTTCTCGCCGGCAAACTCCAGCCGCGTGTTTCCAGGAGATTTTATTCATGGCAAATGTACCCGACAGAATCGGTGCCCATGGTACACTTTGAATACGCTCCACATTAAAGTCACCGTATCTTACCGTTTCTATCAAAACATCTGTAATCGGCGCATCTCCCGCTTTTCTTTTTTTTTGTGTGTGTGTGTGTGTGGGGGGGGGGGGGGGGACGTTTTACGCGTTTGCAGTAATTACGAAACGAGGAGTACTACGGAACCTCACCGGACCGCCACAAACCAGGCAGTTCATAACTCGAACTTTTAGATAATTTTTCCCAATAACTTTTCCCCTTTCCCTGATACTTCAAAAAAGACCAGACAACGCAGCCAGCATCGACGCGAAGGTATCTCCCTAACTAAACAGTGTCTTCAGAGATTAGAGTAGTTAAGTAGTAGTAACTACTGCTAACTTTATTTGTTTTTAGCAATCACACAGCAGCAGCACTCGGGACACTGACTTGAGTGCGATCAAGTCGCCGCCAGCGTACTTTTTTTTTTATTCTTCCTCCACTAGCTGGTTAAATAATGCCATGCAATGTCCAACCCTTTTTCTTTACGTTCTGTTTTGTTTTCATAAAACGCTACCTATTACAGCCTTTTTTACATGCGTACTGTTTTGTCGTTGTGCTGTTTTGACGCCGTGCTGTCTTGGCACGTGCTCTTCTATCGCTGTGCTGTTTTGATGCGTGCTATTTTGTCGCCGAGCTGTTTTGACGTTGTGCTGTTTTGACGCGTGCTGTTTTGACCGTGCTGTTTTGTCACGTGTTGTTTTGTCGTGTGCTGTTCTGTCGCGTTCCATAGAACAACACTTGGGCACGGTATTTGGGCATGCGCTGGTAGAGTAGCATTCTTAGCAAAGGCTTTTTTTGTTGAGGTGTTACCTCTTCCTTTGTGGGGCAGAATGGTGGGTGGCGCACCAGAGCCACTGAAGTCCCGAGGAAACCAAAATACCCAATCCGCCTCTGAAAAGGGGTCACACCGAAGCAATTCTTCTATCAAGCAATTATAGATGGGCGGCCCCGCACAGGCAGCCCATCTTCACATTCACCTGGCGGTGTTGTAATTGTAGTGCAGTTTGGAGTGCCGTGTAACAGAGTCCCTCTTGACACTTCTTTCGATGCTGTGGCTACAAAAATATTCTTACTGACCGTCTCATTATGGTTCTTTGACTCCTCCCAGCACACATTCCCAAACACGTGCATGACATACAGAACATTTTAACTCAACTTTCACAGCCGTTATTAAACTTAGGTAAATCTAATGCTGATTACACCATGGGGACCATGCACGAATTGATTCCCGTAGTGGGGTTATTGAGCGATCGCTACTGTTTTCAATTTTTTCTTTAAATAACAAATCCCCAACGTTTCTCAGTGCTGCACACAGCTCTTTCACCTGCATTAACATCTTGGAGAGCTTTGTTGACGTCCCCTGAGTTCAGAGACGTTTGCATACTTGGAAACTAGACAAAGCGGTCTGGGAACGTTTTAGCCAAGTTGCTACATACAGGTCTTCACTATCTGCTATTATGTCCCATGAGGAGGCTACGACGTGTGGTATTCGACAGATAATTAATGCCGCCGAGCAGTCTATCGCCCATACCTCCGGGATTTACAAAAGAAACGCGAGCCGTGGTGGCACGAAGGCTGTTCAACCACCACTACGAAGGAAAATCGAGCCTGGAAAGCTTCCCGGTGGTAGACAACTGTGGAGACTCAGAGTAACTTTAAAAGGCGGAAAGCGCAAGCCCATTAGAGAAGAAAGCTGGCAAAGAAGACATCTTGGATTTGATATCTCTCCTCTGTAAGTAATTTTTCGTACGGTTAAAGAGGCTTGGGATTGCCTACGCAAACATCAAAGTCGACTACCGATGTTTTACAATTCCTGCATAAAACGTGTCTTGGGGTCTGTCAGAGATGTTACCAATGTTCTCGTTCAGCGTTTCCACGGTAAATTCAGCTCTAATAATTATAGTGCATATTTCTACCAATTTAAATTTCGCACAGGAAGTAGCTCCATTCCAACGTTGGGTACTAACCCGGTGCAATATAATGTGGCTTTTGGAATGTGTGAGCTCATACAAGCATATGATTTAATTATCTGACTACAACCCCGAGCCTGGAAGGAGATGCGACGGACAAACACAAGGTCTTCAACACAACTGAAATTTACTTGACAACAAAAGGGCTTATATACGCATCAAATCCTACACAAAACGTTAGAGACGAGAGAAGCCGAGAGAGAGACAGAAATGGGGAATCTTGTGCCAAAAGCAGTACAGCAAAGCAAACTTTACAACAGAACTGAGAAGCAGTGACCACTATTATACAACACACAAAAAAGACAAAATGTTTCAACACTGTTTACACTGGCAGTGCCTCCAAAACAACTAAAAAGAAAGATGTTTTAAGGATCACTGAAAACGTACACTTTTCTGGCGAAGGCCGGAACTCTAGCAAAGGAAGGACGCAAAAAACCAAACGACGAGGAACCGTACACAACGCAAACTGATATTGATAAAGCTTGAACTTGGGTAAAATCAACCAAAACCTCCTAGGGCACAACGAAACACCACCTTATGAGCAAAGACACCAAATTTGTAGGAATTGACACTACTTTAGCCAGTTCAATGTTTTGTTCGCTGGAAGAGAAAATCAGTCTGTTGCGACAGATATATTACAAAATGTAGTGAGTACACTGACGCTACTATGGTCATCGTCCACTAATTTGAAAAACAAAAGGTGAAGCATGCTGATAATTTCCAGTTTTATATTAGGGGTGCTAGGCATCTATAATTTACCGGATTTTTCATGCACTCCGAGAAGGCATTTTCTATTGGTTTTAACTAACCTTCATCGTCCAATATATTTTTCCATAATACATCCAAGTTTCTTCAGCCTTTTCAAACGCCAATCAGCACCGTGTGGCCAGTAACGCGCCATGCTCTCCCAAAAATCTTCCATAATGAACGCATTAATTTAATTGCCAGTATCTTTACTGGAGAGTTGTATTCAGTATCGTTTGTAGACGATTGCATTAGACTAACGAGAATGAAAAGGTAGAATATATTTGTAGACTTGCAAAGTGTAATTACTGCAATTATTTCCTCTGAAAGACACGAAAAATACGCTCATAGCGCTTGTGCGTGTCAAGATTAATAGAACATTGCAAAACGGATGCTACATTTCATTTTGTTGGATCCCAAGTCACGTGAGTATATTAGGCAACAAGAAAGCTGATGGGCTGGTCTCATCCTCCAGGAATCTTCGGCAATAGACCTATCTCACGAGCCAGTTTGACTACGCCACCGCTGCCGCTATACACGTTGGCAAGTCCGGCTTCAGGGCGCTGCCATCTTGCTTGGCTGGGGTGCGCTTGGACGAGGCATAATCCTATTACGAAGCCTTGCTAAGGCGTCGTAATCGGATTATGGCCGCGCCCAAGAGCGCACCCCACTGAGGAAGATGGCGGCGCCCTAAGACCGGACTTGCAAACGAGTATACATCGAGGGAACTTTAGACTTCCTGCACGTGCGACAATTTCGCTGGAGCTCTGCACGTGTGGAGCACAAGACAGCACGAGCACTCTCGTGTACTGCCGTTTGCCTCCTGTGAACGAAAGTTATGGCGGCGACACGCTTGCGCCCAATGATTGGTGAGATCGGTATATTAGCTGCTCGATACGTTACCAGGACATCAAAGGAGTCTTCAGGCCTTCAATTTTTGAAAGGATGGCTGAGAAAAAGGGACAGAGCATCTTATGGTAAGCTTCACTTCGCGAAGCCCATTTCCGAATTCGGGGAGAGTACCTCATTCGGGAATCGGTTCCACGAGGTCTTAATATGTTATCTTCTCACAGGCCATTCGCATATCGCCCACGAACGCCTCCTCTGCTGGGAACATCCACCACGCTGTGCAGCCTGCGGACGTGTTGTGTCCATGCTACAGAAATTATGGACTTGCTCTGGTCTTGAGTAAAAACGACGGTATTATTTTCTTGTCTTTTTTATATCCTATACCCGTTTTCCCTATTATTTTATTGGAAAACAACCCTGTCATCTCAATCTATTGCGTACTTAGTTTTATTGCTTGCACTGGCCATTTACACCGGATCTATTACCACACATATATGTCAGGTCACGGCATACTAAAATGATATATTATAATACGTGGTGCGGCCCACTTTGGCCTAAGTTGCTTTTTGCGCCATAAAACCCTCGATCATTATCATCATCGAAATTTCAGAAAACGATCTCTCCAACAGTTACCACGTAGAAATTACAAGACAAATAGTACATGTACTTTGTTTGAGGTTTTCAGAATGCGCTCCGTCGCTCCTAGGACATTGCGCATTCCATCGTTGGAAGAACGTATTGTTGATGGCGTTCGCACGTCAACAAACACGTCAACAAACGCAGCGCCGTATTGTATTTCGCATTTTGTTGCAGTCCTGAGGCAAGTTTCACCGAACGTTCACAGCAAGGGCGTGTTTTTCTTTTTCATTTTCGTTCTTGTGCGGGCGTACAATGTTGGTCGTCCTGTTTTGCAATAAACCGACTGTGTGTGAAATCATGTATTGACCATTTAATTTTCTACATTTCTGTGCTTAAAACACGAGTGGTTATGATCAGAATATTACACTAGAGCGTAAATGTCTTTCTAATATAAATTTTAGTAAAGAATAGTACTGATACTCAGTGACTGAAATAAGGCGTGAAGTAACCATTACGTGTAGGGAAGAGGGTGACATGAGACTAGATACAAAAAATACACCATCGCACGCTAAGAATAAAGTTTACTTAATTCGTTTTTTTTTTTAAGTCGACGAAAAGTTGACGATCAGCAGAAGCAGGACACTTATAGCTAGGCGCCCTTGGCATTTAAGTTGTTCTGTGTTCCTTATAATGTCAAACAACGCTCAACGCTATGATACGCCCAAGCCTATTAAGCAGCACCAGAAGTGTATCGTCATGCCGATGGTCGTCTTTGCGCTTTTACCGGCAACAAAAATTACGCTTAAAAAATACGCCGTGAGACTGAGCTTTTTTAAACGCAAAGACTAGAGAGGTTATAATGATGCGTTTCAGGGCGCTGCATGCCACATCGGATAGTAGCGTTGGCTGCAATCGGACATTGTGAATTGGAATACAGGTGTAAATATCATTCACATTGGAGTTTACTGGAGGCGGACTTCGCAATCTGTTTCAAGATATCACGGCCGGGGCAATATCTAGTCTGCCGCACATCTAATTTCCAGTTTTGAGAGCTGAATAAACGCATGCACGCGAGGGATCTGTTTTGAATAATGGACTGTCTTTAGCTCGGAAATATAACTACCCCGACTAGTTCGGTTTCGAAAATAAAATATAATTTTTTTGAGGGGCTATCAATCCCAACATATCACGGCCTATGTCCACTTGCGCGATCTTTCTGTAGAACTATTTTCTTTCTTTAGAAATAAATAAAAGATTACGTTACCACTATGAGAACGAATTCCAATATGAACTCTTTATTGTCACTTAAACAGTATTGGTGCAAAAATAAACAAGTAAAAAAAAAGTTTTTTTTTTTTTTTTTCAGATACGATTTAAATACGTCTAACTTTCCAAAAGAAAAGACAGGAACGAGAAGTGCTTTTTTGCCTTGTTTTACTCCCGAGTAACTCCTGGAAAAATATAAGTGTTCATTAAGAATTCCTGGGCTATAGGTGATATCTTTAGACAGGTGAGTAAACGGCATCAGTGGAAAGAAACTTCCTTGGAGCACGTTTTGTAATACAATAACACGAAAGTTTCTAAGAGATTGTGCACGGGTTGTTATTGTAGTCTTGCTGAGCAATGCTGAAACAACCTTATAATACACAATAAAACCTAAAAACGTCCCCCGCAGCGCAGTTGTTAGCGCAGGACACCACACTGCTGATCTGGCTGTTTAACCAGTTTTTAATTTACTTTACTCTAGTTTAGCTAGAGCGGCAAGGGAGAAATATACAAAAGCAATACTCGTACACTATACACTTAACAATCTAAATGAGTGACAAAGCGCAAGAAAAAACGACCACTATAAAGGGAGCCTAGCAGATCAATTTGTTGATATGCATATGTTGATATGAGTTGTCTCAGGTAGGCCTTGTATAAGTGCTGCGTTTTTATCTCCAGTTGCAATCTCATCACGATTCCTTCTAATATCATATTAATAGCGCCTGTCTGCCAAAGTCGGTCGCTCGCCCGCAATCCCGAAACATGAAGAGCACCGTACAGTAGCAAATAACGAAACTGCATCAGCAACTCCATAATATTTTTATATACATTTCAGTATTTGAAAAACGTTTAGTCCTAACTATAACTGGAATGGGAAGATGGGAGAGCATTATTTGAATTCTTGGATAGTTCGAAAAATATTGAAGCTTGTAGGAACCGCAGTTGTAGCAAACTTCCAGATTTACCAACACCAGAAGGTGTTGGCAAATTAAGAGCACAAAATTTAAGAATAGGAAGTTTTAGAGTATTGGCTCCTACGCTTGGGGGCACCTAGGTCAGGGGGGCATGAGTAAAGTCCCTTGATAAAATTCACGCTTTCAAGTACCGCCAACCATTGTTGTAGGAACGCGCGAGACACGTGCCACGAGCGAGTGCTCCGCCGCCATTCGCTTCCAAGAGCCGTTCATTTCAGTGCTGCTCCGCCATTTCCTTCCAAGGGCCGCTCGAGACACGAGCCTCGTGCACTGGCGCATTTGACGCTACTTGCAAGACAAACACAAACACATCGAGGGGCTTTAGGCATGAGCTCAGCGACACTCGCGCTGTCGGCCCAGCGTGCTATGCTTGCTTTTCTCGCTTGCAGCGCCAATATGGTTGACACGCGAAATTAATGAATTGAAAAATATAAACACATGTTTTATTTGCGCTAAACAAACACTTGTTGTGCTTGCGTCAGAGATATATTTGGTAATTTAAAACCACATTTACCAGTTGATGAGTAATCAATAAATGTTTTAATAGAAGACCAAATCGTCTCCCTTTCGTCGTTTCGTCTTTTATCCTTTTCACGAGAGCCTTTTCTCCCTCTCTCTTGTATCTCGCTTTTTGTACAGCACACCCGTTGTGCAATGCACAAAAACTCAGACGTGCTGCTTTCGAGCACGTGGCTCGAATCAATTTTTTTTCTTGTGACATCTTGAAAGAATTGCTATACACCTTTTCCTCAAGGGTGCAGCCATCTTGAATGTCCTCACTTCTGGTAGAAGGTAAAACATAGTTTTGATCTCTCCACACCGCTGGAAAGTGTTCACGAAAAATGCATGATTGTCACACATTCCTGTTTTGCTTCACGTATATATTCTCGCATATTCGAGGTTGAAATGTGTTATTATTTTTTTGTCCAGCATACCAGATACGGAACGCACGTGACTGAGAACAACAGGAAACAGAAAACGTCTTCGTTCATCCTTAAACTGAGCCTGCATCCAATGCCGCAAGCACAAGCGCAAGTGCTGGGGGTCGTTGATTCGAGCAGTTCTTCCGCTGGTCGAGCGCTCGTGCTAGAAATGCATGTTTCCAAGCCGGGAGCGCGGGCTAGCTCGCTCTTGCATCTTTGGCTGTGGTCTCCGCTTAACGGTGAAAAGAGTATAGACCATGCTGGGGAAGCCACTGAACGTCCCCAGAGTACCGAATTCCATTCAGATTGCTTACCGGAAGTCAATCCCGCAGAAGCCAGTTCTGATTCACTGGTTTAGCTCGAGACCAAAGTTATCAGTCGACCATCTTGAGGATTGGCCCCAAACAAAAGAAAAACGTATATAGGACGATTTCCGCGTTACCATGGCTCGCACGCGTGCTCTAGGCATCGATGAGTTAGGACCAAAAGGAAGGGGCGTTGATTTTCTCTAGAGATTTTTATTTTTACTTCAAGTAGCCGCTAATGTGGTTCGTCGAAAAAGAATGCCAACTAATTTGCTCGCTCCTGTTGCGCTGGTACTGTTTTTCAAACTCCACGCCTCAGACGCTATATCCCAACACTCGACTTCGATGTGCTTCGAGGCGAGTGAGAAAGAGGAGACAACGAGGAACAAATCACGCACCACTCGGAACGAAATAAGCAACTTTAATAAAAACAAACTTGTGTCGCCACAGGCCAGGAACGTGGATTGAAGAGCTCACACGAGAGGAAATACTACACTGTACGTACTCCGCTTCGACGGCATAGGGCAGTGCCAGAATGGGAATCGCGACTACTGCGCCCCTACTCGGCTCTGAAGCGAAGCGTGTGAGTTTCAGTACTCTGGGAACATTCAATGACTGTAGACCGTGCTTTACGCATTACTCTTCTGTGTCTTCGTCGGTGTTTTAAGTCGCGTCAAGACAGCCAGTGGGATTCGCGAGACAATGCTATGTCAACGATTACCGCTTCTCTTCAGGCTTAAAAGTGGCCAGAATGAGAAGACGATCTAAAAGGCAGGCGAGATGATCACTCATATCTTGTGATTTAAGCGAGGTAAGGCAAGCCGAAAGCCTGCTGCACCTTTCATTGCAGATGAAGGTGCCTATTAGTGCAGCGATCATGACGGATTTATTCTTTAGAGAGTGATGCAGGGTGGCGCCATGTTTGCCCTAGTGGCCTTAGGGACCGCACTATCCCAAAAAGCAGTTAGAATTTGACGCATGCACAGTGGTGAGCCTTTATTTTTAGGGGCCCCCGAGTGTAGGGACCACTTATGCCAAAAACTCCGTAACAAGCTGGATAGGCTTTTGATTTGAAAGTACTTGTTTAATCTTCTCCACTCCCTCGATGAGGGTGTCAGAGTTTTAGGAAATAATTCTCTCGCGGCGTTGCGAATTCTAAGAGAAGCTGCACTCGCCAGCTGGCTGGGAATCTTCCTAGCATAAATGCTGAGGCCGAAAAAAAGGAGGGCCAGCAGAAGACAAAATATAATGCGCGTGTATTTACATGTCGCCGTCAGTAAGTGCACACTCCTTCCAGAAATGGGGGGCGGGGGGGGGGGTCGACATGCTATTTGAGTGACTTGATCAGGGTCGACTATCAAGAATCAAGGATCTGGAGTGTCCTTTGAAGCTCAGATAACTGAAGCGTCCTTTAAAGGACAGGCCTTTCCTTACCCTTCCCGTCCTAGTCCAAGCTCGTTTGCCGTTCCCTGGTGCATTAACCCGGATGCGTGTGGGAACTACCGGCCCCCGCACAGGCAGCAGCGGCGGCACTGAGCACGCAACCTAAAAACTACGTCCCGTACTTTCAGAAAAACACGTGCCGGACTCTCGACCATCCGGGAGCCAGGCCTTGCAACAAGAACCGTGCAAGTCATCTACCAGCGGATACAACGCCTGTACTGATCATCGAGGAAAACGTACCAGATAACGGTCATCGAGGCTCAAGCGGAGGACGCAACCACCTGCAAAGTCATCAACCAGAGCAGCAACGCTTCAATCGTCCGCGAGGTGGCCTTCGGATCCCGACGCTACATAATCGGCTGTCTCCCACCGGCCCCCGCACAGGCAGCAGCGGCGGCACTGAGCACGCAACCTAAAAACTACGTCCCGTACTTTCAGGTTGGTTTTCAAACATTTTTTGTCATTTCTTTTTTTTCCGCTGCTGCTGCCATACAGCCATAGAGTGTATAGAGCATGAAAAACGCAAATGACGAATGTTTGCCATGTGGCAAACCCCTTCCACATAATGGAACAGTCGCAACGTGCTCTGAATGTTCTTATAGTTTTCATTTTGGAGCGTGTAGTGGGGTATCTGAAGCTACTTTTAGAAAGAGAGGCGAAAGTGCTCGGGAGGAGTGGAAATGTCCGACTTGTCAAAAAGGCAAACAGAGGAGTCAGTCGGTCAAGGGGACCCTTCCATCGGAGGCGGATATTGCCGGTATGTTCGTTACGATCAGCCAGAAACTTGAAATTCTCACGAGCCTAAAAGGAACAGTTGACGGCATAGAACACTCCGTGCAGTTGATGTCTGGCCAATATGACGAGGTCATGACCCAACTAGCCGC
This sequence comes from Ixodes scapularis, assembly GCF_016920785.2. Taxonomy (NCBI): domain Eukaryota; kingdom Metazoa; phylum Arthropoda; class Arachnida; order Ixodida; family Ixodidae; genus Ixodes; species Ixodes scapularis. The sequence goes on from NW_024609883.1 coordinate 76,487,381, forward strand.
CCAAAGCGCAGACATCAAAGACCTAAAAGCACGGGTGACGAATCTTGAGGCGAGCAAATGCGAAGATGATGTTCTGCAGCTGAAAGAAGAATTGAACGAACTTGAATGGAGGAGCAGGCGCCTGAACCTGGAATTGCACGGCATTCCGCAAACCAATAACGAAAACTTGCTTGAGAAGGTGAACGAAGTTGGATCCAGGATAGGTGTACCAGAACTCTCAGAACCAGAGGTGGTGTCTGCACACCGGCTTCCCCTAAAACCCGGGAAGGTTCCAGCTATCATCGTCCGGTTTGCAAAACAGCAAACCCGTGATCATTGGCTCGAAAGAAAGAAGGAACTAAGAAAAAATCGTGAGGAGATCTACATTCAAGAAAACATGACTCGGCTGAATAGGGTTCTCCTACGTGCTGCAAAGGAGTGGACGACTGCGAAAAGATTTCAATACGCATGGCACAAAAACGGAAAGGTCTTTGTTCGCGCAAAAGACGGTGACCGTGCAATCGTTGTAAAGAACGTCAATGACCTTCAAAAAATCGGTTAAACGCATTTCGTTTTTTGCCTAACGTATTATTGTAGGTAGTTCCTGTGAGATGGCTAATGCAAACATCATTCTACCGGAGGAACTGAAAGATTGTTTGGGCACAGGAAACGCCCCCTCAACTAAATGTTTTCATTTAAATACAAGATCTGCCAGAAACAAATCCGCAGATTTAGAACTCTTTTTCCATGTACTTGACGTCCCGTTCGACGTTATTATGTTATCAGAGACCTGGTACAGATGCGACAGTGACGTTTTCAAACTTCCCGAATATAATACTCATTGTGTAAATCGGCTATCTCAGCGTGGCGGTGGTGTTTCAATGTTAATAAAAAATGATATGAGCTACGAACTTTTGTCGGAATTTTGTCTCTCGACCGATGACTATGAAGTACTCTCGGTAAGAACAAACCAAAATGTTGTGTCAGTGTTCTATCGCCCGCCCGATGGCAATATTTTGAAGTTTTGTGAATTTTTGGATGGCTTCTTTGTGTTTATTGCAGATAACCAGTACAACGTGATTTGGGGTGGGGATTTCAATGTTGACATGTTAAGCGATAATAGTTCAAAGAGAAATATTACTACTCTTTTCCAGATAAACGGTTGCATGAATGTAATAAATCAACCGACACGTATAACTAGCACATCAGAAACATTGCTCGATCTATTCATCACTAATTTTGACCGGCAAATCGTGACATCCGGTGTGATAACTTGCGATATCAGTGATCACTTCGCAACTTTTCTATGTATAGGTAATGATATCGGTAAACGCAAAGGCCCTAAAGTGCACACTTTAGTACAAAGTATTACCACTGACCGTCTTGACTACTTCAAAGATAACTTGAGGAATGCAAACTGGGCGGGGGTTTTAGACAAAACTGACGCGAATGAAGCTTACGAGGAATTTCTCCATATTTTCGAAACTATTTACGTGAACCACTTTCCCAATCGAAAAGTAAGGAGACTAAAAAAAGCCCGGAAACCATGGATAACGGCAGAATTAATTGCAAAGGTACAAATAAAAAACAAGCTATATCAAGCTTTCATTAAAACAAAAGACCCAGACAAGCTTAAAATTTTTAAGGCGTTCAGGAACAATTTGAACAAGGAACTAAAGAAATGCAAAACCGTCTACTACCACAATTTGTTCAGCTCAATTCCCGGCCGCACTGACGTGGTGTGGAGGAAGCTGAATTCTGTTTTAAATCGCAACGACACGCAACACAGCATTGAATCTATAACACAAAATAACGTTGAATTGACTGGTTGTTCTCTCGCTGATGCATTTAACGACTTTTTTGTAAATCTAGGGGGGGACTCCAATACAACTAATGCTTGCAGTTATATGAACCGGAGAATTCTGGAAACTTTCTATTTTAATCCAGTCACTGAAGATGAAGTGGTGTCAGTGTTTCGTAACGTAAACTTTAGTCACAGTTGCGACGCCGATGGTATACAGATACGCCCAGTACTATACGTTTTGGACATAATCGGCCGTTACCTCGCGTACATTTTTAATCTCTGTTTAGAAACGGCCATATTCCCCCAAAAGATGCAGATAGCCAAGGTGATAGTGCTTTATAAGAAAGGCGATAGAAATGACATAAACAACTACAGACCTGTGTCACTTCTCCCAGTATTTTCGAAAGGCTTAGAAAAGATTATACATAATCGTTTTATTGTGTTTTTGGAAAAGCATAACGTCATTACAGAATCTCAGTTCGGATTTAGAAAGAAACGTTCTACGGAACTAGCTTTGCTTGACCAAAAAGAATTTATACTGCGCAACTTTGAAGATAAGCATATAGTACTGGGCATATTCATCGATTTTACAAAAGCGTTTGACTACATTAACCACGAGTTGCTCATTCAAAAATTAGAGTTTTATGGTATTAGGGGACATGCAGCGCTTCTCATTAAGTCGTATTTAGAAAAACGGCGTCAGTATGTTAGTATTCAAGGTCACTTTTCTGATATCAAGCCAATTAAGTCTGGGGTACCACAAGGAAGCATACTTGGGCCATTGCTCTTTAATATATATATTAATGACATCGTTAACATTGCGCAGCAAGTGAAGTTTATCATTTACGCGGATGACACCAGCCTCTTTTTTTCAGGTAAGAATTATAATGAAATTTCGCACGTAGCTAATGACACCATACAAGCTCTAGACACATGGGCTAAATCAAATAATCTCATAATTAATAAGAAGAAAACTAAGGCGACCTTATTTTGCCCCAAAAATAAGAACCCTGAACTTACGAGTGATATTTTTCTAGACTCTTCGCCTATCGAAGTGGTAAGCACGTTTAAGACTTTGGGGGTGTTTTTCTCTAGGCACATGTCTTGGACTGAACACGTTGAATACATTATTTCTAAGCTCTCTCGTATCACTGGTATGCTGCATAGACATCGTCATGACCTTCCAAAAGGAGTTAAGTTGCTTTTGTATAACTCATTGTTTGTATCTCATCTGAATTATTGCCATTTAGTTTGGGGGACGACGACAAAAAGCAATCTGCAGAAATTATTTCTATTGCAGAAAAGAGTGTTACGAATTGTGTGTAGCGTACCTTATGATTCTCACACTGACCAACTTTTCAGAGAGCTGAGTGTAGTGAAAATATTTGATCACTATGCTTTCAGACTTAGCATAAAGTATAAACAGGAATGTCACGAGTTAAACAGTTTTTTATTGTCATTATCATCACTTCGAAAAAAAGCTGCAACATATTCCACCCGTCACTCGGATGTTTGGGCAATAGAAACGTCACGAACAGATTATGGCCTCCAAATGATTAAAATAACCCTGCCAACATTACTGAACACTCTTATGGGCTCTAATTTTGATGTCGAATCTTCCAATATGTGTGAGCTTAAGGATTATTTTCTTTCTAATTAAACAATCCTTACTGCTGTTAATTAGCTAGCAGATTTTTGCTTTTGTTTTTGTTTCGTTTATTTTTTGTTGTTAAGTCTTTTGTATTATATAAATTCTTTGTATGACTTCCCCAATGCTGTGTACCTGTGGGGGGCTGACGACCAGTCAAGCTGCTTGCACAGCTTTTTTCCTCAGCTCCCACCATACTTGTATGGTAAAATAAAGTCATTATTATTAACTCTGAAAGAGCCACCGCAAAGTGAAACGTCATGGTGAATGCCGCAGGGTAAACTGATCTTTAAGTTTGTACTCCCTTTGAGACCGACTGCAGCCTACGCTACGACCTTATGGATCCAAACTAAAGTCCCTTGATACTTCATTAAAAACTAAAGACAGCCAATACAAATGACAAACAAATTACGCTGGAACACAATAGCGGCATGCAGTTCAAACCTCTGCTCTGTGCCGCCATTCGCTTCCTAAACCTGCACCTTCACGCAGTCGGCGCTTCAAGGAATATCGCTACTAGTAGGAAGATCTTATATATAGGAACTTAAATCCGAACTAAAGTCCCCAGATAAGAGCTTTCTTCAAATCGCGGCATTTTTTGAAGCACCGACTGCGCGGCGGTGGAGGCATTAGGAAACGAATGGCGGAGCACAGCAGAGGTTTGAACTGCATGCCGTCATTTCGTTCCAGCGGAATTTGCTTTGTCATCTGTATTGGCTGTCGTCACTTGTAAAAGAAGTACTACATCGTCTCACCCTACGATGGACTAGAGGCAAAAGCTACGGACCGCAATATCCAATCATGAGTCACTTAGAAATTGCGTCGTATTTCGCTTCGATGCACGTATCAGTGTCCGCGTATCGGATCACTAATGGGGACGGGCGTACAGTGGCTCGAGAATCGAACAGCACTGAGTGACAGATCAATTTTACATTGCAAAGAAAGTCAGGACATACAGGCTCATTGCAGTCTCGAAGCTATAAAACGATGCAGCACTTTTTGATTCGGACCATTATTCGTCCACCCCTAATTAATATTAAGCATGTCATAGTTCAGCGTGTAATGTGATTGGACCTGGCGGCCCGTGGCTTTGGCCTTCAGTCCATCGCAGGATGAGGCAAGGCACAGGAATTCAAATCCAAACAAGTGGTGGCAAGATTGCATCGCCGCGCTGCTCATCAACTTTGTATTTTTCCTATCACCGATTGAACCGATCACCAACAGGAATGGCTCCCTCCGTAATACTGTTTTTTTTTTTTTTTTTTTTTTTTCTGTGGGTGATGGGTTTATGCCGGTGAGAGCAACCCGCGGAGACAGCAAACGCCGTGACGACGCATTTTTGGTGCTGCTTGATTGATTCCGTCTATCGATAGCGTGAGAAGGGACGCTTCAGATTTTGTGCGGTACGTTGTCGGGCTGGTTGGTTCATCTTAGTAAAACATGTAAAATAACGCAAAAAAGCCAAGGACAAGCGCTAACTTTCGACTAGTTTTTACTCAGGAAAAGCAAGCATATATACACACGCGACAGGCAAAGCAGCACGACATAAAAGTTGACTAATTTTGTGCACGATCATTTAAAAACTGAAACTCATTACTATGAAGTACAGTAAAAGTGCCGCTGACACATGCTGTCACCCATTTTTCTTTTATGCTTTCAATAGCTCTCGAGCGACCGTGTCTCGGCTTCTCCCCGGAATCCTTATCTGCTAAAGTCGCGGAACACAGCCACAGGTGCTGCAATCCATAGTCAAATGCGAGCCATATTTATTTTTTATTGATAATGCGTGCTCCCGTGCTTGGTCATTGGTGTCACAGCCCCGTCTGGCCGATGTATACCTTACCACAACTCAATGGGATTTCCTAGACCATACCCGCCACTGTGCAGTCCACGTAAGAGGTGACGTGTTTCTTATCACACGGCACTTTTGCCTTCTCATCAGAAATGTGGGAGCACAACCCAGCCAACTTTTTTGGGGCAGAGAACACAACGGGAACATTTGATTAGCTCATTCGAAGGCGGTTAAGACAGCTAATGCAACTTCATGCCTGTAGTCTACACTGCTGAAGTGTTGAGACCACCAGGCGGATGCTAGTTTTAAATGTAAGATTTCTAGACTGGATTTGGCTGGTTTCCCCTTTTCGGTCTTGGTTTCTGTGTCGAAGACCGCCGTACGAAAAATGAAGGGTTCAAAAGGAAGGTCCCTACGAAACAGAGAAAAGAAATGCCAGAAGTTATTCCGTACATCCACAAGGTTGCCGACAATCTGAAGAAAGTTGCAAGCAAATACGATGTTCCCGTTGTGTTCTCTGCCCCAAAGAAGATGGCTGGGTTGTGCTCGCACATTTCTTATGAGAAAGCATAAGTGCCATGTCATAAGAAAGCCGACACCCCCTTACGTAGACTGCACAGTGGGTGTGGTGTACGAAATACCACTGAGTTGTGGTAAGGTATACATAGGCCAGACGAGGCGGTACATCAAAGACCGAGCACGAGAGCACGCATTATCAGTAAAAAATAATATGGCTCTCATTCACCTGTACATTGCAACACTTGTGGCTGTGTTCTGCGACCTCCGCAAATAAGGATTCTGTCGAGAAGCCGAGAGACGGTAGCTCGAAAGCTATTGCACGCATTCTTTATAAAAAAAAAAAAAAAAAAAAGAAGAAGAAAAAGTGGGACGGGGGGTGTCAGCGACACTTCTATTGTACCTCATAGGACTGAATATCAGTCTTTGAATGATCGGGTACAAAATGAATAAACTTATATGTGGTGCTGCTTTGCCTGTCGTGCGTATATAAATGGTTGCTTTGCCTGAGTAAAACTAGCTGAAAGTTGGCGCCTGTCCTGTATACTTCTTGTCCTTTTTTTACGCTATTTTATATGTTCAGTTTGAAATTTCTTTGAGTGTCCAACTAATCACGCCACGGCAGCATAAAATTTCTATGAACCGGACCTACGTCATTCGAGAATTGTATTGTTTCGAGCTGTAACTTCTTTATTTCCGGTATCATGACTTACGTAAGCGTGATTTTCAATAAATAAAAAAAACAACTGAAACGACGCGCATCATGGTTACACTTTATCGCAGAAGTTAGAAGGGTTGTTTTTGTACGAGTGTGCTGCCGCCACCTGCTGTACAGATCTCATTGTTTTCTCCTGAGATGGAGCCCGCTTATTGTCTTTTTGAGCTTGGTTGCGTACGGGTTTCTCATCTTTCAAGAAAAGCGACTTAGAGCGAGATGTGCGCGGTATTTTTTTTTCTTCGAGAACTGCAAGAAATCAAATTATAGTAGTTATAAAAAAAAACATTTTGAGACGTTTTATTTGAAATATGGAAACGCCAAAAAGCACCAAATCAGATCTGTCCTTAAAATTACAAGAAAAGCTGATAATCCGGAGAAGATTTGATCTTAATTTCTGAAACTGTATCAATTCAGATGAGAGCGCCAAATGAAACGTTCGCGAGGCTTCTTCCTTGGAAATCACAACCCTTATTTTGTTTCCTTCTCTTATCTGTACCAGGACGCTTTCAAATTATACGGGCCGTGTGCACTGGCCCACAAGGCTAAAGAATCCCTTTCCCGTCAATCACTTTCTCAACACTTAGATTTGAAGCACTCGCACACACGCACACGCACGTACAACACACACACACACACACACACAAACACAGACGCTCGCGCACGCACGCACGACAGCACGCACGGATTAAACTTGTAAATAAAAATATCTCCGACATCACGGGACCGTACTGAAAAAGAAGGTTCCATGTTTCCGTTTTTTTTTTTCAAAGTTGGGTGTGTTTTTGCGTTTTTCCACAAGTTCGGTGTTTACGGTGTCAGTTTTTGTAGTCAGAGTAAAAATCATCCGGGTTTATTGGGACTAGAGAAAATACTACACGGCATGGAATTCTTCCTACTTTCAAGACCTCCGTGACCCGAATAATTTGAAACGTCCTTGGATGTATAACATATTTCTCATAGTAAAAATGGAAGGGATGAGAAAACAATGAACGTTAATATTATAAATTATTTGGGAAATTAAAGAAAATTTCGGCAAAAATAGGGAAATTTTAGGCGTCCGCTAGGGAACTTTTGACTTTCTTTGTTGGCAGCCCGCCGCCCGACCATATCGTGCCTCGGACTTTAGGGATGCCATTTTCCCCCTCATTAAAAAAGATGACATACGTAATTAGTCTCGAACAATACCAGATGTCTCATGTCTGGACGGTAACGTGCGTGAATGCCTTTACAAAAGCCAAATTGGCAGCATGCCGTCAAAAGTCGAACGTGCCTTGTGCTCGATCCTAAAACCCAGGATGTGAAGCTAAAATTGCTGGGGTTACCGAGTCACATTGAAAACCGCCAAATAGTTGAAGCACTAGAGACGTTCGAAAAAGTGATCTTAATCTAACGTGAAAAGTAGGGGGTTCCGAAAATAAAGGACTTGCAGATCATAAACAGAGAAGTGACACTGTCGCTAAGGTGAAGGACTGTAGCCTTCAAATATGGAGGTATTGCATATTTGAAGGCTACAGTCCTTCCCCTTAGCGACAGTGTCACTTCTCTGCCTTGTGCTTGTACACAGTCGACCCCCGCTTTGTCTACGGCGCTACAAAATCGGGCACATCCGCCGGTATTGTCGTATACCATGATTCTCTCAACGCCGACGCTTCTGGCATACTACAGAGGACAGCATCCTTACTTATGCAATATGTGTCGAGGAACGTTCTGAATCGAAGAACCTTCGACAGAAAACCTCAGGGACGTCCGTGAGGTCGTTCAACCTACAGGCGGCATTCGTTCTCCCGTTCACTACGAGGAAAAAAATCGCCCTACACAGTGGTCATGTGAGGCTGAGGCACAACTCCAAGAGCCAGCTACAGAATGAATGAACACAAGAGTTCCTGTGGCGATGGTGTGCTCGGGATCTTCCGCGACGAGGGAAGCATCAGAGGACTTTCCACCTATTACTGTAAGCAGACGCTAGAGAAGAACCTTAAAGGGACAACGCCTTCCAGGGAAGACGGTCAGGGAACCACGACTGAGTCTAGCATGGTTCTCGAAGACCCACTCAAGGAAGATATGCCAGGTGACAGCTATGTCCCACAGTCAGATCTTTTAGATCACAAACAGGCAGCCAAACGACATAAACCGTACGAGAAGAATGAAATAGGCTCTGCACCTGTCGGGGAAAATTCCCCAGCCCACAATTCCTCAAACATAAATTGTCGTGCGTAGCGCCCGTTCGGCTCGCGTGGCCACCTTAAATGTTCGAATTTTAAGATCTCGAAAAAAACAACATCAACTTCTTCAGCTCTTGTGTCACCAACAGATGGACACCCTCGCTTTACAAGAAACCATGATTTCAACAGAGCAAGAAACCGGAATTGCATAGGAAGCTTTCATGAGTGATTTTGAAATTTGCGTAGGTCATGAGCGCCGTATTTCAGCGGCATGTTTTTAGTTTCTGAAGAAAGCCTGAGCTTTTTTGTCAATTTGCTTGATCATTGATATGGAGGGGGGCTCTCTTTTGTGCGTCCTACAACATGGTTATAAGGATTGGAGGTTTCTGTGTGTTTATGCCCCTAATGCAGTGTCGGCTAAGAACATTTTATTTTTATTCGTATTTCTTTATTTGACTACAAAAAGACATCTTGTCCTTCTTGGCGACTTCAACTGTCTCTTTACCGATCGATGGTGTTCACAACCAACGTCTAGCAATCATTTGAGTGCAACTAAATCATTAATCATTGAGCAAATCCTAATAGGCATGGGTGATGCCAAATATATAGAGCTAAATTAGGCACACTTTCCAAACTCATTACATGCTTGCCTTGACAAAATTTATGTTTGCGTTGAATTGTTCCCTTAAATTAGTGACTATACTGTGAAACCAATATTCTTTCCTGATCACTGCCTGGTATGAATTGGCACCGAGGGAAAAAGCGGTCATCCTTTCGTCCCGAATGGGGTTTGTGGAAATTTCAAGTAAATCTCCTTTACGAAAAGGGGTTCACTAAACGCATTTCTTGTGTGTTGTCAACTGTTCTGGACCTCCCCAAACTTACCGTATTTTCAGATTGGGATATATTTAAACGGAACGTCCTGAAGTGGGGCCGTTGTATATTCGAGTATCCTGGAGTTTGAACGGAAGAATGATCGACGAAAATTATTTAACATCCTGGAAACCTTATACGAACTTGAATATTTTAGCCCCGGGACTTACACGGGGGAAATTAACATTGCGGGGGTCAGGAAAGTTGTCCAACGCTGCAAATCAACAAACTGGTCTTTATAACAGCGATAAAACTGATAAGGACGTAAAAAGATGGCTCCGTTGAGACCACCCTGCTGCACCGTCGAACGCTGCCAGGCTCGTGCTGTTCTGTTCGAGCTCCGAGCTCAATCCCGTCGGTGCTTCTTGTGCCGCGCGCTTAAAATGTCATTAGCTCCTGACGTTGCGTGAGCCACCGCTCTAAGGGCCGGTTGCACCAACGCCGCTTACCTTAACCCAAAGCGGCACTTTCCTAAGCCGGCTTAGCACCCTAAACCGAGCTTAGGTAAGCACGGGTTTAAATTCCGGTTGCACCAAGGTTAAGCCGGCTTTACAAACGCGCCCCTAGCTAAACGCTGGATTTGCGTAGGGAATCTAGGGACAAACAGAGCAAACTAGGGAACGCTCAGAGCGACGAATACGATTGGCGGAGAGGAATCACGTCATGTAAACAAAACAAACAAAAAAAAAAAGAAGAAAAACTGCTGTAGTAGTCGTCGTCAGCGTCTGCTTTTCGCTGTATTTCTTCGGTGAGTAACAAATTAAAGGTCTCCAAATTCAATCATTTTTTCGTTTAACTTTCAATAACAGAAGTCAAAGCTTCAAATAAACACGAATGTTCTTTACATCTGTGATTGTGTGTTTAATATCGGTTGATAACAGGATATTTTGACAGTGGTAGTAGTTTTCGTGCTCACATTTTGAGGCGAAGGAGTCATCGGGAGCCCCAAAACTCACCGAACGCGAGAAGGACACTCTACTCACTACATCGCTGAAGACAAAACATCATGGATATAAGTAGGCAGGTAAGATGGCTACTAAAACCAAGTCAAGCCTGAGACCGATGAAGTTGAAAACAGTGACGAACTCGCCACGGCAGCTGCGAAAATGCCCGGAAATCGTCGAATAGAAGTCGTCGAGAGGTCAGGTCACGAGACCTTGCATCGACGGTACTCGTTGCTATCAGCAAGTTGACAGAACTGCACTGTACCGTCGTTGAACATCCGCTGCGGCCTCAAACGGACTTCAGTTTCACACTGTCGAGTTCAGAAAAAAAAAAAACTGCCACTAGTACATCACATCGCGCCGATAAGAACGGTCGTCTCTTCGCATCACCTGCCCCAGCCTGCCCCGATACAGCAATGAACGAATCTAACATAGTAGTCGTTACGATTTGTCGTCGCCACGAATGAAAGATATAAAGCAAAATATTCCTAAAAAATCGCGATCACCAAAAAAGTTACGGAGGACACAACAAGGCGCAACTTTCAACGGAATTTTATTGAAAACGTGTTCCGGTATATAGTCTCAACCATCGTCACAATGACAACAAACGACAAAAGTAAAGGGAAAACACCATCACAGAGCACAACTCGGAAACATCAGTATCTCGGTCTCGGGAAACGAATGAAAGATATTGTCGTATCTGCGTGTTTATGATAACAGCATGCCATGAAGTATGCACTTTTATGTATGACGTCAGAGTGCTGTGCGCCTGCGTCCGGTGTATCTTATCTGTATATATTGAGCCCCGATTTGATGTACCACTAGTTGTTGGTCCCGAGGCTGCCTGTGTTGCACTTCGCAATAAAGTGCTTTGCCAGACTTGCATCCCGGCCCCTAAATGTAACAATTGGCGACGAAGATGGCTGAAGAAGCCAAGGAACGGAAGATGACCGCAACTATCGGGAAGCCACCGGAGTTCCAGGCGGACAGCGGAAACTTCGAGATTTATCTGGAACGCTTCGAGCTGTTCGTCGCAGCCAATGACATCGCAGAAGAAAAGAAACTGCAAGTCTTCTTGACGGCTATCGGTGAAAAAGCTTACACCGTCCTCCGGAGCCTGCTTCTGCCGAAGACGCCGAACAAGGTATCGTACCAGGAAGCTGTCAGCATCCTTCAAAAACACTACGCACCTAGACGTTCATTGGTCACAGAGCGCTTCCGTTTCAATCGACGAAACCAAGGGCCTCACGAGACCGTGACTGACTTCGCCGTCGAACTGAAGAAGCTCGCAGCGACATGTGAGTTCGGCGCTTTCCTCGAGGAAGCTCTACGCGACAGACTCATCGCGGGTCTGCACGCCGACACCATACGCTGTCGTCTTCTCGCAATGCCCGACACAGAACTCACCTGGGACCGTGCATGCAGCATAGCTACGGCCATGGAAGCGGCGGCTCAAGACACAAAGGAAATGCTGACGTCAAGCAACGCGGGACAATCTTCGAACGCCGCGTACGTCAACTGGCAACAAGCACCGGCACCTCCGCGTCGGACAGCGACGACGAACGCGCCGACCAAGACAAGGGGGCACGGAAAAAAAGCAACGAAAGCTGTGGACCAAAGGACTAAAAACCCGTGTCACCGGTGTGGAGAACAACACTTACCTGTAAGTTGTCCTTTTCTGAACAGCGCTTGTTATAAGTGTGCTAAAAAGGGACATGTTGCAAAGATGTGTAAAACAAAAGTTGTGCAACACGTAGCCGAGGGCGAGTGTGACAGCGAATTGCTCTCGTTGCGTCACACGAACCAGAGTTCGTGCACGCCTGCCATTGTAATTACAGTCTTGTTAAATGGTAAGAAAGTTCCGATGGAACTGGATACGGGTGCCGCAGTGTCGGTAATGTCCGAAACGGAGTGCACAAAGCACCTTCCTCATGCAAGCTTTAGGAAAGCGGACGTCAAACTCGTGACATACAATGGCACGCCTGTCGCGATAAAAGGAATTGTGGACGTGGAAGTTCGATACCATGATCAATGCTTTCAATTGCCACTGGTTATCGCAAAAGAAACTGAAGGCGCAAGAATGCCTACGTTATTTGGCCGAGACTGGCTCAGCAAAATAAAAATCAGATGGCATGAAGTCGTGCAAGTGAAGGCCTTGACTGCGGAAACGATACCGTTGACTGAAAAGTATCACCACGTGTTTCAGCCAGGGTACGGAGCGATAAAGGGTTTTAAGGCTAGCATTTGTATGAAAGAAAACTCCGGCCCGGTGTTCTGTAAGGCGCGTCCAGTGCCATACGCTTTGCGCGAGCAGGTCGAGCAGGAATTGGCAAAATTAGAAAAAGCTGGAGTCGTGTACCGGGTAAGGCACAGTGAATGGGCTACGCCCCTCGTAATCGTGCCGAAAAAGAACAGCAAAGAGCTTAGGATCTGCGGTGATTATCGAGTCACTGTTAACCCTTACATGGAAGTTGACCAGTACCCTTTGCCGCTGCCCGAGGACATTTTTGCCACCCTACGTGGTGGAACCGTGTTTTCGGTCCTTGGCCTCTCGAAGGCGTATTTACAGCTCGAACTAGACGAGCGAGCACAAGAACTGCTTACTGTCAACACTCATTTGGGCCTATTTAGGTTCAAGCGCTTGCCATATGGCGTAGCGTGTGCGCCGGCACTTTTTCAAGCCGTCATGGATCAAGTCCTGCACGGTCTGCCGGGAACCGCCTGCTATTTAGATGACGTTGTCATCGCAGGAGAGACACGTAAACAGTGTCATGACAGACTTGAGCAAGTGCTCATACGCCTAAGTCAGCACGGCATAAAGGTCAACGCTGAAAAATGCAAGCTATTTCAACAAAGAGTGAAGTATCTGGGGCACGAAATTGACGAAGATGGGTTGCACCCCACGGCAGAGAAAGTAGAAGCCATAAAAAACGCGCCAAAACCGGCTAACGTGACTCAGCTGAAAGCTTTTTTGGTCTTGGTAAATTTCTATGCGAAATTTTTTCCTAGTCTAGCTACAGTGCTAGAACCGCTGCATGATCTGCTGCGCAGGGAGACGAAATGGCACTGGTCACGTCAGTGTGACAACGCGTTTAAAACTTGTACGGAGGGGCACGATGCCACGTCGATGATGGAGCACTCACGCATCTTTCTGCTACAGATCCTGCTTTTGACCACCGCCGGCGACTTCGATGACTACGTGCTCGGAGCACTGGAACGTGTCCGAAACGCTACTGGGCCTGCTTTCCATGAGTCAGCGCGGGGAAATCAACAGTTCCCGCAACCGATCTTGGTGGATTTGCAGTTCGAGCGCTGGCAACACTGGTCTTCGCCAACGATAACAAGTCCTCTACAAAAGCCCGCCTACCACGCCGGTCACTTGGGGCACGATGCCACGTCGATGATGGAGCACTCACGCATCTTTCTGCTACAGGTTAGTTATTTAGAAACCTCAAAATCAAAGAATTCTTTCGTGTTAGTGGTATCGTGCCCCAACGATTGGTTGTGTCGTCTTCGTGCTGTGTGCTTTTGGTGTCGGGCGGCCATGTCCGCAGCTTTGAGAAATGCTCTGTTAACGTTGTCGGGCGATGTCGAATCAAATCCCGGGCCTTTCGATGAAGTCCAATTAGCTAGCATGGACGTCGTCCTCGCAAACGTACTCGCTACCGTTCAAAGGATAGAGGAAGGGCAGAGCGCCGTGCTTGCCGAGATAAAGGAACTCCGGGAAAAACAGAAAGCGACAGAGAATGATGTACGGCTGTTATACACGAGGGTTACTGCCATTGAAACTGAAACGTCTAAAAAGTCTAAAACAGTAGAAGCTGGAGCTAATGCCATACCAATTGAGAATTTGACAGCGGTTACATCCAAGCTTAACGACGTGCAAGCCCGCTGCGACGACGCTGAAAATAGACTTAGGCGTTGTAATTTGCTGTTCTTCGGTATTGCAGATAGTCCAAATGAATCGTGGAACGCACCCGAAGCTAAAGTCATCGAGTTTTGTATGGGGCAACTTGGTATTGATCTTACAACTGATGTTATCGACAGGGCCCATCGCTTGGGTAGGTTTGCACCCGGCAAAGATCGTCCCATTATCGTTAAATTTTTGCGGTCTAAAGACAAAGAAGGTATATTGAGCTCTGGGTACAAATTAAAGGGCTCGTCTTTCGCCATCAGGGAAGATTTTTCTTTAACTGTGCGTACCGCAAGAAATAAACTGCTTGAATTTGCGAAAGTAAAACAGGTTCCTTTCAAACTTCGCTTTGACAAGCTAAGAATCGATAACAAGGTTTTTGAATATGACCCCGCTTCTGGTTCTGTCAAGGAATCCAGATAGCAACGCAAGTGCAGCTCTAGTCCCGCGCGCTGTACAAAGCCTTCTTTTTCTGCAAACACACGACGTGAGGAAAGCCTATCTATATCTTTCACTAACATACGCAGCGTTCTTTCCAAGCGAGAAGAACTAAGCGCGTTCATAACTGATAGCGAGACAGATATTCTTGTACTAACCGAAACATGGCTGAAGCCAGAACACAATGATGACGAAGTACTCAATAACAGTTTCAACTTTGAGATTTATCGTCGGGATCGATTAGATAAGAGGGGAGGGGGGGTGTTAATTGCGACAAAGAAAGACCTACGTACTAACAGTGTTCATGTAGATAGTCATCTTGAAATTCTTTGGGTCTCGGTATATTCAAACGTGACGATGTGTCTTCTTGGCGTTTGTTATAGGCCACCCGATTGCGATGGAACGTTTTGTAGTGAACTACAGAAATTGTTATCTGTTTTAAAAGCCGATTTTCCCAACGCCGATATTTTTCTCTTCGGCGACTTCAATTTTCCCAACGTCGATTGGTCTACTCTAAGTTCATCCTCCCAAGAAGCGCAGATGTTTGTCGATCTAACTCTTGATTTCAACCTTGTTCAGATGATAAATGAATCGACACGTGTAAACAATATTCTTGACCTTTGTCTGGTATCAGTCCCTGAGATAGTTAAGTCTGTCTCTGTCATCGACGGGTTTAGTGATCACAAGCTGATTCATATGACTGTATCACTTGCACCCAATAGGAATATTACTGGTTCCAAATTTATATTGGATTACAATAAGGCGGATTTCGATAAGATTAATGCTGGTCTTTTGGAGTTTTTTGAATCTTATGTTATGGGTTTTTCTTGTCGTACAGTTGGTGACAACTGGAGTCTTTTTAAAAATAAGCTACTCGAACTTACTACTACCTTTGTTCCACGTGTTCGCATTCGTACCAACAGCAATAAACCATGGTATAATAAAACTCTGAACACAATGAGTAACAAAAAGAAAAGACTGTTTAAGGTGGCAAAAAGTTATAATTCTGAAACTGCTTGGTCTAACTATAACGCCTGGGCCAAACTTTATATTAATAGTTTGCGTTTCTTTAAAGACAAATTTTACAGCTGCGACCTCCCAACAATATTAAAGAACAACCCAAAAAAGTTTTGGAAGCTTATTTCCCCTAACGAGCCATCCCGTTCAATACAGTTGACAAGCATCGACGGTAATATTATCCCCGATGCCGAATGCCCCTCGGTTTTTAATAATTTCTTTTCATCAACGTTTACAAACGAGGATATTTTGAACGTACCTTCCGTACCAGAGCTCAATTTTAGGTATATGGAGCCTATTCTGATAACACCATCAGGGATTGTAGACTTGATAGATAAACTTAAAATTTCCACCTCTGCTGGAGTCGACGCAATTAATTCAAAGATATTAAAAAATACTAAGGAAGTTGCAGGTGAAATATGCTGTCTATTATTCCAACAGTCATTATCCACCGGCTGCATCCCGCATGAGTGGAAAATTGGGAGGGTCGTTCCGATCTTCAAAAGCGGTGATCGTCATTCAGCGGAAAACTACCGTCCCATATCACTAACTAGTGTTGTATGTAAGTTGTTAGAACATATAATATTCTCTCATGTTGCATCACATCTTGAATCTAACAATTTCTTTTATAAATATCAGTATGGTTTCCGAAAAGGCTTCTCGTGTGATAGGCAACTGCTCGAATTCACTCATGACCTTCATGTTGATATGAACACTAACTCTCAAACCGATGCCGTATTTCTTGATTTCTCTAAAGCATTTGATCGCGTACCTCATTGTCGTTTAATATCTAAACTCTCCTCGCTCAATCTTGATTCTCTAACTCTCTCGTGGATTCGAAACTTTCTCTCTCTCCGTTCTCAGTTTACTGTCAATGGAGATTTTCAATCTGACATTTCTAACGTAACTTCGGGAGTCCCTCAAGGCACCGTCTTAGGGCCTCTTCTGTTTCTTATCTATATTAACGACCTTCCTGATTCGCTGTCCTCTAACATACGTTTGTTTGCAGATGACTGTGTGCTATACCGAAAAATTAATCATCCAAATGACCATCTAATCCTTCAGGGAGATCTCGACAATATTCATAATTGGTGTGACAAATGGTTAATGCCCCTAAACACGTCAAAATGCAAATTACTTAATTTTACTCGCAAAAAAACCCTTTCCTCATTCCCCTATTCTCTTGGTAACACGCCTGTTAGCGTTGCTTCTTCTTACAAATATCTGGGAGTTCACCTCACTTCTAACCTCTCATGGATCACCCACGTTAACAACGTAATTGCTAATGCTTCTCGAACCCTCGGATACATTAAGCGTAACCTCAAGGCAGCACATCCTCAACTCCGTAAACTAGCCTACGAAACTTACGTTCGCCCAAAACTTGATTATGCTTCACCAATCTGGAACCCCCATCAAGTCTACTTAACCAAACGTATTGAAGCCGTCCAAAATCGAGCGGCACGTTTTATAACATCGAGTTATTCGTATAACATAAGTGTTTCTACTCTAAAAGATCAGTGTTCTCTCCCTCTACTCGAAAACCGCCGTAAAATTGCTCTTCTGTGCCTCATCCATAAGCTCTACTATCACGATAATAATATACCTTTTCTTGAGCCCCCTAACAGATCTTCCCATCGAACCACTAACAGCAAAAGTTTCAAGCACCTAACCGGTAACACTAATGCGTTTATTAACTCCGCTGTCCCGCGAGGCATCCGCGATTGGAACGACCTTCCCAACACCATAGTCGACATTAGTGACGCCGGCCTGTTCCGTGAGGCGATTTCTACATTATTTTCATAGTTGGCTACCTTATTTTTATACTTTATTGTATATTTCTTATTTTGTTTTATTCTTTTAATTTTTTTTTTTTTTTTTTGTCGAGTGCTTACATAGACGATATGTTGGTGATTTTTGACCTCATTTGTTTCTGTGTGGATTTTCCCTGCTATTTTTATAGCGTTTACAAATGTATAATTGATGTGTTTTTTGTTGTTTTTTTTTCGCTTCGTGCGGTGTTCTGCATTTTTGATTTTATATTCCTTGCCCCCCCCCTTATGTAATGCCCATTGGGCCTTTAAGGGTTGAATAAATAAATAAATAAATAAGTGTTCTCCAGCTGTATGACGTCACGAAAGATATTCAGCTAACGTGTGACGCGTCAGAATATTGCCTTGGGGTTGTCTTGGCACATAGGGTGAACGGTGAAGAGAAACCAATAGCATTTGCGTCGCGATCACTTTCAACATCTGAGCGCAATTACAGCCAGATAGAAAAAGAAGCCCTGAGCATTGTGTTCGGCATAAAGAAGTTTCATAAGTACCTGTACGGGCGAACTTTCAACGTGATGACAGATCACCAACCGCTGACGATATTGTTTGACCCTAAGAGACAGGGAAGCGCTGTTGCCACGGCAAGAGTGCACCGATGGCTGACCTTTTTGGCCGATTACCGTTACAAAGTAACACACAAACCCGGAACGTCTATCGGCCACGCTGATGCTCTGTCGCGACTGCCACTTGCAGACACTGAGGAACACGCGGAAGATATTTTTTATTTTTCTCCGGTCAGTGATCTGCCACTCACTGCAAAAGACATCGAGCGTGAAACAGCCCGCGACGACCAATTAAGGGTTGTTCGCAACATGATATGGTCTGGATGGCCTAAAAGTGTGCCTGACGAACTGCAGCCATTTTGGACACGACGTCTGGAACTCTACATTGACGACGGTTGTATTATCTGGACAAACAGAATTGTCGTTCCAAAATCCCTGCAGAATGTTGTTCTAGGTTTACTGCATGAACAACATCTCGGAATAACAAAAATGAAAGCTGTGGCAAGGTCAATGGTCTGGTGGCCTGGTATAGACGAAACACTCGAGCAAACTGTACGGAAGTGTAAAATTTGTCAAAGTGTCCAGCCCGCAGCACAGCCTGCACCGTTGTCACCATGGAAGCTCTGTGAAAATCCATGGGAAAGAGTACACTTGGATTTTGCCGAGAAAGAAGGAAAGACGTTTCTTGTGGCGATTGATACTTTCTCCAAGTGGTTGGAAGTCAAGATAATGCACTCGACGACCGCATACAATACAGTTGAAACTGTCCGTTCTTTATTTGCATCGCATGGGTTGCCGATGGAAGTAGTGACTGATAACGGTACGCAGTTCCGAGCCTCAGAATTTCGAGACTTTTTGAAAGCTAACGGTGTCAAGCACACGCTCACGCCGCCTTATCACCCGCAATCGAACGGGGCGGCAGAGCGTGCTGTACAAACAACAAAGAAAGCACTGCTGAAACAGTTGCTCGATGACAAAGAAAAAGGAAATACTAGGTCACTACAACATAGAATTGACAATGTTGTGTTTTCATATCGCACAACGCCGCACACGTTCACGGGAAAGACACCCGCAGAACTGTTCCTTAGACGGAAACTGCGAACTCGCTTATCGTTGCTACGGCCAAATATAAAAAGTGCAATGATTGAGAAAACTGAAAAAGTCAAAATGTGTGCCGATAAGCGTAGATCTAAGCCGAGATCTTTTGGGGTGGGCGACCGTGTACTTGTACGTTCTTTGCGTGGTGATGTGGTCAAATGGTTTCCCGGTAAAGTGGTTAACGTGAAGTCGCCATCCACATACTTGGTTGTCGTCGGAAACAAAGTAAGGTTTGTGCACGCTGATCATTTGCGACGATCGTCCATTGAAAGTTCGGAGCAGCCGGAAGGTAGTCCCGTGTTAGACATGCCGCATGCCGCAGACATAGTCGCTACACCTGCTGCTAGTAACCACAGCGGTGATCTGCCTGCACAGCCTGCACGTCACCCAAGTGTTATGCCTACCAGTAAGGAACCTCCTTGTGTCATACGGAGAAGCACGAGAGACAGGCGACCTCCTGATCGCTTCCGGTTTGATAATTTTCAATAGGAGTGTTTTGAATAATAGTTGGGGAGGGAGTGTCGTATCTGCGTGTTTATGATAACAGCATGCCATGAAGTATGCACTTTTATGTATGACGTCAGAGTGCTGTGCGCCTGCGTCCGGTGTATCTTATCTGTATATATTGAGCCCCGATTTGATGTACCACTAGTTGTTGGTCCCGAGGCTGCCTGTGTTGCACTTCGCAATAAAGTGCTTTGCCAGACTTGCATCCCGGCCCCTAAATGTAACAGATATAAAGCAAAGTATATAAAAAAAATGCGATCACCAAAACGTTACAGTTATGGAACGATACAGTTTTCTGAAGCCAAGATTCTACTCGCGAGATACGGAAAATTCACTGAAGATTGTCTCAAAACTCAGAAAACGAAAGAAATTGAATTTTCGCTGTTTTATTACTTAAAAGCGCCGCAATCTAATGCAAACGGCAGAGGTGTCGACAATCAGCTGATCGCCGAGATCATGTACTGCCACTATTCAACGCGCTGATCAGATTGAAGGATACGCGCTGTAAGTGTAGATAAACAAGGTGGTAAATAACAATACGTTACACCTATGCGAAAATTAGTAAGTGCATACGAATAAGCTCGTTGACAGAAGAACCAACGGGAATACAGACGTGAGTCCCACAGCTCCGTACGTTTCTCGGTTAGTGCTAACACGCCCTGAAAGTGGAGAGCCAACTTGAAAACAGGGGTCGATCAACACTTCACGCGACAATATTTTGCATCCTTGTCACAATCGAAAGTCATTTTGTCGAGACTTTCACGCTGATGTAGCCTAAAACACTTTGCACAACCAATTTCGTCCACCGCGTGGACCGTGACAAACCAGCCGCCATGTTTTTAATCCAGGATTAAGAAACAACCAGAAGCAAAGCGCCCAATGTTGAGCGCTCAAGTTAAGCGTAGTTTAGTGATAGGTTTAGCGATAAGCGAGTTTGGTGCAACCGAACGAAACCGAAACTAAGCATAAGTTCCCGGCTAAGCTCCGTTTCGCGCTAAGCGACGTTGGTGCAACCGGCCCTAAGTCTCGCGCTTTGGCGCTACAAGGGCTCCCCCCTAATAGCTCATTCACTCTGGAAGCGGATCCGCGTTAGCAAAGCGGCTGCGAAGCGCTTGTATAAAGATCTAGTACAATTCCTCGCGCACTTGATGTCATCGAGTGCGCGTCCGATTGCAGTGGATCTTTATAATACCGCGCTCGCAACCGCTTTGCGAACGCGGATCCGCTTCCAGTCTGAATGAGCGGTAAAGCAGTCGCTAGGGCGATGTTGTGCCCAAGAGACAGAGCTATGATGCTGACGCTCGGTGGCTCGTAAGGATAGTGCCGATAGCTGGCATGAAGGGGACCGATGTTGAGGGTGTAGGCTGGATGCGGACGACGGTTCAATGTGAGCAGGCTTTAGGAGGTCGACGCAGATGGTGTCATGCCGCCCGTTCAAATTCAGGACGAAGTACTTGTCGCGCCTTCTGAGGACCCTAAAAAGGGCGATTGTAAGGTTGTTGCAGAGGCTTCCTGACTGCGTCTCGACGCAAGAAAACATGTCTGGCCGAGGTTAACTCGTCGCATACGTACGTCGGATGACGGTCGTGATGCCTTTTTGATGTGGCCACGCAGGTTCCGCATAACTTCTCGAAGCTGGGTGGCATAGCTGAAAGGATCGGGCATGGTAGAAGTAGGAGACGTCACGAACATTTCTCCTGGGAGGCGAAGTGACTGCCCGTGGACTAGGTCTGCGGCAGTGCATCCCAACTCTGGCGTGACTGTTATGCGGAGGCCTAGAAGCACGATGCGAAGAAGTGTGCTCCAGTTGTTCGGGTCGTTGTGTGCTCTTTGTGCGGCCTTTAGGCTACGATGAAATCTTTCCACCAGGCCGTTAGCAGCGGGATGGTACGCTGGTGTTCGAATTCGGGAGGTCCCGATTAGAGTCATGATCTCGTTAACCAAACGAGATTCGAATTGTGCGCCTCTGTCGGTGGAAATAGATGACGGAACGCCACATCGTGAAATCCAACCACTGGCGACTGTCTTCGCAATGGTTTCTGCATGGATGTCCGTGATAGGGAAAACTTCTAGCCAGGGGGTAAATCTATCTATGAAGGTGAGCATGTAGATGGCTCCGACGGATGGTGGCAAAGGACCGACGATGTCCACGTGGATGTTGTCAAAGCGAGCGGTGGGTGTCTGTATTGTGGCGAAAGGTGCAAAGGTATGTCGATGAATCTCAGACAGCTGAAAATGCAAATACGTGCGAGCCAATTTACGCACATCTTTGTTCATCCCTTGCCAAACGAAGCGGTGGGCGATGAGGTGTTGGGTCGCCCGAACGCCGGGATGAGAAAGGTTGTGCAGTGAATTGAAAATGGATCGCCAAAACGTTGGATGTACTACAGGTCGGGGTGATCCCGTGGACATGTCAAAATTATTGTTGTGTCGCAGCCTGGCAGTAACACGTCACGAAGATCAAGGTTGCTAGATGCGGAACGTAGCTTCGGTATATCTTTGTCGCCTTGCTGTGCTGCTGCTAGAGCAGCGGCATTCGTAGCGGTGGGAATGACGTTGCAGCAAGGTATCCGTAAGGACGCATCAGCAGCCGAGTTGTCTGAGCCTTTTATGTGGCGGATGTCACTTGTGAACTCCGCAATAAATGAAAGGTGCCGACTCTTTCGAGGAGAGAGACGGTTGCTGGTCGTTTGAAGTGCGTAAGTTATCGGCTTTAGGTCGGTGAGGCTGTGAAAGTGCCGACCCTCTAAATAATTCGAAAAATGTTTGATGGTGAGGTATATGCCTTGTAGTTCTCGTTCAAAAGTGCTTTACCTGAACTCGACTGGCGCCAACTTCTTGGAAAAGAACCCAAGGGGCTGCCAGTCTCCGTCAGCGAACTGTTGCAGCACTCCTCCTTCAGTGACGTTCGAGGCATCCGTCATGATAGAGAGAGATGCACCGGGCGCCAACATATCGGCTTCTGAGAGTGATGACTTGATGGTTAGGAATGCCTCCGATGCCTCTGGATACCATGGTAGAAGTGTGGCGCCGCGCTGAGTCCCCTTTAGGAGATCAGTCAGGGGTTGGAGGACAGTGGCGCAATGCGGCAGAAAACGCCGATAGAAATTCACGAGGCCAAGGAACTCGGAAGCTTCCTGCGTAATGTAGGCGTTGGAAAGTTTTTGACTGCGTTGAATTTAGATGGAAGAGGGCGAACACCCTTGGAGTCTACTTTGTGGCCACGAAAATTGAGTTGTGACACGCCGAACTCGCACTTGGCCTTGTTGATGAAAAGCCCGTATTCCGCCATGCGCTGGAAAAGAACCTCCAGGTGTTGGAGATCTTGCTCGATGTTAGCGCTGGACACCACAATGTCGTCGACATAGACAAAACAAACGGTAAGCTTACGGGTGACGCTGTCGATAAACCATCAGAATGTCTGGGCCGCCTTACGAAGGCTGAAAAGCGTCCTCACATACTCGAAACGTTTAAAAGGTGTTGTGATGGCTGTTTTCGGTATGTCACTTAGGTCTACGGGGATCTAATGGTACGCTTTGGTGGTGAACAACTTTTATTTGGAACCAGCAGTTGACCAGGTAAATTTTTGAAAAGATGGTTGCCTCCTTCAGGGACGCCGAGAAAGCCGCCGTTTATGGTAGGCGGTAGCGGTCTGGAACGGTGGAGTTGTTCAGAGCGCGATAGTCCCCGCAGGGCCACCAATCAAAATGGGTTTCTTTTACAGCATATGGAGGGGTGATGCCCATAAACTGGACGATGGTCTGGTGATGCCGTGTTCAAGCATGCGCTCGGACTCGGCTTTCGCTATCTTGAACCGTTCGTCCAAGAGGCGTCGTGGAGGAGCACGAGTGGGAGGCCCGGACGCTACGATGTGATGTGGCACGTCGTGCTTTACCGGTTGCAGAACATTGGCGGGATGTGTGAGCGCCGGGAACCGTTGGAGTAGGTCTTCAAACTTTGTATTGGTTGTAATGCAACGTTGTGGAAGTGGTGAGATAGATGCTCTGTCTTGGAGAGCTAGGTGAGTCGTGGGCTCTACAAGGCGTAACCGTTGCATGTCCACTAGCATGTTATAGTTGCGGAGAACATCTGCTCCAAGGATCGGGGCCGTCACGTCGGCAACCCGGAAAATTCATCTGGGTGTTCTTCTCAAACCGATGTTGAGGGTGAGAGCTCGTTCACCATACGTCGCGTTGGCGGACTTGTTTGCGGCTTGCAAGGTGACGTTGGCGCGTTGGCGCTTGGTTTACATCGACGTCACGGGTAGGACGCTTACTGCGGCGTCGACTAAGAACCGAAGACCAGTATTCTTGTTTAGTATAAAAAAGAGAGGGCTGGTTTCGGAACCGGCACCACTCTCCGCCTCTAGTGGTTGGTTCCGGGGTTTTCCGAGGCTGTGCAAAGTGGAACGCATTTCTTTGTTTTCATGCCGAAAGTGCGATGGTACCCGCACGCACCTCGAGAGGGCGAGGGATGTCGGGGCCTACGCTGTCGGGAAGATGGCCTTGGTCGTTGGCCTGCTGGAATGCGATCGGTGAGAGCGGCGATCTGTGTAGAGTCGTCCGATCTCCCGGTGGAACTCCTCGCAAAGGTTGTTGGCGTCACATGGAGGTGGCAACGTTTCGGCCGAAGGAGTCGAGGGAAGCGATAGTCCGGACTGATTTTGGACGTGTGCGATGGTGGGCACTGCGACTTCCATGACAGAGTCCACGAACTTTCCAGATCCTCGAGGCTGAGTCCAGCGGCAGCGGCGAGAACCATGCGGACACCTCTCGGGAGCCGTTGCGGAAAAAGTTCCCGCAGCAGCGCTATATCGAATGTCGGCGCCTTCTCGCCTAAAAGTTGCTGAAGGCGCCGCAGCAGTTGTGTTGGCTTGCAGTCGCCCAGCTCCTCTGATGTGAGGAGTTGTTGTAGTCCGCGTTGTACCGACGACGTGGTCCTCTGTATCAGCTCCGCCTTGAGGGTTTTGTAAGTGGAGTGTACCGGCGGTGTCAGGACCAGATCCTGAATTTCCGCTGCGACGTTCGGCGGAAGCGTTGCAAGAACTTTATGGAACTTCTGTGTTTGTGATGTTATCCGGACCCTGAGGAACTGGCTCTTTACCGGGGCGAACCAGATCTGAGGGTCCGCTGGCTGGAATTGTGGCTGTCGGAGATGGAAAGCTGAAACCAACCAGTGGCGGAGTGGCGGGTTCACCAGACTGCGCCATGACGACTGGAAGCGGTTGATAAGCTTGGCGCAGCAGGGTAAGGGCTTCAGAGGTTTGGCGTCCGTCAGGTCACCGATTTGTGGAGGTAAGGAAAGACGTCCGTCGATGCAAATCAACAAACTGATCTTTATAACCGCTATAAAACTGAAAAGAACAAAACCGGGCTCCGCTGAGACCACCCTGCTGCAATATCAACGCTGCCAGGCTTGTGCTGCTTAGGGTGCCTCAATGTCCCTCTGTTTAGGGTGATGCCACCCTTTGTGGTACCCGATGCCGACAGCACGCGCTGACGGGTAAAATACAAAGAAATTGACGAAAACAAAATGTCGCCATAGCACAGTCAGCGCTACAAACGCGTTGAGGGTCACGCTCTTTCACACACTTCGGAACAAAAAATAAAAATAAAAGTGTGGGACAAAATGGCCAGATGTCTCCACCTTAAGCGAAGCGCACATGAAGGCACCCTAGTGCTGCTTATTTCGAGCTCGGAGCTCGGTCCGGTCGGTGCTGCTCGTGCCGCGCGCTTAAAACGTCGTTAGTCCCTGACGTTGCGTGAGCCACAGCTCTAAAGGCCCGTTCACACGATGCATTTTCCTCGCGCATCTAGTGTCGCACAACGTAGTTTCGCCAAATGGTTGCGCCGTCTGAACGGGTTCGAAAAGGACGCGCGCATATAAAAAAAGTTGCACGCACACCTCCCTTCTGGAGCGAGCTTTTGCTGAAACTTTGCCGAGTCCTCTCAATCACTCTAAAGGCGCCGCCAATGGCCGCTCAGAAACACTCTCACGTGGCCTTTGAGGGGGAGCGAGCTGTTTGAAAAGACCACTTCACTGTCGGTATTGTAGCCGAGCCAAATCCAAAAAAAAAAAACTGAAGCCACGAACGATGGATACTGCCGGCGCTTCCGCTAGCACGTCAAGCACCACTGAAGGAAATGTGAGTAGCATATCGAAAAAAAGTCCAGTGATGGACGAAGACGTAATTGGTGATGATGATATTTCGCGTCTATTTTCGGTCATAATTAAGAAATAAAAACTTGAGAAGTTTCAAAACCAGCACAGCGTACAGCTCTGATTTACTTCCACAACAGTCTTCTTCCTTGTCAACCTCCATCCAAATTATACATATTCAACAGTAAACAAAGTAAATGGCAGTAAATGACAATTCAACAATCAGAAAATGACAATTTGAGAGTAAATTAAGTAAATGGAAGTAAATGACAGCTGTATGCTGTGCTGGTTTTAAGACAATGGTGTGTATGTCCCATTTTGTTTTCTTGTCTTAAGGTTTTATTTCTTAATTATGATTGTTCACCAGCTTAGAATGTGGCGGAAGATGAAGAACACGACGCTGAATGGCTAATGGTGATGATGATGATGTTGGCTTTCAACTGAAGCGGCACTTTATGGTCAACACCGAAACTATTTTCGCGAGTCTGAACGTCATCGTTGTTGCACGTGAAGCGGTACGTGTGAACGAGCAGATTTCGCAAAACTTGAGTGTCGCGAAACTGTTGCGCGCCTAAAAGATGCATCGTGTGAACAAACCCTAACTCTCGCGCTTTGGCGGTACAGCATAACCAAAGCACGGTTACAACGTTTTGCCGCGCGCGGAGCTGGCCAAGTAGGCAGCGCGGCCGTTGCCTAACGATTATCGCGCTATCCCTCCACGCAGAAAGCCAGGGTTCGATTCCTGGCCGCGGGTACCCATTTTTGCTGACTCTAACGTGATGTTCTGGTAAATTCAAGAACCGTGTTGCAGCTAATTTGAGGTTAGAATGTTCTACACGGCGAAGCTTCTACGCTGATTGTTGCAGAAGCCCGCGCGTGTACAGAAGTGACTCTGCGTTGCAAACCGGAGCCTGTCTCGCCGAGCGTTCGGCTCTGCTGTTACGCCGACTTCGACGCCCGCGAAGCTCTGCTGTTATCTTCTGTTTCCTTCTTATTTTGGGCACAAGTTCGCCCCATTAAAAGTTTCAGTTTCTTCGGTTATTCCTAGTTTGTCACATCGTCCATCGTGACAATATGATGCAGACAGGTATCGAAGAGCAGTTGTTCGTTCACAAACCGAACAGTTTACGCTCAAGGAATCCCTAATGCGATGATCGCTGAATGATGAGAGAAGATATGCCCTGTCAAAAAAAAATTCAAGCAATTGATAACGAAGTCACCACTGTGTTTGATAAACCGGTAATTCCGAACGCATTCCTAGACCACACAAGAACCTTTTTGGCAAAGTGATATCAGACGGGGAACAAAAGGTGTAAAAGAATTACTGTTCAAATTCCTAGTCCTCTCAGAAGAAGAAAAAACTTTGATTGAAAGAACGTTGACCGTTGAAGTCCGATATGCCATAAACTCGCTTCGGATGGATAAGACACCTGGTCGCTGCGGACTCAGGGCAGAATTCTATAAGAAATTTATTAAATCTTTATCTCCTATGCTGCTTGATGTCTTCCCCGTCGTATTCCAAGAAGAAATACCTCCGCCCAATTTTATTAAGGTCATACGGTATTAATAGCTAAAAGTACAGATGAAGAAGTGCTGAAAAAGACTGAGAGCTACAGACCAATATCCTTATGTAATGTAGACTAACGATGTTTGCAAAAATACTCACAGAAAGACTTGCGAAAAAGTGGGAGGTGCTTTATCATTTCACCGAGAGAATTAGACGGCAAATTCAAGAGAAATATGAAGTAGATTACAAAATTCATGGTTCAAGCTCTCAATTATTTTGCTGCAATTTAAAATATGACACCAATATGAATACACTACCCACCTTTTCTGACAAAATACGCTGCAAGATTCAATCTGTAAATCTTCTACACCTGCGGTTCCCGGAAGCTTTATAATCTCCCGATCTATCCAAGAGTTCAATGAATCTGCCCCAATCTTCACATTCAGCCGTAGTCGGAGCCAACGCCTCTTCACATATTGGAAGGAACACCAAAACACCATGGACGGGTTGCTGCAGTTCTTTTATCTGCTGCATTACGGTGCTCTTGAACCGTTGCGCAGGAGCAGGAATGACAGAGTTTGGTGATCGGGTTTCTGTTAATGTGATTTCACAAGGAATCGCATGACTGCCACGACCACCAACGAGCTCGAAATAACTGCAAAGTGTTTCCCGTAAAGATATCGCTTTAGGAGAAAGGAAACCAAATCGCTATAACGAGCTTCGTACCCAAGTCAGCAGAATGGGAAATTTACGCGCTAAGCAGTGAGCTACTGGGTACGTTTTAATTTTTTTTTTAATATTTTACTACCGGGTGTCTTTTAGCATTGTTTGGCAAAACTACAAAAACCTGTATACACCTTTTGAAAACTGTTTGTGTCGGACTGTTGCAAAAAGTGCTCCCATGAAGTCTTCCTCCTACGGATGTCGTTTACTCTCCTGACAAAAGACTTCGCGTAGAGCCCGGGCATTGTTAATCAACACTTACTTTTCCCACAACACATTTCCAATTGTGATTGAAATTTAGCCCACTTTCAATTGCATTTAAAAAAAAAAACCTTCTTTATTTTTGGGCCTTCAAAATTCACAAATACCGTTTAAAGGGTTCCCCAATTTTTTAGGTGAAAGACTGGATTGGGGATCAGTTGCCAGGAAATAAAGAGTAAATAGAAATGAGTAATGAACTCAATAAATATTTCCAGATCAACGTCTAAATACAAATTTGAAAGTTAGAGTAAAAAAGAAAGAGAGACTCTAAGAACGATGAAAAGACATACGGGTTTTTGAAAAGCAGTTATTAATCTAATTTTGACTTCACACATTAACTGGGAACATGAAAATTCCCCAAAAATACATGAACGCGCATAGGAACTTTGGGTTGTTCCCTCAGGGTAGAAGATTAATGAGAATAATAGAACTGCTGCTAACGATATGCAACGGATACGACACAAGACGCTACCCGCAGAGCGCAGGAGAAAGCAAAGAATTTGTTACGTACATACTTACACAGATATGAAACAGGGGCCTAACAATAGTTATGATGCTGGCAATGTCCAATACATAACATGACAAGATGACCTGCAGTTTACGCGGTTAGTAAGATTTGCGATACCGCCTCTCACGAGCGCTTATTTTAACGAGGGTAGCAGCAGGTTTGGTAAGAGCGAGCCGCGGGCTGGGCTTCATTGGAAGTACTGCGGCCACCCACGTGACGATTGGAACACCTCTGCAGGACGAATTCGGCCCGCTGGCTGGAGTTTGAAGACCCGTGGCATTAAAGCTACAATAAAGAGTTAATGCTCGAAGTCGCTTTCATAACAGTAAGCTAATTTAAATTTATTTGAGAATAAGACACTGGTTGTCCCCTTGAATATGTTTGAAAGATACCACTGCCTACTGATAGATCGCACAAGTCGACATTGGACGTGAAAGTTCGGATTGATAGACCCCTGAAAATATTATCCATTATTTTCGAAACACAAGCGGTCGGGGTAGTTATATATTTTATCTAAATAAATTAATTGGAAACAATTATTTTCCGAGCATGTGTTCGGCTGTCATAACTTGAAATGTTGTTTTGGTAACGCGATATATTCCTCCGGCCATAACACGTTAGAATAGATCGCGAGGTCCATCTCCAGTGATTGTTTTTATACGAAGGGGCAACACGCAGTGTTGTTTTCTTCTTAGCACTACAATGTGAATACTATTTACAGCTCTATTCCATTTCACATTGTCCGACCACAGCCTGCGCGACTATCCGAAAAAGCAAAAGCCTAAACTAAATAGTCTCTGCTTTTTTCATTCTCCCTGTCCACTACAGGCAATGGTTATTTCTCGCGTAATGTCAATCACTGATTGTCTACATTATGTTCCCACAATTTATATTACAAACAGACCTTACGCTTCACTGTACTATTTTAGGGCTGTCCACTCGGGTTTTAAGTATAGAGACGTGAAAAAAGAGACTCGGAACAACATCTTCTCGCACACAGCCGGTTTCCTGCACAACCGATCGACGAACAATGCACACTCGCAAAATGATGAAAATAAGAAACACAACTTGGCACATCCGTGTTTTTGTATCTTGCATCACCGCTGCACAAAACTTTAAAGTCAAATTCGGGGGTTTTTCGGGCCAAACCTACGTCGGGCGTCTGGCACGCCCCAGCGGAGGACTGAGGATTAATTTGGACCACCTGGGGATCTTTTGACGTGCAACCGAAAGCTCGGTTACACGGCGCCTCCTCTGCAATAAGCCTCCGTCAGCTTGCGGGCACCTCGGCCGGGATCGGAACCAGCCACACGCGGATCCGTGGGCCAGCGCTCTCGCCTCGAAGCCACCTTGGCGGCGCCTCACCGCTGCAACAAAGTGCGAAGTGTAATGGTACGCAGGGTTTATTGAGATGTGAATTCCAATAACAATGGATTCCTACAAGAAGTAAATGTACAATTCCATAGGAGCGACGGAGCGCACCCTAAAACCTAACAAGAAATACACGCATTTTTTTATCTAAGCTGTTTATGGTTTGTCTTTCGTAGAGTTTCCATATGCGTCGAAAAAAAGACTACACTCACACAGGCGAATGCGCCTCGCGCCCACACCTTGCCCGCATAAAAGATTCGAAGTAAATAACCAAAATAAAGCGTTGACGAACGCGCCGGCAAGATGCTATTTGTTTTAGACTTTCGCTTTAGAACAGTTACTGCTGCAGACACAGGCACGTGCGGCGCGTCGAACACCATTCCCGGCATTCTCCTTGATGCTCGGGTAATTTAGAGATAGGTCTGTTCACTACCTTAGTTAATTAATATAGGCACCATTTTTAAGATCATTAGACTCTCTGGTAGAGAGTAAAGTTTTCTCAAAACTTTGCCGCTGTGCGACCCGTGTCGGCCATGCCTACGCTCGCACCGCCCTCTCCTTGTCGTCGCTCCAAGCCACTTGCGTGCCTAGTTTCCTTTCCTTCCATCTCCCGGGGTGACGGTCACCAAGCGCGTGTCTACTTTCCGCTGGGTGGTGGTCCCGTCGGGTGTCTTAAGTTCTCTCGGGCTCCTCGGGGCGGTGTTATTCGTCCATGCGATATAATGACCACCACTTAAGACATCAATAAATGTGTGTGCGAACCTTTAGCCACGCTCACCAACGATCAAGACAATAAATATGTTCGAACCTTTGTTCGAAATTCTTTGTAACGTCTGTGTCGTATGGTAAACAGATTCGCTGGGTGTCCCCTTTCACAGAGTGGAATGGATCCAGATTTTTTTTTATTCTCACTCACGTGATCGGTGGTACACATATGTTTTATACATCTTTACTTTATACAGGATGACACGTCTTTAAGAAACTGAACCTTAAGACACATATCTATATTTATTGTTATATTTAACAAAATTGTGAAATTTCCAAAATTCGATTGTTCTGGCACTTTTGCGTTTGAAGCATCCTACGAAGTCAATAATAAGTAAACTTTTTTATGCCCCCTGTCTTTTGAATTTAACCCGCGAAAAATACATATCAAAACGATTGATATAAGTTAATTCGTTCAGTAACTACAGCGAATTAGAAAAACAAAAATTTGTGCTTTCTTCTTAATTTTTATGTTTCTGCTTTCCCCAAGATGGCGCTCGCAGTTCATGAAGACGTAGTACTAAAGTTTGGCAGCCAGTTCGCCGCTGTTGTCCAGCCAGTACCTGTCACATGGTCATACGTCGCACCCCTCGTTTTGCAAGGTCACTTTCTGAGTTGTAAACGTTACTAAAAAAGGAATGAAGTTTTGTTTCCGTCTGAAATAATCTCAATTGATTCAATAGGTTTAGAAGACTTGACTACAGTTTATACGAACTTAAGTATTATATGTAGATGATTCAAGGTTTCACGTGTCAATACATCACACAAGTAAAAATATCCGACCACATCCGTTTCATAATATTTTCAAAACAACGTGAAAGCTTGTATTTTATTCTTTCCTTGTTCCTTTTTTTGTCGCATTACAGTTGTTTTTGCGACATGTTCGACTGTACTCTGGAATTTAAACGTAAGCTCAGAGACACGAAACGGCAGTCGAACACAAGAAAAAATATATCAGATCTAGTTGTTGAGCACTGTGCTCTCGCATTCTCACTGGGTATACATAACGTGCTGGCATTTGTCGCAAAAATGAGGGATTTATATTAGTTTGATGGACGCCATAACATAGGAGGTGTCTCGACAAATGTTTACGCGGAAGTATGCAACGCAGTGAATTAGTCCGTCATTTGATGTATCTCCCTCCGCATTTCAAATGGGTACTCGTGATGAGTGGTGATCATCAAAATAGTTAGCAATATTGATTATAAGTGTAAAGAATGAAAAAAAATGTGGTTCAAAACGACTATATTCATTTCCAGTAATTAAAGAACATTGAAAAAGTGGGCGTACTATATAAATCAGGAGCGCGATTTTAGAGGTTTCATCCAAACACATGTACAAAGGTTGCAATCGCGAGTCAGCGTGCGAAGCGCCCTTCACACACGGCCAACCTAACATCTTATTTGAGCGTAGCGATTTTTGTAGACTACGAAGAGACAGCAATTTTTTTATTCTGACATTCGAGGAAAAGTTATTTAACCCGTAGTTTCAGTCCACCTAAATTTGCCTACAGAAACGACCGTGCAACGAAAAATTGGTAAAAATTATTAGTCAACATAATTCCGTCAAACGCACAATTTACCAACCGACGGTCGCGCGCCTTCAACAATTTCCAAAAAAAGTCTTTTCTGCGCCCCTTCAACACACTTTAAGGAGAGCCATATCTGCGTAAGGATCTACATCTTCATTCAAAGTGTAGAAGTGAGCGAAAAATCCGAAACTAATTTGCAGTCGCTCGAGCAAAGTACGAGCAACACTTGTAAGCCACTGGAGATAAAAGGGAATCAAACTTTTAATCTTACTCTTTTGGAAAATCATGCGGAAGCTATCCTGCAACTACACAGAGCCAAAACCACCAATTGTTATAACCGCGAATGCAGAGGTTGCGTGCGATCAAACCGAAAACAGGAAAGCCTTCGAGTAGTGTACACTTGCGCACGCGACTGTTTGTTGAATAATAACATCTTAGAGCTCGGTAATTTTATTTTTGTGCTAACTGGCCCTTAATACAAAAAAAAGAGATACCTCCAAACTCTCGCAATCAAATTTAAGGCACCCTATCTCCGAGCAACTACAAGGGCCACCCGCACGACCGCACAGCGCAGAGCCTGTTGCAATTTCGGCCCCCTCGGAATGCGCGCGGTGGCCGAAGATGCCCGTCATGAAGCCATCGCGGCTTCCCTGCGAGCGCGCTCAGCTGCACGGTTGACGCCGCAGTGTAATTCACACCAAACAGGATACGCGCGCAAGAGGGAGAATATTTACCGCAACACGTTTCACGTGGGAATTTTTTATATAAAACGCATGTCGGAGTCCGCAGACCGGCTCGCACCACTCGCACAATTCTGGTTGAGTCGGTTAGCGGCTTAAAAATTGCGCAACTGAGCCCCCACACGCTGCGCGCTATTTGTAATTTCAAAAGGAAAAAAAGAAAGAAAGGCGGGTTCCACGCGCTATGGTCAGATTCATTCTATTTAGAGTTTTACTTGATTGGAAGTTGAATTTTATTGACCAGAGTTGGTTCTTATGTTCTGAATTCTTCAATTTTGTTTACTAATGGCGTGTACACTCAGGCTATCTGTTTGTGTGGTGTAAAGTAAATTTTTATGTATCTAATGTAAAAGTGTGAAATAGTATACTTGGTCAGCCTGAAAGATATTATATGACGAAGAGTGGCTGTCTCGTACTTCTCACACGCAGTCGGGTTAATGCATCAGGGAACGACAAACAGTAGAGTCTCGCAGAAGAGATAAGGAAAACATTGCCCTTGGCGTTACACTTCAGTATACCTTCCCAGAAATGTAAATAATAATTGCACATAGGGCATCGCACCTTACCTTACTTTCTAGAAATGTATTGTTATTGACACTCACACTTTAAGGCGTTCACCGCCACGTTGTACTTACTGCTTGGTTACCCGTTCTTTTCTCCGTCTCAGCCTATAAAGTGGAAAGTTTTCCAGTCAGCTGGAGTGCATGCTTCTTCTCAAAACAGTAGAATTGGAAGCGCGGCTCAAATATCGAACATTGGGAAACTCTTTCAGATGTACCGAAGGAGTGGAGAAGGCGAAACGAATATTTCTCACATGACCAGCTGCGAACAGCGCTAAAAAACGTTGGACCGGGACGAGGAAGGACACAGACAGAGCGCTGTCTGTATGTTTCTCAAAATTGTTGTTACTTTTGCGTAATTTATTTGCGAACATTTCAACAGCAAAGTTTCCTCAGAAATTGGATTATTTGCGCTCTTCACTGTTTTCGTTCGTTGGCAAAATAAAGATAATTTGCAAACAGATCCCAGCCCCTACGCCTCCCCCCTCCCCCACAGAGCTAAACCTAAGCCAGGCAGCACATAAACGTGAAGAAAACGACGAAAGAACGTCGAAGACGTCTGTGACGTGACGTCGTACAACGTCGAAGGTCCGGACGTTACCTTCCTTGGACGTCGATGAAACCTTTAAATGTCCGCGAGAAAAGGTGCACAGAAGGTTGAGAAACCGTTTCCAAAGGCGTTTGCCATACGTCACAGGCACGTCTCAATGGGCCGTTGCGTCTTCCCTCGACGTTTATGATACGTGTGCTTTTGACATCCGGACTAACAACGACATTCAGTGAACATCGAGAAACCATTCCAAATTACGTTCCCTAGTTCGGAGCGACGCCAGAGGACGTCCCTTGATGTGCCAGCCTGAAGTATATAAAACAAAGTCACGTGAAGAAATGAACAAGGGTCTATGCCACGCTGCGCGGAATGTTCCACCACTTACCTTGCTCTTCTGATTAATCCGCTGACGGGCGTGCTTTACCCACCCCATTGCACATCGCTGGTACTCTCGCTGCGAGCACGGGAATGGTTTCAGAAGTGGGATCTCGTCCACTTGGCATTCAAGACTGGGATCGTTGGAGGCGTCTGAAGGGAGTTGATGGAAGACTGGACTTCACGCGCCATTATCTGCACTGCCCCTTCTTTTCTCAGAGGCGTCATTTATATCCTCACAGGCACCTTGATCCCAGCAGTAATACGATTCAACGTGTGAAGCGTCATGGCCTCGAAAAAGGTCCGCGAGCCGTTACTGAACACGACGGGGTTTTCGGCATTCACCAACTTCTTAATAGGGGCGACTCAGTCTGGACAGCATTATAGAGAAATCGAATCGCAGCACTTCCATTGTATGCAGACTCGAAACAAATCACGGCGACAAGCAGCCTGCCTCGTAGGCCCCGTAGACGTCACGGCCGGTGCTAGTGACTGACTTTAGGAAAAAGCTGGACCGGGTGATACGCAGAGCTGTTCTCTCTGGGCCAACATAGAATTCAGTGAATTATATTGGGAACGAATATACGTGCCCCCGTAATTAACGCTTATCGATTGTTCCTCGCCACCATTTTCCCCTACATTTCTCTCTCGCCCTCTTGCCGATTTTCCTGACACATCGCATGGGGCTCTATTGAAATGTTACTGGCATCTCTTCTGCCTGCCTTTCCCCCTCTCTCTTGCGTGGTGTTGGCGACGGCTGTTATTTTTTCTTTTTTTGCCGACCCGGAGGTGCGGGTTGGACTTGAACGCTATTGAGACCATCATCTGGGCCATTCAAAACTTGGCATCACGAGTGCCAATCTACTAAAATTGTTAACAGTATCTACCGGATTTCGTCATTGCCGGGCATTTTATTTTTTAAAGTAGTGTTCAGAAATGCGCAAGTGTGCAGCGAAATTGTGCTCCTATATAGTGCTTGCGGGCATGCGATTTTTGTTTGGGTACATCATCAGTGCCAAAGAAAGCAAGATCTGTTTGACAGTCACGTAGCAAGACTGGGCCTCGATCTACTGAAAACGCTAATGTCCTGGAAGTTGGTGTTGTGGATGAACTGTGATGTTGATGTGAACTTCGTGGTTCTGCGTAAGTCAGCATGGACACTAAAACACGAAAATAAATTGCTTAGCATTAAAACAATGCCAAGTGGTCGCTCAGCAGCATGGATGCTCCTAGGAAATGATGCATGCCTGAAATCACCTGGAGAGGGGATAGTGTAGCGACGCGCCCGTGGCGACGCGCCCGTGGCGACGCGCCCGTGGCGACACGCCCGTGGCCACGCGCCCGTGGCGACGCGCTCGTAGAGACGCGCCCGTGGCGACGCTTGCACAAAACAAGAATGGCACAATTCAATCCGTTTTAAACGCCATGGGCTTGACTTCGCAACTTAAAATTGTAACAATCGTTTACCAATCCATAAGCAAAACCAGCACATGTAAAAAGAAGGATGTTCCTAACATGCCTTCATATTATTTTTTTCGTCAGTGTATATTCAGTTTTGTATATGCCCTCCCTAGCGTA
This sequence comes from Ixodes scapularis, assembly GCF_016920785.2. Taxonomy (NCBI): domain Eukaryota; kingdom Metazoa; phylum Arthropoda; class Arachnida; order Ixodida; family Ixodidae; genus Ixodes; species Ixodes scapularis. Next base: position 76,523,753 of record NW_024609883.1, read on the forward strand.
ATCCCATTTGTAACTAATAGTATCTTGAAATAAAAAGATTAATTTATGAATGAACAATTTCCTCAAGCTCTCAAAAATTAAGGTTTGCTTGCGGCTTTTGAGCAGTGTAACCTTGACGACAGCTGTCATTAAGCGTTTAAGAGTGAACGCGTATTATACGTGATTCTGCGCCTGGAGATGGAGCTGCAAAAGCTAAAGAAAACAGAAAACAAAGGTCGTGGCATGACATCGCCAGGTCGTCAATGACAGGACAAAAATCGAACGTAATTTAAATATGCCCTCAGCATTGAACAAAACGTGAGTGGTCGACGTTGGCAGTAAGTCCTGTATGACGTTTACGGCAGTTAGGTGTGAACGCGACTTTGGTGGAACGTCACTGACGGGACAGTAATGTAACGTCACTATAGATTTTATTGTAACGTCGAAGAAACGTGAGTGTTGGACGCAGCTAAACGTCTTGTCTTGGCGTCGAGGCGAAGATGACGACGTAGAAGTTAAAACATGACGTCGCCAGGACGTCATGGACAGGACGATAATACAACGACATTTATGAACTTCACTTCAACATCAAAGAAAGGTGAGCGTTGGACGTTGCCTGAACGTCGTGCGTCGATGTCGTGGGAACGTTGGCGACGTTTGAGTTGAAATACAACGTCGTCACAACGTCACTGATTGGACTCTTATGAAATGTGACATAAGGACGTCACCTCAACATCGAAAAAACGTGATCGAAGTCATGCGGGACGTCACGGACGTCAGTGGCCTTTTCTCGTCGTTTCCACGACGTTTTGTTCTGCCTGGGAAGCTTGGGCTTGGCGCGGCATGGGCTCACTGAGCACCTCGGCCTCTTCGCCAACCCAGCCTGTACTCCTTCAACTTTCTGAAGCTCACCATGGCCGAGGAACCGCACACAACCCTTCTGAAACTAACGAAGACGCATCGGTGATTTTCGCCGAACATCGGTACACAAAACCGGCATTGCAGAGTCCGCCGACGGTTAAGCACAACCGCCGATGTGCTGCGGACACAACCCGACACCTGACGACCAAGAAGACACCCCCTCGAAGAGATCGAGTCCAAAGGTGCAAATCTACCGCGGGCTTAACTCAACCACCTCGATTACCTTTTTTCCGGGACACGGGAAAGGCACGCACAGCCAGACGTGGGCGGGCGAACCCGCATGGCTCGGGGACCGTGATGACGCCATTCTCCAAAACCCTCCTTTAACAGGTGCACCCTGCGGGGAATTCCACAAGGAATCATAATCAAATGAAAATCAGAGATAAAGATCCACCACTCATAGCAGGCTACCACAGACCCGCAAAAACAGCAAAAGCAGCTTAGAAAATGAGCAACTAGGCTGCCTTTACAGTCGTTCTCTCTTGTTATATGGGAGTCATTTACATTATTGGTATATTGTTGTGTACGAGTAATTTTATTGTATTTTTTTGCACTCGGTCCTCTGAACAAACCACAGTCAAAACGATTTAAAAAATCGCAAACCATTTTTTAAAGGTCGTACTTTTTCTCCATAATCTGCAAAGAAACCAAAGCGACTGCTGTAGCAGAGTCGCGCAATGCGGGAGAATGGTGCCGTCCCGTACCTGAGGACGGAGGTGCGCCGTGGTTAGTTCTCATAGTGATCCGTGAAGTACATCGTCAAGCGGACGTTTCTAAAACCGTTCAATATTACGCGTAGCAACTGGCCCTAGTCAAACTGGGATTTCGCCTAACGCGAGGAATATTTGGAGACTACTGCTTCGAGCAACCGCCAGGAAGATGTTCCCTTTGTCGCGCCATTTTTGGCGGGACGCTAGGGCTGCCATCTTCGCGGCACGGCCTGTGGAAAGTGCCGACTTCCCTTGCGGCATGAGGGGAGAGAAAAAGGGTTTTCCTATGGCGGCGTCGGCAACCAACGAGCTCCAAATTTCTACGGTGTCGCCTGTACAGAAATCGCTTGAGTAGAAAGAAAACAAACTGCCCTAACGAACTTCGCACCCAAGTCAGCAGTATGGGAAACCGACGCGCTAACGAGTTCGCTACTAGGGAGTTTTTAATTTTTGTTATGTTTTACAATTGGGGTGTTTGAGCACTGCTTGGCAAAAACTGCAGTGTGCTCCCATAAAGGTTTCTTCCTACGAATGCCGTTTACTCTCCTGAAGAAAGAGCTCCTCTATATCTTGGGCGTTCTTAATCAACAATTACTTTTCCCACGACTGAATTCCAAATTCAATTGAAGTTAAACACACTTTCAGTCGCATTTGAAAAAGAAAGACCTTCTTTATTCTTGAGCCCTCTTTTTGCACGAATACCGTTTAAGGGGTCTCCACATATGGCTGAAAAACTGGATCGGGGATCTCTTGCGAGGAAATAAATAAGTAAATATAAATGAGAAATGAACTTCATAAATAATTCAAGATCAGCGATGAAAGGAAAAGAAAAAAAATGAAAGTTAGAGTAAAATAAAAAGAGACTCTAAGGATGATGAGAAGACATTTTATTTTAAAAATCAATATTTATTTAATAGATATCAAATAGATAACTTAGATTTACCTAATAGATAAATATTGCTTTTCAAAATAAAATATGTTTTTCATCATCCTTAGAGACGCTTTTTGTTTTACTCGTAACCTTTTTTTTATTGTATTTAAGCGCTGATCTAGGATTATTTATTTAGTTTGTTTGTGAAATATATTTATATATTTTTTTCCAGGCAACAGATCCCTCACACAGCAATTCAGAACCAGAAAATTCACAAGGCATAAATCAAAGCGCATATGAAATTTCTCATGTCCACTCACGGCAGACGACAAATGGAAATGACAGAACTGACGCTGACGATGTGCAAAGGATACGACATAAGACACTACGCGCAATGTGCAGGGAAGAAAGTAAACATATTGTAAAATTCATAGTTACACAGATATGAAAGAGGGGAGTAAGAATTGTGATGATGGTGATGGCAATCTGGAATAAATAATATCACGAGGGAACACGCCTTATTGATAGGCAGATTTCTCTCGATTTGTCTGGTATCGTCGTTTACGCCGTTAGTAAGCTTTGCGACGCCGCCTCTTTACGCACGCTTATTTTTGCCCCGGTAGCAGCGGTCCTGCTGGAAGCGAGCCGCGGGCTGGGCTTCATTGGATGTACTGCGGCCACCCACAGGCCGGTTGGAAGACCTCAGCGGGTCGAATTTGGCCCACTGGCCGCAGTTTGGAGACCCCTGGCGTTTAAGCTACAATAAATAGTTTATGCTGGAAGTCGCCTTCCTAACGGTAATCTAATTTAAATTTATTTGAAAATAACACACTGCATTCCCCCTTAAAAGGTTTTTGAAAGAGGCCACTGGCTAGTGATAGATGGCGTAAGTCGATATTAGACGTGGAAGTTGGGATTGATAGCCCCTTGAAAAATGATCCTTTATTTCGGAAACCCAAGCTTTCGTGGTAGTTGTATTTTTGAGCTAAATGAAGGAAATGGAAACAATTATTTTATGTGCATGTCTTCAGCTGTCATAACTTGAAGCGTTGTTTTTTGGTAACGGGATATTCCTCTGGCCATGAGGCCCAGGAATAGATCGCGAAGTCCACCTCCAGTGATTGTTTTTATACGAATGGTAAACACAACGTATTATGTTGTGTCTGAACTACGATGTGGAAATTATTTGCAGCTCTGTTCAATTACACATTGCCCGACCACAGCCAACGAGGCTCTCCGATGGAGCAACGCCTAAAGTAAATAGTCATGGCTGTTGTCATTCTTTGTGTCCAGATGGAAGCTCAGTGTCACTATGGTGCCCGGAACATGTCTTGTACCAATGTGTTTACCGCGTACAAACTAGTGGTCACTTTATTTCCGCCTCATGACGTCATCCAAGTGTCTTGCTGTCGAGTCGGGACCCTGCAGACGTCCCGACAGCGGTGGCGGATGTGGCAGTCGCCTGTTCTGCTGCAGGTCGCTGTGTGGCAGCCCACGGAAGCTTCGGCAGCCAGAAGTTGGGACGCCGTGACGACAGCGACACTCGCGTTCGCTTGTGCAACTCGCAGCTTCTCGTTAGCATTTCTGTGACCAACCGCTAGGATCGCGACATGCAGCAGCATGACGCTTTGGCTTCTGTGACGCCATTTGTTGCCACTTGGGGACCATTTTTCATGTATGGGCAGTAGAGACCGCTAAACACACCAGTCGAAGACGCGCTCGAGGCTCCATAGTCTCACGGCGCATTCAGTACGCATGATTGTTTTAGCTGGTACACGCACATAGATGACCAGCGTCATGACGATACGCTTGTGGTGCTACATAATAGGCTGCGGCGGATCGTAGCCCTGAGCGAGGCTTCACTTAATAGGAAACTGAGAATAACTAACGACTAAGGACGCCCAGCTAGGTATCATGCTTTTGCTTACCAACTTCTAGTCGACTTCAAAAAATTTTAATTAAATAAACATCTTTATCAGTGTGCGATAGTATATTTTGTGTATGTAGTGTCATTTCTCCCTCTAAACTAAAGGCAATGGTTACTTCACGCCTAATGGCAATCACTGATTGGCGACAATATGTTCCTACAATTTATATTACAAACAGATTTTACGTTTCACTGTGGTATTTTAAGGCTGTCCACTCGGGTTTTAAATGTAGAAACGTGGAAACGAGACGGTCGAAACAACATGTTCTCATACACAGCCGGTTTCCTGCACAACCGTTCAACAAACAATGCACACTCGTAAAAATAACGAAAATAAGAAGAAATCCTTGCACATCCGTGTTTTTGTATCTTGCCTCACCGCTGCAACGAAGATCGAAGTGTTATTGTACGCAGAGTTTATTGGGATGGGAATTCCAATAACAATGCATTCCTACAGGAAGTAAATCTACAATGCTATAGGAGCGACGGAACGCGCCCTTAAACCTAACAAAAAATACATGAATTTTTTTAGCGAAGCTGTTTATGGTTTGTGTTTCGTAGAGTTTTCACATGCTTCAACAAAACCCTTACGCTCGCTCAGGCGAACGCGCCTCGCGCGCACACCTTGCCCGCATAAAATATTCGAAGTAAATAACTAAAATAAAGCGTTGACGAACGCGCCTGCAAGATGCTATTTGTTTTAGACTTTTGCTTTAGAACAGTTATTGCTGCAGACACAGGCACGTGCGGCGCGTCGAACACCATTCCCGGCATTCTCCTTGATGGCTGGGTAATTTAGAGATAGGACTGTTTCGTACATTAGTTATCAAACATAGGCACCATTTTTAAGATCAGTAGACTCTCAGGTGGATAGTAAAGTTTTCTCAAAGATTTGCCGAACTAGAGTACTATTGCTTGCCCCGTCTTTCAGCTTTTTTTTTATTTGTTCCTAATAACAGACAGGTAGTGGCTGGGCAACAGCGTCGAACTACTGGCCGAACTAGAGTACTACTACAGTCTCTTAAAGGGGTTAGTGTAGTTACGGCGTAGCCTCCACCATGCATCGGGAACGGCCGCTCCTTGGAAGACGGTGTAATGGGCGCTTCGATCCGCAGCTTCGTTAGGGTGCCTCCATCGGCCGGCTGATAGAGGCGCCCTAACAGGCTTCATAACTAATATAAATACCTCAAAAACAATTATTTGTTTCCAGTGGACTTCCAAGGACATGGGTTGTGTTCGTAGGTGAATAAAAATGTGAAACTAGGAGACGACAGTGTAGTCGACAGCTGCGAATCGGCCGGAGCTGGCCGGAGCCAAGCTGGCCAAGCGACCAAGCCGGAGCCATAGCCGGAACGGCGGTGCTGCAAGCGCCAGCGCCACCCGCGGCTTCTCCCAACGCTGTGCCGCTTTTCCGCTTTTGTTCGTTACACTACCCCTTTAAGCCACTGTAGCACTACGTCTTCATGACCTGCGATCGCGATATCGGGGAAAGCAGAAACATAAAAATGAAGAAACACGCACTATTTTTTTTTGTTTTTCTAATTCGCTGTAGTTACTGAACGAATCAACTTATATCAATAGTTTTGGTATGATTCTGTTGCGGGTTAAATTTCAAGACACGGGGCGGAAGCGCTTATAATTAACTTCGTAGCATGTCTTCAAACGCAAAAATGTGAAAACAATTGGAAATTTCACAATTTTGTTTCATATAAAAAATTATAGGTAGGTATTCCCTTCCTAATCCCTCCGTCAATTCAGTATTCACTTTCCATGGATGATTTACAAATTTCAGTTTCCTCGTGTAACCTCTCAGTCTGTGAACGCAGGGTTCAGCTAGGCATCAAGAAGCTTACTGAGTGGGCTGACAGTAATGGGTTTAAGTACTCTCCTGAAAAGACTGCATGTGTCTGCTTCACCCGCAAACGTGGAATCCTTCTTGAACCATCCCTAATAATCTACAATAGTAATGTTAGTGTCCACCTCAGCACAAATGTTTGGGTCTTACGTTTGATAGTAAACTGAATTTTAATGCTCATGTAAAAAGCCTGAAACTGAAAGCTCACAACTCTCTCTATATCCTTAAAGTTCTCTCTCACCGGTTTTGGGGCTCGGATCGATTGTGCCTCCTGCGAATCTATCGCTCTTTGGTGCGCTCCCGATTGGACTATGGCTGCTTTGTTTATGGGTCTGCCAGGCAACCTGTGCTCAAGATGTTGTATCCCGTTCATCACCTTGGGCTTCGTTTGGCTACGGGTGCGTTTCGTACGTCCCGTGTGCCCAGTTTGTATGCAGAGGCTAATGAGTGTTGCCTCGAAAGACGCAGATTCACATTGAGCATAATGTACTCTCTTCGCATCCGATCTGTCCTCCAGCACCCCACTCGAGAAGTTGTTCAAGAAACACGCTCGGAACGACTTTTTCTCGCAAAACCTAGCGTGATCCCTCCATTCAGTATGCGATTGATACCTTGGCCGAGTCTGTCGGATTAGACGTGGCATCCCAGGTAATCGACTCTCCTGGCATCATAGCACCTTGGGAGCACCCTGACATACACTGCAACCTGTCTCTTGCACAGTATAACAAGAACAGCACTCCAAGTTCGGTGCTTCTGCAGGACTTTCATGAACTTGCTCAATTGTATGACGATTATACAAAGTTCTATACAGATGGAACACAATCTAAGACCTTTGTTGGGTGCTCTGTCATTGCCTCTTCACTGGAAGTTGTAAGGCGGATAAATACTGTTGCTACCATTCTCACAGCGGAGCTGTATGGTTTCCTGTTGGCTACGGAACACATAGCCCGTCACACTATACCTCTTGCAATGGTTTTCACTGACTATCTTAGTGCCTTGCGAGCCATCTCTTCACTGCTGCCTACAAGGAACGCCCTTGTTGTTGAGGTTCAGAAGAAAAGTATTGTGGCAGCTAGAAAGCATTGCACCATTGTCTTTTGTTGGATTCCCAGCCATGTTGGTATCCCAGGCAATGAGGCAGCCGACCGTGCTGCGCGCACATGCGTTACCAGAGAGGTAGATATTAAAAGGATCCCTTACAAGGACTATCGCACTTTTGTAAAGTCTCGCATACGAGCACAATGGCAAGTCGAGTGAAATGAGGAGATCTACAACAAGCTGCATCTCGTTAAGCCAGACCTGGAAGATGGGCGAGCGCCCGGCACCAGGAACGCTTTTAAGAAGTAGTACTGTGTCGCTTGCGCATTGGCCACACTCATCTGACTCATGGCTACCTGCTCCATGGGAGCATGCCCCTTTGCGTGAACAGTGTGACAAACCTCTAAGTGTTCTCCATTTTCTAATTGAGTGCCCTTTCTATGACCGGGAACGCCGATCTCACTTCGCACAGTTATACAGAAAGCACATTCACTAACACCCCATGCTGTTATTGGGTGATGAACCATTGGTAACTTACAAGCAGGTTTTTATGTTTTTAGAAGCTATTGGTCTTCTACATCTACTGTGAACTTCAAAGCTTTTCACTCAGGTCCATTTTTGTTTGTGACATTATCCGATTCATGTCTTATTCCTTTACTTTTAACCCTGACCACTAGAGTCCTTTATTCTCGCTTACCCTCAATGCAATAGTTTCCTTCTTTGGCGCTCTTTGGCCTTAGCAGCCCTTGCGCCATAAAAACCCAATCCAATTCAAACCCTATGAGCGATTCTTAATCACCTTTCTGTGAAGGTATACTGGGAAGGTAAAGCCAAGGGAATTTTTTCCTTATCTCTTCTGTTCTGCGAGACTGACCTGTTTGCCGTTTCCTGAAGCAATGACCCGGCTGCGTGTGAGAAGTCTGAGACAGCCACTCTTCGTCATATGATATTTTTCAGGCTGACGAAGTATACTGTTTCACACTTTTACATTAGACGCATAAAAATTTACTTTACACCCCACCAACAGATAGCCTGAGTGCACACGCCATTAGTAAACAAATGTGAAGAATTCTGGCCATAATAACAAACTCTGGTCAATAAAAGTCAACTTTCATTCAAATAAGACTCTACATGGAATGAATCTGACCATGGCTCGTGGAACCTCCCTTTCTTCCTTTTTTTCTTTTCGAGATTACAAATAGCGCGCAGCGTGTGGGGGCTCATTTGCGCCAATTTTAAGCTGCTAACCGACTCAACCATATTTGTGCGAGTGGTGCGAGCCGGTCCGCGGACTCAGACATGCTTTTTATTTAAAAAAATACACACCTGAAATGTGTTGCGGCGAACATTCTCCCTCTTGCGCGCGTATGCTGTCGGGTGAGGATTACAGTGTGGCGTGAACCGTGCATGTGAGCGCGCGCGCAGGGAAGGTGGGAGGGCTTTATGACGGCCATCTTTGGCCACCGCGCCCATCCCGAGGGGGCCGAGATTGCAACGGCCTGTGCGGTTGATCCCACGCGACCTCTGCATTCGCGGTTATAACAATTGCTGGTTTTGGCTGTCTGTACTTGCAGGATAGCTTCCGCATGATATTCCGAAAGAGTAAGATTAAAAGTTTGATTACCTTTTATCTCCAGTTGCTTACAAGTATCACTCGTACTTTCCGCGAGCGACTGCAAATTAGTTTCGCATTTTTCGCTCAGTTCTACACTTTGAATGAAGATGTAGATCCTTACGCAGATATGGCTCTCATTGAAGTGTTTGAAGGGGCACAGAACGACTTATTTGGAAATTGTTGAAGGCGCGCGACCGTCGGTTGGTAAAATGTACGTTGGACGGAATTATGTTCACTAATAATTTTTACCAATTTTTCCTTTGCCTGTTTCAACACAGGACACGGTCGATTTTGTAGGCAAATTTAGGTGGACTGAAACTACGGGTTAAATAACTTTTCTTCGAATGTTAGAATAAAAAAAAAATCGCTTTCTCTTTGTAGTCCACAAAAATCGCTGCGCTCAATTAAGATGTTACGTTAGCGTTGTGCGAGGGGTGCTTCGCACGCTGACTCGCGATGGCAACCTTTGTGCATGTGTTCCGATGAAACCTTTGAAATCGCGCTTCTGATTTATATAGTACGCCCACTTTCCCAATGTTCTTTAATTACAGGACATAAATATATTCGATTTGAACCGCAATTTTCTTCATTGTTTACACTTATGATCAATATTGTTAACTATTTTGAAGATCACCACTCATCGTGAGTACCCATTTGAAACACGAAGCGAGCTACAAAAGCTTTTTTAGGTTGTTTCAAATGACGGACTATTTCACTGCGTTGCGTACTTCCGCATCAACATTTGTGTAGACAACTCCTATGTTATTGCGTCCATCAATTCAATATACCTCCCGCATTTTTGGGACAAATGCCACCATGTTTTGTATACTCGGTGAGAATGCGAGAGAAGAGTCCTTGATAACTAGATCTGATGGATATTTCCTTTATTTCGAGTGCCGTGTGCTTGCTCTGAGCTTTCGCTAAAATTCCAGAGTATAGTGGAACTTGGCGCAATAACAACTGTAATTCAAGAAAGAAGTGAATGAGGAAAGAACAAAATACAAGTTTTCACGTTGTTTTGAAAGTATTATGAAAAGGATGTGGTCGGATATTTTTACTTGTGTGACGTGTTGACACGTGAAACTTTGCATCAACTACATATAATGCTTAAGTTCGTATAAAGTGTAGTCAAGTCGTCTAAACCTATTTAATCAATTGAGATTATTTTAGACGGAAACGAAAATTCATTCCTTCTTTAGTAACGTTTACAACTCAGAGGGTGACCTTGCGAAACTTGGGGCGCGACGTAGAATCAAGTGACAGGTCCTGGCTAGACAAGAGCGGCGAACTTGCTGCCGAACTACAGTACTACGTCCTCATGAACTGCGAGCGACATCTCGGGGAAAGCAGAAACATAAAAATTAAGAAACAAGCACCAATTTTTTTGTTTTTTTTTAATTCGCTGTAGTTACTGAACGAGCAACCTATATATATCGTTTCGATATGATTCTTTCGCGGGTTAGATTTAAAGATACGGGGCATAAAACGGTTTACTGATAATTAACTTCGTAGAATGCTTCAAACGCAAAAGTGCCAGAACAATCGATTTTGGGAAATTTCACAATTTTGTTAAATATAAAAATAAATATAGATAAGTATTATTAAGGTTCAGTTTCTTAAAAACGTGTCAATCTGTATAAAGTAAAAATGTATAAAACATATGTGCTCCACTGATCACGTGAGTGAGAAAAAAAAAATCAGGAGCCATTCCACTCTGTGAAGGGGGATAACCAGCGAATCTGTTTAACACAAGACACAGACGTGACACAGGATTCTGAGCTTAGGTTCGAACATATTTATTGTCTTGATCGTTCGTCAGCGTGACTAAAAGTACTCACACACATTCATTGATGTCTTAAGTGACGGTCATTATTTCGCATGGACGTCTAACACCGCCCCGAGGAGCCTTAGGAAACTAGACACGCGCTCGGGGACCGCCACTTTGGAAGGGCGGAACAAAAGGAAACTCGACAAGCAAGCGGCTTGGAACGACGAAAAAGAGAGGGCGGTGTGAGCGTACACATGGCCGACGCGGGTCGCTCAGCGGTAAATCTGTGAGAAAACTTTACTGTCTACCTGAGAGTCTACTCATCTTAAAAAGGTGCCTATATTTGATAACTAATGTACTGAACAGACCTATCTCTAAACTACCCAAGCATCAAGCAGAATGCCAGGAATGATGTTCCACGCGCCGCACGTGCCTGTGTCTGCATCACTAACTGTTCTAAAGCGAAAGTCTAAAACAAATAGCATCTTGCACGCGCGTTCGTCAACGCTTTTTTTCTTTTTTTTTTTTTTGGTTATTTGCTTCGAATCGTTTATGCGGGGAGGCTGTGGGCGCGAGGCGCATTCGCCTGGTGAGTGTAGTGTTTTGTTGAGGCATATGGAAACTCTACGAAACACAAACCATAAACAGCTTCGATAAAAAAATGGGTGTATTTCTTCTTAGGTTCTAGGGTGGGCTCCGTCGCTCCCATGGCATTGTACATTCCCTTCTTTTAGGAATCTATTGTTATTGGAATTCACATGTCAATAAACCCTGCGTACCATTACACGTCGCGCTTTGTTGCAGCGGTTTGGCGCCGCCAAGGTGGCTTCGAGGCGAGACCGCTGGCCCACGGATCCCCATGTGGCGGGTTCCAATCCCACACTCTAAGAAAAAACGTGAGTCAAACAGGTTTTTGACTCTCCTTAAAATCTTACCAGCATCGTTTGACTCCAGTTTTCAGCCAAAGGGAGTCCTAAGCGGTTTAGACTCCTGTAACGCACTAGAGTCATATGAATATGCTTGAACGCCTGGAGTCAGCTGACCCCCTGCGGCCAAGGGGGGGGGTCACCTGAGCCTCTAAAATTGGTGGAGTCACCGTTACAGAGTCTCGCCACTGGAGTCAAACGAGCACCTTTGCATCGGAGGGAGTCCAAAGCAGTTTGGATTCCCTCAGCACAAGGCAGTCAAATGGGTCTACTTAAGCACTCCCAAGCTTTAGAGTTTTTTTTTTATTTTTTTCCCGACTGCTTTATTTAGATATTGATATACTAATCAGATTTTTGAATTTTAACCGGGTCGTATAATAAATATTTATTCATTAAAAGATATGAAGCGGCATAGTCATAAGCGCAGAACTTGCCAACGGGGAACATGTAAAATACGCAAACATATTATCATGATACGAAAACCCCGAGACTGCAGGTAACGGCACACATACTCTAAAGTACCAAAGCCTTTTGAGTGTGTGTGTCGTTACCTGCAGTCTCGGGGTTTTTGAATTATGTTTCATGTACACCAGCTCGTTTGCGCCCGTACTTTTATTACATATTTTCGTTGTTACATCAGTGGGTGCGTTGCTTTTAGCCATATGCCGGTTGATGATTTGATTAAAACTGATTTATTCGCAAATAAAGCTCTTTTATACGGGGATGCGACCTTCGCTATGTGTTTTTAAGGTCAGGGGACATTAGGGGGGGGGGGGGGGGGGGCAAATGGCTGTCATTATGAAGTGAATAAACTACAATTTGGTAAATAATATTTTAGTTGGTGGCTTTACGGATCATTTTTCAATAAGCTTTTCAAAGACAGTCACCGTGGAAGACTAAAGGAATTCACGCCTCTGGCCTTTCTCCCCACAATTGAGCGGAATACGTCAAGTAAATGCAGTCCTCCCACAAAGTCCCACGTTAATTTTAGCTGTGCATGTCAATATTCTAACAGCGTGCGAACTTCAAGCGAATAAATGCACAGAGTTTCCTACCACAAAAAACAGAGTGCTGCATGTATAGTTTTCACATTCGGGAACGTAAATATAAGAAACGGTACAAGTGAACGTGTACAACTATTGCACGTAACCGGTCAGTCCCATACAAGGACACGAAATTAGAACTTTTCTTGCTATTTCGGAGCACTTCATGAAACTGCAGTAAAGAGGGGCCAAAATTGTGGCCGAAAATTTCCAATCTGGTGGTGTATTTTGTAATTCTGTGAATTGCTTTAACAGATATAGGCTTTCTTCAAGATTGCATTTGCATAATGGTCTTTCAAGCCACTAATTAAAAACGCTAATCAACGAAGTTTAGGTAACTTTCGAACAAACTATGATAATTGTTCGCTTCTCTAATGTTCGTCGAGCTCACGAATCCCGTAATGAAGACCGCATCCACGTAGCAGGGAGCGCCCTAGTAGAAGAGTCTGATTCCACTAAAAAATATATATATATATATATATACATTACCTGGCATATGGCTACCAGTGTGCTGGTGACTTCCTGACACAAAATAATTACAAACGCAACGAAAACAAGAAATGAACCTTTGCGTGTTTTGATGTTGAGAATGAAGAGACAACGCGGCATCCTTTCTCACTCGAAAGAAAAAAAACAAAAACAAAACAAAAAAAAACGACAAGGACCAGCCGCGTCTGAAAGAAAAGAAAAACAACTAATAAAATCAATAATAGAATAATATTAGAAACAATATAACAAAAGATATCGCGTGAAGAGTGGTTCCGAATCTCCGAAGTATCAAGAAAACCAAAGCTGATACTTATCTGTGAAGGAAATCGGTCCCTAATCCCCATGACCCTGGCAGCACTTTTCATGGTGCTCTAAGCAATATGGGAATGTAATGGTGGAGTGGAGTGATAAGATGAATGTGTTTGCCGACGAGTGATGGTCTTGAAGATGAAATCAAAAAAGACTTCCAGCACTGTGGTCAAAATTTGTTTATATAACGAAAGACGGACTTCACGGACGACACACATAACGAACAAGAGAGAAATAATTATACATGATATGAAACATTCTTCTTGCAAACTCTGCTGCCACTCATCTCCTTTCTCTCTCTCCTTAACTCGAAGTTTTCTCCTCAATCTCTAACTCGAATTCCCAAAAATCTCTCGTCTTCCTTGTTCCTTCTTCCCGTCCCCCAACTCTCTCCCTCCCTCTTTCTTTTTCCAGTTAGCTTGAAACCTCCGCACATTTTTTTTTTTTCGTTCAAATATCGTTTTTAGATGGCACAGAGTCCTGAAGGCGCCTTCGCCCATCCGGGCAAGCGCTCCCCTCTTTTTTCCCGGGAGGTCCCTCCGTCCGAATACGGGTCCACGTTCGTCCCGCGGTGTCCACAAAGGCTACTGTTTCGCGACATTCAGATGATACAAAGGCTCTTGCCTACAGTGCCGCAAACAAGAGAGGAGACGAGACCAAGATGGGAGTGCCGGCTTTTTCTGCCGGAGGCGCGCGCTCTTTTTGCACCAAAACAAGTTTCCCTTTCCTCACACGCTGCACTGGCGGGGTGGTGTTTGTACTGGTGTCCTCGGATTTGTTTCTTCTGAAAGAAGTATGGCGGCCGAGTAGCGCATAAGCTGCCTCGTTTATCGCGGCTTATCCGGAAGAACCTCTCGGTGTCTCGGTACTTCAGAGTCAAGGATCTGAGGACGGCGCTCCAAGCTCATCCGGATTTCGGCGACATTGGGGACTACGTCATTCTACAAGTGAGTAGCCGAACTGCCTACTTTTCGTCCAATTGTTTCACCGTACTGTATGTGCAGATGTTATGGCTTGTGACTTCTTTTATTTATTGTCTTTTTTAGCTCAATGCATATTATAGGAGGATGGTCAAATTAAAATTTTCTTGCTCGTATCGTTACTTTTGCGCTGTCAGTCGTCGGCTTTTGAGCAAACGGTGGTGCAGTATGATATATACATTTGTTAAGGAATAATTTGAAAATATCCGGTCGTAAACCTTTGGTGCGTCGGATGCTTTCCAAATATTTAATTAAACGCACCGTTTTATAGAAGGACGTTCCATAGAAACATGAATGTTTCGAGACTTTTATATTGCTTTTTGCTTTATGAGGAATCTTGGCGCCTTCTCAAAAATATTACCTTTCTACACTCTTAACGGCGTACCCTCTATGCCTACCTATAGACGAATGAAAATTCTATTTTGGAAGTTAGAGGCGTCGCTCTTAAAGGTTTCATACATTTTCCGTTGCATTAGAGGTTAAAACGTCGGTTCTTTTTTTGTCTAGAACCATATTTACTAGTTAAGCTGCGACTCTTGTGTTGTAACCTCTAAGATGTAACGTTGGACAAGAACGGGTAACCTGTACACGATTGACACGATTGTTTATTTTCTTTCCTCTCAAAAAGGAACTTGGAAAGGGGGAGGGGGAGTGAGCTAGGGGACGACACGAGCGAGAGAGGAGGCAGAATAAGAACCCAAGCTTTTTAGTTCAACGAATTCCGAAACTATGCAGACGTAACCTCTATAGTGACCAGACTCCTTGGCGCCTTCACTGGCGACGCTTCGGTTTTGAAGGAATCGCCGTTGTGACCGCGCGCGACTGCCGCGCATTATTTTGTTTCGGAAATCGTCGCTGCTGTTTCATCTGGATTACTCTAAGACGCCAAATCTTCAAAAGGTAGGCTTGACGCTTGGCTGGTGAGAATGATGTTATACTCGACGCAGAATTGAATCTGCATCACAGCTTCATGCTTCGCGTTTATTCCAGTCGCCATGGCGGCTTTGACAAAGAGAGACGTATTTGGGATCGTAAGAGCACGGTGCAAAGAAGAAGGCTGCGAGTGTGCTGGCTACCTTGTAGAATCCGCCTCCCTCACTACCAGTGCCCCGCGGTTGAAATGCGGGTATTGTCAGCACACACCTTCAACGCATGGGAACCTGGGGACTTTTGGTAAGTAGATGGTCTCCTTCCAAACGCGATTGGCAAGGCTATATTTGAAGAGTGTGTCGATCGCGATTCCCAACCGCAGGAACATACGCGCATATGTCACAGATTTAGCCTTTCGTTTGACTAGAGCGCGAAACCTTCTGTTGGTGGTTGGTTCTGTTTGCTATGCTTCCTTCGATTGCGTAAGCTCCTATTTACCAGGGGTCCATATCATATGAGCAAATGACGTTTTAGAGAATGACACTTTAGCGAATAGGAATCATTTGAGCGAATAGACGTTTTCGCGAATGACGGTTAGCGAATAGGTTTGTAGGTGGCGGCACGCTGTAGGGACCTTTCGTCGCGCGTGTATTATTGTGACGCATGTTAACCCATGCGAAAAACCCGTTTACGCCGCTTCGCAACAACACACATAAGGCTTCTTAAAACAAACAAAAAATTGAGTTGTTGATGCAACCGCTTGCTCCTGTCTGTAGACGGCGGCACGGTGTAGGGACGTTTCGTCTCGCGTGTATCACTGGGCGCGTATTACCTATTGACCACTCGTCCGCGCCGCTTCGTGGCGGCAGACAAGGCAGTACATAAGCTAATTTGAGATGTCGATGATTGTAAGTAGACCCATCCGCTAATATGAACGCCATCATTCGCTAAAGCGTCATGCGATTAAACGTCGTGGTTATGTTTTCATTCGCCAAAACGTAGTTCAATCAAGTGGATGCCTCCCGGGTTTTACAAAGCTAAACTTAAGAGCACGCTTTAAATGTTCCATCTTTAAAAGTAGTGAAGTTACGCTGTGTACTTTATGTTCACCTGTCGTAGTTCATGGGACCACAGTTTAATTTTTACACTTTCCAGAAGAGACGAATTAAACCAAAAGCACGTTGCATAAAGGAGCGAATATATTCCGTCGTATCTTAATCAACTCTGAGACCAATGTGTACAGAACGCCTTAATTTGGCAAAATAGTGAAATTGAAACATTTAATACATAGAGTGAGACAATGTCCCCTTGTATTACTTTTAACGTGAGACAGGATACACATATGTTGTCAGACCAATATTGATAAACCTTTAGCACACCAACCATATGCAGAAATTCCCCAAGCTTGGTGAGTTAATTTCTTTTTTGTCTGTTCACACCGCAGGCAGAGGTGCCAGACAAACCCACTTTGTCTGTCCCTCACATATACGGAGCAGCTGAGAAGATTGTGATTTACGGCGGAAAACCTGGAGAACTTGTTCCACTGAGTGACCCGTGCACACTGGAGAAAGCCCTCGTGATGTGCCTTGCCATCTCTTACATTAAGAACATCCACTACCCTTTCGCACTTGAGCAGCCGTTGATACTGCTCCAAAAACTGTTTTTGCCCAAGGGCACTGCACCCCGAAGGTTAATGAACGGAAAACTGACAGCATTGCTGGTTAAGCTGGGACAATGAAGACCTGTGTGACCTATGTCGAACATTAACTTGCCTAAGAAGTTAATTCCTTTTGGAACATCGTCGTGCACAGGGCGTTTCATTCTTTGTGATTACTTTACGGCTTTCACAATAAAGAGAGTAGTTCTCAACATTTGTTGCATTATTTAGGGTGCCCAAGCGCATACTTTTATGCCGGACGTCCATATTAAGAAATCAGCGAGCCGATTAAAGCGTAAAAATGACAAGGGTCACAAATATTATTGATTATAGTCCACTTTAAATTAGGGCAGATTTTTAGGTGAGGAACGTGCTTCGTGTTTAATTTTGTTACGCAAAACGTATGTTTAAGGAGGGTCTCAAATTGGCGATGATATCTTGCTGGAAAGTACACATAAGTGTGTACTATATACTGAGCACATTTTTTTTATTCTTTACGGTCTTTTTAAGAAAAGGAGTTATTGCTACGTGAATGAAGTCTTGGGCTGGGAAGTGGGGCTCGGCGGACATTAGATGAGGGGATAAACGTCACATTTTGTTGACTAATTATTCAAAATATGTTGATTAACTTTTGAATTCATAGCTCAATTGTCGCAATTGCAGTCTTAACGGAACCAATTATTAAAACCTGGCCCAATTTAGACAGTTTGTAAAAAAAACAAAACACCATTGAGATATTTTTGTTTAAAAGTTTGCCTCCCGCGCTTGATTGAAAACCGCACGCAGAGAGGCGCGCTTGATTATGGTGCATAGAAGCGTGACGCAGTTGTATCGGGCCTCCTCGTAACTATATATATTTCTCGACGGCGTGCCTTTGTTGGACGCGCCGGCGTCAAACTTAAATGATAGTGACGGAGGGAGAGAAGTAACTACGTCACTTTCGTACGGATTATAATCAGCTTGCGGTCTTGAACCGAGCGGAGGTAAAATTTTCACCATGAATATCTGAAAGATAGTTGTCTTTTCACCAATGACCTCAATCGGGTTAGGTAGTAAACATCACTCCGGTTATGACCAAGTGAGCCGTTCATGGAAAGGTTAATTATAAAATTTTGGTTAATCAATGAACATAATTTGACGTTTATCCACTCGTATAATGTGCGCCGATTACGCGAAACTACGGGGAAGACGGCCTCCACGTAGCTATTACCGCCTTTTCTAAAAACAACTGTAAACAAAAGCCCCGACGCAACGGTCGTCTACAATTTTAAACTTCAAGAAGAAAAAAAAAACTGTGTACGTCGGACGCTACAGTAACCTTTATATAGGAGCTTTCACGTGACCACTGCGTAGAAGGTACAGTGTTGGCGGTTACATTGTAACTCCTACAATCAAAGGTACAAATTTGCAAAAATGCACCCTCTACTAAAGGGTACCCGGCTAAGAGTGTACGCACAGGGCTTTTGCATGGTTATGATAACTCCTTGAATGTATCGCCCATTCCTTTTCTGTGTTTATAGAATTACACACCCACCGAGATGAAATGGCTTGTGCGCGTAGCGGTGAATAGTAATTGACACCTTCTTACAGCCTAAAATCGATTTTCATCTTTGCTGCGACATGAGCATGTGCCATTCAACTCCATAAAACATTTCTCCACCGTGATAAGCGCGTACATGTACTTATCTGAGGTACACGGCGCTTACCTAATTGTAGGCACGTGGCCAGGGGGGAGGCCCATGGGGCCCGGGCTCCCTCCAAAATCTTCCATTTTGCTGAGACCTCCTCTCCCTCTCCCTCTCATACAGTATGATTTTGCTCCGGGGGGGGGGGCGCCCCCCCCCCCCCGGGGAAACAAAATTCTGGCTACGTGCCTGCCTAATTGACAGTATTTTTTTTCTTACCAATGGCCTGGCCTAAAAAGGGCCCTAATATTTCCTAGTAATTAAGTAAGAAACAAGATAATTAAGTAAGTAACAAGATGTAGCCACGCGTCTTGTTGAAACGTCAACCCGCGCATGTGCACAGTCCGGATAATTTACCCCCGCAGGTCTTGAGCAGAAGGTTTGACCGTGTGTCGTATTTTGGGAGGTCTTCAAGTATTAACTTGACAAGGGTCCAGTATCTCGAAAATAGTTCGCTCTTGAATATAAGAATTGCTGACAACCTCTGTCGTTCACAGTTCAGCTATATGCTTACGTAGCTTAAAGTGCGGCGTGTCGTCTAACTTGCTTTCCTGCGTTTCTTCTTTTTTTTTCTCTAGGGTAGCTTAGCGAAACTTGCGTGATTCAAGTATAGTAAAAATAGATAGGCGATTTCGGTAGAGCCAGATATTTTAGTTTTGCGCTCTACCACAAATATTTTTTAAAATAATTTTACGTTACTCAAACGTGGTCCTTATCTTGAAGCCTCGGTATTTACGATCTCGTTCAAAAGAGACTTCACTATTTTCTGCAGAACGTGATACAGTATGCAGTAGTAGTGCCGTGCGATTTAATAACAATGCCTCAATATCCCATTTTATCATTCATTGACTACTTTTTAAAGTGATAACCCAAGCGGCACAAGAATATTAGCCGAGTATCTACACAATATTGTTGGCCAATACTCCGAATATACGGTTCTTCCCATCCACACGATGTCCAGACGATATTGTTTAAAAAGCGGGGCAGTACCCGCACAATATTGTCACGGGTGAAAGAAATAAACAGGAAGAAATAAACGTTTAATGTGGCGAACTTGTGCCAAAAATAAAAGGGTACAAAAGATAATAACAGAGCGTCGCGGGCGTCGAAGTCGGCGTAGCAGCAGAGTCGAACGCAGGGGCGAAACTGACTCCGCTCGCTTTGCGGAATCCCTTATGTCCCCTCGTGGGTTCTGGATCGTTCGGCGTAGAAGGTTCGGCGCGTAGAACATTCTAACCTGGAATAAGCAAGACGGTTCTCGAATTCACCAGACAATCACATTACAGTGTCAACAAAAATGTCTAGCCGCGGCCAGGAATCGTACCCTGGCCTTCTGCGTGGGAGGCAAGCACGATAACCGTTAGGCCACGCGCGCGCGGCAATATCACTGGAGTACTGCCATCGTCGGCTGTGTACCCACCGTACATCCAGTATATATATAAAGTACTAGCAGCGTCGGCTGGGTGCACGCCGGATATCGCGTGTTAATCCAAGGTCAATCGAGTCGTCGGAGTACCCGCCGAATATAGCCCGTATTTACATAGAGTAATTGAAGCGTCGGCTGAGTATCCACTCGGCATCGCGTATGTCAATGGAGCTGGCGTGTCGTCTGAGCACCTGCTGTATATCCCGCGTATATCTATAGAGTACTTAGAGCGTCGGCTGAGTATCCGCCGGGCATCGCGTACATCAATCAAGTACTGGCAGTGTCGTCTGAGCACCCGCCAGATATTGCCACCCGCAGAGCCGAGAAGGCAACGCTTGGTCACGGTCTTCTAGAAGATTCCCGGTCATTCTCGCAGCAGACGTAACTTTCCCTCTGCTTTGTTATTCTCGAAAGTGCCAGTTCATCCTCGCCCCGAGAGCGCGACGCTCGAACCTTCCTTGCCGAACTTTCGAGATAGTGACGCACGGTAGATAAGCAACTGCCCGCGACCTTGTCGAGTCAGTCTCAGTCTCGCTCGCGCTTTCTGTTTCGCCGCCGAGTCGCCGCCTGTTTTTCTGCTCCCTCGACGCTCTTTCGTTACTTATTTTTGGTTGGCACAAGTTCGCCCATTAAATCTTTATCTTCAGTTCACTGTTTGGCTTTTCGTCACCTTCATTCGTGACATTTCTGGTGGAGGTGCGGGGTACTTTGCACGGGTTTCATACGGTCTACTGCCGAAGAAGATCAACCAGTCGACGAAGCCGACCATGGACCCCCAGTCGTCGCAGACCCCGACCGTCGCCCCCGTCGTCTACCTGCCCGTCGCCCCTCGTACACCGACGTCCTTCCACGGCGAGATCTGCGAAGACGTCGAAGATTGGTTGCAGCAATACGAACGGGTGGCGCTGCACAACCAATGGACTCCGGAACAGCGTCTGCAAAACGTCTATTTTTCCCTCGAGGGAACGGCACGACACTGGTTCGAGAATCGTGAAACCTCGATTACGTCATGGGACCAGCTGAAAGGAGAGCTCCGAGGGACGTTCGCCAGTCAGCACCGAAGGGAGAGAGCCGAAGACCTCCTTCGGACGAGGACGCAAGGCCCCAACGAAAGCGTCACCAGCTTCGTTCAAGACGTCCTGCGACTGAGCGCGCGTGCCGACCCACAATCCACCGAAGACAAGAAGCTGCGTGTCCTTATGCGCGGGGTGAGGGACGAGCTCGAGAGAGCCATCGAACAACGGGCTCCTGTCAACCCCGCTCCGCTCGAGCAACCGACGGTGAGCTACGCCGCCATGGCCCGACGACCGCCACCTGCTGCCCATCAACCTCCAACACCACGACGACGGGACGCACCGGCACAGCCGTACCCCCGACGTCTCGACGATCGACCTCAGTACGTCCGGCAAGAGCAACCGGCGCCCAGGAAGACCGACGTGTGGCGAACGGCCGATCGACGCCCGTTGTGCTACCACTGCGGGGAAGCCGACCACATCTACCGTCGATGCCCCTACCGCCAGCTGGGCCTACGAGGGTTTGCGCCCAACGACCCTCGACCACGTCTTGGGGAGCGACCTCGGGACATCGAGGACTACCTCCGCCGCTCTTCATCACCTGAGTCGTCTCGCCGCCGAGGATTCCGTTCACCATCTCCCCGACGCTCGTCATCGCCCTTCCGCCGGTCTCGCCGAGACAGCCCGTCACCCATCGCTTCCCGTCGGGAAAACTAAGTGCGGCAATGCCGGGAGGTGGTATTGCCGAGGACGAACGACGCCAATATCCTCCACAAACGTCGGAGGGCTCCCCCACTAGCGACGAGACGGTGTCCAATAACCTCGACGTAATCATCGACGGCCACGACGCGAAGGCGCTCATCGACACCGGAGCAGACTATTCGGTTTTAAGTGGGAAGCTCTCTCGCCGCCTACGGAAGGTGATGATGCCGTGGGATGGCCCGAAAATACGAACCGCCGGCGGACATCTCATCACACCAGTGGGAAGGTGTACTGCGCGCGTGGACATCCACGGAGAGACCTGCCCCGTGAAATTCGTCGTCCTCAAAGACTGTTCGAGAGACGTCATCCTTGGCATGGACTTCCTCTGTGAGCACGGTGCGGTGATCGACCTTGGAGCAAACAGGTTGACGCTGCGAAAGCCCGTGCTACCTCCGGAGGAATCCAAAACGTCGCCAGCCGCCGTCCGAGTCATTGCGGACCACGTGAAC
The DNA here is from genome assembly GCF_016920785.2 of Ixodes scapularis. Classification (NCBI taxonomy): domain Eukaryota; kingdom Metazoa; phylum Arthropoda; class Arachnida; order Ixodida; family Ixodidae; genus Ixodes; species Ixodes scapularis. The sequence goes on from NW_024609883.1 coordinate 76,546,046, forward strand.
CTGCCGCCACGGTCGAGTGTTCGTGTGCCCGTCGTGACCGACGCAGTTGCCAGCGGGAAAGTCCTTCTGGAAGGCAACGTCCAACTGCTTCTCGGAAGAGGAATAGGCGTCGCAAGGGGCGTAGCAGAGCTGCAGGATGGACGTTGTGTGGTCCTCGTGACGAACTTTCGACCGGAGGCGCAGCATCTCACGAAAGGGGCCACTATAGGACACGTTGAGGAACTTCTGGCCGACGCCGAAATCGCCGCGATCTCCGACGAGCCCTCGCCATGTCAGCCGTCCAGTACAGTGCCGCCACAGCTCGACGTCAACCCCAAGCTCAGCGCCACGGAACGGCGACAGCTCGGAGACCTCCTCGCTGAGTTCGGCGACTGCTTTGCGACGACTTCGAGGGTGCGCCAGACCACAATTGCGAAACACCGCATCATTACCAACGACGACGCGCTCCCTGTGCATCGGCCGCCGTACAGGGTCTCCCCAAAGGAACGAGAGGCCATTCATGAACAAGTACAGGAGATGCTCAACGACGACATCATTCAGCCTTCGAGCAGCCCGTGGGCCTCTCCAGTCGTGCTTGTGAAGAAGAAAGACGGAACGCTTCGATTCTGCGTTGACTACCGGCGGCTCAACGCGGTCACCAAGAGAGACGTGTATCCGCTCCCCCGCATCGACGACACGCTGGACCGGCTGCGCCACTCCCGATACTTTTCGTCGATGGATCTTAAGAGTGGCTACTGGCAGATCGAAGTCGACGAACGGGACCGAGAAAAGACTGCCTTCGTCACGCCCGACGGACTGTTTGAGTTTAAGGTGATGCCCTTCGGACTGTGCACGGCGCCGGCAACGTTCCAACGTGTCATGGACACCGTCCTGGCAGGCCTCAAGTGGCAGAGCTGTCTCGTTTACCTCGACGACGTCGTGGTATTCTCCGCCAACTTCGACGAGCATTTGCGACGCCTTCGTGCCGTTTTTGAGGCAATCAGGACCGCAGGACTCACCCTCAAGCCGACGAAGTGCCGGTTTGCCTACGGCGAACTGAAGTTCCTGGGCCACGTTGTGAGCAACGAAGGTGTAAGTCCTGACCCTGAGAAAACTCGCGCCGTAGCGGCCTTTTCACCGCCTACCGACAAAAAGGCCGTCCGAAGATTCCTTGGACTTTGCGCATACTACCGGCGATTCGTTCAGGATTTCGCCAAGCTTTCTGCGCCGCTCACGCGCCTTACGAAAAACGCCGTGAACTTCGAATGGGGTGGAGAACAACAACAGGCATTCGACGAACTAAAGCGACGGCTCCAGTCACCACCGATTCTCGGCCACTTCGACCAATCAGCCGAAACGGAGGTCCACACGGACGCCAGTAATACAGGAGTCGGAGCGGTACTGGTCCAACGACAAGACGGTGCGGAGCGCGTGATCGCATACGCTAGCCGGACGCTGTCAAACGCGGAAAGCAATTACTCGACGACCGAGAAGGAATGTCTGGCCGTCGTCTGGGCCATCACGAAATTCCGCCCATACTTGTACGGGACTCCTTTTCGGGTGGTCACCGACCACCATTCGCTGTGTTGGTTAGCGAGCCTGAAGGACCCTTCGGGACGCCTCGCTCGGTGGAGCCTACGACTGCAAGAGTACGACGTGACCGTGGTCTACAAGTCAGGCCAAAAACACAGCGACGCCGACTGCCTGTCCAGAGCCCCTGTCGAGTCAGCTACCGGATGTGCCAAAGACGACGACGACGACGACCACTTTCTTGGCGCGGTGAGCATTCACGGCATGGCAGCGCTCCAGCGGGACGATCCTGAGTTGCGTGCACTGATCGACCACTTGGAGGGACGAGGGGGTACGATTCCCCGAGCCTTCTCGCGTGACCTGCCAAGATTCGCCGTCCGGAGAGGTCTCCTCTATAAAGAGAACTTCGGGGACAACAACTCGACGTGGCTCCTGGTCATTCCTGCTAGTCTTCGAGAAGAGATCTTCCAAGCCTGTCACGACGACCCAACATCTGGTCACCTTGGCTACAGTAGGACTCTTGCACGGATCCGAGAAAAATACTACTGGCCCAAGCTCCCGAAAACTGTCCACCTCTACGTCCGTTCGTGCCACGAATGCCAACGACGCAAGAAACCACCGACGAAGCCGGCAGGTCTCCTGCAACCGATCGCGCCCCCGACTGCACCATTCCAGCAGGTTGGAATGGATCTTCTCGGACCTTTCCCACCGTCGACGCAGGGAAACCGGTGGATAATCGTGGCAACTGATTATCTCACCAGGTACGCCGAGACAAAAGCACTCCCGTCGGGGACCGCCGTGGAAGTAGCCAAGTTCTTCGTGGAGTCTATCGTCCTCCGACACGGCGCTCCCCAAGTCCTGATTACGGACCGAGGATCCTCGTTCATGGCGCAACTGACACAAGAGATACTCCGCCTGAGCCACACCGACCACCGCCGGACCACGGCATACCACCCGCAGACGAACGGGCTGACGGAGCGACTAAACAAGACCATCGCCGACATGATTTCGATGTACGTGGACGTGGAACACAAGACGTGGGATGAAGTGTTGCCCTACGTCACGTTTGCGTACAACACGGCGATTCAAGAAACTACCGGCATTACACCCTTTCAGCTGGTGCACGGCAGAAAGGTGACGACGATGCTCGACGCCATGCTGCCCCACGACCCGACGGACGACGGCACTGACGACGCCCAGCTGGTCACCCAACGAGCAGAAGAAGTACGCCAGCTAGCCCGTCTTCGAATTAAGGACCAGCAACGTGTGGACGCTGGCCGGTACAACCTTCGCCGCCGCGACGTGGAGTTCCAGCCCGGAGACAGGGTATGGGTGTGGACGCCCATTCGCCGCCGCGGCCTCAGCGAGAAACTGTTAAAACGCTACTTCGGACCCTACAAGGTCATCCGCCGCCTTGGGGACTTGAACTACGAGGTGCTCCCCGACGGAACTCGCCCATCAAGACGCCGCCAGCCACGACCCGAAGTCGTCCACGTAGTTCGACTCAAGCCGTTCTACGCGCGTTAGGATTGTGAAACTGCATGTTTGTTTTTGTTTCGCCGTAATTGTTTTAGCCATTTCCGTTTTCCTTTCGTTTTGCATCGGGGCGATGCACTTTTAAAGGGGGGGATAATGCCACCCGCAGAGCCGAGAAGGCAACGCTTGGTCACGGTCTTCTAGAAGATTCCCGGTCATTCTCGCAGCAGACGTAACTTTCCCTCTGCTTTGTTATTCTCGAAAGTGCCAGTTCATCCTCGCCCCGAGAGCGCGACGCTCGAACCTTCCTTGCCGAACTTTCGAGATAGTGACGCACGGTAGATAAGCAACTGCCCGCGACCTTGTCGAGTCAGTCTCAGTCTCGCTCGCGCTTTCTGTTTCGCCGCCGAGTCGCCGCCTGTTTTTCTGCTCCCTCGACGCTCTTTCGTTACTTATTTTTGGTTGGCACAAGTTCGCCCATTAAATCTTTATCTTCAGTTCACTGTTTGGCTTTTCGTCACCTTCATTCGTGACAATATTGCAAGTATATCTGCAGAGTTCTTGGAGCGTCGGCGCTATAGTTTGTTGCAACTCAAGATGATTCGGCGAGGGTAAGACGGGCCAGAAAGCAGTAAGCAGACGGAATGGTGGAGAAGAGAGGGGGAAACCTCCTTTGTCTTTAGCGTTCCGTCTGCTTCCTCCTCCCCGGTCCGTCTTACTCTCGCCCTACCTTCTTAAGTTGCAACGGACTATAGATAGCACCCAATTTATGTGCGACAAAAATATCTTTATTTGCTCTCGCCACCATTACGCTTCGGACTTTTTTGGCACCTTTAATATACACACATGCAGATACATTGCGCACACCGCAAGCATCAGCTGAACATATACGTTGACCGCATACACATACAGGGCATATACAAACATCAGCCCAACAGCACACTAACCAATACCGCCTAAAAATAGGGCCATAGCACTTTACTCGCGTCCTACATGACCAAGAAAACCTGTAAATAAGTTGTAACTAACCTGTCTATCGTATCCATACGCCCCGCTCTATCCGCTACGAAAACATTTGAACACGAACTTCAAGAAGACTCTCTGTCGAGAAAGGGGTCTATCAATAATGACTAGTGTCATCGTTGACTAGTTGCCACACATGCAGTGATGAGATTGCTGCGCCAATTGCGCCAAACTGCGCCAAGGGACTAACCCTGCTACATCCTGCTACATTTCGCCAAAATATGAGTAATCTGCGCCAAGCCTGCGCCAAAGGATCAATTTAGGTTGCCTTTCGCAACCGAAACTAAACTGAGTACTGTAATTGAGCAGACGTGTGTTATGTGGCGCAAACGGCCACCTGACACAAAGTACCGTGCATCAATTGTCCACCCGGTCTTTCATGGATTTCCCTGCTTCTCGCGTTTCGCGCTCTCTCTTGTGGGTCTCGTCTCTCGTCCTTTTTTTTTTATATTTTCAGCGATAGACGCGGATGTGTGCAGACGCTCCAACGCTAGCTTTCCGGGTACCAGCTATGCCGTCATGTTGTGAAACAAACCCACGTTTTTGCGCGGCAGAGGTTACTTTGTGAGCTGAAGCAACGGCCGTGGGAAAACGATATTGGGTCACTGCCTTTCAGTCACCGTGGTCGCGCGACGTCGAATGTTGCCGTCCCACATCACTGAAGATATGGTACTTCCTAAAATGAAACGAAGTACCGCCGCATGTTCACCAACATTCCTGTTCTTGTTTAAATCATACGTTACTACAAAAATACATCTTTATTTCAAAGACTGCTCTGTCAAAGTACTGATTATCTGGATTCCTCTCGGTGGGTCTTCTTTCGAAAAGTACCTCGGTACTTGAAAGATCTGCCGCGAAATAAAGTTGAAGAGAAGTGAGCTAAAGCAAAGAAGGCAATGTATGCATGCTGAACCCGCACAGCACACTTGTTTGTCTCGAGTTCAGTCGTTGCACAAAGCGCTCCAAGAACGTTTCGAGGCTGGCTCGCATTGTCTTGCATCGATGCACTCAGGTTCTTTATTTTTTGTGTGTTTAGCTTGTACCTTGTTTGCCGGCCTGCTGGCAAGCACGCGCCACTAGACTGTTTAAAGGGATACTGAACCAAAGAATTTAGTGCCCATAATAAGTGGCGCACGTTCTTTCCACGAGCCAGCAACCACCGGTGTGCGCGAGCACATGCAACGAAAATGACGTCAAACACGTCCATTCGCGGGTAAGATGACAGTGAAATGCATGTGCTTCGGGCTAAAGGAGAATAAAGACAAGCTTTTCATCTCTACAGGTGAAAGCTACGGGCTTGTTAGACCAATTAATCGCTTACCTTTTACACCAGACACCACTGTGTAGATGAAAAACTTGTCTTTAATCTCCTTTGGCCCGAAGCGCATACATTTCACTGTCCCCTTAAGCGCGAATGGAGGTCTTTGACGTCATCTTTGTTGCGTCTGCCCGCGCACACCGGCGGCTGCTGGTTCGTGGAAAGAACGTGCGCCACTTATGACGGGCACTAAATTTCTTGGTTCAGTATCCCTTAAGTCGCATGCTCGAAAGTTACTTTTGTGTACAATTTTGGGGATAAGTTAGCGACCGAGCTAAGGGCATGGTTTCGTTTCGATCGGACAGCCTTGTCTGCGCTCGCGCGACGAAGCATGCCCAACAGCAAGCCTGCCGAAGTTGGCCTCACGTGCATGCGAACATGATTGCGTGACTGCGGCACCAGCTGAGACGCTTGCAATTCATTGTTTTACGTTTGCTTACTTTTGACGAAAATCTGGCACGTCCTGAAACAGTAAAACAGTGGCAAGCGGTTTTTCGAAATTGCTTGGCAATGCCTACAGTCAGGGCCGTACCCAGAAAAAAATTTCGGGGGGGTTTTCGGGGACAACGGCGGCCATTTTGAAAATGTCTATTGTCTTATTTTCGCCTACGAATCATGTGCATCGGTGGCATATAATGGAGAGTTATAGCAAACCGGAGAACCGGTCCCGGTTTGGTACCCGGTAGCCGACCGGCGCCACTGCGCGTGCGCAGAGGTGGAGATTAAAATCGGCTGGCTGCAAGTGCGCCGACCAGGGCCGTACGCAGAAAAAAATTTCGGGGGAGGGGGGGGGGGGGTCAGAACCCCCTAACACCCCCCCCCCCCCCCCCTGGTTACGGCCCTGCCTACGGCACTATACACTCGTGGGATGTCTTAGCGGTAAAAACAGAAGCAGCGAGTTCCGTCACAACACGTCACATCAGAACACAACACAACACAAAGTGCCCTTCGTTTGTACAGCACTTAAAACGAACATTTTTTATTTTCCTAAAAATATCTGCTCCAAAAGCCGCTTTTGCTGCTCCAAAACACTGTTTTGGTTGCTCCAAAACGTGCGCCAAAATGGCTTTGGCCAATCACATCACTGCACATGTCACTCAAACCGTAGCAGGACTTGTTTCGCGAATCCACGTAAATGGCGCGCAGTATCAAGCGAACATACAAAAAAACTATCCTAGACTGCGGTGACGACGAAAAAACTGCGGGAAGGAGGAAACAAGTCCCAAACCAACCACACACGAGAGCGCCAAGCGCCGATACTTGCGCGTCGGGGACCTAACACAAAATAAGACAGTTCAAGTTAGTCAGCGTGCAGGCGAAACTTGTAAACAACACGCGATCAGGAGAAGAGAAGCCCGTCCAATATTGTGTGACGACCCCGTAAGGTCTTGAGCCACAAAGCCACCGGGCTTTGTCGCGACCGTGAATGGACCCAAGCCAGCGATTACAACGAAAAGGCAAGATGTTCATGAATCCTTCATCCAACCAAACATAGAAGACACTCACAGTACGCTACAATAAAAATGGCGCAGCAAAGTTCATGGAAAAGTCTTTACGCGCTAAAGTCTTGTGGCTGACTCACAGTTGGGTGATTGTTGTCTGCGGGGGAGCTTGGCAAGCACTCGCAGATCTAATCGTCTTGGAGAAGCCGTGTCGAGTTCGCACGGCGTTGGAAATCAGCCTTTTCTCAACATCCCCTTTGTCGGTCGGTGTCTGGCTGCCTCCAGGCCGTCCCGTCCCGTCCGAGGAAAAATCTGCCTCCTGGTTTCCGCACCGTCCCGTACGCCCAGCCCCTGGCCCTGTTCTTCCTTCCTTTTTGTTCCCCTCCGGGGTCGTCCATTTCCATCGCAGAAAAGGTGTGGAGCACTTGAGACCTTTCCAGTCGGAGGCTCTGCTGGAATGTCCTTCGCCTGTTTCCGTTTGCTTGGGCTACGTGGTCGTCCTCTTGCTCGTGGCGAGGGGGAGGAGGCCAGCAGATTGTCACTTACAAAAAGGGGGCGAGGGGGCGCCTTCTCCGAAGCATGTCGCGATCGCCCGTTGCATCTCGCTTCTTGAAACACACACACACACACACACACACACACGCACGCACACACACACACGCACGCACGCACGCACGCACGCACACACACACACACACACACACACACGCACACAAGCACACACACACCTAACCGGATCTTGCTTTGGGCCCGAGCGCCCTATTCCGAAGGATTAACCAAAGGCGGGTACGTCACAACTCTCTCTCTGCCTCTCCCATTCCAAGTTTTCTTTCCAAGGCGCCTGCGAGTCTGGTTACGTGAGGCTACGTATAGTTTCGGAATTCGATGAACTAAAAAGGTTGGGTTCACTCTCCCTCTTACTATGCCTCCTCTCTCACTCGTGTCGTCCCGTCTCTCTCCTCTCCCTTTCGAACTTATCTTTTTGGGAGAAATAAAAATAAAAATATTCGTGTCAATCGTGGTTACCCGGTTTGCGTCGGAGCAATATAACATATATTCTGTTGACATCGGCCGTGTCAAAATGGTCCCGGCTTTCTTTCAATATCAATTTCGAATCGGCCGAAAATGCCTAATACTGCGCAGTTATTGCCGATTCAGAAACGGTATTCAGGAAAAAACCTGGCTCGTGTACCATATAGATCCTAGTCGTGTCGCCGCGATATAAGAAATATTCCGTCAACATCGACAGAGTCAAAATGGTACCGGCACAATTTTCCCGATACAACGAAAAAATCGGCAATACTCCCACGACTTTCTCGACCTGAGGCGAATATCGCCCCAATATTGTGTGCTGCCTGGGAATGTTTCTACTTCTCAGTTGCAAAAACCAGACTGAAGTTGTTTTTTTTACGTTGACTTTATGATGAGCCTACTCTGCCATGGTCAAAAATGGAACCTAGAGCTGTATTTTCCCAACTGGTGAGTGATAGTATATTGTCACGGGTGGTGACCAAAAAACAGGAAATAAAAATAAAGAAATGAACGTTTAATGTGGCAAACTTGTGCCAAAAATAAAAGGGTACAAAAGATAACAACAGAGCGTCGCTGGCGTCGAAGTCGGCGTAGCAGCAGAGTCGGACGCTTGGGCGAAAACTGACTCCGCTCGCCTTGCGGAATCCCTTATTAACCCTCGTGGGTTTCTGGATGGTTCGGCGTAGAAGTTCGGCGCGTAGAACATTCTAACCTCGAATCAGCAAGACTGTTCTCGAATTCACCAGAACATCAAATCACACTGCCAACAAAACTGTGTTTCCACGGCCAGGAATCGAACCCTGGCCTTCTGCGTGGGAGGCAAGCACGATAACCGTTAGGCCACGCGCGCGCTGCCTGCTTGGCCAGCTGCGCGCGAGGCAATATAGCTATGTTAGAGAACTATAAATGGCTTGGGAAGTATGAAAATCTGCGACATGGCATGAGTTTGCGCCTACTGCCACAAAAGAGACGCAAGATGATTTTAGTGACACTCATTTGGCTGTTCCTCATGATGCCTTCTTTTTGTTGATTTATGAAGGGTATCAGTGGGGCTCCTACGAATCACAAAAACTGTTAGCGTAAACAAGAGACTGCTAGTTTTTTCTATATTTTTTACGTTTGAAAGGTTGTTGTCAAAACTAATAGTGCTATATGCAAAACATAAATTTTAGCTTCTCTTTATTCTGGTAAACTTCTGAGCATGAAATGTGCCTTGTATTCATCTTGCCTTTTTCAGGCATATGTTATCGGTTGTCTTGCGTGGTCATGAAGTGCTCTGGTCTTTCCGGATGTGTTGATATAACAATGCACACTCAACTGCCTGTTTTTTTTTTTAAGTTACAAAGATAATTTAAAGTTGGTTACTTTGAGTGCCCAATGTGCTGCGTGTTGACCGGTGCTCAGCACGCACCTCTTGCAAACATCGATTTGCGCCTTCCATTTATTTATTCTCAGTGCTTTATGGGCCATGCACTGGTCGAGGTTTGGCACGCACTGCCCGCACGTGCCAATCTGCCTGTGCCGGAAGCGCGCGCCGATCGGCACTCTTCAACCACATATGCCTGATATTGCTTGGGCATGCGTTTAGTGGCTTTACCTGCAATGACGCTTGATCTCTCAATCACTCGCTTACTCAACCAATTTTTTTTTAATAACGCGCAACCCTATAACACATCCTGTGTTAAAAGGATCAATGCTATCCGTGTTGTGCAGTACATTTAAGGATCTCCTTCTTCTGGACATGCATAAAAAAGCTCTAACATTATTTAGCTCCATAGATTTAAGTGTTTCAGCATTGTTTGGAAGACTTAATTGTATGTGATTCCTAATGCCACTGCAACCTGTTTCTCTGCAATTGAAAAAAAAGATAAATATTTTATATTATTATTTTTATAGCTGCGATTCAGAACGATCAAGGTTTTACCGGTGGTTGTTTTCGGCGGTACATTTGGCCGTGGGCAAAATTATTATATCTTCTCTTCAAGCCTTACTTACTGCAGCTTGGATAATTTTTATTTCAGCGCCTAGAGTACACTGTCTTTAATTCAAGCAATTCGTCACCTCTTGTGTCTCATGGCATTTTCCGCACAAGAAAACACTTCCGGTTGTTAACTGTGTTTTGTGTCCTAATCCTGTTTCAGTTAAAACGTGCTTAGTTCATTGTTACGTAAAAAATGCTATACCTTTCAGAACCCAGAGAAGATATTTGTGTGCCCGGACATCACGTACACTGGGGACCATCCTGCGTCATCTAGCTGCGCAAGAATGAAGTTTAAGAGCTTGACACCTCCAGATTGGACAACCCAGAGGCCGTTGAGTTGGTGTTTTTTGCCCATTGGGCATTCAACACAAATTCTGTTTATGTTGAAGCCATTCCTATTCTCAGCACCGACAGCTCCAATGGCATCTCGTGTTTAGCTTGACTTTCTTTTCCTCCTTCTTTCTTATTAAAAGGCGAAGGCCTTGTGCCCTGCAAACTAGATTGCTAGAGCTGACGTGAACTTCCGCCATTTTTTTCGTTTTTTTTTCTATTATGAAATAACACCATTGTAGGAACTAATTTTATATTGTTGCGTGAAGTTTGTTATTTTATTGTTTTTCTTCGAGTTTAAGGAGATGGCTGTGTGCAGACTAGTTTTCTGTGTTTGTGTGAACACTGTTAGGTTTCGTTTTCTTCACATATAAGGCGAAGTTAATGTGCAAACTTGTTTCATATGTTGATGTTAACGCTGTTATTTTTTCCTTTAGTATAACACTCTAAGCTATATTTGTAGGGTTCGCGTGAATTCTATTATTTTTAGTAAAAGGTTAGGGAATTAGTAAACTAGTTTACTTGTGTCCATGTTACTCTGTCAGTATTTTTAAGTGTGTGTGTTTGCTTTATTGTTTGCATGTTGCGGGTTTGCTTGTCACGGCATCTTGAGCAGTTGACAAATAAATAGATGTTAATAAAAACCTTCTGGTGCGGTTCAGTGTTTCGTATTCTAACACAAGAAAGTCTTCTATAACTAGGGGTGATGATTTAATTCCCTTTCGAGTAGTATACAATGCTTATCAAAATATAAGGAAATTCGCATGAGACTCTAAGGCGAAGGGAAAAAAAGAGATCCAGTGATTTTCCTAGCAGGAAACACGTGAAAGTCAAAACAGAATGCATCGACTCTTTTCCAAGGGTCACATTATTCTAGCAAAAAAAGAATCCAATAATTCTTATAAGGGAGTCGTCCGACTTCACTGTATATTGGAATCGGGTGACTCTCATGAAGGGGTCGCGCGAATATAGCAAAACCGGAGTCCTCTGATTCTACCTGAAAGAATCCACTGACTCTAATAGGGGGTTCACATGATTCTAGCAAAAAAGAATCCAGTGACTCCAATAAGAGGGGTCATCTGACTCCACCAAATACTGGAATATGGTGACTCTCCTGGAGGGGTCGCGTGATTCTAGCAAAACAGGAGTCCCCTGATTCCACCCCAGAGAATCCACTGACTCTTGTGAGACAGAGTCGCCTGACTCCAGGCAGTAAAAGGGTCACATGACGCCACTAGCTGATAGAGTCATCAGATTCCAGTGGAGAAAGAGTCCAATGACTCCACTGGGCGCCGGCGTCACTTGACGCTTTTAAAGGTGACACCACAGGGACAACCCTAAACTCCCCTAAAGGGAGTCACTGTGACTCTCCTTTTTTTTTAGAGTGCAGCCGAGGTGCCCGCAATCTGACGGAGGCTTATTGCGGAGGAGGCGCCGTGTAACCGAGCTTTCGGTTGCACGTCAAAAGATCCCCAAGTGGTCCAATTTAATGCTCAGTCCTCCGCTAGGGCGTGCCATATGCCCGACGTAGGTTTGGCACAAAAAACCTCAAAATTTGACTTTGACGTTTTGGGCAGCGGTGAGGCAAGATACAAAAACACGGATGTGCCAGGTTTTGTTTCTTCTTTTCATCATTTTGCGAGAGTGCAAGGTTCGTAGATCGGTTGTGCACGAAACCGGCTGTGTGTGAGAGGATGTTGATTCGAGTCTCTTTTTCCACGCCTCTACACTTAAAACCCGAGTGGACAGCCCTAATATATTAAAGTGAAGCGTAAAATTTGTTTGTAATATAAATTGTAGGAACATAATGTCGCCAATCAGTATTTGACATTAGGCGAGAAGTAACCATTGCCTGTAGTGGAGAGGGAGACGACAAAAGCCAAGACTATTTACTTTAGGCTTTTGCTCCTTCGGATAGTCGCGCAGGCTGTGGTCGAACAATGTGAAATGGAATAGAGTTGTATATATTATTCACATCGTAGTGCTAGGAAGAAAACAACACTGCGTGGTGTCCCTTCGTATAAAAACAATCACTGGAGATGGACTTCGCGACCTATTCGAACGTGTCATGGCCGGAGGAATATCGCGTTACCAAAACAACATTTCAGGTTATGACATCCGAACACATGCAAGGAAAATAATTGTTTCTAATTCATTTATTTAGATAAAAAATATAACTGCCACACAGCCTGTGTTTCGAAAATAGAGGAAAATGTTTCAAGGGTCTATCGATCCGAAGTTTCACGTCCAATGTCGACTTGTGCGATCTATCAGTAGGCAGTGGTACCTTTCAAACATATTCAAGGGGAAAACCAGTGTCTTATTCTCAAATAAATTTAAATTAGCTTACTGTTATGAAGGCGACTTGGAGCATTAACTCTTTATTGTAGCTTTAATGCCACGGGTCTTCAAACTCCAGCCAGCGGGCCAAATTCGTCCTGCAGAGGTGTTTCAAGCGTCGCGTGGGTGGGCGCAGTACTTCCAATGAAGCCCAGCCCGCGGCTCGCTTTCAGCAGGCCTGCTGCTATCCTCGTAAAAATAAGCGCGCGTGGAGAGACGGTATCGCAAAGCTTACTAACCGCGTAAACGGCAGGTCATCTTGTCATGTTATGTATTGGACGCTGTCATCATCAACATCACTATTGTTAGGCTCCTGTTTCATATCTGTGCAAGTATGTACGTAACAATTTCTTTGCTTTCTCGTGCTCTCTGCGCGTAGCGTCTTGTGTCGTATCAGTTGCATATCGTCAGCGGCAGTTCTATCATTCTCATTAGTCTTCTACCCTCAGCAAACATCCCAAAGTTCCTATGTGCGTTCATGTATTTTTCGGGAATTTTCAGGTTCCCAATTACTGTGTAAGGTCAAAATCAGATTAATAATTGCTTTTCAGAAACACGTATGTTTTTTTCATTATTCTTAGAGCCTCTCTTCTTTTTTTTTACTATAAGTTTCAAATTTGTATTTAGACGTTGATCTGAAAATATTTACTGAGTTCATTACTCATTTGTATTTACTTTTTTATTTCCTGGCAACTGATCCCCAACCCAGCCTTTCACTTAAAAAAATGGGGAACCCTTAAAATGGTATTTGTGAATTTTGAAGGCCCAAGAATAAAGAACGTTTAAAGTGGGCTAAATTTCAATCACAATTGGAAATGTGTTGTGATAAAAGTAAGTGTTGATTAAGAACGCCCGGGCTCTAGGTGAATTCTTTTGTCAGGAGAGTAAACGGCATCCGTAAAAAGAAAACTTCATGGGAGCACTATTTCCAACGGTCCGACACAAACGGTTTTCAAAAGGTGTGTGGAGGTTTTTGTAGTTTTGCCAATCAATGCTAAAAAACACTCGGCAGTAAAATAAAAAAAAATTAAAATGTACCCAGTAGCGCACTGGTTAGCGCGTAAATTTTCCATTCTGTTGACTTGGGTATGAAGCTGGCTTTAGCAATTTGGTTTTCTTTCTCCTAAAGCGATAACTTTACGGGAAACACTTTGCAGTTATTTTGTGCTCGTTGGCTGTGGTGGCCGCCATACGATTCCTTGTGAAATCACATTAACAGAAACCCGATCACCAAACTCTGTCATTCCCGCTCCTGCGCAACGGTTGAAGAGCACCGTAATGCAGCAGATAATAGAATTGCAGCAACCCGTCCAGGGTGCTTTGGTGTTCCTGACATAATAATTAAAAAGTTAGAGCACTATGGCATCCGAGGAATTGTACTTAAACTTTTTAAATCATATTTGGAATATCGTACGCAGTTGGTCAGCATAAATAATTATAATTCAGCAACCAAATGAATTGTGACTGGAGTCCCCCAGGGGAGTGTACTTGGGCCGCTGTTGTTTATATTATTTATAAATGATATCGAACAATGTGCACCAAACGTTTCTTTTAATATGCTGATAATACCACTCTTTTTATTGAAGGTCAAACAACTTCTGAGATCGAAAGTACGGCGGCAGTTGTTCTTGAAGATCTATACTTGTGGGCGCAACTTAATGGACTGAACATAAACACAGCAAAACTACATGCGTATTGTTTAGAACAAGGAACTGTAAAATATCGTTGCCTTTAAATATCACGATGATTTCATTTCCCTTAAAAATTGCAAAATCTGTTTAAATTCTTGGTTTCATTGTTACCGAATCACTCTCATGGACAGAACACGTTGAGTATAAACACCGGAAAGTTTGCAAAGTCATAGAAATAATATCTAAAACTCGTTTGATGTTTCCCGCGCGAGTGAAGTTGCTCTTGTATTACTCTCTGATCTACTCACATTACGTGTACTGTCACCCGGTCTGGGGACCCACAACGAAACAAAACTTAACAACACTGCTACTAACACAGAAGAAAGTATTTCGCATAATTGAAAATGTTTTTTTTGCATTCTTCTGAGGAGCTTTTTGGTAAACATAAAGCTGTGACAATTAATCATTTGTACAATTATCGTTTGATGATAGTCTACAATACGGCAGTAAAACAAAATAACAACTTTTTCTTTCTGTACTGTCGGCCTTGGAGAGTACAACCCAGACGTATGAAACTAGACACAGTGAGGGCTGGTATGTTACTACTTCCCGCACGAACTATGAACTAACTTCTTTAAAACATTCTCTACCTCCACTTTTAAATGAGCTCGAAGGTGAAAATATTGACATCACTAAAAAATCAAAAGGTATGCTACGCGAAATGCTATTGGAAAACAGTTTTAACGACTTTTTTTTAAGATAATCGATACAATAACGTGTAGTACTTTGTTTTTTGCTTGTCCTGTTTGAAATGTTTCTTCTGCTTTGCTACACGGAGTAGGGTCTCGTCAAGCTGCAAGCCACGCAGCTTTTGCCCTATCTCCCTCGTTTGTAAATAAAGAAAAACAAATTATTATTATTATTATTATTAAAGGGGCGCTTGGGAGCTTCCTAATCTGTCCTATTTATTGCCGTAACTCATTTCATGTGCTCCAAGCGTTTCAGGAATTTCAAGTTACATTCATCTGCAGCTTATATCAATACTAAAAATGTGATAAAAGATAGTGAATCTTAGATGACAGGAGTGTGTCGGGACAAGCCTACAGAGGTCTCCTCTAGAAGAGTGCTGCGGGAAAGAAGCCCCTAACATGCGAAAAAATTGACGCTCTGACAGGTGGGTATTTCTGATCAACCTGGAAGGGCACATGATCTGTTGGTACTGTGCTTTGCTAAGCTGTGCATATAATGTGTTTATAGTGTAATATAGCTTACTGCGATTTTAGATATTTTTTTATGAACCTCCTCTTGGTGACTGCCTTGCGCTGCACATATTACAGTCAGAGGCACTATGAGGTGAGACAGGGTGGGGCCTAACGCTTTTTTTGCACAATGGGAATGAGGCCACGAGGTTCGATCTACAGTCAAACCTGAGTATAGCAAACCCGGTTAACTCATACTATTTGTAAACGAACCAGTGGCAGCAATAAAAATACCTAGCGAACCAGGCGGTTACGCTGAACGAAAACCCCAGCGTCTTCCAATAGATCGAACTGCCAAGAGCGCTGTCTAGCTCCTAGAGCTGACTTTCCCACCAAAATAAGTGCCTCCTCTGGGGCAAAAAAAGCTTGCAAAGAAAGCTGTCTTTTTTGTGTGTGTGTGTGTGGGGGGGGGGGGGGGGGGAGGGGAGAGCGGGCAATCGCGTCAAGCACCTGAAAAACACACAAAAAAGATGTCTTTTGCAGAGGGAGTGAGGAAAGAGTGAGCAGGTGAAACCTTGAAAAACGATGAAGCGGCAACTGAATAGCTGCGGTGAGCGTCCCTCATGACATACAAACGCCCCTTCGAGAGTAAAATAATTTTCTAAATGTGGCATGCTTGTTGTTATCAAATTCATTAAAACTTTTGTGTAGAAATACCTGCTATTTCAAACAGGTCGACGGTTTTCGGCACGTTCGATCTAATCGGGTTTTACTGTATTATGTTGCCCACAGGTAGGAGAAAGCAGATTGAACGCGGGAAGGCGGCCGAGTGATAAATTCCTTCTGATTATCAGGTTGGACACGACATAACTTCCTTGTTTACTGTTGTAATTGTGATTTTGTTATTTTAAGGTTTTTATGAATAGTGTTCGTGTCGTTGTTTTATTTTATGCACTGTAGGTTTTATCACGCCATACCAACGTGGCCCTAGCCATCACCTTAGCCATCCGGGTGTGCTCTCAAAAACGGCATGGAAGAAAAGAGCCATGGACTGCCTGTTTGCATGGGAATGTGCGCCAGTGGTGCATGTTGGGAATAAAATAAAATAGTAAATTTCATTGTGCTTGTCTTTGTAGTTTTGTTTTATGGCAGAATGAACACCTAAACATTTGAAAAATGGGTGCTGCTTTTGCCCAATTAGCTAGCTGTTGTCATCAGCAGTCCTTTCTGCGTCAAAATTATACCAAACATTCATGACGAGGTCATCCCAGAAGATACTAGATCGACCAGGTCACATCAGAACACACTTGCAGGGTCATGCCATTACACCAGAACATGCCACTACACCACAACACGCCAAGACACCAAAACACGTCACAGCACCAGAACAGGTCAATACACCATAACACGAAGAGAGCAGAACAAGACAGACCTGTGTCTAAATTTCCGCTCTGGTATAGACGTCAGAAACGCACCCGATCCGGTCTGGTGGATTTTTCAATAGGGATCAGTCGGTAGAAATTCTGCTGGAGTATATTAATTTCAATAAAATTCCGTAAAATCTCAAATATATTCTTGGGTGAATGTTTCAATCGCTTCTCAACCGCCCTGATATACATGGTATATAAAAAATGCGACGTGCTTTATCATTTCAATGAGGGAATTAGGCAGCACAATCAAGAAAAATGTGAAAGTAGATTACAAAATTTGTGGTTCAAGCTCTCAATTATTTTGATGCAATTCAAAATCTGGCACTAATATGAATACAATACCCACATTTTTTGACAAAATAAGCTGCAAGATTCAATCTGTAAATCTGCTACACCTGCGGTTCCCACAATCTTCATAATCTCCTGATCTATCAAAGAGTTTGTTGGAGTGGAGGCTCGGTAAATCTCACTCTACATATTTATTTACAATATTTACACGGTCCTTTTTATTAGCCCATCGAGGGGCCCTTCGCCGAATCCCGATTACATGCAGCTCGTAGTCCAGGCACCCCATGTCCCTGGCTAGTGCCTGTCCCGTGAGCTTGGCGCAGTTCAACCGCTGGATCGCTGCCGCTAGCTGCCGCTACAAGTACTCCCCCCATGAAAGGAAGTGGACTGTCGAAAAAAACCTCGCTTCAACGGGGTGCCTGTGCAGGTGGGAGTTCACATGGAACCTGACGCGAGGTGGCTTTGGAAGGCGTGTGATTCCGGATGAGTAGAAATGGGGTGCTAAGTGGACTGGCTTGACTCTGTCCAAAGAGACTACTCCTTCTCGACCGTTGACATCGAGCATCCTGTTCTTGTTGTCTCGACGCGGTATAAGACGAAGGCCGTTATAAGGGGGCTGCAAGGGCTTCTTCTTGCCATCGCGCCGAACGAACACGTGCGTACTTTTGTCGAGGTCACGGCTAACGAAAGTGATCGTTGTGGAGGGCGTCCTTGAGCAAGGGGGCTGAAGGTCTTTCATTAGTAGTCGCAGCCGCTGGACGTAGTTTTCTGCTGTTTCCTGTAATATGTTTGCTGAGGAAAAAAATTCACCAGGCAAGCGGAGTGACGTGCCGTAAAGAGTTCAGCTGCACTGTAATTATTTTCCGATTTGAAGGCTGTTCTGATTCCCAACCATACGAGTGGAAGCGCCTCTGCCCATGTTGAGCTGTTGGTTTGTGCTTTGATGGAGGCTTTCAACTGACGATGAAAATGCTCTACCATGCCGTTGGAGATTGGTTGGTACGACGTCGTATAGAGGTTGCTGAACTCCAAGAAAGTGGGAGAGAGCTAGAAATAAAGTCGCTTCGAACTGACGTCCCTTGTCCGTTGTGCTCGTCTGTGGGACACGAAAGCGATAAATCCACATTTCAATCCTTTGTCCGTTGTGCTCGTCTGTGGGACACCAAAGCGACAGATCCACATTTCAATCAGTGTGCGAGCGACGGCTGTTGAGGGTGATATCTTTCATTGGTGCCCCTTTGGGCCACCGCGTGAAGCGGTCGACGCAGGTCAGAGGATAACGGTTTTCCTGTGATGGAGGAAGTAGTCCCACGATTTCAACGTGAATGTGGGCGAAGCGACTGTCCGGTGTGCTAAAAGTTCCCAAGGGCACCTTGGTGTGCCGGTGAACTTTGGAGCGTCGGCACTGGATGCAAGTTTTGGCCCAGGGCCTCACGTCAGCGTTGATACGAGGCCATATAAACCGCGAAAATATCAGTTTCTGGGTTGCTCGCATTCCGGGATGGGAGAAGGAGTGCAGGCAGTCGAAAACTGCTCCTCGCAAGTCTGCTGGTACGAAGGGACGGGGACGACCTGTTGAAACTTAGCATGCAGCTGTGTCGTCACAGTCGGGCATGCATATGTCTGCAAATACTAATGTCGTTGACGTTGTCCGTAGGCGTTGTAGTTCGAGGTCGCCTCGTTGTGCTTCCGCCATCTGTTCGTAAGGAACTGCAGGTCGTTCCGTGAAGCATAGGTTGACCCCAAATCTGGAGAGTGCGTCAGCTGTGGCGGTATCCCTGCCCTTAACGAAGCGGATGTCTGTGGTTAATTACGAGATATGCACCATCGGCCGCATCTCACGCGGAGTATGTGCCGTGCTGTTGGAGGCTAGCACGTAAGTCAACGGCTTATGGTCTGTTAAGACAAAGAAGCTTCGGCCTTCTACCCAGTGGCGAAAGTACCTGGTGGCAAGGTATATTGCCAGCAGCTCACGTCCGAAGGTGCTATATTGCCGCGCGCAGACTTGCAGAAGGTTCTCGTTTATTCTTGCTGCGAACATAACTTCTATCGTTTCTGTTGTTCTAGAAAGTGCGTGTTCATTCTCGCCCCAAGCGCGCTACGCTCGAACCTTCCCCGCCGAATCTTCGAGATAGTGACTCATTCTAGATAAGAGGCCGCCCGCGACCTTGTCGAGTCAGTTTCGCCCCAGCGTTCGACTTTGCTGCGACGCCGACTTCGACGCCCGCGACGCTCTGTTATTCTCTTTGTACCCTTTTAGTTTTGGCACAAGTTCGCCGCATTAAACGTTTATTTCTTTCTGTTTAGTTATTGTTCTTTTGGTCACCACCCGTGACATTTTGGTGGAGGTGCTGGGTAATCGCATGCCCGTGCAGCGCTCCCCTCCCAGTTCCCGCAGTGCAAGTCCGAACCCAGCCTCCCGAGGACCGAGCGAAGACCAGATCGAGACCCGATCCAGTCGCCGCACCCAAGGTCTACCCCCGGAACACGGACTTCTGCCACCCCGGACCAGGCAGCCAACGAGGCCGACGATGGAAAACCAGTCGTCGCAGAACCCGTCCGCCGCCGCCGTCGTATACCTTCCCGTCTCACCCCGGACTCCGACACCATTCCACGGGGAGGTCCACGAGGATGTTGAAGATTGGCTGCAACATTACGAACGCGTTGCCCGCCATAACGCATGGACTCCGGAGCAGTGCCTCCAGAACGTCTACTTCTCCCTGGAAGGCACGGCACGCACGTGGTTCGAGAACCACGAGGCGTCCATTGCGGCGTGGAAAGAATTCCAGGCCGAGCTGCGACGGACCTTTGCCAACCAGCACCGACGGCAGCGTGCCGAAGAACTCCTGCGAGCGAGAACCCAGGGGCCGACCGAGACCGTCACAAGCTTCGTCGAAGGCGTTCTTCACCTCATGAATCGCGCCGACACAACCGCTCCCGAAGAGAAAAAGCTGCGGGTCTTGATGCGCGGTGTGAAGGAAAACATCTTCGGTGGCCTTGTGCGGAGCCCGCCTACCACCGTCGAAGCTTTCATCGCCGAAGCAACCAACATCGAGCGCGCGCTTCAGGCACGTGCTTCCCACTACCAGTGACATCCAGGCGTCGCTGCACCCACACTGCTTAACGGCGAAAACACTCTGGGTACACCGGACATCCGGGAAATTATCCGAGAGGTTGTCCGGGAGGAACTGCGAAGGCTGCTGCCAACTACCAGCCGTCCGCCAACCCTTTCCATCGCCGAGGCTGTCCGAGAAGAAGTGCATCGGGCGCTCCAACCAGAGGTCCCCGTCACCACGGTGGCACCGGAGGAACCGACGTTGAGCTACGCTGCGATGGCCCGACGACCGCCGCAAGCTCCCCGCCAAGCCACGTCGCCACCTCGAAGAGACGCCTCAACGCCGCAGTACCCCCGACGAATGGAAGATCAGGCGCCGAGGAAGACAGACGTCTGGAGGACGGCCGACCGACGCCCGCTGTGTTACCACTGCGGGGAAGCTGACCATGTGTACCGCCGATGCCCATACCGACGACTCGGGCTGCGCGGGTTCCACCCGAACGGCCCGCGACTCCGTTATGGTGAACGCCCTCGGGAAATCGACGAGTACCTGCGACGACCTCAGTCCCCCGAGCCTGCGTTCCGCCGAGAGTTCCGGTCATCTTCGCCACGACGTCCAGCTTCGCCGATGCACCGACCCCGACGTGAAAGCCTGTCGCCCTTCGCTCCACGGCGGGGGAACTAGGCGCGGCAACCCCTGGAGGTGGAGTTGCCGAAGACGACCGACGCCAAGATCCTACACGAACGTCGGAGGGCCCCCACTCGAACGTTTCCAGAGACCGAAACGACGCCCCTGCAGCGGTGTCCAATAACCTAAATGTCGTCATTGACGGCCACGACGCATCAGCACTCGTGGACACCTTAGCAGACTACTCGGTCTTGAGTGGAAGTCTCTCCCGCCGCCTTCGCAAAGTCATGACGCCGTGGGATGGACCCCAAATACGAACCGCAGGAGGACATCTCGTTACGCCCTTCGGAAGGTGCACTACTCGCGTCGAAATTCACGGCGAGACGTGTCCGGTAAAGTTCGTCGTTCTACAAGACTGTTCCAGAGATGTCATTCTTGGCATGGACTTTCTGTGTGAATACGGCGCCGTCATCGACCTGGGTGAGAACAGACTGACGCTGCGGAAGCCTGTTCCGCCTTCAGAGAAACCCCAAACAGGGTCAGCCGCTGTCCGAGTCGCCACCGACCACGTGAACCTGCCGCCGCGATCAAGTATTGTCGTACCCGTCGTGGCAGATACAGCTACCTGCGGCGAAGTTGTCCTAGAAGGCAACCTTCAATTGCTCCTGGGAAGAGGAATAGGTGTCGCAAGAGGGGTAGTAGAACTCCAAAATGGCCGCACTGTGGTCCTCCTGACGAACTTCCGAAACGAAGCGCAACACCTCACGAAAGGGGCAGCCGTTGGCCACGTCGAGGAACTCCGAAACTCCGCGGAAATCGCCGCCATTGCTGACGAATCCTCGCCACCTCAGCAAGACAGTACGTCGCCAGCGCAGCTCGACATTGACCCTAAACTTCCGGGCCCGAAACGACGTCAGCTGATTAACCTCCTCGCCGAATACCGCGACTGCTTTGCGACGTCGTTCAAGGTTCGCCAAACCGCCGTTGCGAAGCACCGCGTCGTTACCGAGGACGACGCGCGCCCTGTGCACCGATCTCCGTACAGAGTGTCCGTCAAAGAAAGGCAGGTGATCCAGGAGCAAGTTCAAGAGATGCTGAACGACGACATAATTCAACCCTCAAGCAGTCCTTGGGCCTCCCCAGTCGTACTGGTTAAGAAGAAAGATGGGACGCTTAGGTTCTGCGTGGACTACCGGCAGCTGAACGCAGTGACGAAGAAAGACGTCTATCCACTCCCCCGCATCGACGACACGTTAGACCGGCGGCGCCATTCTCGATACTTTTCATCGATGGACCTGAAGAGCGGCTACTGGCAGATCGAAGTCGACGAACGGGACCGAGAGAAGACAGCTTTTGTCACACCGGATGGGCTGTACGAGTTTAAGGTGATGCCCTTCGGACTATGCACGGCGCCAGCAACTTTCCAGCGTGTTATGGACACCGTACTCGCAGGACTGAAGTGGCAGAGCTGTCTCGTCTACCTCGACGACGTCGTAGTGTTTTCCGGTGACTTCGACGAGCACTTGCGACGACTCCGAGCTGTTCTTCACGCCATACGGACCGCCGGACTCACCCTCAAGCCGTCAAAGTGTCGGTTCGCCTATGACGAGCTGAAGTTCCTAGGTCACGTGGTTAGTAACGAAGGCATTTGTCCAGACCCAGAGAAGACTCGCGCCGTCGCAGCATTTCCATCACCAAGAAACAAGAAGGCCGTGCGAAGGTTCCTTGGGCTATGTGCCTACTATCGGCGCTTCGTTCGAGATTTCGCAAAACTTTCCGCACCGCTCACAAACCTCACGAAGGACGCCGAGAAGTTCGAATGGGCCAAGGAGCAGCAGCAGGCATTCGACGAGCTGAAGCGACGACTGCAGACTCCTCCTGTCCTTGGACATTTCGACCAGGATGCGGAAACCGAGATTCACACGGACGCAAGTAACGCAGGACTTGGCGCGGTACTGGTTCAAGTACAAGAGGGCACCGAACGAGTCATCGCCTACGCAAGTCGGACATTGTCCAAGGCGGAGCGAAATTACTCCACGACTGAAAAAGAATGCCTTGCGGTCGTCTGGGCGATCACGAAGTTTCGTCCGTACTTATACGGAAGCCTGTTTCGCGTAGTCACGGACCACCATTCGCTCTGCTGGCTTGCGAACATCAAGGACCCGTCAGGACGCCTTGCGCGATGGAGTCTCCGACTACAAGAGTTCAACATGACCGTAGTCTACAAGTCAGGCCGCAAGCAGAGCGACGCCGACTGCCTGTCCAGAGCTCCCATCGAAACACCTTCCGACAGCAGCGACGACGATAACGACGAGTGTTTCCTGGGCGCAGTGAACACCGACGACATGGCCCGACGTCAACGAGACGATCCTGAGCTGCGCGCACTAATGGAGCACCTGGAAGGGCGTGGGAGTGCCATACCACGTGTTTTTTCACGAGCCCTGCCGACCTTCGCCATTAGACAAGGAGTTCTCTACGAGGAGAACTTCGGCAACAACAACTCGACGTGGCTGCTGGTAATCCCGACCGACCTTCGAGAGGAGATCTTCCAAGCCTGCCACGACGACCCGACGTCCGGACACCTCGGTTACAGCCGGACACTGGCCCGTATTCGTGAAAAGTGTTACTGGCCCAAGCTCCCTAAAACGGTCCACCTATACACACGATCATGCCATGAATGCCAGCGACGAAAGAAACCTTCAACGAGGCCGGCCGGACTCCTGCAGTCAATTCCCCCGCCAACGGCACCCTTCCAACAGATCGGAATGGATCTACTTGGCCCTTTTCGACCGTCGACGTCGGGAAATCGCTGGATCATCGTCGCCACAGATTATCTCACGCGGTACGCCGAAAAAAAAGCCCTTCCTTCCGGAACTGCTGTGGAAGTTGCCAAGTTTTTCATTGAATCCATCGTCCTCCGGCACGGCGCTCCCGAAGTCCTGATCTCAGACCGTGGATCCTCGTTCATGGCCCTGCTGACACAAGAAGTCCTTCGTCTCAGCCACACCAGCCATCGTCGCACCACGGCGTACCACCCTCAGACCAACGGGCTGACACGGAAAGACTCAACAAGACCATCGCCGACATGATTTCCATGTACGTCGACGTGGAGCACAAGACATGGGACGAGGTTTTGCCGTACGTCACCTTTGCCTACAATACGGCCGTGCAAGAAACCACCGGGGTTACACAATTTCAACTGGTTCATGGTCGCAAAGTGACGACAATGTTGGACGCAATGTTACCCCACGAACCGGCTGCCGACGGAAGCGACGACGCCCAGGTGGTTGCCCAACGGGCAGAAGAAGTCCGTCAGCTCGCCAGACTCCGGATTCAAGCCCAACAACGTATCGACACTGGCCGCTACAACCTTCGTCGCCGGGACGTCCACTTCGAGCCGGGAGACAGGGTGTGGGTCTGGACACCGATCCGCCGCCGTGGTCTCAGCGAGAAACTCCTGAAGCGCTACTTTGGACCCTACAAAGTGCTTCGTCGACTCGGGGATGTGAACTACGAGGTGATGCCCGATCGAACACGGACTTCGTCACGCCGCCCTCCAAGACCAGAAGTCGTCCACGTCGTGCGCATGAAGCCGTACTACGCTCGATAGGACTGTGGACCTTATGTGTTTCAAATGACTCTTTAGTTTACCGTTATTTCTGTTTGCTTTGTTTTCGGTTTGTGCTGCATCGGGACGATGCGCTTTTAAAGGGGGGGATAATGCCGCGCGCAGACTTGCAGAAGGTTCTCGTTTATTCTTGCTGCGAACATAACTTCTGTCGTTTCTGTTGTTCTAGAAAGTGCGTGTTCATTCTCGCCCCAAGCGCGCTACGCTCGAACCTTCCCCGCCGAATCTTGGAGATAGTGACTCATTCTAGATAAGAGGCCGCCCGCGACCTTGTCGAGTCAGTTTCGCCCAGCGTTCGACTGTGCTGCGACGCCGACTTCGACGCCCGCGACGCTCTTTTATTCTCTTTGTACACTTTTAGTTTTGGCACAAGTTCGCCGCATTAAACGTTTATTTCGTTCTGTTTAGTTATTGTTCTTTTGGTCACCACCCGTGACACTAGCGCCGTTCTGTCGGAGTCAGCTCCTTCGAAAAGAAGGCTATCAACGTGGTGGCCAAAAAATTCAAGTTCGTTGGTCGGATTGACGAGAAGTCTGTATTCTTGGAAGCGCAAGAAGAGTTGACGTAGATGATCGGATTGCTCTTCCGATGTGTTTCTGAATACAAGGATATCGTCGATATACGCGAAGGTGAATAACAAATCTCGGAGGACTCGGTCGACGAATCGTTGAATGGTTTGTGAAGTGTTGCGCAGTCCGAAGCGCATTCGCAAGAACTCGTACAATCCAAACGGTTTAATGACAGCCGTCTTGGGGATGTCTGCCGGTTCCATGGGGATCTGGTGAAGTGCCTTCACGAGGTCCACCTTGCTGAAAACTTTCGCGCCCTGCACGATGCCACCGGAGTTCTTAATATGAGGGATTTGGTAACGGTCGGGCAGAGTACACTTGTTTAATGACCGGTAGTCCCCACAGGGGCACCAGTCACCAGTTCTTTTAGGGGCTATGTGAAGTGACGAAGACCAGGGACTCGAAGATGGCCTTATAAAACCAAGTTCATGCATGTGTTGGAATTCATTCTTGGCTATCTTGAGGCGGTCGGGAGTGATTCGACGTGGTCTGGCAAAATCGGGGCCCCTTTCGCCACGCTGTGATGGGTGACGGTGTGTCGGATGGCTTGATCGGGAGCAGGTGGGCGAAACACGGCTGGAAATTCGTCGCCGATGGTTTGCAAAGGAGAACTCGTTTCTGCTCGCGGAAGAGCAAGTTTAAGATGAGGAGACTTCGACACGATAACTTGCACACTCAATTGTGTCTCGGTATCAGGAAGTTGATTTCTCCTGAGGTCCACGGTCAGTGTGAATTGCGGCAGAAAGTCTGCTCCTATGATTGTCTGCCGAACATCCGCGATGATAAAAATCCAACGGAATGTCTGGCGGAGCCTGATGTCCATTGTGAGGGACCTTTCGCCGTACGCTTTGATAGGGGATCAGTTAACAGCCTGGAGCGGTGGGAACTCTTAGCGGAACGGGCGGTCCTCCGGCGTAGAAGGTACCACGTTTACCTCAGCCCGGTATCTTCCAGGAAGCGGACCTTCTTATTGCGGTCCGTGACGTAGCAAAGCTGGCCTGAAGTTGGGCTTTCGTCGCTGGCGGCCTTCAGCAGGTGCCCATGTCATTTCCCAAGTAGTTACACGGTGGGCAGCATGCTCTGGCTCGGGATTCGTATCTCTGGTGGTACTAGAATACTCCTGGATGTGAAGACCCAGCTCTTGATTCACTGCGGCGTCGGGCAGCGTTAGCTCGTGGATTGACGGTCGAGGATCGGGAAGGTCGTGATTGGAGGTTAGGATTCTCACGACTGAGCTCGCTCACCCTGTCCTCTATGTGATCGTTGAACCTCAGAAGTCGAGCGAGCTGGGATCCGATGTCGGTCACAGTAGTGCACGGCGTTGAGGAGGTTTCTTGACACACCGCTGTGATGGTAGGGAAGCCTACGTCCATGATTTGGTAGGCCATACGAGCAAGCGTGGAGATTTAGTCGGTGGCGGATGTGCTCAATATCATCCGGATTTGGCTCGGTAGGCGTTGGAGACAAAGTTCTTTAAATTTGGAAGTGTCCATCGTCGTGACTTTGTCCCCAAGGAGGTGCTCCATGCGCCGCAATAATTCCGTAGGTTTCGGTCACCCAGCTTCTCGGCAGTCAACAGCTGCTGAAGGCGCCGTTGCTCAGACTCTCTGGTGCGACGAATCAGTTCTTTCCGTAGAGTCTCGTAGGGCTGATCTGCGGGTGGAGAACACAGAATGTCGTGAACCATGGATGAGGCTGACTGCGGGAGGGCAGCGGCGACGTAGTCGAATTGGGTCAAACAAGAGGCGATCCTGCTTTTCCGGACAATTGCTTCCGCGGTCAGGAACCACAGCTCGGATTCGGATGACCAGAACTTTGGGAACTTGATATTGAGATTCGCCGCCGCCAGTGTCATCGGGGCTCCGGGAGAGGCGCCATCGTCTCTGAGGCTCATGACGGGGGCACAAAGCTGGACTCACCCAAAGAACCAGGGCTCCATGGCAGCGTAGCTGGGCGTGGTCGGGGGCAGAAGTATGTAGGAGTGGAGGCTCGGTAAATCACACTCTACATATTTATGTACAATATTTACACTGGATTTTTGACTAGCTCATCGGGGGGCCCTTCGCCGAATCCCAGATTCCGCGCAGCTCGTGGCGCAGGCACATCGTGTCCCTGGCTCGTGCCTGTCCCGTGAGCTTGGCGCCGTTCAAGAGCTGGATCGCTGCCGCTAGCTGCCGCTACAGGTTCAAAGAATGCGCCCCAATCTTCACATTAAGTCCTAGTCGGAGTCCACGCTTCTTCACATATTGAAAGGAACACCCAAAAATCATGGCCGGGTTTATGCAGTTCTATTATCTGCTCTATACCGGTGCTCTTCAATCGTTGCGCAGGAGCAGGAATGACAGAGTTTCGTGGTGGGGTCTCTATTAATGTGATTCTAGAAGGAATCATATGACGGCGACGACAGTCAATGAGCTGGAAATATCTGCAAAGTGTTTCCCGTAAAACTACCGCTTTAGAAGAAAGAAAACCAATTGCTATAACCAGCTTTGCACCTAAGTGAGGAGTATGGAAAATCGACGCGCTAACCATTGCGCTATTGAGGATTTTTTTATTTTATTTTACTACCGGGATTTTTTTCCAGAATTGTTCGGAAAAACTACAAAAACCTGCATACACCTTTTGAAAACCTTTGTGTTGGACTGTTGCTAAATGTGCTCCCATGAAATATTCTGCCTACGGATGCGGTTTACTTTCCTGACTAAAGAATTCGGCCATAGCCCGGGCATTCTTAATCAACACTTACATTTCCCACAACTCACTTCCAATTGCGATTGAAATTTAGCTCACTTTGAATCGCATCTGAGTTCCCCAAATATTAAGGGTTCCCCAAATATTAAGGTGAGAGGCTGGATCGGGGATCAGTTGCCAGGAAATAAAAAAAAAGTCAATATAAATGAGAAATGAAGCTAATTAATAATTCTAAATCAGCCTTTAAATACAAAATTGAAAGTTAGAGTAAAACAAAAGAGAGACTCTAAGAAGCATGAAAAGACATACGCTATATTAAAAGGCAATATTTAATCTAATTTTGCCCTTACAGTAATTGGGAACCTGAAAATTTGCTAGGAATAAATCAAAGCACGTAGGAACTTTGCCATGTTCACTCAGAGCAGAAGACTAATGAGAATGATAGAACTGCCGCTGACGATATGCAATGGATACAACACAATTCGCTACGCGCAAATTGCACGGGAAAGCAAAGCAATTGTTAGGTACGTAGTTACACAGACATGAAACAGGGCCTAAGAATAGTGATGTTGGTGATGACAATGTCCAATAAATAAGATGACGAGGGAACATGCCGTTTACGCTGTTAATGAGCTTTGCGACACCGTCTCTTTACACGCGCCTATTGTTGCCCCGGTAATGGGGTATCCACACGAAGGAGAAATCCGCCACTTTCCTCCGCGGAGCGTGCATCACGTGAGACCTACGTCATCCCTTTTTGACGCCTCGCGGTACCGTTTTTCTCCGTGGCGGAGGCGCGGAGGTTTCGTGCTGTCAGCCCGAAAGCTCTCCTGGTGCACACGGCGGATCCGGGGACGGAGTTTCCCGGGTTGTTGACGTCACGACATCCGTCCGCGGAGTTCTCCTTCATGCGGATACATGAAGGAGAACTCCGCGGTGTATCGTGACGATACAGGTGTATCCCCATGACGGACCAAATTGCTGTTTTGGTCCGCGGGCGGCGCATCACGTGACCTTACGTCACCGGTGTTTGAGGTCCGCCGGCGGTCCGCGGCCCTCGCTTCTGAGAAATGCAAGCGACTTTTCTCGCCGGACCCCTGCGGCGGACCGCTGCGTTTTTAGTATAATTGACGCGCTAA
Organism: Ixodes scapularis; assembly: GCF_016920785.2. Taxonomy (NCBI): domain Eukaryota; kingdom Metazoa; phylum Arthropoda; class Arachnida; order Ixodida; family Ixodidae; genus Ixodes; species Ixodes scapularis. The sequence goes on from NW_024609883.1 coordinate 76,574,755, forward strand.
GTCTGGCAACAAGCTGACTTTTGTTGTTTGGATTGGAATTCAAATCCAAAGTCGTTTTCTTTTGGTGCCGACTGTTGAAGACGAAGAAGACAAACCTTTTGTTGTGCGACGATGCAACTTTTTACTTCGTCGCGCTCATGCATGGAGCAATTCCCCGCTCTGTGGGACAATAGTCGCGACGACTACTCAAATAATCATCTAAAGATGTCCCTGTGGCAGAACATCTTGGCCCAAGGCGCGCCGGGAGCTGTAGAAACTGCTCCTCGCTGACGCGTTGAAGCCGACGGTACTCGTCGGGGTCCGAAACCAACAGCTCCGAAAAGAGTTGACTATGCAGACCACGATCTTCCCTGCACATGCAGGGCTTCATGCAGCACGCCCTTTTCGGTTCACTTAAGTCCTCCTCGTCCTCAATAGTCAACGCCAGGACCACAGCGGCCAAACGTCTCTTTCGTTCAACCTCTATCTTGGCTCCTCACAAATAGCCTCAAAGCAGCTCGCTGCATACGTTTGGCGGAGCTGTGAGGTCGAGGGTTAGACCAGCCAGTTCACCCTGTCGTCTGGTCTTTTGGTCCGCCGTGTGGATGCTCAATGCAGCCGGGCCGCCCCCGGGCCGCGCATCACGTGATCAATCGGTCCGCGGCTGTAGTGTTTAAAGAAAAGAAAGACGAAGCAGAAATTAGATGAAAAAGGAAGAAGACGATGAAAAGGCGTACAACTGAATCGGCGTTCCTTCATCTTACATTCAACTACACTACATACACTACATTTGGCGACGAGGTAAAGTGGATTTCAACTTACTGATCTTGCAGCGCATACTATGTGGACCTAGAAATGAGTCACGCAATGCTGCAGCCGCTTCCTTCGTTTCTTGAACGGCCTGGAAGACCCCTGGTTCCGTGGGACCAATGGCGCCGAATGTTCGAGAACGACCTTGACTGCGTCGAAGAGTCTTCCCTTATGCCGAAGCGAAAGAAGGCACTGCTGCTACATGCCTTAGGAACGGAAGGACAGCGAGTCTTCTTCACGTTGCCTCACGTCTCTGCTGCTTCCCCTAGCACAATTCCTACCGCAACCGCGTCCACGTCAAGTGTTACTACTACCACTGACGTGTACCAAGATGCTCTCGCGACTCTGGAGGCCCGCTACGCAGCGACGTACAACGTTATCACAGAACGCCGCAAGTTTCGCCAGCGTACACAAATTCCTGGTGAAACGATTGGCGAATTCCTCACGGCATTACGAGGACTTTCGCAGACCTGCAGCTTCGGCTCCGCATCGGACGAAGCGCTACGTGATCAACTGGTAGAGGGAGCTTCGATGACTCACGTTCGAGAACGACTCCTACTAGAAGGTTCTGCCCTTTCCCTCGAAAAGGCTTTGAACTTGGCCCGCAGCGTGGAACAGTCCAAGAAAGAAGTACAGGCATCCACTGACCCGCCTGCGGTCGTCCACAAACTACGAAAAACCAAGGGGAAGAGCTCAAAGTCCAAAATTCAGCCAGGCGTTGACGCACCAGCCAGACAGCAGAGAACATGCTACCGCTGTGGATCAGCAGATCGCTTAGCAAATGCTGCTACATGTCCCGCAAGGAGCAAGACTTGCACCAAATGCAGAAAACAAGGACATCTGAGCTCTGTTTGTCGGGGTACGGCGTCAACAATGGAGGTGGTGAGTTCTTTCACCACTACTTATGAAGACTTCAGTTCCCTTGAAAAGGAAAAAGAACGTGACCCAGTTACAAAAGTGCTGGAAGTTGGAGAAGTGCACAAAGCTGGAATCTATGTGACAATGCAAGTAGAACAACAAGATGTCAAGTTCCTACTTGACACTGGTTCTGCAGTTTCCATTCTCTCCCATGAAATCTACCAGAGCAAATTTGCGGACAAACATCTACTCCAACCAGCTGCAGTACAACTACAAAATTACTCAAGGCAGCTCATTCCGCTTCTTGGATGTTTCGTGGCAACAGTCACGTACAAAGGGTCCTCAGCATCACTTGTGCTTTACGTCGTCTCACAAGGATCAACATTGCTGGGACTGGACGGACTTTCCGCACTTCGACTTCGCATTGACGGATCTACCCTGCAGTGCATGGAGACCTCTACACCGATCTCTACGGACTTGAAATCTATCATCGACTCTACCTACGCTCACCTGTTCACACCAGGAATAGGCATGGCAAAAGGTTACGAGCATCTAGTCAAGGTGAAGAGAGACGTTCCTCCTGTTGCAGTAAAGCTCCGTCGACTGCCACTTACCATTCGTGAAGAAGTGTCTAAAGAGCTTCTGCGTTTACTCGATATGGACATTATCGAGCCAGTCACCGCATCTGAATGGGTATCACCCATTGTTGTTGTAAGAAAAAAAGACGGAAAGCTACGACTATGCGTGGATCTTCGTGCTCCCAACAAAGCAATTGTCGTCGACTGCTTTCCATTACCAAACACGGAAGAGCTACTCAACGCCTTGGATGGAGCCAAGGTATTCTCCAAGCTGGACTTAACAGCAGCTCACCACCAGGTTCTTTTGTCGCCTGAAAGCCATGACCTAACTGCTTTCATTACACACGAAGGCCTCTACCGCTACAAGAGAGTGTGCTTTGGCTTGGCATCTGCACCTTCAGCTTTCCAGAAGATGACGCACGACATTTTCGTAGGATGTTCGGGTGTCCTTTGCTATCTCGACGACATTATCATCTTTGGTGCTGACGAAGAGGACCATGCAAAGAACTTGACAAAAGTTCTGCAGCGCACCTCAGACACTGGCCTGAAGCTAAACGACAAGTGTGTTTTCGGAGTAACAGAATTGACATTCGTAGGACATACTATCACTTCTCAAGGTGTGACTCCTCTACAAGAAAACGTTCAAGCTATTCAAGATGCGCCTATACCAAAGGACCATCATTCCCTGCGCTCCTTTTTAGGACTTGCGGGATATTACGCAAGGTTCCTTCGCAACTACTCGGATGAAGTGGAACCACTAAGAGATCTTCTACGTGGCGAGAAGACATTCGTTTGGACGAACACAGCACAATGGTGCTTCGATAGAATCAAGCTGCTGATTGCCAACTGCAACGCGCTTGCCATGTTCAGTCCAGGATTGTCAGTTCTTGTCACAACGGATGCGTCTGGATACGGTATTGGCGCAGTGCTCCAGCAGGCCAACGGATCCGATCTGCAGACCGTTGCGTTTGCTTCAAGAACACTTTCACCGGCAGAGCGCAAATACTCTGTTGGGGAACGGGAAGCCCTCGCATGCGTTTGGGCACTAGAGCATTGGCACGTGTATCTCTGGGGAAGACCATTCACCCTCTGCACAGACCACCAAGCACTTACCACCCTACTGAGCTCTCAAGGCACGGGTCACCGTCCGCTCAGAATCGCTCGATGGACAGCACGTCTGCTCAACTATAACTTTGTAGTGCAATACAAGAAGGGCGAAGACAACGTCATCGCAGATGCACTTTCCCGATCGATGGTCGATCGATCGGGGTCGGCAGGTCGATGGATTGCTCCACGTAGGAGCAATCCATCGACCTCTGACAGCTCGGATCTCACTTGGTAGTAGGGTAACACTTCAGTAGTTACCTTGGTCTTAGATGGCCAGGTTGTAACGACGAAATGCTTGATTTTTTTAAGTACCGAGTCAGCGGCTGTAGCAGACTGCAGGTCGTTCTTCGAAATGGGTTGTTCAGTTATGACGGAGATAACTTCCTCTTCAATCAGGTCAGGAGACGCATCAGGTAATGGTATGATTGAAAGATTTAACCGAGTGCTGAAGGGGTTTATTCAGCTGGCTCTCCTTGAACAACGAAACCTCGAAGAAACACTGACCGAATATGTCGGAGTATACCGTGCAACACCACACTCAACTACGGGTGTGTCGCCCGCATTCCTGTTGCACAATCGGCATCCGCGGACCAAGCTGAATGTCGTCGGATGGTCATCAGAAAGCTTTTTCACGGAAGCCACCGGAGCAATGACGGAGCTGAGAGAGCGAATTAGAAGACAGCAGCTTGCTGCTCAAGAGTACGTAGACCAGAAGAGAGGCGCACGTACGCCAGCTTTTCAGCCAGGCGATTTCGTTCGCGTGAAGTTGCCAGGTCATCACGCCAAGGGGAGTTTGAGATACTCCAAGCCACGCAAGATACTGGAGCGTCGAGGATCGAATGCATTCGTGCTCGACGATTACAAGGTGTGGAATGCAAGCAAACTCTCAAAACTACCACAAGAAGTCCTGCCACGACTTACTTCGGGGACAGACAAAGGGCTGTCACCTGCCACTTCGTGGAATCCTCCACCAAACACGCCCCAGTCACACGAGTTTTCCCCGGCGGGAGACCGACCGGAATCGAGATCATTGTCAAATGGTACAGACACCCACCGACAAGAACTTCAACTCCAACCTCTTCGCAGGAGTTGCAGACAACGAAAACCTCCGGAAAGACTAGGAAGTTATGTGACATGAACATTGCCATATAGGCACTCGGGTTTTCGTTGACTCGACAACTTTGTTTATTTAGATGCTTCTTTTCTGCTTTGGTTGTTTTAGTATGTGCATTTCCTTTAAAAAACGGGGGAAATGTAGTGTTTAACGAAAAGAAAGACGAAGCAGAAATGAGATGAAAAAGGAAGAAGACGATGAAAAGGCGTACAACTGAATCGGCGTTCCTTCATCTTACATTCAACTACACTACATACACTACAGCGGCCCAGTCCGTCGTGTGGATACACCTGTAGCAGTGGGCCTGCTGAATGGGAGCCGCGGGCTGGGGTTCATTGGATGTACTGCGGCCACCCATGGGCCGGTTGGAAGACCTCTGTGGATCGAATCTGGCCCGCTGGTCGGAGTTTGGAGATCCGTACGCGGCGTTTAAGCCACAATAAAGAGTTAATTTTCGAAGTCGCTTTCATAGCAGTAAGCTCATTTAACTTTATTTCAAAATAAGATACTGGTTTTCCCCGTGAAAGTTTTTGAAAGGGATCACTGCCGACTAATAGATGGAGCAAGTCCACATTGGACGTGAAAGTTGGGATTGACAGCCCTTAAAAAAATGATCCTTTATTTTCGAAACCCAAACTGTCGGCTAGTTATATTTTTGATCTAAATAAAAGAATCGGGAGCAATTATTTTGCGAGCATCTGTTCAGCTGTCATAACTTAAAGGTTTTGTTTATTTTTCTTTATAGCGGGATATTTCTCTGGTAATGACAACTTAGAATAGATCGCGAAGTCCATCTCGACCCAGGCACCACATCAGTGTTGTGCCTACATTGGACCAACAATGGCAAAACTGGCTCCAGAGGTTGGTCAGAGATCGGCATTCTGGCCAAGTACAACTTCTTCCATTGTTGGCCCAGCCATCAGCACCAACGTTGGGCCATCGTTCCACCAAAGTTCCAGCCATCATTGGCACCAACGTTGGGCCGTCGCTCAACCAATGTTCCAGCCATCATCGGCACCAACGTTAGGCCATCGTTCAACCAATGTTCCAGCCATCATTGGCCCCGATGTAAGGCCATCCTTTAACCAACTATCGAGCCATCATTGGCACCTTTGTTGGGCCTTTGTTGAACCAATATTTCAGCCATCATTGGAATCCACACTATGTCAATTTTGGCTTTCACACTCATTCAATGGATATGCCATCACTGGCATACAAGTTCATTCATTGAATAGACCGATATTGGCAGTCGAGCTAATTCATTGGCATGTCCCAAAGTTAATGCCATACATTTTTAATGCTGGCTATGCAATGATGACATTGCGTTTAAATCCTGGTTATTGCAACAGTCGGTTTTAAGAACCCCTGGCCTGTTTTGCATTAGTAGCCCGCTGAAAGAGACTAGGAAGGAGGTTCAGCGGGGAGCCTATGCCTGGTTCTGGGGAGGGTCCTGGGGAGGATCCTGGGGCGAGTCCTGGGGCTGGAGAGCCATTACGGCTTCCGAACGCCTCTTCCTGCCGATTCCCCTGTCGCAAAAAAACCCTGGCAGCCACTTCAGCGTCATTTTTTAAGCTGTCGATTCTTCAATTTTTATCTTCGCACTAATGGCATGCATCTACCAAAAAATCAGAAGGTCGAAGATCAACGCTTTAAAACCCACATTGGTGTTAGTAACGCACACTCCCAAGCAGCACATTGTGAATGGGCCAAGGCTCTACATAAGTTTATTTGTTTACCTGTAGGATCGCGATGTTCTGAAGATCTTGGCTCACAATGGACAAAAAGTTCTTCCGCAACCTCAAGCAAGTCGTTGTGAAGTCAAGGAAGACTGGCATCCATTAGCTTTTTTTGAACTATGTAACTGAATATATCATGCACAAGCAAATTAACAGACGCGATCAAGCCGCAAAAGGGAGTGCTGGCTCACTTGCTCTAGCAGAAGCCTGGCCGCGGCATCCCTCCGCTGACAAATGCTTGCTGAAATGAATCCCACTCGAGCTTGCATCTGGCACCCCTCTGAATTATTCGTTATCTCTGAAAGTGTATCGTCTGGAAGGTTGGATATCTGAAACTTATTTAAAATGTCCCGTACTGAATTAACCTATTTAATACACGAAGGAAACGTGTAAAGAAAAAGTACCCACGCATTAGTTTGTAAACAGGCACGAAAACAGACACAAAATATTCTCTTCAAATTTCGTAGAAGTTTATTATACACAGGATGTTCCGTAGAGAAGTACGAACGTGCAAGCGATCTGCGAACTGTAACGAGGTACTGCTAAGCTTTTATACTACTGAAAAGATTGCAAAACAAACAGAACCGGGGTAATTCTAGGCCACACTGTCTGTTCTCCCAGCAGGTGAACCCCGAAATTCTCCTGACATACGCCTATCATTGGCAGTGGCAAGCAGTTCATCGAATGACGTTTCATTGGCAGATCGCTTTATTGACACGCTGTTTCATCAGCAGATTGTTTTACAAAATAATATGGTTAGCTTTTTTTCTTTTCTGGTGCCGAGTTACCCCAAATTGTCGCAGCAAATGGCATGAAGGGCGGGACGCGTGGGTTAACATTCTTGTACTGAGCCGTTGCAGAACGTCGCCGCGAAGGTGCATGGACGGGTGTGCCGGGCCGTGTCACACCCGCAAAAAAAAGGAGTAAATATTCTGCCGCCGAAATAATAGCCTGGGGAAACAAAAGCCGGCAGTTACCCCCTATTGTGTCTCGTATAAAACTAATTGTGAAAACAACTATTTGAAGCTGTAGAGTAATTCCCTGGTAAGGTGTACCTCTTTTATGCGGGGGCACCCTGGTTTAATCGTCAATGTGGGATCACATTTTTTTTTTCTAGGCATAGGGCGATACCCACGGCATTTGTTTTTTACGATTAACACTGAAAAAAAATTAATGCTGTCAACGAAACTTCGCTCAATTAATTAGTAGGAGACTCCCTTTCGGGGGGTGAATGGAGGACAGCGAGGCTTGGGCCGCCGGCGGGCCGCTGGGAGACGGCGTGCACAAGTGGGACAATTGGGTTAATATTTTGCTAATGAGCAGCAGCAGGCTGTGATACACGGGCCGTCCGAAGCTGTCGGAATTTCTTTTCCCCGGGCTATGTCCTTCATTCACCCCGGAAAAGGGCGCAGTCCCATACCATTTAATTCAACGAAGTTTCGTCCAAAGCAATCGTTTTTTTTTTTCAGTGTCAATCATAAAACACATGTTATAAATATCGTCAAGTGCTTAAACAAACGTTCTAGAAAAAAATGAGACCACACTGGTGCATTGAATCAGGGTCCCGCTGTGTGTGAGACAGCCACCTTATCAGTGAGCCACTCTACAGCTTCAGATAGCCGTTTTCACAATTCGTTTTATACGAGACCCAATAGGGGAACACTGCCGGCATTCGTTTCCGGGCTGCCGGCAGAATATCCACTTTCGCGAAAAAAGTTCCCCGTAGCGTGCGATTCGCGTAGCGAGTGTCGGTGATATGTTAGTGTCGACGAAACGCGACCGTGAAACGTGTGTCCATGAAAAGTTTTCTATGAAACGTGTTTCCACGAACAGCCGGGAGAACAAGAAAGTTAGTATTCTACCGGGCGTTGCATGATATCAGGCAGCTAATGGGAGGTGACTCTCAGTATAATTTCGGAAAAATTATTGCCTCGGCTGCCGGGAGAAAAGACACTGCGTAATTCTAGAGATAATGTGGAAGAGTACCCGGAGAACAGCGGTCACTCTTTGCCAACAAGCGGTTACAGTGCACTTACCAAAAAATTAGCGGACTTGAGAGATCGCTTGTTGCCGACATACGTCTAGGACTTTTCAAACACTGAGCCACACAGGCCGCAGATAACAGTTCAGTCAGGGCTAGGGAAAGGAATGTTGGTAGGGGGAAGCAGAGGGGTTGCTGGAGAGGTGAGAAGGAAACATTCCCCTCCCTCCAGCATTTCGCCTGCATCCTGCTTCTTCAGGATCCCCAGGCGGGTGCGCCCACAAAAGGCTCATCTTCGAGGGTCATCCGAACAATGAGCATAGCGAGAGGATTTGTTTGTGAATACTTTTGTAAATTCGTCCCAAAGTTGATAGTGCAGTGAATGCTATGTGAATAGTCTACCAAGCAGTGCCCTTCAGGTAGGTGTCGTGCTCTGCCTTGTAACCCACTTGGAGACTATAGTCACGTGACCGCAACCGGAGACACGCATGGCCTAAAATACGCATGGTGCCTACTCTGCTGTCAATACCGAGTGAACAGGACAGCAGCACGCAGGCTACTCGGCGACAACTTTTCTTGGCAGTGCAGTGGAAGGCACAGCCCGCGCTCCCTCTCCCTTTGTGAGCGTTGAATAAAGCTGTGCGCAGACTCTCCTCCTTTCCACTACATTGTCAAGAAAAGTTCTCGCCGAGACAGTTTTTTGAGTCCCAAAGTAACTGCACTTCCCAAATGTTAAACAAAAATGAGAGGTATGACGACCCTATGTCTTACGCCGTAAAACCCACACCTGAACTAAAATGCAAACATAGCCCCGTCTTCTTTCTGCACACGATATCCCCAAATAAACTGAAATTACGAAGAAAGAAATATTACTCAGAAATAGGCCGTGCCGTATATTTCGCAGCACGCTGATAACATATTTTTTGTTTCGCGAAAATTGTGTGCATGTAACAAAAATTATACCATTTCTTAAACCATGTATTTATTAATGTAACACGGATGTAAAGATTCCCAAAGCTGAAGATAAAAAAAAACGTGAATCTAACAGAACGATGACAACAAATGGAGGGGTTCAGGGCTCGAAAGTGCTAACGACTTATCGTATTGCAGAGTAATAAAAAAAAGAAATATATCTGCAATAGCGTCTGCGTATTTGTGGAATTTGCAGAACAGTGAGATAATAGGACGTCCCTAAGGTGGCGCAAAATTCACGATTAAGCATTAAAGATTTGTTTCGGGTGTTAAAAATAATTTTTAATGTATATTTCGTCGTTCTCGACGTGGGCCTCGACGGACATAGCGCCGCTGCTTGCGTTTCTGTCAAGGTGAGAACTAATTTTTACACGTCGTAACGACACTATATCGCGCTATAGGCTCGTATATTTGGGCCACATGCAGCCTTGAGCGAGCTGGTTCAAATGTCGGTACAAGACAGCAACGGCGTACCCAACGCGGCATGAGAACCGACTGGGCCTCGATCTGGCCGACCGCGATCGCTCTGCTGAAATATGAGCGTGGGAATTTCGAGCACCGTTAACTCACTGGTGTTACAAGAGGCTGCTTTGTCGTTGAGACTTTGCAAAGGCCTGCGGAGCCCTTTCAGTGCTTGGCGCATCTCTCGCGCAGCATCGTAACCTTTTTGGCGCCTGATAGGCCAACAGAGCCGCGAAATACGTAAACCGTTGCGACGATGCGTGATGTTGAAAAATAAACAGAGAAAATTTATCTCGCAGGCTTTTCCAGTTTCAGATCTGGCGATTTGAGACATAAATGCTGTAAATGTCTTAGAGGGATCAACTTGTTGACAGTATTTTTGCGTTCATTTGGCTCGCACTCTACACTAATGAACTGATCTTTTGATTTTCGAGGCTTGAACTTTTCTAGAGAGCTTCGTGAGAACGCCAGTCGTTTCACACCAGCTCGGAGCACGTGGAGCGAAAGCTCGCGCTGCAGAACCCAGGGATCCTGGGCTCAATCGCCACCCCTGCTCGTTTCAATCTGGATGAGCACCGTACTGGCGTGCGGTTGTATATCACTTCTGCACGTTAAACACCCCAGGCTAGCGGTTGTACTGCATTGACTAAATTGCTCATCTACAGCGAGTTACTCGTGGCAACTTTGAAATGGCTGATCAACTATATGCTCTATAAATATCCCCCCAACCCCAATTATTAAGACAAGCTAAAACTGCGTGTGGCAGAAGCTTTTGCTGTATGAGCCCCAAGCTGCAATACCGGAGGTGGAAAGCCTTGGTAGCTAGGAAAGATTGCATGTTCTAGCGTTACTGAAAAATATACTGGTTAAAGTTTATATTTAATTAAAGACATAGTTAAAATGGGGAGATTGTAGGCTGTACCATATGGTTGTGCAGGAAAATATATCGTGTTGGTTCGGATGTTAGTGGACGTTAAAGACCCTAGGCTAGCAGGGGTACTGCACTGGCTACATTTCTCACCTACAGCTGAGACACTTGATGCCCGCTGAGCCTAAATTCTGGCTGCCTAAACACACACACACACACAACATAATTATTTTAGGGCTACAAAGTGATGTGACTGATAACTGTGTACATATTGCACAACATGGCAGATGAGAAATATAGTGAAACTAATTTCTGGCGAAGGGGATCCAGCCAGGAAGAGGAAGGGCGAACCAACCGGGAGCGAGCAGCTAGTCGCAAGGGTTGAACAACCGAGTCTGGCGTGTTCCGTGCAAGTCGACTCCGACGATCATCCAGATGAGTGTTTGAGCGACTACCAGACAAACTCTGTAATGACCCGAGGCCCTTGCGGGAATTCTCGGCAGCGGCCCAGGGCACCTGAAGACGAAAAGCTGGAATGATAATTCACCCGCAGGAGCAACTCTTGGCAGTGACTTGAAGGGACCCACCCAACTATTTTCACTTCTGGCAGGTGCCTGAGGCATGGCCATTTTAAGATTGGTCGGTGCCCGCAAGACGTTGAATCCAGCACCTGGATTCGATGACCAAGCAGATGAAGAACTTCGCCAGAGCTTCGGGAGGGTGACAAGACCCGGAAAATAAGTTTACAGAAACTGAGTAGGATTCAAGTTCATTTGCACATTTGTATATATTTTTACCGATTTCTAAATACACTTTCTTTAATCCTACAACGGTCCAGCAAACTCTTTTTTTTTTCATTTGATACGGTGACTGGACGACATTGTTCATTTTGAGAGACTGCGTCATGACTGTGAAGGCCTAGGTAAGGCCTAGGTTGGTTGAAATATTCAAACGAGGTTGCACAGTTTGAGGAGGTATTGAGTCAACCCGCATTATTTTAGAAACAAATTTTGAGTTGCAGATTTTGTGATTCTTTACAAGTGCATGACAAAGCTTCGATAAGCGTCCCTAAGGTGTGACTATCTTATATTTCGCATATAACCGTGTTAAGGTCCTTCGCAAGCGAACCTGTGCGACTCCGCGGTACTCCTGCCAGTCAAATTTGGTGTTGCAGTCTCCCGCGGTGTGGAACCCTTCAGATATGTCTCGGAGTTGAGCGAGGTTGGCTGCTATCATAGGCAGTTTCCCGGATGTGCGCTACTCGCTGCCCAGCACCAGTCTAAACAACTGTTTTTGTGGGACTGGTTCAGTTGGTCTGGCATTGTGCGTACCTTTCGAACACGACATTTAACGTTATAAATGCAAACAAGTCTATCGTCTTTTCTCCAGCTAGGCTTAAAGGCTTCACTAGTTCGGCGTACAATACAAACAGTATCGCCTACATCAAACTGGCACTGGCATTCTTGAGTACGACGTCTTTCATTGCACGGAGATGCTCAAGACTATAAAAACACAATGACATGAACTAGAAACCACAAACCTTTGGAAGTGTGCGAGATAAAACCCGCGCGCACATCAGCGTAAACACGTCGGTCCGTGTCGTCTGGGCAGTGCAATCGCATCTTTGGACGTTATTTAACGCTAGCGCAACGAGTTTTGTTCCTAATTAAATGCATCGCCAACTATTTTAACCATTCTTGCACCCCGCGCAAGTGCCTATTACAGCAAATTTGTAATTAAAACAAAACATAAATAGAAAGGGCTGCTGCCGCTAAAGGAAACAGCCAGTGACGTTATAGTCACCTGGACCAATAGGAGCTGACATGCATTTGTTTTGTTTCTTTTTGTTTTTTCCTTAGCTCCACCCCCCTGTAATGGGTAGGATTTCGAAATACGCGCACGGGCATTAGTTGATCGAGAGCCACACGAAGCGCGAGTGCGATACCTCCTAGCCGCTGTCGACAGAGGGTGTCGGAGCGATTCGTTGTCGCTTACGGAAAGTGGGCGTTGTGTTCAATAAAGACAGCATGCCAGTGTTTGTAAAGCTATCACTTTTTTTATAAACGCTTCTTATGCCATGAAAATCCGACCGGCATTAAGCAGGCCTAGCGAGGCTCCGGCGACAATCTTGGCTGCTCAGCCTCCAGCGGTTTCGGCCTTACTCGTATTACTTGCGGTGCTGGCGCTTTGAAATAGAGATCTTTGGAAAGTTTTTTGCGCCTACAGTAGACACCAAATGCGCGTGCGAGCCGTATGCTCTCGCTCCGGCTAGAAGCCGCGTACGGATCGCCAAGCGTTTTAATTATATCGCCTGTCGCATGCTGATGGCCGCCATATTGTTTTTAGGGCGTTAGCAGTTACTCGGTTTTATTCACCTCCGGCGGCTAAAACCCCTACACGAATAAAGGCGATAGACAGAGGAGGAACCATTTGCACGAATAAGGGTATTAAAAATTTAACTGTGTGGTAAATACGCCAAAAACGCAGGGAGAAAGAAAGAAGCCTTGATAGATCTGATCAATTTTGACACATGGTTGAAAAAACGTGGAGACCGTGGGTAAACGACACAACACTAAAAACTCTCAACAGACTTTTTAGTGTTGTGTCGTTTACCCGCAGTCTCGAGATTTTTTCAACCATGTGCAATGTACACCAGCTCGTTTTCGCCCTTAAATTTTGTGCACTAGTTTGACACCTCGTCGCCAGTTTGTTGTATATCTAAGGCCATGGAGTAATCGTAGTCGTTACGAATAAGCATATAGTACATATAGAAACAACTACTGCATTTACGATCGGGCAGAGCAGTATATGTAGAGAGTTTGGCCATTCGTTGGGAAGTATAGGAGACAAATGAGGAGGCGCATTGGCCGAAAGCGGGCTGGGCGGGTCACAGAGCGTCTTTACAAGTTGGAATGTGGCCAGCTAGAAGCCGGAAAGAATACCGTGGCGGTGGTCGCGAAAAGCAAGCCTAATAAGTCCGCCGGAGAAACTCTCGGTGACTGAAAATATCGTGAACGTGATGTTTCGATCACGGTCATTAAAAAATCGCGGTGGAAGAGTGCTGCTAGCGGAACGATCGACATAATCCGTACGCCAAGCGCCGAGGGCCGGGAATCTGCCGTCCAAGCGGCCGTCCAAGTGGTCGCACTCTGTCCGAGCAAAACAGAGTCGAGCGGCACATTTCTTTCTTACATCTTTCTGCATGATCATGATCGAAACATCACGAGCTCTCTATTCTCAACCATGGAGGGCTACCACCTTTACGTGCTTATTAACACCATATACCAATATATACATTTGATTGAAACAGTTTCTCCCTATACCACCGCTAGGATATTCTTTTATGCTTCTTGTTGGCCAAGAAAGCATGTCAAGCCCACTTTCTACGTCTCTTGCACGCCCTGGCTCTGCCCGCGCCTTCCATTGACCAAACTTTCTGTATACATGGCTCTTAATCAGGGTAATTCCGGTATTGGCAGACTGCACCGTTCGGCTGGCTAGCTTGCTCGCCTCGGTCAGTTTGAACTTGCTTCTACCTCATCGTTTTGCGTACCTACTCTTGGACTCTATAAAAACGCCCCCCCCCCCCCCCCCCCCCATCCGAAACATCACGACACGTCATTGTTTCTAAGGTGTACAAAAAGTGGCTGCGAAAACCACAATTGTTGGTTGTCTATGAATTGCAGTAGCATTTGTCATGAGGCTCACGACGCAGCTCACTGTGAATACAACAATGCAAATTTTGACTGAACACTTTATTTTACGGCTGGTTTAGGATTGAATCATTGACGTCAGCGTGACTGTAGTGCGCCACTTGGAAATTGAGCGATTGCTTCGCCTTTGTGTAAAGGTTGTCGGCACCCTGGCTGCTTCCCAGCCCAGTTGCCCGTCTGCGAGGCAAAGGTGCCGAACTTATCTCGCGTGCGGCGACGTCACGCAAGCCATGCGCGCATCGGATGCGCCGCCTTGATAAGGCAGATCACAGACGGCGCACGGGGAATCGCTGCCTGGACTCAGGCGCCTCTGGTAACCATGTTAATCGTCTCGTCCATCTCCCATTAGATGTAGTTGCTTGTTGTTGAAACCGTTGGCTCTGTGTTATTCCTCCGGGTCGGGTATGCAGCAAGGCAAGCCGACAACAAGGTTTAAGCTTTCGTCTCTGTGTGATCGCTTAATGATCAAGCTGTTTGCCGACCATCATTGCAACCTCGTGTGCCTTTCTTGTCCTGTCTATCTGTAATCCTTTAATGTTGAATCTAGTGCCACCAAAAACTACGCTTCAGAGTAAGGGTACTTGTCCATATTGTGGCTTAAAATCATGGCTGCCAATTTTCTAAAGCTTTGTCTGAAATCCCAGAAAACGTATTTCTGTCCTCCTCAAATGTTTTAACAGCTCGTGACAAAGCAAAGAAATATTACAGGAGCTTCCTCACACCGAATGTAATGCTAAGGAAGCCGCACTTTTCAATCACGAAAATCGGCAGTTGCGTCTGCTGTGCACAAGCACCAAGATTGTGGCGGCCTCATCAATGCAGAGGTAGAGTGGTCGGGGAAGGGAGTGCCGATACTCTAAGCGCTGCTCATTTAGTGGCTCTAGTTTAAGCTGTTTCACCACCATCGTACACCATGCACCAGCTAGCTCAACTGAAACCGATAATTGCCTCTTAGCTTGGGTGAAAATGTGAATGTGTGCATACTACCGCTTGTCTAGGCTTGTCATCCTCGACGTTGTCCTGTAGAACGACGTCCAGGAAGACGTCGTGGAGAACCTCTAGGGCGATCTCAAGGACGACCTTTAAGACCACCTGAAGGACGCCGTCTAGGACGACATCAAGGACAACGTCTAGCACGGCGTCAAGGACGACGTCTAGTACGACATCTAGGACAACCTCTCGGGCGATCTCAAGGACGATGACTGAAACGACCTCTGGGACGACCTCTGGGCCGATCTCAAGGACGACCTCGAGGACGACCTGTAGAACGACGCGCAGCGCCTGCGAATACGGATGTGCTGCCTATGCGGAAAGCAGCGCCGCCACGAGGCGCCTCCGCATATGGCGGCTCACGCGCGCGCCGCTCATAGGCACAGCGCTTCAAGATCAAAGATCGTATCGCGAAAACCGGATGACGTAGCTACAGAATGCTATCACATTAAAAATGATGCGTGGCATGATAATTATCACCTCGTTTTGTAAGAAATTGTAAGAAAATCTTTTTTGGCTACAGTTCTGTTTTTTTATCATATTACAAAAACCGAGTTTTTCGTTGAAGTATTTGGCATCGGCCTGGATACTTGACTGCTTCATGACTCGTAGGCGCATACTCCTCGGATGCATATCTGAAAAACAATGCATCGATTTAACTTGCACAACTTAATTATTCACGTTTATGTTCACAATGACCGGCTTTAATTCTAAGCTGGACAGACAAATGTAATGCTTAGCTTCTTACTTTTTTTGTTTGTGCATAATTTATATCCTCTCACGGGGAGGTTTGATCTCTGTATTTCATGTTCATTTTTTGCTGAATTATTCGATGCAGAACGAGCCACTCCTTTAATATATTATTGATATTTTTAGGCGTACTAAGACAACTCGGGCATCGCTGGCTTTACGCCAATTGCGTGGTCCAAATCGTCTGCCTGCCAAAATATCCGCTAAATTTCTTAAGTTTAATTTGCTCCTACTATTACCATCGGCCAAGTCTTCCTCTAAGTCTAACCTACCGTCTTTCTTCCGGAAAATCCTACTTCCTTTTTGGCAATTATCGTGTTATGTCTTGGAATCGTTCTGAGCGTACATTGTTTATAAAAGAAGCTCTAATCTGCTAATTCGAGCAGTCGCCCATAGGTTAATTGCTTACCCATGATGCGAATGCACCTTTTTAATGCTAAATTTATTTCAATGCGGGCGAGGTTAAGATTTCTGTCACGTCACCGAATCCGTACCATATGCAGTTGTCTCCTAATTTTTGCGGGCTAGCAACTCGTAAGTTTAAGGTTGGACAGTTTCCTGATACATATCAATTTGGAGAGTATTCTTCTACTACGTTTTATATTTGTATTTCTGCGTCGCGGTACAATGTGTCCATCTCTATTTTCTATATCTTCATTAAAATACATATTCGGATGTATTCCTGGTATCATGATACTATGAATTTCCGACCGTTGCCCTATAAACAGATGCTCAAGCAAAGCCTAGGGTCTTAAACTAGACCTTCAAGCAGACCGCCTTACGCACGTTCACCAATCGTTTCGTTTCGCTCCACTCCGAAAAAAAAAAGAAATTAAAAATGAGGGAATTCAAGGCTCTGATATTCTCCGTTGTTGAGCTCAGCGCACGCAGCGTAGCCCAAATTGTAGACCTTTGATTAGCCGGCGAGCTGGAACTCGATATCTGTGGCCAATCAGTAGCTGTGTGCTCTGCGCTACGCAGTGTTTGCTACGCTCGACGTCGGAGTATAACAGAGCCTTTAGGAGACCTTACTCTAGAGCTCTGTTTGCTATAGAAGAAACTCGTCTCGTCACTTCATAGTATGAATTAAGCCCGCGCCCGCTGCTTTCCGCGGTGTACGTTTTACTTAGAGAGTTTTAGCAGATCGTACACAGTCGAGAGCGGGTCCAGCAGAGCTCTAGCGTTCGATCAACTATAATTTGTTCACCCTTAAGCGGAGACGAGAAGCTCCGCCTTCAGCATAAGCTCGGTGGCTTTCGCAGTTCTTTGGTTGCGCGGGCCTGCGCATTCATACTTGCTTTAGCAAGGGCATAAAGCTCACACTGAGGGCGGACCTTCTAGCGTCAACTTGAGGGTGACCGGAATATAAGATTCCGTAAAATAAAGATTTAGTAGATCGAACGCTGTGGAAAGCGGGAATGCTTCGACGAAAGGGCATGAGCTCCCGCGATAAGAGTGTAGTACCTCTATATTCCGTACACCCTTAAGCTGAGACGGTAGGCAATACCACAACCACGAGAGCTCGAGGTCGCTGCTTTGAAGCCTTCTTCCGGAGAAGGAACACTCGCGCTATAAATGCATGTATCAAAGCCAGGAGCGGGGTCTACCTCTCACTTGTACTTTCGGCTACAGTCTCAGCTTAATTGCGAACGGAGTATAGAATGCAGTCTTCTAAAAGTACGTAATCTCAGGTTCGAGCTTCCGCCAAGCCTCGTTGGAACCGTCAGGGGTTATCCAGACGACCCCTTCCCGCTCCCAGCGTCGACCGCCGCACCGACGCGTCCGAATTCAACTAGCGTTGCCAGGTTAAATTCAGCAGTCGGTATTCGCATTATGGTGTCAGCTGTTTCTGGCTTCAGACTGTACCTTAATGTGTGAATTCACTCAGCTGACACTTCGTTGCAATGGTTACGCTGACCATAGCAGACGAACTTAATGATGCGAAGGACACGGTGGGGTGGCCAGGTGAGGTGCGTGCAGAGTCTTTCGCCGAGCTTTGCAAGGGCGCAGCGTGAACAAAAATAGTTAAAAAAATGACGTAACGCGCATGGCTGACTTTTTATCCTCTAATATCTTGACCAGTTTTACACAAGAAGAAAGAAAAAAACAAACAAAGAAACGTGTTTTTTCTTGCAGAGAAAGGGTAAAAGCACAGGCGAGATGGTGAAGAACTTCCATCGTAAACCGGAGACACGGAAAAATAAAAAAAACGGACAAAACAACAACAAGTCTCAAACACAGCTTCTAGTTTATTTGAACACCTCCGCTCTTATACATACACCACAACCCTCCTCTGCAAAGGTCGAAACACCTCCTCTCCACTCCATCAACGACAGCTCAAACTGAACCAATGACACATGCTACCTCCCTTCCTTTCATACCAACCAAAACTGACCCAGACGACCTCCTTTCAAATCCATGATAACAGTCACTCAAACAACAAACCCTCCTAACGTTGAAAACAACCCTCCCCCCCCCCCCCCCCCCAAAAAAAAAAAAGTTACTTTTTTTTTGCATTTTGGAAAAAAAAATGCTTTCAACCGGAACGTGGGGCTGAATAACCGATGTGCCCACTTTTCAGCCTTTCAATCGCTTGCCTTGGTTCTACTTCTATAGTAACTTTTGACATTACTTGAATATTTATGTATGCTATGACTCCGTGAGTTATTTTGGTAAAGGATCGAAAGGCATGTGACGGCAAAAGGGCTCTGGGACGTTGCATTTTCACGTACTTCCCTCCGGCATTCCGTTTGGCCCACTGCAGTCAATCATTTGACTCTTCATCGTGTTTTGACGAAAATACCTTTAAACATACCATCTACACTCGCTAACCTCAGACAGATGTGGATATAAGCAATTCATGTTTGTAAAACCCCTGCGAGACGAACTGTACCTCAAAATGCTTGGCAAACCCAGCAGGAGAGTAATTGCTATTTTAAGCACATGCTTTAAAACGTTTACACGGAATCTGTTCAGGGGCTTGGATCACCGTAGAAGGCGGGAATAAAAGCTATCGAAACCGCCACAAAAACATGATGGACGAAATTCAGGAGAAATTAACTTTCTCCTGAGATTAAATCGCCTATTTTTTATAATTATTATCTCCTGAAATGACAACAAAGATGCAAAGAAATGTTGATAGGAGAGAAAGCAATCCCGAACATCACCTGACGAGAATCGAACCCAAGACACAAAAATTTCAAACCATATACACTCAACCATCGCGCCGAGAAGAGACTTCTGAAAGCGAATCCGTCACGTCGCTACAACTTTTTTTTTTTTTGTTTATTGATTTTGCCACAACAATACAGACTCATAAGAGGTGCTACGTGAAGAAAGGCTCCTCATCTCTCACGCGCTGGGAAGAAAGAACATTGGAGCTCAGTTCCGTCTTCCTCGGCGTCTGGCTTCCCGCCCGGCGACTTTGCCACGCGCTATTTGAGCCATTGTTTGTTATTATTGCAAAGGACAGACCGCATAGGGCAATTTACAATAGGAATGCACTGCAGGTTCTTGCAGGGCGGCAAGCCAAGAGTTGGAAAAGTGTGAGTAATCGCGTGACAATATCACATGACAGTCTCGCGTGATTTGATGTCACGGAAAGTTTTCAAAAAAGCCGCAGAAGTGTGGGGAAGCTAGCAAATCCAACGTGTTCTGGGATACCGACTTCACCCGTAGGATCAAGGTAAATCAAGCATATCCGTTTCTAGTAGGAATTTAGGCATTCGCAAGCAGCGACAAATGCGCTATAGCAAGAGGGGCATGCTTCGTGTAGTACTTGACAAAAATGATGGTGCATGTCTCAGCTAAGATATGAAGACGCCGAGTTTATTTTCGTTCCAATTAACTTTACACTTTCCGTGGCATACGACATAGACATTAAGACGAACTTCGCTTCAGGGTGACCAGATGGAACCCCAAAGTTTCATGGCCGTGATTAAAATTCTGGATTTAATGGTAGGGCATAAAAGAAATGAAGTTTGGGCTTCTGACTCACCCCGCCAACATTGCTGCATGGTTCTCTGTTTGTTAGCTGTAGTAAAGAAGACCCTCCACCATGTCTCAAGACAGGACCGAGGTAGCAGAAAACGGAGCAGTGAGATAAGTGAACTGAAAGCTAGAAAGAAAAATGTTCTTTAGCTTACAAAGGACACAATATATGAAATCGAATGTTTAGTGTTTCTTAAATTGTTGTTTTTTATACTCACAATATCCCTCGTGTAGTGATGGTGGTAACAAAGCTCCTTCAATTTTTCAAAGAATTCTCCTTTATTCCCCACGAAGCTTGGAAGGTCTTCCGCTTTCACCGCACCGTTTACCACGTCAGCTGGAACAACAATGGTAAAGCTGTCTTGTGCATTTAATAAGAATTACGCCTCAGAACCACGGTAGTCAATCATAATCAGTGGGTGAGAACATTATCGGCTGAATCGAGTGGTATACTAAGCACATTTCCAATCTGCATAGGTATTTGACGACGGTAGCAAATATATCGTGTTTGAAACGCCGAAAAGGCTTGCTTGCTATCCACTTTTTCGTCCGTTGTCTCCGGCTTTTTTATTTTTTTTTTTTTTGACTCTATCCTCGTTCTAGAGTCGGCCGTAAAAATCGGCGACTGCGCGTAGCAATATAGACCTTTCATCGAAGGCCTATTTCTCCCGTGGATTTGATTTCGTAAAATTGCAGGGCGTATATCCCTTTCTGTAAAGGATAGAGCCTAAAAACTTCCCAGGGTCAACGGTGGACGGCGATGCAAACGACCGAGTCGAGTGGCGGGGTGCTTTGGCGCGCGAATTGATGGATGCATCGGAAGCAGCGTGAAAGATGCAGCCGAGCAGGTAAAGAAAGCAGACGACATGCTGAGGACATCCGTCGGTACTAAGTGCGCCATCGTTATGCAACCATGTTTTTTTTGTTTTTTTTTTTTTTTTTACTTGAAGTTTTGAGATCATTGCTCGAATTTATTTTTAAATCAATGGTGCATTACAAAGAGATTACGTTCATTTCAATACACCACGGTATTCGCCGGCAGTCTGAATATGTATTTTTAAAGCAATCCGGAACCAGAGCCGTTTATGTAGAACTTGGTCATTATGTGGTGAGAATGGGGCGAAAATAAGGGAACGCCTTTGGCTGAAATTGTTTCAGTGACTTTGGTGTGATGATTGACAGCTTTTGTGACCAACCACAAGCCACAAATATTCTCTTAGTGGAGGCAATGAGCTTAACAAATACCCTCCAATCACAATTTCCAGCTAAGGATGTATTCAAGTATTTTAATTAGGCACGCCAGACATGAATTCGCGACTCTTCGTAACTGAAAGGGCAACGCACGTAGCTGTGTCGTCGCGGCGACACTCAGAACTCACTCAAATCTTTATTTTAATTGCTGTAAGAAACGTTCATTTACATATTTACAAACTGACTGGCGCGCAGGCCACACCGAGAGATTCTACATTATGCTTATCTAAACGTGGATGCGGGGCGTCCCTAGTATGACCCAGCTCTACTCACTATGAAAAACCTATGTTGCCATCGTCGCAGGAATTCCTGCTCTCCAAGAGTCCACAGTTCATTCTCTCAGTAGTCCAATATCTACTCGTGCAACATGGGAAGTATTGGGAACATGGGTATCAAACGGGGACGCTGAATCTTGGCCCTACATCTGTACTTCCACAGGACTCGGCGTACTAGTACCACAACCAGTTTCTCAAAGCGATTGTGTGTACACCTTTGGAAATGGGTGCACATCTCAAACAGTTTAGACACAAGAGTGACGAACGTACACGCGACTACGCAAGTGGTGAAAACATGCTTATTTGTCCCTGGCCAAGTACAGTGGGGAAGATGCCTGTCGCGGTAACGCCATAATGTTACAACCTATCCCTGGTGGAGAGCATTCCATACTCATGCTTCCAGCCAGTGTCGGCAGCGTCGGCTGGTACGTCTGCGGTAAACATGGGATCCCAAATTACGTGGGAACTTCTTGTTTGGTGTAGGAAAAATAGGTCGGCCGCACAAAGTGTTTCTCACATTAACGACGCGGAACTCTCCTGAACGTATACAGTGGGACACTTTTCAGTCAACCGAAGCTATTATCGCGCCGACAGAAACATAATAAAAAGAGGGACTATCCCCGGCAGGACACAGGTCGCCAAGCACCTGGTCGCGTGCCACGTCACAGGTGCCGTCAGACGTGACGTCACAAGGGTAAGTTTAGCGGAAACATTTTCCGCCAGGATTAGGGGAAAAATTTCCCCGCCAAATTTAGCGGCAATATTAACGTTGCGCATGACGTCACACGTAACGTCATGCGACGTCACACGTAACGTCACGTGATGTCATACATTACGCGTTTCCGATAATTATGTCATACGTGACGTCACACGTGACGGTAACGTCGTGACATTACCCTCGTGACCCTCACGAGGGTCACGATGGTAGCCCTCGTGATCCTCGGGAAGGCAACCTACGTGACTTTCGTGAGGGTAACCCTCGTGGCCTTCGTGAGGGTAGTCCTCGTAACCCTCGTGAGGGTAACACTCCGAGACTCTTGTGAGTGTAACCCTCGTGACCCTTGTGACCCTAGTGAGGTTAAGCCTCACTGATCTCTATAACAACAGACCGATCTCACCAGCCTGTTTGGCCACGCCACCGCTGCCGCAATGAATCGAGCGAACTTTAGTCTTTCTGAAATGTGCGACAACCTCGCTGGAGCTCTGGGCGTGGTCAGCGCGAGACAGCACGAGCCTTGTCTTGCACTGCTGCTTGTCTCCTGCGAACTAAAGTTATGGCGGCGTAACGCATGCGCCGAACGCTTGGTGTGATATTGCTGGATCGCGTTTGCCCGCTCCGCGAATGAACCCACTGGCGGCAATCTTTTTGGTAGAGTTATACCTCTAGCCAAGGTACAGCTGCTGCAGCCAGTATCATCCATCCATGGCACACAGCGTTGTGGCAGTTGTGGTGGCAGGCTGATATCAGAATAGCGTGGGTGATAATTCGTGCTTGATTAAAATTGTTTGACAAAACATATTTTTGAAACCCGGCATGAACGGTAGCCGGATCTTTGAGGAGCCGGTGAAAGTTTCACGAAATCACGGCACCGAGGAAATGCAGCACAGCACGCATGGAAATTCGCATCGAAAGAAGCGTCAAAAGCAGACGCCGGTACGGTGTCTGCTGTCAATGCGTGCTGCGCTGCTTTCCCCCGGTGTTGCGCTTTGGTAGAACTTTTGCCGGGTCCTCAAAGATGAGCCTACCATTCACGCCGTGTTTCAAGAATCTGCTTCGTCGAACAACTTCAATCAGGCACGAAATATCACCCACGGTACAGTGTACTAGATCCACGGCTATTTTGTGGCAGCCTGCCGCCGCAGCCGCCATTGCGTTGTCCGCCATATTACTATGATGGCTAGAGATAATATAACTCTATAACAAGATGGCCGACCGTAGCCGTATTCCCGTCTATAGGCGGAGCTGTTCAAGCGCGATCCAGCGTATAGACATAGAGATCACTGGTAAGCCTTGTAAGCCTCGTGATGGTAACCCTTAAAAACCTCACAAGGGTAACCGTCGTGACGTTACACGTGACGTCACGTGTGACGTGATTACGGGAAACGTCCTATAATGCAACGCGCGGTTACACCCAAACCGACGCCGACGCCGTCGCTCAAGCACGAAACAAGCGCCTAAGAGCTACGCTATAAAACGGACAGCCGAACAGTAACTTTCAATTGATATGACGGTGAAGTGTTGCTTTATGCTATTTGATGTGTCCCGTATGGACAGGCCTTTGGACTACGTCGAAATTCAGTAGCACTGCTTGTCTTCTATGAAGGATTCTTTATATAACCCCAGCCAAACGTCGTTCTCTTCCCTCCGGTGTACTCATTGTATTGCGGTTTCTGTTCAGACTATGGGCAGGAGATTCAACTGTCGCGTCCCTACCGGCTGAGCGCAACACTGCGCACGACGAGCCAATACCATCAAGTATAATTTGTCTATTTTTCATGCAACGTTTCGTAAAATAAAAACACATTTCTAGATATATATTTCTTAAACAGGGCCACGGAGTGTATTTCTCCCTAAAAGCGAAGAGTCGCGTACTTGTGTTTAAGGAATGTGCGAAGTGAAAATCGAGATAAATTTTGTCTACGCTGACATGTTTCCAAGAACACCCAAACAAAGGAAGAAAATAAAGTATTTACCACACTGATAGGCCAGCACAAAGAGCAGAAATACGCAAGCGAGTCGAGCCATATCCTCTGTATCTCGTTCTGAAGAGGGAAAAACGATATCAACAGTAAGAAAATCAGTAGAAAAACAAATATTCGGTCAATAATTTACAATTTCCGTTTAAAGTATTGGTAGCATTGGTACAGGTGGTATTGTTTTGTGTCGGTGTGTGTGCGTGTCTATGCGTGAACCTGTGTAACAAATTGCAAAGTTAGCACAGTTGGGTAGGCTGTTGCATCAGTGTTTCTAGTACAGTCGCTGCACGTTGAACAGTTTATGGTAACATCGAAGGTGTCTTCGCGTTTTTCGTTCCTCTCTCTTGTTGGCCCAAAATAGAGAAGCGTTTAAGCGTGATCCAAAAAAAAAATATTGCCCGCTCAGCTTGGCTTCAGTCAAATTTGTGCATAATTATCTCGGTCGATTCCGTAAGGTATTTTATTTTAAATCATAGGTATTGCTAGCGGCACTCAGTACGTTGTTTCACGGTGCGGCAACACCAAGTTTGAAGCTTTTGCCAAAACTTTCTTATGCAATGTGTAAGTCAAAGAGAGGAGAAAAAAACGCGTCGCGAGTGAGTAAACCCGTCTGGAAGGAAACTCCGCATTCGCAGCAGTTCTGCGGACCGAAGTGGACGATGTATGGGCCGAGATTTCTTTATTCGTTGGAACTTGGAACCAGCGCCGTCACTAAGGTACGCGGCACCCGAGGCGGTAGCACACCGCGACCCCTCCACCCCCCTCCCCCCTTTTTCTCTATCCTTCACCTTCCTAAAAATATAATATTTAGTCCGGGACTACTCTATAATAGGTAGTTTTAGAATAACGTACGCAATTTTAGCGTAGGCTAGAGCTAACTTTAGCGCTTGGGTTAGCACACTCTTCGCAAGAGTGTTTTAGAATAGAGTTTCTCCACTGCGACGCAAAAGCCCAAGTGTCTCGCGGTCGCAACGCCACCAAGATACACTAAATCATTTTAATAAAAAAATCCAAGCTCTTTGATTCAGAGTAACGTATTAAATTTGTTTAGATATAAGAATGCGACGGGAGCGGTAGACCGATCGTGTCCGCTTGCGTTGCCTCTGAATGAGGGGTATCGTGTACTGACTTTCGCCGCCTTCGCCGAGAAACGTTCTCGCGTCGCAAGCAGCAACTTGCCGGCGATCGTTGCTCACCTTGCCGAGTCTTGCGAACCGTCTGAGACGCGCAACTCACGTATAGTGCAATGTCGGCCTGCCTTAAAGCGCAGTCACGAGGATGCTGCCTATGTCGCGCTCTCGACGCCGCCAAAGCGGCCGGAGTCACGGTCAGGACAGAGCCGCAATTTTTTAACTGTGCTATTCTTGTTTTTAGCCAACTTCTTCATCACCAATCCTTCTTAAAGGAGCGCAAAGACTCTGAGCTCGCACGCAACAACTGAAAAATAGCATACGCTAATATAGCACACGCAACGTGCAAATCGCACGTAGCGTTCGGCGCATGCGCAATGCCGACAACGCTATTTTTTTAATACTTTCATTGTATGTTGAAAGTTGTTTATCGTACTGTTAACTTAGACCTTAATTTTGGGGGATGACGTATAACGTAAATCACTAGACACAAAATCGAGATGCAAAAATATTATGGTTAATTAAAAAAATATAATCGAATGTTCCGGCTACAACAGGGCTCCCTCATGGGTGGGTGGCAGCACACACTCATTGGCTGATCTACACTCTGTTCACCAATAAGCTGAGACTACGGCGGAAGCTACGTGACCGTCGGACCAATCAGCCACCTTCCTTTAGACACATGCCCCGGCTCTTTCTCCGCGTGGGTATGGGCGGGAGCGTGTTGACGTGGCGAAAGAGGGGCGCATGACTGGTCCAACAAGAACCAGTCTAGCGACCCGCAATATATAATTGCTCGACGGCTTTTGGATCGCTAGCGAGCAAATATTTGAGAGCTACGCTCTAATAATGCCAGTACCTTGCTTTTGAGTGGCCGATGCGCACCAGCACGAAAAAAAGAATCAAAAGTGAAATTTTATAATTTCCATGAAAAGAGTGACGCCACCAGGGTCGCCGAGTTTAGATGATCGCAGCTAAAAAGACGGTGCTCGACTACTTCTATATACTACTGACAGATGGCGCTACGTAAGAAACGAGAGGCTGATGCAACTCGACCGACTATCTCCCCGTATAGCGACAGGTGGCAGGCAACCTGGCCATTGGAGCACGTAGAAAGCAAGGTAACACAAAACGCTTGGAAAGAAAACTAAAATTTTTAGGCAAGCGAGTCAAAGCATCAGAAAATATTGCACTACAGAAACTCGCGTCGCATCGAGGAAAGCGTAATAAACACTTTCGTTAGACTGTTCGCTAGGGCCAAGACTCGACTCGTCGCCCCCGTAGGGTAGCTTGGTGCGTATCTTCAGCTCTTGGGGGCCCATTGACGAGGCTTTCCGTTCACAAAGTAGTTGAACGACTTTTATATCCTAATTGGTTTACATGTATATGGGCAAGGTGACTCGAATAGGTAGTAGTTTAAGATGCGCCCACGATGCCTGGAGACATTCGTTATTTCTTTCAGGAGTAATCGGTAATTATTTTCATCAAGGGGATCAGGAAGCCGAGTGAATCCAGTGTAAGTAAAATTGTGAACGTGCGAAGTGTTTCCTCGGCATTGAAACTTTTAAAGTACGCGCTACTCCCCATTGCGGGTCCTCAAAAATGTGCAAAAACCATGGTCAACCAGAAGCAATCTACTAATCCGGACGTTTGGCCATGTTTGTTTTTGTTTACCGCTGAACACTTTGTATATCAAAACTAACACCACATTAATAAAGAACGCAGGTTAATCACTATAACGTGTAAAAATTGCATTCAGTTATCCTAAATATATATATATATATATATATATATATATATATATAAATGACATCTTCAAGTTGTGGGGAGCCGCGGCGTTCGCATATAAGTAAAAAACAGCCGCCGAGGTCCAAACAAACTTGGATAGTTTAATCGGGCGTTTCGGAGGGGGACCCTCCTTCTTCAAGCGTGACATAAAAGTGAATAGGTTTACATGGTGGCCGAGATTCTCACTCGGAGAGGGAGAAGAGAAAGCAGTACATGAGAGGGGACGACAGAAAGGACAACATAACAACACAAATGCCCCAAAAAGGGACGGCAACAGCAATTATATTTGAAGTTAAGATTTACGACAGGCGGAACACAGCGGTGTCCCCAGCCCCGAAAAACCTTCCCCCATGACGGAACCGCGAAGGCAGGGCCCCTGGGGGCAAGAAGCCACACGCGGCCGGCAGAGCGAGGCATCTGGAGCCGACCCCCGTTCGCCCCGCCGCAGGCGAGTCCCGCACACTTGCTCCCATGCCCGTCCGACTCCGACACCGGACCAGAAGCGCCAAGGGGCGCCGCTCACAATACACCTGCTAGACAAAGAGCGAGAAGGGAGCTGAGAGGGGGGGGGGGGGGGGATCGGGAGGGGCGACAATTTGGCCGTTCACATGACCTGTACGCCACTCGGTCTCCCCGGGCTCCCATTAAAGGGACGCTGACACCCCCCCAAATTTGTTTTTCCATTTTTTGCCAGGCGCTTCATTATGGTGTCAGAGGACTACCCAATTAATATTTTGCAACAGAGTAGCGTATTTTTTTAATAAAGCCAAAAGACGCGGCTGCTCGAAACCGAAACCGAAACCCGACGGAGGTCGGACAAGTGGACGGAAGAGAGTGAGTGGCGGAAGTCACGTGGCTACACCCGACCGTGCGTTTTTTTTTTTTCTCCGTAGCAGACGACACGACATGCGGCGTGCGATTCTTTTGCAGCTATGTTTGTTCCGCTCGTTGTTCTGTACTCAAGATGAGTTGTTTCGTACATTGAGCAGTTGGAGATGAGTAGTGAGTGCCCGTGGTGAATTTCCATGATCGGCTCCGAAAAGAATACACCCAAGATGTTGCGTGAAGAGCTGGCTCACATGTCCTGCATCCGAAAAAAAGGGGCATTGTGCGACAGAGTTTCCGAAAGATGAACGGGATCGGGACCAATGGCTCGCTGCAATTCCTATAGAACATATACGGGCTCCTCGAAAAGCGGACGCTACCTGATTTATATGCTCCTTGCATTTTGTGGAAAGTGATTACATTGAGTTCGCAGGTGTCAAAACGGAAATCCCATACCATTTAGTTCAGCGAAGTATCGTCCACAACTTTTGTTTTTTATTTTTTGTTTGTTTCTTCAGTGATGATTGCAAAAAAAAAAAAAAGGTATGTAAACATCGAAAAATGATTGAAAAAAAAATAAATAAAAGTTTCACGGGGGATCGAACCCAGTCCTGCCGCGTTCGAAGCGGACGTCTTTGACACTGATCTACTGGCGCATCTCTTTTCAGGAGGATCTCCTTCTGTAGTAATAGTTCAGCCGCTAAACTGTAAGTTGGAAAGTTTGCTGTCGATTTTTCTCTAGCAAAGGCACTCCCGGGTCGAAGTCGGGAAGCACCACGATTTGGGGACATTCGCACCTAGTAAACAAATCGTACGCGTGCATATTCAACTCGAAGTAGACACGTCGTGCTTGACGTTTGCGCGAGTGATGTCTTCAGCCACGAGAAGGGAGCGACGGCTCGGCGACGTCTTCTTGCAAATAGGCTTGGTGGCCGGGCGTGTCGTACGGGATGAATACCAATTCCTTTGATCAGTCCCAAATTTCTCTTTTAACGGTAGACAGATTTCGCCGGTACCACGAACGACAGTTCTGAAATAGAGGTCCCACGCCCGTCGTCCGCTGCCATCGCCGTCCCCGCGAGTCCCACGATACGCGAAACGGCGAACGCACAGAAAGCTTCCGGTTGTCTGTGGAACTTTTTTTTTCAATCAACGTATTTACAGCTTTTTAGAAACCACAAAAAATGGGTTTCATATTTTTTTCCATTTTTAATATTGAGTGTGTGCCTTCAGTGACCCACGACTTTGATTAAACTTGGTGGTCGCATCGATACGTTAGAAAACGTCCCGTGACCGCGAAAAAGAGAGTGAGCGAGACTCGAACCGGCCAGTTCTTGATCGGCGGTTTTCGGGCGGAAAGAAACCAAATTTCGAGCCGCAAATTCTGTTCTGGGTAGTTGAGCTCTCATATGTCACCTACAACTAAAA
Organism: Ixodes scapularis; assembly: GCF_016920785.2. Lineage (NCBI taxonomy): Eukaryota > Metazoa > Arthropoda > Arachnida > Ixodida > Ixodidae > Ixodes > Ixodes scapularis. The sequence continues at coordinate 76,604,057 of NW_024609883.1, forward strand.
ACCTCGGCGAGCATAAATACCCTGTCAGTGTCCCTTTAACGCCACACTTGACCGCGTCAAATTCGTATATGAGATGGACTTCCTTGAGCTCCGTTCTATGTTTGATCTAAAGCCGGATTGAAGCAGAATGAGAGAGAGTTTGTCAAATGAACGGTCAGTTGTGCCAAGTGTTTAGAGTGGAAGACTGGGTAATTTGGTTCAATAGGATCGGTGGTTGTTAAATCATTTATTGAAGGCTGTCATGGTTTGTCCCACATACTGCATCTGACACACCCGACACTCAAGGACGTAGACAACGTCGGGAGTTTAGACGTAAGATCCCCGTCAATATATATATATATATATATATATATAAACGCATATGTGCAGATGAATGAACCGTACTTAATCCAATGAATCAAAGAATCCAAGTTTTCAGGAACCCGCCGAAAGCCAAAAAACGGCGGAGCCAGGATTCCGTTTTTTGGCTTTCGGCGGGTTCCTGAAAACTTGGATTCTTTGATTCATTGGATTAAGTACGGTTCATTCATCTGCACATGTTCGTTTATATCCTCCTCGGAGACCACGTACGATGACGTGAAGTGCCCGTGTTGTATATATATATATATATATATATATATATATATATATATATATATATATATATATATATATATATATATAAATGTTAGCTCTTGGCGAATATGCTGGGGTCTTGGAGGTAGGAAGCTTCTGTAGGCGACATAACACCACCAGCGGTTAAGCCGGGGGAGACGTTTAGCTTCGAGGTACACTCCTTCAACGAGGACCAAAACCTAAAGGTGCTATTGGACAAATTATGCGAAAAAGAGAGTTGATTTGGAGCCTAAAGCTGATTTGGTTGTGTTTTGGTAACCCTTAGGGGCGTTCTGCCGACCGCAACCTTTAATTTCGGCTTCACTTGGATTTTTCTCTCCAGGCTGACATGAGCCGGTGTGTCGCCTCCCCTTATTCCTATGTCCATGGCTGGGATCCTCAAGGAAAGTGTGACGGAAAGCCACCAAAAAATGTACGAAGTGTTTAGGATCCTACTCAAGAAACGAACTGTACAAAAAAATGGTAAATTGAAATAAATATCAAAATTTTAAACGCGCTTGAGCAGGAATCGCACCACGACCTTACGATTGTGAGCTCGGCATTCTACCACCGTGCCATGTACATATCGTAAACTTCACTGTCGCACCCGGTTGCGGGTAAACGCAAAGCTGTAACTGTACAAATACCAACGCCGATCGCAGGCGTTATGGCGTTCGGCGTTAGCGTTCGAACGGCTTTGTGAGAAGAACCAAGAAACACATTTCGTACCCACAATTTTATAAAAATATAACAGAGCATAAAATAAAATCACATGCTACCAAAAAAAAACACACACACACAACCTGCAATAACTTTTGTAAACCCCAATGAATGGCTCGGTAACACGTTCTGTGTATACCGACGTTCTCTGCATAAATCAAGATAAATCAAGCTTTCTCCTATCCAGGTTAGTTCATAAAATTTCAACAAATTACAGTGTAGAGAAACTTACCAATAAAATATTACCTTCGAAGCTCTGGGGTCTGCAGGTGTCAGATGTTTAGGACTTTGATTATGAGCCTTAAGGTTTCTGAGAAGATTTATATAGTGGTGACGGAAACAAGCACACAAAAACTGCATGGTGGGAAGGTTTATTGCACTTTTTTATTGCGCACATTCTTCGAGAATTTTCAAGAAGTAAAATGCATGCTTCTACTGTTGGTGGAGGTTGCCGACTCACAATCGTCATAGATCAATTTTTTTCTTTTATTTTGTGTTTTGTATTCTTGGATGCCCTGAGAGCCGAAGTTTATGAAAATTCCTGCTTAACAATTGGCAAATTGAATGTTCGACAGTAAATAAAATATAAGAATAAAGTAAGCGAGGTATACGCACTAGTCCCATACCCGGATTCTAAAAGAGTGTTCGGTAGAAGCAGCATAGCTTTTATAAAATTACATCAATCGTCCTGATATAATAAATTTACATAGCAATTAGTTAAATATACTTGTGTCTTACACTTTAGAGCTGGGCTCTTTCACTTGCAAGAAGCTTCGTAGCAAATATGACACGTTTCATATACGCACTACCGTTGATGATTTTAGTCTTAACAACGATGATTGCGTGTGGCCCGAAGGGTGCTTGTTTCGGCCTCTTTGGGGTCCGCTCGTAGATTCGGGATTTTCCGAGACTTGAGATAATGCGCCATAACACTCTGAATAGCACACAAACTTATTATCAGAATGTGCGTGGTTTGCAGACGAAGTCTGATATCTTTTTCTCATCAATTTTGGCCTCGAAATTGGACATTTTATGTATCACTGAGACTTGGCTAACCACTTCTATATCTAGTTCTGAGTACTTCAGTTCCGATTACCACGTTTTTAGATGTGACCGGGATTCGGCAGGTTCCTTTTCGACCCTCGGGGAAGGCGTACTTACGGCTGTACGGAAATCGTTATCGTACTTTCGGCGGTTTGACCTTGAGATATATGAATGCGTTTGGATTGGAGTTCGTGTCACGAACGGACCAAATCCGCTTATCGGGAACTATTACTTTGTGCATATAATGCAATTAAATGCAAAGGTGCAACCGAGCTGGACAAGGATGACGAAAATAATCCCTAGAGAAGGGAAAAGGAGTGACAAAGGACAAAGACAAATTTCCAATCACAGCGAGGTGACTGGTGCGCGACCAAAAAAATCTGCCTGGTCCGGGTATCGAACCCGGGACTTCTCCATTTCCAGTGGAGCGTTCCACCAACTGAGCTAACCAGGGGTTGAACGTCAGTAGAGAAAACAGGTTTTCTTAGCTGCCACCAGTCTAACAGCGAAGTAGGCGGTTAAAGAAAAAAACCTTTTTTTCTTCGCAGTTACCCTTTAAGAAAACTTTGTAAGTAGTTTCCAAGCGCAAGCGTCAAATATAGTTTGTGTTTGACCAATTTCAATATTATGTAAATATAAAAAAATATTGTAGATATGTATTTGTACAGTTCAATTTCTCAATAACTTGTCAACGTGATTAAAGTAAATAAAATCATAACCAGCAGGGGGCACCTTCTTTAGCGGGTGTTTGGTGAATGTCGCCACTACGGACCCCGAGCTTCGTGGGTTCACTTATAGTAAGTGAATGTTCCCAGAGCACCCAGTTGCATTCAGTCCGCTTACAGGAAGTCAATTCTCCAGAATCCAGATCTGACTGGCTGGTTTAGCTCGTGGCGGAAGTTATTAGTCGGCCATTATGAGGATTTGCCCAAAATAGCAAAAAGCGTATATAAACATTTCGCGTTGTCACGGGTATCACGGGTAAGCACGAGTGTGAGCTCTGAGCATCGATGAGTTAGAACCAAACGGAAGGTGCTTTGATTTCCTCTGGTTTTTCTGCTTTATATCATGTAGACGTTACTCTGGTTCGCCAAAGAAGATTGCCGGCTCGTTTGCTCGCTGTGGTTGCGCTGGTGCTGTGTTTCAAATTCTACGCTTCAGGCGCTAAGCCTAAGATTTGACTTCAATGTGTTTGAAGGGGAGAGATAAAGAGAGACAAAGAAAGAGACGAGACGAGACAGCAAGGAGCAACACGCGCAAAAACTAAAGGAAATAATTTAAGAAAAGAAAGAAAATACAGTCTCGCTACAGTCGAGGAAAGTCGATAGAAGAGATCGGAAGAGAACGAACGCTACATTTTACCCTTCGACGCACATGGCAGCGCCTAATTGGCGATGGGTTGGAGCGCGACGGCTGCGTCGAGACTCGGTTCTGAAACAAATTAAAATGTTGAAAAGCGCGAACTAAAAGAGGACAACGAAAGACACACGTACAAGGACAAGCGCCAGAAGTAAAGCTTGGGAGTTTCCGTACTCGGGGAACATTCAGCGACTGTAGGTTGACCCACCCTTGTCTGGCTCTGCATGGCCTGCCCATGACAGAGATAAAGGACTCCATTATGGTTGTGCTGGGCAAAAGGAAGGTTTGAACCCTTCGTCCCCCCCCCCCCCCCTCCCCCCGCTAGGCAATACAGCACCTAGGCCTCCGCTTCTTGCGGAATAGTGTCCTGGTAAGGCCCGACCAGGATAATCCAGTCAGTCGCCTTTCTATTAACATCCCCTGTTGTCCTTCACTTTCCTCCTCTTCACTTCTTTCAATTTGTATCATCCTTTGGGGCAACGACCAAACTTTGGTGGGTATGAATTTCCTTATTTATAACAACGGCACCATGACAGAGCAGCACACGACATAACAGCGCGTGACAAAACAGCACGGTCAAAACAGCACGCGTCAAAATAGCGCAGCGTCAAAACAGCACAGCGACAAAGCAGCACGCGTCAAAATAGCACGCGACAAAACAGCACAACGTCAAAACGGCACAGCGACTGAAGTGCACGTGCCAAAACAGCACCGCGTCAAAACAGCACGACGTCAAAACAGCACAGCGACAAAATAGCACAGAGTCAAAACATGACATTGAAAATATAGCTGGAGTTCGGCGTTTTCGTTTTGTATTATTTGAAATTCCGCGTACTTTTTTTTCGGTTTTTATTCCAAATAATAGTTTTCGGTTTATTGCGGTGAATATTTGCAAAACTTATAAACTTCTCAGTTATATTAGGCTTATTGATGAAAACACTAACGAAAATGTAATATTAAAAGCGTTTGTGTAAAATGTATATCGGGTACCAGGTAATGGTCTTCTTATTCGTGGCCGTCTTTGGCAGCCGACGCGGCCTGTTCTGTAAGACACACTGGGGCCTTACTGTGATCTGACATTATCGCCGTGTGCTGGTATTTGTAGACAGGACGAGCATGAGCTTCAGTACCACTTCGGTCGGAGAGGCAAATTTTAAAATGAAGAAATCAGCAATAATTGTACTCGGTGCACTTTCCCCCATCTTCACGACTGCGAGAGGTGATAAATTCGCGCCGACGGCAGAAAGACAATAAAACACTCGTATTTATGCCCTCATCTAGTAGACGGAAGCTAGGGGTGTTAAACAATGCGCGACATTTACGGACGCTCTTGATTTCCGGGGTTTGATTTCACAATTAAACTCTCTCCTTTTAACTAAAAACTCGGGACAAATCCCTATCAGGTGAAAAACCCAGATTTCGTCCTGAAGACCCCTGCGCCCCCGGAGATTTTGTTAAAAGTTGAACCGATCTCGCAGACAAGCAGAAAACTTGGAAAGAAAGAGGTCATATGGTCAGTTATGAGTAGGGTTTCGTGTTTTCGGAGTTTAGTTTTCGTCAAGTTCGGAGGGTTTTTTCCTGAGTTTATTTTTTTGCCGAAAATTTGGAGTTTATCGGAGTTTATTTTTGTTTGATTCAGAATTCTCCAAAATTCGGAGCTGAATTTTGCAGTGTTTTTATTAAAAATAAACAAATAACATCCAAATGTAACCGTATGCTGGACAAAAAAAAAAACGCGATTGTATCAATTAATATTTTGATCAGTTGGATTAGTAGTTGGTGCCGTTACTACAGGCATTACCAAGTTGTCCTTGAACAAAAGTGGCACACAAGTGTTATTTCGATAAATGTAGATACCTTTAAAATCAATAACCTACTGGAGGTAGCCGCAGGGAAGCCTGAATTCATTCCATGCTATTCTACCAACCAACCGCACGGCCCCGAAAGGCAGAGTGGAAAAGGATGAAATTGAGAAGTTTCAACTGTCCTCTTCCACACTTTTTGTAATTTCTATGGTCCATTGCTTTCACGATTACAAAAACACAACCTCTCCTACCTCTCAGGCACAAATAGTATGACCAAAACCGAAAACATAAAGAGTGACTTTTGTCTTGACCCGAGAGTACAATGACCTATTGTCCTGACCGAAATTTGAAAGATATGTGTGGTGGCATTTTCCCAGGGCCATTTACTCTAAGCGCCGATGAAACCGTAATTGTAAAATATATTTGTGCGTGTGTGTGGGAGGGGGGGGGGGGGAGGGGATTGGCACATTGAAATTCAGAGTTAATCAGATAAATCCGAATAGACGAAACTTTTACCGGAGGGTAACACGAAACCCTTGTTATGGGTCACATCCCCCCCCCCCCCCCCCCCCACAGACACACACCACTCCAAGCGCCCTCGAAAATACTGAACTTTTTCAGTTAAGACCGAATTCGGAAAAATGAATTCGGCGAAATTTTACCGGTTGTATTCGGTTTAACCCGAAAACGCTGAACCCTAAACATGGCGTTTGAAGTTAGAAAAATGCACGTCTCAAATAAGGCACTGTAAAGGAATTGAGGTGCTAGACCAATTCGTCGAAAGCTAACTCGTCGACGGCCAATTTCTCGAATCCTCTCTTTTGGAAGCAAGTTCGGGGTGGGTAGTAGACTCGATGCGCGCATGGGAGTTCCCTGGGCAGTACCGAAGCCCCCGCTCGTGCTTATTCTGGCTAGTCTTTAGCGTGACCACACTGGGCCGAGGTTGAGCAGTTTCGCGTGGCTCGCATAATGAGCCGTGCTCCGTGCTGTGCATGCGAGAGGAGGAGTGACGTCACACTGCGCACAGCTGGCGCGCCGCAGCCGCCGCCGCCGCGCGCTCCGCCGCCGCCGCGCCCGCCTCGCCGGTCTGCGCATTCCAGAGGAGTGATGTCATAGCCGCGGCAGACGCACTGGTGTCACCGCTTGCCCAGCTGACGCTGCGCCGGAGCCGCTTCATAGCGCCTCTCATTTTGTGCGCAGAATTGCTCACACTACGTATATCCTGGCATAGCCGAGTTAAGCCACCTCATATTTTTAGCAGTTTTGCTCATTTTGACGCGCAAGTTTGCCGGCGATATATTCTACAAGAAATAATTAAGTCGCACGGAAATGTGCTCTCGTTAGTTGTTAATAGAAAAAACGGAAAGCGTGTACGGCAACGGTGTGTTCAGCCCATGGTGCAGTTTAAGGCCACAGCATTGAGGCTGCGGCATATTACTGATTCACCAGTTTCCACTCGATCATGGCCTTCGTCGGCAATAATCTGTTAATTTAACTCAAAACGTACAACTTCTCGCCGGCAAACTCCAGCAGCGTGTTTCCAGGAGATTTTATTCATGGCGAATGTACCCGACAGAATCGGTGCCCATGGTACACTTCGAATACGCTCCACATTAAAGCCACCGTATCTTACCGTTTCTATCAAAACATCTGTAATCGGCGCATCTCCCGCTTTTCTTTTTGTGTGTGTGTGTGGGGGGGGGGGGGGCGTTTTACGCGTTCGCAGTAATTACGAAACGAGGAGAACTACGGAACCTCACCGCACCGCCACAAACCAGGCAGTTCATAACTTGAACTTTTAGATAATTTTTCCCGATAACTTTTCCCTTTTCGCTGATACTTCAAAAAAGGCCAGACAACGCAGCCAGCATCGACGCGAAGGTATCTCTCTAACTACCCAGTGTCTTCAGAAATTAGCCTAGTTAAGTAGTAGTAACTTCTGCTAACTTTATTTGTTTTTAGCAATCACACAGCAGCAGCACTCGGGACAATGACTTGAGTGCGATCCCGTCGCCGCCAGCGTACTTTTTTTTTATTGTTCCTCCACTAGCTGGTTAAATAATGCCATGCAATGTCCAACCCCTTTTTCTTTACGTTCTGTTTTGTTTTCATAAAACGCTACCTATTACAGCCTTTTTACATGCGTGCTGGTTTGTCGTTGTGCTGTTTTGACGCCGTGCTGTTTTGGCACGTGCTCTTCTATCGCTGTGCTGTTTTGACGCCGTGCTGTTTTGTCGCACGCTGTTTTGACGCATGCTATTTTGTCGCCGTGCTGTTTTGACGTTGTGCTGTTTTGACGCGTGCTGTTTTGACCGTGCTGTTTTGTCACGTGCTGTTTTGTCGTGTGCTGTTCTGTCGCGTTCCCTAGAACAACACTTGGGCACGGTATTTGGGCATGCGCTGGTAGAGTAGCATTCTTAGCAAAGGCTTTTCTTGTTGAGGTGTTACCTCTTCCTTTGTGGGGCAGAATGGTGGGTGGCGCACCAGAGCCACTGAAGTCCCGAGGAAACCAAAATACCCAATCAGCCTCTGAAAAGGGGTCACACCGAAGAAATTCTTCTATCAAGCAATTATAGATGGGCGGCCCCGCACAGGCAGCCGATCTTCACATTCACCTAGCGGTGTTGTAATTGTAGTGCAGTTTGGATTGCCGTGTAACAGGAGCCCCTCTTGACGCTTCTTTCGATGCTGTGGCTACAAAAAAATTCTTACTGACCGTCTCATTATGATTCTTTGACTCTATCTCCCAGCACACATTCCCAAACACGTGCATGACATACAGAATATTTAAACTCAACTTTCACAGCCGTAATTAAATTTAGGTAAACCTAATGCTGATTACACAATGGGGGACAATGCACGAATTGATTCCTGGGGTGGCGTTATTGAGCGATCACTACTGTTTTCAAATTTTTCTTTAAATAATAAATCCTCAACATTTCTCAGTGCTGCACACAACTCTTTCACCTGCACTAATATCTTAGACAGCTTTGTTGACCTCCCCTGAGTTCAGAGACGTATTCATACTTGGAAACTAGACAAAGCGGTCTGGGAACGTATTAGCCAAGTTGCTACATTCAGGGCTTCACTATCTGCTATTATGTCCCCTGAGGAGGCTACGACGTGTGATATTCAACAAATAATTAATGCCGCCGAGCAGTCTATCGCCCATACCTCCGGGAATTTACCAAAGAAACGCGAGCCGTGGTGGCACGAAGGCTGTTCAACCACCACAACGAAGGAAAATCGAGCCTGGAAAGCTTCCCGGTGGTAGACAACTGTGAAGACTCAGAGTAACTTTAAAAGGCGGAAAGCGCAAGCCAACTAGAGAAAAAAGCTGGCAAAGAAGACGTCTTGGATTTGATATCTCTCCTCTGTAAGTACTTTTTCGTACGGTTAAAAAGGCTTGGGATTGCCTACGCAAACATCAAAGACGACTACCGATGTTTTAACATTCCTGCATACAACGTGTCTTGGGGTCTGTCAGAGATGTTACCAATGTTCTCGTTCAGCGTTTCCACGGTGAATTTAGCTCTAATAATTATATTGCATATTTCTAACAATTTAAATTTCGCACAGGAAGCAGCTCCATTCCAACGTTGGGTACTAACCCGGTGAAATATAACGTGGCTTTTGGAATGTGTGAGCTCATACAAGCATATGATTTAATTATCTGACTACAACCCCGAGCCTGGAAGGAGATGCGACGGACAAACACAAGGTCTTCAACAGAACTGAAATTTACTTGACAACAAAAGGGCTTATATACGCATCAAATCCTACATAAAAACGCTGGAGACGAGAGAAGCCGAGAGAGAGACAGAAATGGGGAATCTTCTGCCAAAAGCAGTACAGCAAAGTAAACTTTACAACAGAACTGAGAAGCAGTGACCACTATTATACAACACACAAAAAAGACAAAATTTTTGAACACTGTTTACACTGGCAGTGCCTCCAAAACAACTGAAAAGAAAGATGTTTTAAGGATCACTGAAGACGTACACTTTTCTGGCGAAGGCCGGAACTCTAGCAAAGGAAGGACGCAAAAAACCAAACGACGAGGAACCGTACACAACGCAAACTGATATTGATAAAGCTTGAACTTGGGTAAAATCAACCAAAACCTCCTAGGGCACAACGAACACCACCTTATGCGCAAAGACACCAAATTTGTAGGAATTGACACTACTTTAGCCAGATCAATGTTTTGTTCGCTGGAAGAGAAAATCAGTCTGTTGCGACAGATATATTACAAAATGTAGTGAGTACACTGACGCTACTATGGTTATCGTCCACTAATTTGAAAAGCAAAAGGTGAAGCATGCTGATAATTTCCAGTTTTATATTAGGGGTGCTAAGCATCTATAATTTACCTGATTTTTCATGCACTCCGAGAAGACATTTTCTATTGGTTTTAACTAACCTTCATCGTCCAATATATTTTTCCATAATACATCCAAGTTTCTTCAGCCTTTTCAAACGCCAATCAGCACCGTCTGGCCAGTAACCCGCCATGCTCTCCCAAAAATGTTCCATAATGAACGCATTAATTTAATTGCCAGTATCTTTACTGGACAGTTGTATCCAGTATTGTTTGTAGACGATTGCATTAGACTAACGAGAATGAAAATGTAAAATATATTTGTAGACTTGCAGAGTGTAATTACTGCAAATATCTCCTCTGAAAGACACGAAAAATACGCTCATAGCGCTTGTGCGTGTCAAGATTAATAGAACATTGCAGAACGGATGCTACATTTTATTTTGTTGGGTTCCAAGTCAAGTGAGTATATTAGGCAACAAGAAAGCTGATGGGCTGTTCTCATCCTCCAGGAATCTTCGGCAATAGACCTATCTCACGAGCCAGTTTGACTACGGCACCGCTGCTGCTATACATCGAGGGAACTTTAGTCTTCCTGCACGTGCGACAATTGCGCTGGAGCTCTGCACGTGTGGAGCACAAGACAGCACGAGCACTCTCGTGTACTGCCGTTTGCCTCCTGTGAATGAAAGTTATGGCGGCGACACGCTTGCGCCCAATGATTGGTGAGATCGGTATATTAGCTGCTCGATACGTTACCAGGACATCAAAGGAGTCTTCAGGCCTTCAATTTTTGAAAAGATGGCTGAGAAAAAGGGACAGAGCATCTTATAGTAAGCTTCACTTCGCGAAGCCCATTTCTAAATTCGGGGAGAGTACCTCATTCGGGAATCGGTTCCACGAGGTCTTAATATGTTATCTTCTCACAGGCCATTCGCATATCGCCCACGAACGCCTCCTCTGCTGGGAACATCCAACACGCTGTGCAGCCTGCGGACGTGTTGTGTCCATCCTACAGAAATTATGAACTTGTTCTGGTCTTGAGTAAAAACGACGGTATTATTTTCTTGTCTTTTTTATATCCTATACTCGTTTTCCCTATTATTTTATTGGAAAACAACCCTGTCATCTCAATCTATTGCGTACTTAGTTTTATTGCTTGCACTGGCCATTTACACCGGATCTATTACCACACATATATGTCAGGTCACGGCATACTAAAATGATATATTATATTACGTGGTGCGGCCCACTTTGGCCTAAGTTGCTTTTTGCGCCATAAAACCCTCGATCATTATCACCATCGAAATTTCAGAAAACGATCTCTCCAACACTTATCGCGTAGAAATTACAAGACAAATACTACATGTACTTTGAGGTTTTCAGAATGCGCTCCGTCGCTCCTAGGAGATCGCGCATTCCTTTCTTGGAAGAACGTATTGTTGATGGCGTTCACACGTCAACAAACACGTCAACAAACGCAGAGCCACATTGAATTTCGCATTTTGTTGCAGTCCTGAGGCAAGTTTCACCGAACGTTCACGGCAAGGGCGTGTTTTGTTTTTCTTTTTCAGTTTCGTTCTTGTGCGGGCGTACAATGTTGGTCGTCCTGTTTTGCAATAAACCGACTGTGTGTGAAATCATGTATTGACCATTTGTTTTTCTACATTTCTGTGCTTAAAACACGAGTGGTTATGATCAAAATATTATACTAGAGCGTAAATGTCTTTCTAATATAAATTTTAGTAAAGAATAGTACTGATACTCAGTGACTGAAATAAGGCGTGAAGTAACCATTACGTGTAGGGAAGAGGGTGACATGAGACTAGATACAAAAAATACACCATCGCACGCTAAGAATAAAGTTTACTTAATTCGTTTTTTTTTTTTAAGTTGACGATAAGTTGACGATCAGCAGAAGCAGGACACCTATAGCTAGGCGCCATCGGCATTTAAGTTGTTCTGTGTTCCTTATAATGTCAAACAACACTCAACGCTATGATACGCCCAAGCCTATTAAGCAGTACCAGAAGTGTATCGTCATGCCGATGGTCGTCTTTGCTCTTTTACCGGCAACAAAAATTACGCATAAAAAATGCTCCGTGAGACTGAGCTTCTTTTTTAAACGCAAAGACTAGAGATGTTATAATGCTGCGCTTCAGGGTGATGCATGCCACATCGGATAGTAGCGTTGGCTGCAATCGGACATTGTGAATTAGAATACAGGTGTAAATATCATTCACATTGGAGTTTACTGGAGGCGGACTTCGCAATCTGTTTCAAGATATCACGGCCGGGGCAATATCTAGTCTGCCGCACATCTAATTTCCAGTTTTGAGAGCTGAATAAACGCATGCACGCGAGGGAACTGTTTTGAATAATGGACTGTATTTAGCTCGAAAATATAACTACCCCGACTAGTTCGGTTTCGAAAATAAAATATAATTTGTTTGAGGGGCTATCAATCCCAACATATCACGGCCTATGTCCAGTTGCGCGATCTTTCTGTAGAACTATTTACTTTCTTTAGAAATAAATAAAAGATTACGTTACCACTATGAGAACGAATTCCAATATGAACTCTTTATTGTCACTTAAACAGTATTGGTGCAAAAAAAAACAAGTAAAAAGAAAGTTTTTCTGTTTTCAGATACGATTTAAATACGTCTAACTTTCCAAAAGAAAAGACTGGAACGAGAAGTGCTTTTTTGCCTTGTTTTTCTCCCGGATAACTCCTGGAAAAATATAAGTGTTCATTAAGAATTCCTGGGCTATAGGTGAGATCTTTAGACAGGTGAGTAAACGGCATCAGTGGAAAGAAACTTCCTAGGAGCACGTTTTGTAATACAATAACACGAAAGTTTCTTGTGCACGGGTCTGTTATTGTAGTTTTGCTGAGCAATGCTGAAACAACCTTATAATGCACAATAAAACCTAAAAACGTCCCCTGCAGCGCAGTTGTTAGCGCAGTACACCGCACTGCTGATCTGGCTGTTTAACCAGTTTTTAATTTACTTTACTCTAGTTTAGCTAGAGCGGCAAGGGAGAAATATACAAAAGCAATACTCGTACACTATACACTAAACAATCTAAATGAGTGACAAAGCGCAAGAAAAAAACGACCACTATAAAGGGAGCCTAGCAGATCAATTTGTTGATATGCATATGTTGATATGAGTTGTCTCAGGTAGGCCTTGTATAAGTGCTGCGTTTTTATCTCCAGTTGCAATCTCATCACGATTCCTTCTAATATCATATTAATAGCGCCTCTCCGCCAAAGTCGGTCGCGCGCCCGCAATCCCGAAACATGAAGAGCACCGTACTGTAGCAAATAACGAAACTGTACCAGCCACTTCATAATATTTTTATATACATTTCAGTATTTGAAAAAAGTTTTGTCCTAACTATAACTGGAATGGGAAGATGGGAGAGCATTATTTGAATTCTTGGATAGTTCGAAAAATATCGAAGCTTGTAGGAACCGCAGTTGTAGCAAACGTCCAGATTTACCAACACCAGAAGGTGTTAGCAAATTAAGAGCACAAAATTTAAGAATAGGTAGTTTTAGAGTATTGGCTCCTACGCTTGGGGGCACCTAAGTCAGGGGGGCATGAGCTCAGCGACACTCGCGCTGTCGGCCCAGCGTGACATGCTTGCTTTTCTCGCTTGCAGCGCCAATATGGTTGACACGCGAAATTAATGAATTGAAAAATATAAACACATGTTATATTTGCGCTAAACAAACACTTGTTGTGCTTGAGTCAGAGATATATTTGGTAATTTAAAACCACATTTACCAGTTGATGAGTAATCAATAAATGTTTTAATAGAAGACCAAATCGTCTCCCTTTCGTCGTTTCGTCTTTTATCCTTTTCACGAGAGCCTTTTCTCCCCCTCTCTTGTAGCTCGCTTTTTGTACAGCACACCCGTTGTACAATGCACAAACACTCAGACGTGCTGCTTTCGAGCACGTGGCTCGAATCAAATTTTTTTCTTGTGACATCTTGAAAGAATTGCTATACACCTTTTCCTCAAGGGTGCAGCCATCTTGAATGTCCTCACTTCTGGTAGAAGGTAAAACATAGTTTTGATCTCTCCACACCGCTGGAAAGTGTTCACGAAAAATGCATGATTGTCACACATTCCTGTTTTGCTTCACGTATATATTCTCGCATATTCCAGGTTGAAGTGTGTTATTATTTTTTTTGTCCAGCATACCAGATACGGAACGCACGTGACTGAGAACAACAGGAAACAGAAAACGTCTTCGTCCATCCTTAAACTGAGCCTGCATCCAATGCCGCAAGCACAAGCGCAAGAGCTGGGGGTCGTTGATTCGAGCAGTTCTTCCGCTGGTCGAGCGCTCGTGCTAGAAATGCACGTTTCCAAGCCGGGGACACGGGCTAGCTCGCTCTTGCAGCTTTGGCTGTGTTCTGAGCTTAAGGGTGAAAAGAGTATAGACCATGCTGGGGAAGCCACTGAACGTCCCCAGAGTACCGAATTCCATTCAGTTTGCTTACCGGAAGTTAATCCCGCAGAAGCCAGTTCTGATTCACTGGTTTAGCTCGAGACGAAAGTTATCAGTCGACCATCTTGAGGATTGGCCCCAAACAAAAGAAAAAACGTATATAGGACGATTTCCGCGTTACCATGGCTCCCACGCGTGCTCTAGGCATCGATGAGTTAGGACCAAAAGGAAGGGGCGTTGCTTTTCTCTAGAGATTTTTTTTTTACTTCAAGTAGCCGCTAATGTGGTTCGTCGAAAAGGAATGCCAAGTAGTTTGCCTGCTGCGCTGGTACTGCTTTTCAAACTCCACGCCTCAGACGCTATATCCCAACACTCGACTTCGATATGCTTCGAGGCGAGTGAGAAAGAGGAGACAACGAGGAACAAGTCACGCACCACTCGGAACGAAATAAGCAACTTTAATAAAAACAAACCTGTGTTGCCACAGGCCACGAACGTGGATTGAAGAGCTCACACGGGAGGAAATGCTACACTGTACGTACTCCGCTTCGACGACATAGGGCAGTGCCAGAATGAGAATCGCGACTACTGCGCCCCTACTCGGCTCTGAAGCGAAGCGTGGGAGTTTCAGTACTCTGGGAACATTCAATGACTCTAGACAACACCCTCTAAACCGTGCTTTGCGCATTCCTCTTCTGTGTCTTCGTTCGTGTGCAAAGTCGCGTCAAGATAGCCAGTGGGATTCCCGAGGCAATGCTATGTCAACGATTATCGCTTCTCTTTGAGGCTTAAGAGTGGCCAGAATGAGAAGACGATCTAAAAGGCAGGCGAGATGATCACTCATATCTTGTGATTTAAGCGAGGTAAGGCAAGCCGAAAGCCTGCTGCACCTTTCATTCCAAATGAACATGCCTATTAGTGCAGCGATCATGACGGATTTATTCTTTAGAGAGCGATGCAGGGCGGCGCCATGTTTGCCCTAGTGGCCTTAGGGAAGGCACTATCCCAAAAAGCAGTTAGAATTCGACGCATGCACACTGGTGAGCCTTTATTTTTAGGGGCCCCCGAGTGTAGGGACCACTTATTCTAAAACTCCGTAACAAGCTCGATAGGCTTTTGATTTGAAAGTACTTGTTTAATCTTCTCCACTCCCTCGGTGAGGGTGTCAGAGTTTTAGGAAATAATTCTCTCGCGGTGTTGAGAATTCTAAGAGAAGCTGCACTTGCCAGCTGGCTGGGAATCTTCCTAGCATAAATGCTGAGGCCGAAAAAAGGAGGGCCAGCAGAAGACAAAATATAATGCGCGTGTATTTACATGTCACCGTCAGTAAGAGCACACTCCTTCCAGAAATGGGGGGGGGGGGTCGACACGCTCTTTGAGTGACTTGATCAGGGTCGACTATCAAGAATCAAGAATCTGGAGCGCCCTTTGAAGCTCAGATAACTGAAGCGTCCTTTGAAGGACAGGCCTTTCCTTATCCTTCCCGTCCTAGTCCAAGCTTGTTTGGCGTTCCCTGGTGCATTAACCCGAATGCGTGTGGGAACTCTGAAAGAGCCACCGCAAAGTGAAACATCATGGTGAATGCCGCAGGGTAAACTGATCTTTAAGTTTTTACTCCTTTTAAGACCGACTGCAGCCTACGCCACGACCTTATGGATGAAAACTAAAGTCCCTTGATACTTCATTAAAAACTAAAGACAGCCAATACAAATGACAAAGCAAATTACGCTAGAACGCAATAGCGGCATGCAGTTCAAACCTCTGCTCTGTGCCCCCATTCGCTTCCTAAACCTGCACCTTCACGCCGTCGGCGCTTCAAGGAATATCGCTAGAGGGGGGGGGGGGGGGGGGGGGGTGTCGTGATGTGGGGAAGGCACGGTTAGCTTTGCCAAAAGTGCAAGCGTTGTTCCGCCCTGGGATAGGAGGAGGGAAAAATATGGGACTTAGGTGAGTAGGGGGGAGGGGGGGAATATCGCTACTTGTAGGAAGATCTTATAAATAGGAACTTAAATCCGAACTAAAGTCCCCAGATGAGAGCTTTCGTCAAATCGCGGCATTCTTTGAAGCACCGACTGGGCGGCGGTGGAGGCATTAGGCAGCGAATGGCGGAGCACAGCAGAGGTTTGAATTGCATGCCGTCATTTCGTTCCACCGGAATTTGCTTTGTCTTTTGTATTGGCTGTCGTCACTTGTAAAAGAAGCACTACATCGTCTCACCCTACAATGGACTAGCGGCAAAAGCTACGGACCGCAATATTCAATCATGAGTCACTTAGAGGTTGCGTCGTATTTCGCATCGATGCACGTATCGGTGCCCGCTTCTGGGATCACTAATGGGGACGGGCGTTCAGTGGCTCGAGAATCGAAGAGCACTGAGTGACACATCAATTTTACATTGCAAAGGAAGTCACGACATACAGGCTCATTGCAGTGTCGAAGCTATAGAAACGATGCCGCACTTTTCTGATTCGGAGCATTATTCGTCCACCCCTAATTAATGTTAAGCATCTCATAGTTCAGCGTGTAACGTGATTGGACCTGGCGGCCCGTGGCTTTGGACTTCAGTCCATCGTAGGATGAGACAAGGTACAGGAATTTAAATTTAACAAGTGTTGGCAAGATTGCATCGCCGCGGCGCTCATCAACTTTGTATTTTTCCTATCACCGATTGAACCGATCACCAACAGGAATGGCTCCCTCCGTAATACTGTTTTTTTTTGTGGTTTTTTTGTGGGTGATGGGTTTATGCCGCTGAGAGCAACCCGCGGAGACAGCAAACGCCGTGACGACGCATTTTTGGTGCTGCTTGATTGATTCCGTCTATCGATAGCGTGAAAAGGGACGCTTCAGATTTTGTGCGGTACTTTGTCGGGCTGGTTGGTTCATCTTAGTAAAACATATAAAATAACGCAAAAAAGCCAAGGACAAGCGCTAACTTCCGACTAGTTTTTACTCAGGAAAAGCAAGCATATACACACACACGACACGAAAAGCAGCACCACATAAAAGTTGTCTAATTTTGTGCACGATCATTTAAAAACTGAAACTCATTACTATGAAGTACAATAAAAGTTCCGCTGACACATGCTGTCACCCATTTTTTTTAATGCTTTCAATAGCTCTCGAGCGACCGTGTCTCGGCTTCTCCCCGGAATCCTTATCTGCTGAAGTCGCGGAACACAGCCACAGGTGTTGCAATGTATAGTGAAATGCGAGCCGTATTTATTTTTTATTGATAATGCGTGCTCCCGTGCTCGGTCATTGGTGGCACAGCCCCGTCTGGCCGATGTATACCTTATGACAACTCAGTGGGATTTTCTAGACCACACCCGCAACTGTGCAGTCCACGTAAGAGGTGACGTGTTTCTTATCACACGGCACTTTTGCCTTCTCATCAGAAATCCGGAAGCACAACCCAGCCAACTTTTTTGGGGCAGAGAACACAACGGGAACATTTGATCAGCTCATTCGAAGACGGTTAAGACAGCTAATGCAACTTCATGCCTGTAGTCTCCACTGCTGAAGTCTTGAGCTGGATGCTAGTTTTATATGTAAGATTTCTAGACTGGATTTGGCTGGTTTCCCCTTTTCGGTCTTGGTTTCTGTGGCGAAGACCGCCCTACGAAAAATGTAGGGTTCAAAAGGAAGGTCCCTACGAAGCAGAGAAAAGAAATGCCAGAAGCTATTCCGTACATCCACAAGGTTGCCGACAATCTGAAGAAAGTTGCAAGCGAATACGATGTTCCCGTTGTGTTCTCTGCCCCAAAGAAGATGGCTGGGTTGTGCTCGCACTGTTCTTATGAGAAAGCATAAGTGCCATGTCATAAGAAACCCGACACCCCCTTACGTAGGCTGCACAGTGGGTGTGGTGTACGAAATACCACTGAGTTTTGGTAAGGTATACATAGGCCAGACGGGGCGGTACATCAATGACCGTGCACGAGAGCACGCATTATCAGTAAAAAATAAATATGGCTATCATTTACCTATACATTGCAACACTTGTGGCTGTGTTCTGCGACCTCCGCAAATAAGGATTCTGTCGAGAAGCCGAGAGACGGTAGCTCGAAACCTATTGCACGCATTCTTTATATATATAAAAAAAAGAAGAAAAAGTGGGATGGTGGGTGTCAGCGACACTTCTATTGTACTTCATAGGACTGAATATCAGTCTTTGAATGATAGGGTACAAAATGAATAAACTTATATGTCGTGCTGCTTTGCCTGTCGTGCGTACATAAATGGTTGCTTTGCCTGAGTAAAACTAGCTGAAAGTTGGCGCCTGTCCTGTATATTTCTTGTCCTTTTTTTACGCTATTTTATATGTTTAGTTTGAAATTTCTTCGAGTGTCCAACTAATCACGCCACGGCAGCATAACATTTCTATGAACCGGACCTACGTCAGTCGAGAATTGTATATTTTCGAGCTGTAACTCCTTTATTTCCGGTATCATGACTTACGTAAGCGTGATTTTCAATAAATAAATCAATAAATAAATAAATGAAACGACGCGCGTCATGGTTACACTTTATCGCAGGTGTTCGAAGGGTTGTTTTTGTACGAGTGTGCTGCCGCCACCTGCTGTACAGATCTCATTGTTTTCTCCTGCGATGGAGCCCACTTATTGTCTTTTTGAGGTTGGTTGCGTACGGGTTTCTCATCTTTCTTGAAAGGCGACTTAGAGCGAGTTGTGCGCGGTATTTTTTTCCTTCGAGAACTGCGAGAAATCAAATTATAGTAGTTATAAAAAAAATAAAACATTTTGAGACGTTTTAATTGAAATATGGCAACGCCAAAAAGCACCAAATCAGATCTGTCCTTAAAATTAGAAGAAAAGCTGATAATCCGGAGAACATTTGATCTTCATTTTTGTAACTGTATAAATTCAGATCAGGACCCCAAATGAAATGTTCCCCAGGCTTCTTCCTTGGAAATCACAACCCTTATTTTGTAATCCTTCTCTTATCTGTACCAGGGTGCTTTCAAATTATTCGGGTCGTGTGCACGGGCCCACAAGGCTAAAGAATCCCCTTCCTGTCAATCATTTTCTCAAGACCCAGATTTGAAACGCACACACACACGCACACGCACGCACAACACACACACACACACACACACACAGACACGCCCGCGCACACACGCACGACAGCACGCACCGACTAAACTTGTAAATAAAAATATTTCCGAATTTGAAGAAAAATAAACTCCGACATCACGGGACCGTACTGAAAAATAAAGTTCCGTGTTTCAGATTTTTTTTTTTTTAAAGTTGGGTGTGTTTTTGCGTTTGTTTCCACAAGTTCGGTGTTTCCGGTGTTAGTTTTTGTAGTCAGAATAAAAATCATCCGGATTTATTGGGACAAGAGAAAATACTACACGGCATGGAATTCTCCCTACCTTGAGGACCTTCGTGACCCGAATAATTTGAAACATCTTTGGATATATAACATATTTCTCATAGTAAAAATGGAAGGGATGCAGAAAGCAATGAACGTTATTATAAATTATTTGGGAAATTGAATGAAATTTCGGCAAAAATAGGGAAATTTTAGGCGTCCGCTAGGGAACTTTTGACTTTCTCTGTTGGCAGCCCGCCGCCCAACCATATCGTGCCTCGGACTTTAGGGATGCCATTTTCCCCCTCATTAAAAAAGATGACATAAGTAATTAGTCTCGAACAATACCAGATGTCTCATGTCTGGACGGTAACGTGCGCGAATGCCCTTACAAAAGCCAAATATTCAGCATGCCGTCAAAGGTCGAACATGCCTTGTGCTCGATCCCAAAACCCAGGATGTGAAGCTAAAATTGCTAGGGTTACCGAGTCACATTGGAAACCGCCAAATAGTTGAAGCACTAGAAACGTTCGGAAAAGTGATCTTAATCCAACGTGAGAAGTAGAGGGTTCCAAAAATAAAGAACTTGCAGACCATAAACAGAGAAGTGACACTGTCGCTAAGGGGAAGGCTACAAATATGGAGGTATTGCATATTTGAAGGCTACAGTCCTTCCCCTTAGCGACAGTGTCACTTCTCCGCCTTGTGCTTGTACACAGTCGACCCCCGCTTTGTCTACGGTGCTACTGAATTGGGCACATCCGCCGGTACTGTCGCATACCATGATTCTCTCAATGCCGACGCTTCTGGCATACCACAGAGGACAGCGTCCTTACTTATGCAATATGTGTCGAGGAACGTTCTGAATCGAAGAAACTTCGACAGAAAACCTCATGGACGTCCGTGAGGTCGTTGAACCTACAGATAAAGATTTCTTCTCCCGTTCACTACGAGGAAAAAAATCGCCCTACACAGTCATCATGTGAGGCTGAGGCACGACTCCAAGAGGCAGCTACGCAATGAGCGAACACAACAGTTCCTGTGGCGATGGTGTGCTCGGGATCTTCCGCGACGAGGGAAGCATCAGAGGACTTTCCACTTCTTACTGTCAGCACGACGCAAGAGAAGAACCTTAAAGGGACAAAGCCTTCCAGGGAAGACGGTCAGGGAACCACGACTGAGACTAGCATGGTTCTCGAAGACCCACGCAAGAAAGAAATGCCAGGTGACAGCTCTGTCCCACAGTCAGATCTTTTAGATCATAAACAGGCAGCCAAACAACATAAACCGTAAGAGAAGAATGAAACAGGCTCTGCACCTGCCGGGGAGAATTCTCCAGCCCACAATTCCTCAAACATAAAGTGTCGTGCGTAGCGCCCGTCCGGCTCGCGTGGCCCCCTTAAATGTTCGAATTTTAAGATCCCGAAGAAAACAACATCAACTTCTTCGGCTCTTGTGTCACCAACAGATGGACATCCTCGCTTTACAAGAAACCTTGATTTCAGCAGAGCAAGAAATCGGAAATGCATAGGAAGCTTTCATGAGTGATTTTGATATTTGCGTAAGTCATGAGCGCCGTATTTCAGTGGGATATTTTTAGTTTCTGAAGAAAGCCAGAGCTTTTTCGTCAATTTGCTTGACCAATGATATGGAGGGGCGCTCCCATTTGTGCGTCCTACAATATGATAATAAGGATTGGAGGTTTCTGTGTGTTTATGCCCCTAATGCAGTGTCGGCTAAGAACATTTTATTTTTATTTGTATCCCTTTATTTGACTACAAAAAGACATCTTGTCCTTCTTGGCGACTTCAACTGTCTGTGTACCGATCGATGTGTTCACAACCAACGTGTAGCAATCATTCGAGCGCAACTAAATCATTAATCATTGAGCAAAACCTAATAGGCATCGGTGATGCCAAATATATAGAGCTAAATTAGGCACACTTTCCAAACTCATTACATGCTTGCCTTGACAAAATTTATGTTTGCGTTGAATTGTTCGCTCAAATTAGTGACTATACTGTGAAACCAATATTCTTTCCTGATCACTGCCTGGTATGAATTTGCACCGAGGGAAAAAGCGGTCATCCTTTCGTCCCGAATGGGGTTTGTGGAAATTTCAAGTAAATCTCCTTTACAAAAAGGGGTTCACTAAACGCATTTCTTGTGTGTTGTCAACTGTTCTGGACCTCCCCAAACTTACCGTATTTTCAAATTGGGATATATGTAAACAGAACGTCGAGAAGTGGGGCCGTTGTACATTCGAGTATCCTGGAGTTTGAACGGAAGAATGATCGACGAAAATTACTTAACATCCTGGAAACCTTATACGAACTTGAATATTTTATCCCCGGGACTTACACGGAGGAAATTAACATTCCGGGCGTCAGGAAAGTTGTCCAACGCTGCAAATCAACTGGTTTTTATAACAGCGATAAAACTGATAAGAACGTAAAAAGGTGGCTCAGTTGAGACCACCCTGCTGCACCGTCGAACGCTGCCAGGCTCGTGCTGTTCTGTTCGAGCTCCGAGCTCAATCCCGTCGGTGCTGCTCGTGCCGCGCGCTTAAAATGTCATTAGCTCCTGACGTTGCGTGAGCCACCCCTCGCGCTTTGGCGCTACAAGGGCTCCCCCCTAACCGCTCTTTCACTCTGGAAGCGGATCCGCGTTAGCAAAGCGGCTGCGAAGGCGCTTGTATAAAGATCTAGTACAATTCCACGCGCACTTGATGTCATCGAGTGCGCGTCCGATTGCAGTGGATCTTTATAATTCCGTGCTCGCAACCGCTTTGCGAATGCGGACCCGCTTCCAGCGTGAATGAGCGGTAAAGCAGTCGCTAGGG
This sequence comes from Ixodes scapularis, assembly GCF_016920785.2. Classification (NCBI taxonomy): domain Eukaryota; kingdom Metazoa; phylum Arthropoda; class Arachnida; order Ixodida; family Ixodidae; genus Ixodes; species Ixodes scapularis. The sequence goes on from NW_024609883.1 coordinate 76,626,548, forward strand.
TGATGTTGTGCCCAAGAGACAGAGCTATGATGCTGACGCTCGGTGGCTCGTAAGGATAGTGCCGATAGCTGGCATGAAGGGGACCAATGTTGAGGGTGTAGGCTGGAGCGGACGACGGTTCAATGTGAGCAGGCTTTAGGCGGTCGACGCAGATGGTGTCATGCCGCCCGTTCAAATTCAGAACGAAGTACTTGTCGCGCCTTCTGAAAACCCTGAAAGGGCCATTTTAAGGTTGTTGCAGAGGCTTCCTGACTGCGTCTCGACGCAAGAAAACATGTCTGGCCGAGGTTAACTCGTCGCATACGTACGTCGGATGACGGTCGTGATGCCTCGTTGATGTGGCCACGCAGGTTCCGCATAACTTCTCGAAGCTGGGTGGCATAGCTGAAAGGATCGGGCATGGTAGAAGTAGGAGACGTCACGAACATCTCTCCTGGGAGGCGAAGTGACTGCCCGTGGACTAGGTCTGCGGCAGTGCATCCGAACTCTGGCGTGAGTGTTGTGCGGAGGCCTAGAAGCACGATGCGAAGAAGTGTGCTCCAGTTGTTCGGGTCCTTGTGTGCTCTTAGTGCGGCCTTTAGGCTACGGTGAAATCTTTCCACCAGGCCGTTAGCAGCGGGATGGTACGCTGGTGTTCGAATTAGGGAGGTCCTGATAAGAGTCATGATCTCGTTAACCAAACGAGATTCGAATTGTGCGCCTCTCTCGGTGGAAATAGATGACGGAACGCCAAATCGTGAAATCCAACCACTGGCGACTGTCTTCGCCATGGTTTCTGCATGGATGTCCGTGACAGGGAAAACCTCTGGCCAGGAAGTAAATCTGTCTATTCAAGTGAGCATGTAGATGGCTCCGTCGAATGATGGCAAAGGACCGACGATGTCCCCGTGGATGTTGTCAAAGCGAGCGGTGGGTGTCTGTATTGTGGCGAAAGATGCAAAGGTATGTCGATGAATCTCAGACAGCTGAAAATGCAAACACGTGCGAGCCAATTTACGCACATCTTTGTTCATCCATTTGCCAAACGAAGCGGTGGGCGATGAGGTGTAGGGTCGCCCAAACGACGGGATGAGAAAGGTTGTGCAGTGAGTTGAAAATGTTTCGCCAAAACGTTGGATGTACTACCGGTCGGGGTGATCCCGTGGACATGTCAAAATTATTGTTGTGTCGCACCCTGGCAGTAACACGTCACGAAGATCGAGGTTGCTAGATGCGGAACGTAGCTTCGGTATATCTTTGTCGCCTTGCTGTGCTGCTGCTAGAGCTGCGGCATTCGCAGCGGTGGGAATGGCGTTGCAGCAAGGTATCCGTGAGGACGCATCAGCAGCCGAGTTGTCTCAGCCTTTTATGTGGCGGATGTCACTTGTGAACTCCGCAATGAATGAAAGGTTCCGACTCTCTCGAGGAGAGAGACGGTTGCTGGTCGTTTGAAGTGCGTAAGTTATCGGCTTATGGTGGGTGAGGCTGTGAAACTGCCGACCCTCTAAATAATTCCAAAAATGTTTGATGGTAAAGTATATGCTTTGTAGTTCTCGTTCAAAAGTGCTTTACCGGAACTCGACTGGTGCCAACTTCTTGGAAAAGAACCCAAGGGGCTGCCAGTCTCCGTCAGCGAACTGTTGCAGCATTCCTTCTTCAGTGACGTTAGAGGCATCCGTCATGATAGAGAGAGTTGCACCAGCGAGCGCGGGCGCCAACATTGCGGCTTCTGCGAGTAATGACTTGATGGTTAGGAATGCCGCCGCTGCCTCTGGGTACCATGGCAGAAGTGTGGTGCCGCGCTGAGTTCCCTTTAGGAGATCAGTAAGGGGTTGGAGGACAGTGGCGCAATACGGCAGAAAACGCCGATAGAAATTCACGAGGCCAAGGAACTCTCATAGCTTCCTGCATAATGTAGGCGTTGGAAAGTTTTTGACTGCGTTGACTTTAGATGGAAGAGGGTGAACACCCTTGGAGTCTACTTTGTGGCCAAGAAAATTGAGTTGTGAAACGCCGAACTCGCACTTAGCCTTGTTGATGAATAGCCCGTATTCCGCCATGCGCTGGAAAAGGATCTCCACGTGTTGGAGATCTTGCTCGACGTTAGCGCTGGACACCAGAATGTCGTCGACATAGACAAAAAAAAAACGGTAAGCTTACGGGGGACGCTGTCGACAAACCATCAAAATGTCTGGGCCGCCTTACGAAGGCTGAAAAGCATCCTCACATACTCGAAAAGTTTAAAAGGTGTTCTGATGGCTGTTTTCGGTATGTCACTTAGTTCTACGGGGATCTAATGGTACGCTTTGGTGGTGAACAACTTTTTTTTTGGAAGCAGCAGTTGACCAGGTAAATTTTTGAAAAGATGGTTGCTTCCTTCAGGGACGCCGAAAAATCCGCCGTTTATGGTAGGCGGTAGCGGTGTGGAACGGTGGAGTTGTTCAGAGCGCGATAGTCCCCGTAGGGCCACCAATCAAAATGGGTTTCTTTTACAGCATATGGTTGCGCGCACACCTCGCTTCTGAAGCGAGCTTTTGCTGAAACTTTGCCGAGTCCTGTCAATCACTCTGAGGGCGCCGCCAATGGCCGCTCAGAAACGCTCTCACGTGGCCTTTAAGGGGGGGTTAGCTGTTTGAGAAGACCACTTCACTGCCGGTATTGTAGCCGAGCCAAATCCGAAAAAAACTGAAAGCACGAACGATGGGTACTGTCGGCGCTTCCGTAAGCACGTGAAGCACCACTGAAGGAAATGTGAGTAGCATATCGGAAGAAAATCCAGTGATGAACGAAGACGTAATTGGTGATGATGATAATTCTCGTCTATTTTTGGTCATAATTAAGAAATAAAACCTTCAGACAAGGAAACGAAAAGGGGCGTACAGAGTACCGTTTCAAAACCAGCCCAGCGTACAGCTCTCATTTAATAATAATAAATTTATTTCCATCAATTGTGATGGTGGGACCCGTGGAAAAAAGCTGCGATATGCAGCTTGACTGGTCCTCGGGTCCCTACAATGGTCAGCGGCAACGGAACGGAAATAAAAATTAAAAAAAAAAAATACCCACAAAAAGTAACAATTGAAAGAAACATAACTACGCACTTGCCTGTTGGTGTTTTTTTTTTAAGCAAATAGACAAACATAAAAAAGCAACAATTGAAATTTGCAAAACTATACACTCTTGCTTAATAATGGAGCAAAATAAAAACAAACAATCAGGTAGAAATCAGGAGCAAAATACAAACGCAATTATTTAGAAGTTTTAGAGTCAAAATCTACACCATCAATATAAAAATTATTTAGCAAGCGAGGCAGTGCAAATTTAAGCATTTGGAGACCATAGTTCGTTCGCTGAGTGACCATCTTCCACTTCTCCGCTCCGCGAGTGGGGTATGCTGGTGAATTTTCCTGTAAGCCTGCAAGGTTTACTAAAAAACAGGAGCCCCTTATTTTTTCCCTCCTGAAACTAGCACACAGTCTATAATCGTATAAGTTGTAAATAGTAATTATCTTAAAATTTTTAAATATTGCAGAAGTGTGAGCATCATAAGGGACATTACATGTGCTTCTTAATATTTTTTTTGTAACAAAAACAGATTTTCCATATTGGTTAGTGTCGATGAGCCCCATACTAGAAGGCAGTATATTAAGTGAGAGTAAAATAGAGAGTTCTAAACATACAATTTAACATTCGTGGGCAAAAAAGAACGGTTGCGATTTACGATCCCAATTACTCGGCATAATTTTGGAATAGAATAACTTATATGACAATCCCAGGACACGTTCTCATTAAAAAATACGCCAAGAGTTTTGAAGGAACTAACTATTTCAATTGGACAAGAATTTAAACTCAGTGATCTAGATAAAACCACAGACTTGTTTTTCGGACGAAAAATTATTGCTTTTGTTTTATTAATGTTTACCTTTAAAGAGTTACAATCGCTCCAGGATTTTATTTTTGATAAAGTGTGGTTTGCCATATCTATTAAGTCATCACCTGTTTCGGAAGAAAAACATATGCTAGTATCATCCGCGTAGATAACAAATTTTGCTTCCCTGTTAACGTTAACAATGTCGTTTACGTATAAGTTAAAAAGAAAGGGTCCCAAAATACTTCCTTGCGGAACACCTGAGGTGATGGGTTTTACCGTAGATGAGTTACTATTGATGCATACGAATTGTTTACGATATTGCAAGTAGGACTGCATAAGCAACAGTGCCTGTCCACGGATATCATACATTTCAAGTTTTTTTAAATAAGACATGATGACTTAGGCAGTCAAATGCTTTCGTGAAATCTAAAAATAACCCTAGCACTATTTTTTTGTTTTCAAAATTTTCAAAATGAATTCTTTTTGGGTAAGTAACGCTATTTCAGTAGAACAGTCGTTCCGGAAACCAAACTGAGAAGAGGTAATGAGATTATATTTTCCACTTCCACGACAGTCTTGTTCTTTGTCAACCTCTATCCAAATTATACATATTCAACAGCAAACAAAGTAAATGGCAGTAAGTGACAATTCAGCAATCAGAAAATGACAATTTAAGAGTAAATTAAGTAAATGGAAGTAAATGACAGCTGTATGCTGTGCTGGTTTTAAGACGGTTGTGTGTATGTCCCATTTTGTTTTCTTGTCTTAAGGTTTTATTTCTTAATTATGATTGTTCACAAGCTTAGAATGTGGCGGGAGATGGAGAACACGACGCTGAATGGCTAATGGAGATGATGATGATGTTGGCTTTCAACTGAAGCGCCACTTTATGGTCAACACCCAAACTATTTTCGCGAGTCTGAACGTCATCGTTGTTGCACGTGAAGCGGTACTTGTGAACGAGCAACTGTTGCGCACCTAAAAGATGCATCGTGTGAACAAACCCTAACTCTCGCGCTGTGGCGGTACAGCATAACCAAAGCACAGTTTCCACGATTTGCCGGGCGCGCAGCTGGCCAAGTGCAGCGCGGCCGTGGCCTAATATAAATGAAAGTTTTAGCTCGGCGATTGCGAACTGTTATTGGTGAAATAGTAGGAGAGTACCAAACCTGTGGTATTAAGGGACGGTCCATTTTTTCAAGTATTCACACTGCAAGAAATATATTAGAATTGTGCGATGAGGAACTAGACCAGGTAGCCATGCTCCAGATAGATCTGGAAAAGGCTTTCGATCGTGTGCAACATCAGGTACTTTATAAAATACTTGAACACGTTGGAGTCGGTAAAATAGTCTCAGTTTTGTCCAAATGGTATACACGGGATGCACTACACAGCTTGTCGTAAACGGGAAACCGACACCGCGCATTAGTGTCGAGTCATCAGTCGAGCAAGGATGTCCGTTGTCGCCGTTGCTGTTTAGCATTTATTTAGAGCCATTTTGAAGAAGCGTAATGAATAACAGTCTTGTTAAAGGCTTTTCACTCCAAAATATAGAAATCAAACTCCTCGCTTACGCGGATGATGTTGCTCTATTTTGCAAGGATAAGCAAAGTATTGTCGAGGCATCACGCGAGGTGAAGGACTATTGCGAAGTGACTGGTGCGGTTGTCAATTGGCAGAAGTGTTGTGGCCTTTGGCACGGATCATGGGCTACCAAACCAGAGGATTTTCAAGGTATATATTTTACGTCGATGCCGGCCAGGTATCTTGGTGTTCCACTGCAGCATTACAAAAACTCCAATGCGTACTGGGTTTCGGTAGTTGAGGAAATACGCGGGAAGTCTAGTAAATGGAGAGGTTGGGAAATGTCCATTTTCACGCGCGCAACTGTGTGTAACATTTTTTTACTTGCGAAATTTTGGTATGTTCTTCAGGTTTTGGCGTGCTCTAGATTAAACGTACAGAAGTTGCACCGCGTCTTTTCTGTGTTTATCTGGCAGTCTGGATGTGAAAGTGTGCGTCGCGATAATTTGTTTTTTCGCGTTTGTAAGGGGAGACTGTCACTGTCTCACGTGTTTGTAAAGAAAGTAGTTTCACCTTTTATGTTTCTTAGAGAGCAAACCAACCCCTTTCTTTGTGCTGTAATTCAGAACAGACTGCCAGAGCACCTACCTATGTATGTTGTTTCTTCGTATTGTCGCGAGCAACGCAGGCTTGGTAGTTTCCTTCGTGAGGTCGTTGAGGCGTGCCGTTTTCTATCCGCACGTTTCTCCCAGGAGTATTTGGCGAGTGTCACGCGAAAGCGTTTAACGCGTGATATTATTGATAGTGTCTTTCCTATGCCTGAGTACCGCGCTGTGTTTCATGCAGATCCAGGGCAAGACGTTTTGTCCAGAGTCAAAAAGATGACAGTCGCACCGTGTATAAAAACATTTTTCTTTAAGTTACACACAAACTGCCTTCCTGTGAAAGAGTGGCTTGACCAAAGAAATATTTTTGTTCCATGGGGTATTGACTGTTTTTTGTGTAAAAGGCCGGAAACTATTGAACACGTATTCCTAGACTGCTGGGACGCTTTACTGTTCTGGGACGTCCTCCAGCGGACTATGAAAAAAGATTTACCGTTAACACCACATGGTATTAGGTTCCTTCCCGTGGAGAAAAATAACGAAATTCCTGCGGATCTTGTCATGCTCCTGGGTCTGCATGCAATATGGCGTAGCAGAATGGCGGTTAGGCATGCCGATGTGGACGTGCGCCCAGTAAGATTGTATTTTATAGAATCTGTCTGGAAACTAAAATCTGTCTATTCCTCTTTAGAGTGCCCGCCTGACTGGATGCCAACTCTAAATGTACTGGAGAACTTAAAAGAATTTTAGTCCATGCACGCGTATTATCCACCGTGTATGTGATTTTAACATTGTGTGTAAATTTCGGTTTTTGTCAAAACAGGCAATAAAGAAAAAAAAAAAAAAAAAGCCCAGCCGTGGTTTAACGACTATCGCGCTACCCCTCAACGCAGAAAACCAGGGTTCGATTCCTGGCCGCGGCTAACCATTTTTGCTGACTCTAATGTGGTGTTCTGGTAAATTCGAGAAGCGTGTTGGAGCTAATTCGAGGTCAGAATCTTCTACATGGCGAAGCTTCTACGCTGATTGTTGAAGCCCGCACGTGTACACAAGGGACTCTGCGTGGCAAACCGGAGCCGGTCTCGCCCGAGCGTTCGGCTCTGCTGTTACCCCGACTTCGACGCCCGCGAAGCTCTGCTGTTATCTTCTGTTTCCTTTTTATTTTGGGCGCAAGTTCGCCCCATTAAAAGTTTCAGTTTCTTCGGTTATTCCTAGTTTGTCACATCGTCCATCGTGACAATATGATGCAGACAGGTATCGAAGAGCAGTTGTTCGTTCACGAACCGAACAGTTTACCCTCAAGGAATCCCTAACGCGATGATCGCTGAATGACGAGAGAAGATATGCCCTGTCAAAACAAATTCTAGCAATTGATAACGAAACCGAAACCGTGTTCGATAAACCGGTAATTCCGAACGTATTCCTAGACCACTACAAGAACCTTTTTGGCAAAGTGATATCAGATGGGGAACAAAAGGTGTAAAGAATTACTGTGCAAATTACGAGTCCTTTCAGAAGAAGAAAAGGCTTTGATTGAAAGAGCGTTGCCCGTTGAAGTTCAATATGCCATAAACTCGCTTCGGATGGATAAGGCACTTGGTCGCTACGGACTCAGAGCAGAATTCTATAAGAAATTTATTAAATCTTTATCTCCTATGCTGCTTGATGTCTTCCCCGTCGTATGCCAAGAAAAAATACTTCCACCCACTTTTTATTAAGGTCATACGGTCTTAATAGCTAAAAGTACAGATGAAGAAGTGCTGAAAAAGACTGAGAGCTACAGACTAATATCCTTATGTAATGTAGACTAACGATGTTTGCACAAATACTCACAGAAAGACTTGCGAAAAATTGGAAGGTGCTTTATCATTTCACCGAGATAATTAGACGACAAAATCAAGAAAAATATGAAGTAGATTACAGTATTCATGATTCAAGCTCTCAATTATTTTGCTGCAATTTAAAATCTGACACTAATATGAATACACTACCCACCTTTCTGACAAAATAAGCTGAGATTCAATCTGTAAATCTTCTACGCCTGCGGTTCCCGCAAGCTTTATAATCTCCCGATCTATCCAAGAGTTCAATGAATCTGTCCCAATCTTCATATTCAGCCGTAGTCGGAGCCAACGCCTCTTCACATATTGAAAGGAACACCAAAACACCATGGACGGGTTGCTGCAGTTCTATTATCTAATGCATTACGGTGCTCTTCAACCGTTGCGCAGGAGCGGGAATGACAGAGTTTGGTGGTCGGGTTTCTGTTAATGTGATTTGACAAGGAATCGCATGGCGGCCACGACCACAAACGAGCTCGAAATAACTGCAAATTGTTTCCCGTAAAGATATCGCTTTAAGAGAAAGAAAACCAAATTGCTATAACGAGCTTCGTACCCAAGTCAGCAGAATGGGAAATTTACGCGCTAGCCAGTGAGCTACTGGGTACGTTTTAATTTTTTTTTTTTTACATTTTACTACCGGGTGTTTTTCAGCATTGTATGGAAAAAATACAAAAACTTGTATACACCTTTTGAAAACCGTTTGTGTCGGACTGTTGCAAAAAGTGCTCCCATGAAGTCTTCCTCCTACGGATGCCGTTTACTCTCCTGACAAAAGACTTCGCGTAGAGCCCGGGCATTCTTAATCAACACTTACTTTTCCCAAAACACATATCCAATTGTGATTGAAATTTTGCCCACTTTCAATTGCATTTAAACAAAAAAAACTTCTTTATTCTTGGGCCTTCAAAATTCACAAACACCGTTTAAAGGGTTCCTCAATTTTTTAGGTGAAAGGCTGGGTTGCCAGGAAATAAAAGAGTAAATACAAATGAGTAATGAACTCAATAAATATTTCCAGATCAACGTCTAAATACAAATTTGAAAGTTAGAGTAAAAAAGAGAGACTCTAAGAAGGATGAAAAGACATACGTGTTTTTGAAAAGCAATTATTAATCTAATTTTCATCTCACACAGTAATTGGGAACATGAAAATTCCCAAAAAATACATGAACACACATAGGAACTTTGGGATGTTCCCTCAGGGTAGAAGACTAATGAGAATGATAGAACCGCCGCTGACGATATGCAACGGATACGACACAAGACGCTACGCGCAGAGCGCAGGAGAAAGCAAAGAAATTGTTACGTACATACTTACACAGATATGAAACAGGGGCCTAACAATAGTGATGTTGAGGATGACAATGTCCAATACATAACATGACAAGATGACCTGCCGTTTACGCGGTTAGTAGGATCTGCGATACCGTCTTTTCACGAGCGCTTATTTTTACGAGGGTAGCGGCAGGCCTGGTAAAAGCGAGCCGCGGGCTGGGCTTCATTGGAAGTACTGCGGCCACCCACGCGACGGTTGGAACACCTCTTCAGGACGAATTTCGCCCGCTGGCTGGAGTTTGGAGACCCGCGGCATTTAAGCTACAATAAAGAGTTAATGCTCGAAGTCGCTTTCATAACAGTAATCTAATTTGAATTTATTTGAGAATAAGACACTGGTTTTCCCCTTGAATATGTTTGAAAGGTACCACTGCCTACTGATAGATCGCACAAGTCGACATTGGACGTGAAAGTTCGGATTGGTAGACCCTTGAAATATTATCCTTTATTTTCGAAACACAAGCTGTCGGGGTAGTTATATTTTTTATCTCAATAAATGAATTGGAAACAATTATTTTCCTAGCATGTGTTCGGCTGTCATAACTTGAAATGTTGTTTTGGTAACGCGATATTCCTCCGGCCATGACACGTTAGAATAGATCGCGAGGTCCATCTCCAGTGATTGTTTTTATACGAAGGGACACCACGCAGTGTTTTTTTCTTCTTAGCACTACACTGTGAATACTATTTACAGCTCTATTCCATTTCACATTGTCCGACCACAGCCTGCGCGACTATCCAAAGGAGCATACGCCTAAAGTAAATAGTCCCTGCTTTTGTCGTCTCCCTCTCCACTACAGTCAATGGTTATTTCTTGCATAATGTCAATCACTGATTGGCGACATTATGTTCCTAGAATTTATATTACAAACAGATCTTAAGCTTCACTGTAATATTTTAAGGCTGTCCACTCGGGTTTTAAGTGAACAGACGTAGAAAAAGAGACTCGAAACAACATGTTCTCGCACACAGCCGGTTTCCTGCACAACCGATCGACGAACAATGCACACTCGCAAAATGATGAAAATAAGAAACACAACTTGGCACATCCGTGTTTTTGTATCTTGCATCACCGCTGCCCAAAACTTTGAAGTCAAATTCGGGGGTTTTTCGTGCCAACCTACGTCGGGCATCTGGCACGCCCCAGTGGAGGACTGAGGATTAATTTGGACCACCTGGGGATCTTTTGACGTGCAACCGAAAGCTCCGTTACACGGCGCCTCCTCCGCAATAAGCCTCCGTCAGCTTGCGGGCACCTCGGCCGGGATTGGAACCAGCCACACGCGGATCCGTGGGCCAGCGCTCTCGCCTCGAAGCCATTTTGGCGGCGCCTCACCGCTGCAACAAAGTGCGAAGTGTAATGGTACGCAGGGTTTATTGAGACGTGAATTCCAATAACAACGGATTCCTACAAGAAGTAAATGTACAATTCCATAGGAGCGACGGAACGCACCCTAAAACCTAACAAAAAATACACGCATTTTTTTTATCGAAGCTGTTTATGGTTTGTCTTTCGTAGAGTTTCCATATGCGTCGAAAAAAAGACTACGCTCACACAGGCGAATGCGCCTCGCGCCCACACCTTGCCCGCATAAAATATTCGAAGTAAATAACCAAAATAAAGCGTTGACGAACGCGCCTGCAAGATGCTATTTGTTTTAGACTTTCGCTTTAGAACAGTTACTGCTGCAGACACAGGCACGTGCGGCGCGTCGAACACCATTCCCGGCATTCTCCTTGATGCTCGGGTAATTTAGAGATAGGTCTCTTCAGTACATTAGTTAACAAACATAGGCACCATTTTTAAGGTCAGTAGACTCTCTGGTAGAGAGTAAAGTTTTCTCAAAACTTTGCCCCTGTGCGGCCCGTATCGGCCATGCCTACGCTCGCACCGCCCTCTCCTTGTCGTCGCTCCAAGCCACTTGCGTGCCTAGTTTCCTTTCCTTCCATCTCCCGGGGTGGTGGTCCCCAGGCGCGTGTCTACTTTCCGCTGGCTGGCGGTCCCGTCGCGCGTCTTAAGTTTTCTCCAGCTCCTCGGGGCGGTGTTAGACCTCCATGCGAAATAACGACCACCACTTAAGACATCAAAAAATGTGTGTGCGTACCTTTAGTCACGCTGACCACCGATCAAGACAATAAATATGTTCGAACCTTTGTTCAAAATTCTGTGTCACGTCTGTGTCGTGTGCTAAACAGCTTCGCTGGTCATTCCCCTTCACAGAGTGGAATGGCTCCTGATATTTTTTATTCTCACTCACGTGATCAGTGGTACGCATATGTTTTATACATGTTTACTTTATACAGAATGACACGTTTTTAAGAAACTGAACCTTAAGAATACCTATCTATATTTATTTTTACATTTAACAAAATTGTGAAATTTCCAAATATCGATTGTTCTGACACTTTTGCGTTTGAAGCATCCTACGAAGTTAACTCTAAGTGAACTGTTTTATGCCCAATGTCTTTAAATTTAACCCGCGAAAGAAACATAGCGAAACGATTGATATAGGTTGATTCCTTCAATAATTACAGTGAATTAGAAAAACAAAAAAATTGTGCTTGTTTCTTTATTTTTATGTTTCTGCGTTCCCCGAGATGGCGCTCGCAGTTCATGAAGACCTCAGCCGTATATGGGGAGAGTTTGGTCAGTCTAATGATCTCGCTGCCGTAACGCTCTCCTCCGAAGTGAGCCAATCAGCACGCGGCGTAGAGAGAGGCATGAGCGCATGTGCGTGAACTCCCGCTGCCCTATTGAAAATATTTCTAAAGGGCCCGTCAGCCTTGAAGGATTATGGGACCTCACAGGCCTTCAAAACCCTTCAAAAATACCGTACAGAAAAGCCCTTCAGGGATACCCCGTAGAAAAACCCTTTAGCCCCAAAGCCCTCCAACCCGTCAGACCCTTTAGCTAATCAACCCTTTAGACGCCCAAAAGACTGTGAACTATTAGCAAAAATGCAGTTCAAAACATTATTGAAAATTTATTGCAGGCACTTTAGTTTTACAAGCCTATTATAACTCAAAAATGTGATAAAAAATGAAAGCCGTTTACAAATCCCTGTAACGCCGAATTGGAGCGCAGCTCTTGAGGAGGAGTAGGGAAGGGTACTGAGGGGGGTCACGTCACCTGCGGGTAGTCACGGGACCTCGGGGGCGGGAGGGGGGGGGGGGGTCACGTGATCTCGGGGGGGGGGTCACGTGATCTCGGGGGGGGGGGGGGTTCACGTGACCTCGGGGGGGGGGGTCACGTGACCTCGGAGGGGGGGTCACGTGACCCCCCCCCCGGTTATGCCGACGCCGAAGCCGACGCCGCTCAGGCTGGAAACGGGCCCCTAAGAGCTGCGCTCTAAAAGCATTGTTTGTTCAAACCCGGCGCAAGGAGCTGTAGACGAAAGAGAACACATCAAACACGGACAACTGTCTTCTTTATCACAACGAAAAATATCTTTCAAAGTACTCACAATGCCACTGGGCGTATTCCTGATGTACGGTAGTTCAGCTAATAAAACCGAGCAGGTGCACCTCACGGACACATACACCGTCTTACTAAGCACGTTTAGCGAAAACCAGGAAATCGCAAGCAGCACCCGCCACCGTTGAGAAATCCCGAGCGTGCACAGTCACGGTTTCGTCCATGATGACGTCGCACCGGCGTCTTCGGCGTATTTTTCGCTCGCTGTATGCTTCTGAAGTCGGACGGACGAAGAGGCGCAAGGAACAAGTCCGGACAGCGGCCGTCATCCATGCACCGTCTCAGGACTCACAGTGCGATAATCCCGGTGCGCAGGCACAACTTGCGGTGGGACGCTGACCCCGACTGCCAGGCTTTGCATCGAGTAAGCCGACACCGGCCACCATCTCCTTGAATTCGCTGAACATGATGGCGCTCGAGCGGTGCAGAAGGCGGCCAGCGCCGAACCTGCGGAACCAAGGAAGAAACTGCACGGATATCAAAACAGACCAAGGGGCGAGCCCTCAAAGCCATGCGTGCTCAACTTCCTGGAGAAAATTGGTCCGATCCAAACATCTGCGGCGACTCGTGGGCTAGCCGGAATCGCCCACGAGCAGAGAGAAAATGGCTGGCGGCTGGCCCTCTTCCTTGCACACACCACCCTTTCCCGCCTACCGCTGGCCTGGCAGCCCTGCACCCTCTCCCCATCGCCGGGCGGAGAGAGGCGCATTGTGGGTTGCCTTTGGGGACCGTCCCCGCGGAGGAACCGGTTCCCGGAACGGGTTGCTCCAGCGTGCGTCCCTGTTCCTGGAAAGCGCGCACTGCTCTCGGCTTTTTTTTTCTTTTTTTTTTAATTCATGGTTGCACGGATTTCGCCTTGAGCGGACAGGATTGCGTTCGCCCCAAAACGCCGCTCGGCCAACACCACTCGGCCCGCGCTCGTCAATTCTCCACATGGGGCGGTTGCCTTCAGTGGCCTCCTCGACGACCGAACACCCGGGAAGAGACAGACGGGTCCAGGAGCCCACTCGTATTTGATAGAAGAGCAGTAATAAAAATCTGACCGTACACATATACGATCGGCATTCTCCAAATACTTACTTTTTCCCGTAGCCTACAATAAGCAGCTAAGTTCTAATTCTGCGAAATGTGTTTTCTACACACAAGCCGTTGCCCACAGACATCTCAAGATGCTTGAAGGCTTTCCCGACCCCATTAGAAAAGTTCTTGACAGGCTTTCAGACATTTCAAGGCATTGTAAAGCGCACTTCCGACATTTCAGGAGAGCCTCTGACGGGGCCAGCGAACCCACCAGGAAATATCGGTGCCCCCTTCAAACATCTCAGAAATTCCTGAAGTCGCCTTCACACCCTTTAAACAAATCCTGTAGTCCCAACAGAGCGATTTTCAATACGGTGCTCCCACCTGAGTGGGGAGGGCCGCCATCGTCGAGCATTCTCCCGGCGGAATGCGTGGGATCGGCATCTAGATCTCGATTATTGCCTTTTATATCGCTGGCTTTGGCAAGAAAATGACACTATGTTATTCCTCGGTGGGTTGAAAAGCTAATAAATGAAGATTTTTCGGCGTATGGCCACAAACTTTTATTCAGGCGGGAAAGAAGTTGGCCTGTAGCAGACGACGCGTAGCCTCAGCAGTGCTCTTCTCCGACCAGTCTCCGAAAGCGTTGCTAAAAAATGGCGGTGGTCTCCCTCTCTTCTCCCTTCTTTCTCTGTCGCTCCTTCGGCGCTCTCCTCCCTTTCATTTACTTTTCTAAATCTCCGGCGCCTTCGTCGCCACACCCATTGGCCAAACTCTCCCAATATATGGCTCTGATGAAGACGTAGTACTGTAGTTCGGCAGCTAGTTCGCCGCCGTTTGTCCAGCCAGGACCTGTCACTTGGTTCTACGTTGCACCCTCGATTTGCAAGGTCACCCTCTGAGTTGTAAACGTTACTAAAAAAGGAATGAAGTTTCGTTTTCGTCTGAAATAATCTCAATTGATTCAATAGGTTTAGAAGACTTGACTACATTTTATACGAGCTTAAGCATTATATGTAGATGTTACAAAGTTTCACGTGTCAATACGTCACACAAGTAAAAATATCCGACCACATCCTTTTCATAATACTTTCAAGACAACGTGAAAGATTGTATATTATTCTTTTCTCATTCACTTTTTTTTCGCATTACAATTGGTTTTGCACCACGTTCTACTGTACTCTGGAATTTGAGCGTAAGCTCAAAGCAACGACATGGCACTTGAACTCAAGAAAAAATACATCAGATCTAGTTGTTGAGCACTATGCTCTAGCATTCTCACGGAGTATACAAAACGTGCTGGCATTCTCGCGAAAATGCGGGAGTTATATTGATTTGATGGACGCCATAACATAGGAGTTGTCTCAACAAATGTTGACGCGGAAGTATGCAACGCAGTGAAATAGTCTGTCATTTGAAACAACCTAAAACAGCTTTTGTAACTCGATTCGCGTTTTAAGTTGGTACTCATGATGAGTGGTGATCTTCCAAATAGTTAACAATATTGATTATAAGTGTAAACAATGAAGAAAAATGTGGTTAAAAACGACTATATTTATGTCCAGTATTTAAAGAACATTAAAAAGGTGGGCGTACTGTATAAATCAGGAGAGCGATTTTAAAGGTTTCATTCAAACACATGCACAAAGGTTGCAATCGCGAGTCAGCGTGCGAAGCGCCCCTCGCACAACCCTAACCTAACATCTTATTTTAGCGTAGCGATTTTTGTAGACTACAAAGACACAGCAATCTTTTTATTCTGACATTCGAAGAAAAGGTATTTAACCCGTAGTTTCAGTCCACCTAATTTTGCTTACAGAACCGACCGTGCCCTGTGTTGAAACAGGCAAAGGAAAAATTGGTAAAAATTATTAGTCCACATAATTCCGTCAAACGCACATTTTACCAACCGACGGTCGCGCGCCTTCAACAATTTCCAAATAAGTCGTTTCTGTGCCTCTTCAACACAGTTCAAGGAGAGCCAAATCTCCGTAAGAATCTACATCTTCATTCAAAGTGTAGAACTGAGCGAAAAATGCGAAACTAATTTGCAGTCGCTCGCGCAAAGTACGAGCAATACTTGTAAGCCGCTGGAGATAAAAGGGAACCAAACTTTTAATCTTACTCCTTTGGAAAATCATGCGGCAGCTATCCTGCAACTACAGACAGCCAAATCCAGCAATTGTTATAACCGCGAATGCAGAGGTTGCGTGCGATCAAGCGAAAACAGGAAAGCCTACGAGTAGTGTTCTCTTGCGCACGCGACTGTTTGTTGAATTATAACATCTTAGAGCTCGGTAATTTTATTTTTCTGCTAACTGGCCCTTAATACAAAAAAAAAAGATACCTCCAAACTCTCGGAATCAAATTTAAGGCACCCTATCTCCGAGCATTAACAAGTGCCACCTGCACGACCACATAGCGCAGAGGCCGTTGCAATCTCGGCCCCCTCGAAATGCGCGCGGTGGCCGAAGATGCCCGTCATGAAGCCCTCGCGGCTTCCCTGCGAGCGCGCTCAGCTGCACGGTTGACGCCGCACTGTAATCCACACCAAACAGCATGCGCGCGCAAGAGGGAGAATGTTCACCGCAACACGTTGCACGTGGGTATTTTATATAAATGCATGCCGGAGTCCGCAGACCGGCTCGCACCACTCGCACAATTTTGGTTGAGTCGGTTAGCGGCTTAAAAATGGCGCAACTGAGCCCCCACACGCTGCGCGCTATTTCTAATCTCGAAAGGAAAAAAAGAAAGAAAGAAAGGCAGGTTCCACGCGCTATGGTCAGATTCATTCCATTTAGAGTTTTATTTGACTCAAAGTTGAATTTTATTGACCAGAGTTGGTTCTTAGGTTCTGAATTCTTCACTTTTGTTTACTAATGGCGTGTGCACTCAGGCTATCTGCTGGTGCGGTGTAAAGTCAATTTTTATGTATCTAATGTAAAAGTGTGAAATAGTATACTTGGTCAGCCTGAAAAATATTATATGACGAAGAATGGCTGTCTCAGACTTCTCACACGCAGCCGGGTTAATGCATCAGGGAACAACAAACAGGTCAGTCTCGCAGAAGAGAAGAGATAAGGAAAAAATTGCCCTTGGCGTTACCATTCAGTATACCTTCCCAGAAATGTAATTAAGAATTGCACATAGGGCATCGCACCTTACCTTACTTTCTAGAAATGAATTGTTATTGACACTCACACTTTAATGCGTTTATCGCCAAGTTGTACTTAGTGCTTGGTTGCCCGTTCTTTTCTCCGTCTCAGCCTATAAAGTGGAAAGTTTTCCAGTCAGATGGAGTGCATGCTTCTTCTCAAAACAGTAGAATTGGAAGCACGGCTCAAATGGCCGTTGCGTCTTCCCTTGAATTTAAGATACGTGTGTTTTCGACATCCGGACTAACAACGACATGTCCCTAAAATTTAGATTACAAACAGATTTTACGCTTCACTGTAATATTTTAAGGCTGTCCACTCGGGTTTTAAGTGTAGAGACGTGGAAAAGAGACGGTTGAAACAACATCTCAGACACAGCCGGTTTCCTGCACAACCGATCGACAAACAATGCAGACTCGTAAAAATAACGAAAATAAGAAGAAATCCTTGGCACATCCGTTTTTTTGTATCTTGCCTCACGGCTGCAGCGAAGATCGAAGTGTAATTGTACGCAGAGTTTATCGGGATGTGAATTGCAATAACAATGCAATCCTACAAGAAGTAAATCTACAATGCCATAGGAGCGACGGAGCGCACCCTAAAACCTAACAAGAAATACATGAATTTTTTTAGCGAAGCTGTTCATGGTTTGTGTTTCGTAGAGTTTCCATATGCGTCAACGAAACCCCTACGCTCGCTCAGGCGAACGCGCCTCGCGCGCACAGCTTGCCCGCATAAAATATTCGAAGTAAATAACTAAAATAAAGCGTTGACGAACGCGCGTGCAAGGTTAATTATCCTGATGCGGAATGATTGAGAGGCCACTATGATTTGAAGCAGAAAATAAGCTTAAGAGCAATAATGCGTTATCACGTACTGTTCGGTTTTCTGCTTAAGGGTACAGAACGGGATGAAAATTGATTAGAAAAAGTTGTGTTTTAAGCGAAACCTATACTAAAATGACACGGATATGGCACGCAGTTCGATGTCAAAGGCAAGTATTCGGTAGTGGCTCAAGTGCTGGGAACCATTGACTCGGAGGTCTGCTCCCGCAGACACCTTGCCTGGTGTGTGGTTTGGGTACTACAGTCTAAATAAAATGTATGCGAGTTAATATTCCTGTAGAACAAGTAGACAGCCAATCATGACGGACAATATTAGGATCCCAGGAAATGACAAAGCTAAGAAAATGATGACATGTAAAAAAGGCGTTGGGGGCGGGTACAGTCACCAAGTGAAACATCATGTCCATTGCCCCTGCGCACATTACATTTTTTGTAGTCTGATGATGATCCGAGCTTTGTCCTTTAAGGAGATCCACCTGTTGTTCTGCGAAATTGGCGAGCAATAGGAGCAAATGCTTCGGTTTAGAGTTGCTATAATTGTAAAGGTCAGCAAGGGTAATTTCTCGTACAATACGATGCGAGATAGCCTCAAATAATTGAACGTGCGATTTCTGTTTTGTGCTGCCTTATTTAGCAGGCTTTTACGCGTGAATATGTTTTAATTTTCACTTGATTTGTTTTTTCGCACCTTGTTTCTACTGAATAAACGCGTTTTTTTTTTACGCCAACTTGTGGGAGAAGCAAATGCCGAACATTTTTTACTCCAAGAATGTTGGCTACGAAAGATTATTTATTTTTACTTATTTTCAAACCATTGTGCGGTGCCGTTAGAGGCATGCTATGTCACTTCGAAATAAGCTCAGCTAAGCAAACCAGCGCTCTAACGTTTTTTCCGCGTATTATTTGCTTGTTTTGGTGTCTATGGCTCCGTCTCCCCTCTATTTTATTTCTCCTCTTCCAGAACAGAGAAAAGCCACCTCGCATGCATTCCTTTTTAGTTCGGGAACAGAATTTCTTTCTTTTTGAGAAGCCGCGGTAGGTAAACCTCTATCATGCGGCTTCTTGATGGGGTGTTCCATTAAAGTTGTTTCTCTCTCTCTCTCCTCTTACCCATCGTCCTCGTCACATCCGTTCTGGCTTCTAATTACTTAAAAAGCCCCTAGTCAAAAACTGTTTGCACAAACAAATAAAAAGAAATAGCGACTATTTTTTTTATATGTTAATATTCCGAAAGAACGTTCAGGATCTTCTGAAGCGGAGGGGATTCCTTTGGGCGATTTTGTCTTCGTGAAAGCCAACATAAAAGGCATTGAACGTTGAGGATTACCGTCGATCCTGCTCTGTCCTTCCAAAGTACGTGTTGCGGAGGCTGGCTTGATCCTGGTAGAATACGACGTCCATGTGACCCAGATTCCACCCTCTTCGATCGAGGACCTTTGTGTGGACTATGTGACCATGAACGAGGAAGGGATTCGGGTGATTCACATCTCCTGGAGATGTCTAGGAAATAAACTTGACTACAAACGAGGTGACAAGTCTCAATAACATAGGATATAAGATATCTACTTTGTTCAATTACCAAAGATATCCTAAGCCAGCAGGGTACATAAGGCAATAACAAAAGAAGCAGCTTCTGTGGTGTTATGGCCATGAAAATTTCCTCATATGGCTTACCACCTCAAATTTTGTCTGAAAGTACTGCTGCAACGACGATGTTCGGATTGGTAGATTTTAAACAGCTTTACCTGCTTAAGAACTAGGACAAGCTGAGAAGCCTTTTTAAACACTGAGCACATTCTGAGGCGTGTGTAAAGGGTCGTTAGAGTCACTCGAAGTGTTAGAACGGTGGTGTGTTCGTCTTTTTAATTCCCGGCCGGCC
Source organism: Ixodes scapularis (assembly GCF_016920785.2). Taxonomy (NCBI): domain Eukaryota; kingdom Metazoa; phylum Arthropoda; class Arachnida; order Ixodida; family Ixodidae; genus Ixodes; species Ixodes scapularis. The sequence continues at coordinate 76,646,080 of NW_024609883.1, forward strand.
ACCAGGGTACACTGCATGCCTTGCCCCGTACTTTGGCTGCGCGGGCGCGCTCGAGGTGCATGAGACACCGAACCTTTTTAGAGGGTACAAAGCTCTCGCTGGAGGCGGAAAAACTGAAGCTGCTAACTGCCGTTTTCACCTTGTAAGCGACTAGAGGTTTCCACAAAGGCCCTTCGCCCAGTCTGATTGGTTAGATCACGCCGACAAAAATTCTCCTCTGGTGCATCCGTTCGTCCCGATGGACAAGTGTCAAGGAAAGTTTCCTGACAAGAGATTTTCATAAGGACAGTTCTAATTCCCGCTTCATAGCTATAACTGGTGCGTCTTATTGCTGACCCACTAACTAAGCTACACACTTAGAGTATTGGTACCACCCTCCCCGATTCTGTTGATGGCAACGTCATCTAGATGCTTAGTGCAGAGCGGTCGAAAGTGAAAACCTTAACGATTCGAAAATGCGACTTCCTTATCTCCAGATACAATGTCAAAAACCTTAAGTGACTTTTTTTTCTTTTTTGCGTGGTTTGTTTTAGCAGTCTCAAAGGGCGGGAAAGAGCTTCCTGCGATTTCAGAACAGCTTCATAGGACTGGCAACACGGATTTTAAGCACCAAGTTGGCTCAAGTGTGGTTAATTTGAATGTAATTTTTTTAAAGGCTACACTTATTATTAGGGAATCGTCATTGAAAATAATACTCAAAATCAACTCTGTTACGTCACGGCGCGGTGGTGGCGCGTCCAACGCACTTCTGGCCTGGGGCTGTGGGAGGAAGTCACCATATGGGACGGACATTTCTGTGTGGTTTAGAAATAAACCACATAAAAGCCTGCCTTCACGTCAAAACGCCTGCGACTGGGGCTGTACCAAAAGAGTCGGGAAAGGTTTGAAGGTCAGTTTTCATGTTCTCAGGTCGTCCTAGAGCGTGGATATGTGCCGTGAAAAGGAAAAACCAGATGCCGTCGGACCACCATTGCTTGGGCTGGAAGCACTTTGGGTTGAATTCACGGACACTTGTGGTCTTCAAATTTATTTGTTTTGTTCCAACATGAACGCGGGAAGCCCGTCAAGTTTTACAGAGCACCTGCGGACTACGTTCAGTGCATCTTCAAGTTCAAACGGCCGCCTGATCATTCGAACTGTCTTCTGCTCTTTTAAACGTTTCTGCTTGTCGCGTGTTCTTTCTGACGACACCGGTCCGTAGACCAAACGTTGGCCCGGTAATTGCGATAAGAAGTAAGTGCAGGCATACAAATACCTTTAAGTTTAAAGTTTGGTTGGGGTAAATAGGCTCAATGTAAACAGTAGATACGAGGAGATATTGATCATTGTTACCGACCATCACTGACTTGTTATGCCTGATTCCCTTGGTCTTATTCTGCTTGCGATTTTCAGTATCGACATCGGCCATCTCATCTGCGGTTCACGCTTTTGCAGCCCGAGCGAGGTCGCGACTGAGAATAGCCAGCGGCGTCTCATCATGAGAATCAGGCTTTAGTGTCCATTCTGTGGCGTCTACTTGGAATGAATCAACGCATGTCACATTATTCACGCGAAGTTCTGCGGTGTAACAAGCCTTGGTAACTTCGCTCAGGCCACTCAAGTAGTCAGACGTTGCCCAGGAAGACGTAGAATCAACAATTCCAACGTGAAAGAGAGCACGGGGACTCACACCGACGCCAACAACATCGCATTTCAATGGTTTATTTATGGGCAACAGCGAGCTTCTCGCCCACACTCCATCGCGCATACGAGGCACCGGTGGCGTCCGCTAGGGGCGCTCCGGATTGTTTGTAAACAGCAGTTGGTCTATAGTTCTTAAATAAGACCTTCCTACAAGCAGCGCCATGCCTTTAAGCGCCCACTGCGTGACGGTGCTGGTTTTAGGAAGCGAATGGCGGCGGACAGCAGAGCACTAAACTGAGTGACGCGATATTGTTCCAGCGGAATGTGCTTTGTCCTTTGTATTGGTTGTCGTTACTTGTGAAGGCCCGTTCACACTCTTGCAACCGAGTACGATCGAGAGAGACGAGACCTGTTGAAACCTCTTAAAAGTTTTTAGGTCGAGAGAACACACTGGCACTCTGGCGCCATCTATGCGGTGACCCTGGAACTGCATTCCAGATTAGCGAAGGTTTTGCGGGATTTCCGAGGTCAAATCCGCGTAATACCTACAAGAAAGCTCGTTTATAACGTTGACAAAAGGTTTTCGAGCCAAGAAAGAAAGGATAATGCGCGAGAGAAATAGAAAATATGCCGGAGCGCCAAGTTTACAGTGCTACCCAATAGATGGCGCCAGTGTGTCTTTTCGTTTTAAGAGATATCAAGGGGTTCCAAGACACCCGGTTGTAAGATGTCGCATGTGTGTGAACGGGCCTCAAGAAAAAAGTATCAGGAGACTTTACCTAAACTAGTCCAACCATTCAATGCGACTACACTAAGAGATGCCTCCCCGTCGACATACCCGCGAAACACTTGAAGAGCCAATCTCAGCGGTCTACGAAATGAGCTCAGCGAATGATGAGGCTGGACAACTGTTTAGACCTCGAAATTATGCCTGCGCTTTTGCATTACGCAATGCAAGCACAGGCATGTAGTCAGGATTTTGATTCGAAAAGGGGGGAGGGGGGGGGGGCGCCCATGGATACATGCTGTATGAGGGTGAGGGGGGAGAGGATGCACCAGCAAAAGGGAACCCTGGGGGGAGGGCCTGTTCCCCCCTTCCCCCTTTCCTGGTTACGTACCTGGCAAGCATGACGCTATGCATTCCGTAATGCCACGTGGACACTTCGGCCTAAACGGAGGTCCCGCCTCATCATTCGCTGAGCTGATTCCGTAGATCGCAAAGATTAGCTCTTCGAGTGTTTTGCCGGTAACTAGACGCACAAGCATTTCTTAGAGTGTAAATGTTGCGTTTTAATTTGGGCGTCATCGTGTCTTCCAGCCTTTGACTCTGCTTTTTGATCCCTGACATTTAGTGAAAGCGAGTGTAGTTGATCTGAGCTGTTGGAGTATAATCACAATTTTCCGCCATCACTGATCTCCCATTTTCAACTTAAGAAACGAGGGGTGTGGCGAGATCCGAGTACGATTATCTTATTATGATCCCTCCACTGCCAAGGAGTTGCTGCATTAGCTGTTAAGGACGCGGGATAACGTATCAGAAAACAAGTGTGAAGATTTTCTTCGTTGTCAGTTACTATGGCAGGAGCGCTCCCTCGTCGTCCCACATATGCCTGCAGCTGTATGGCAGCGGATATGTATACTTTAAAAGAGTCTGGAAACAAGCGTTGTATCCTAAAGGTAACCCAGAGACCTCTGCTTTTTATCTTTCTGCTTCGTTGCCGGCATCAAAATCACGCACAATAAGTGGCGGAAACACCTGTGGACTTGTTCATCTGTGGGACCCATTAGAAAATATTGATGAGTGTCGAGCAAGAAAAAAAAACAACGACCGAAATCGCTGCTGCCGCCACGCTGATTCACACAAAAAAAAGAGTTAGTATATCGCTCGACGGTCATATAATACAACGAAGCATGGCGAATTCACCCCTTCAGCCCCTTCGCCCGTGATGAACATTCCCGAAACCCTCTCTTTTCCCTGGTGCAAGCAGATCAGGTCACTTAGCGTGTGCATGAAGGGCGGCGACCGCACAGGCTTGGCTGGTTATAGAGAGCGACAGCGTGACGTAACACCTAGCAACCCAGGTGGATTGGGGGCACAGCGGGGCTAGTGCGCACTTGGGCCGCCGGCGGGGCGCCTGGAGGCGGCGTGTACAGGTGGCCCAGCTGGGTTGATCATTTGTCAAAAGCCATCCGCAGACTGTCGCCGCAAATCGGCTTCAGTCTGCGCATGGCTCATTACAGCGTGTTAAACCTTCCCTTCCCCCCGTTCAAAGAGCCACGTTCAAAGAGCCACGAGTCTGGCTGCGGATTCTTGTTTTTTGGAAGTATTATGGGAGCCAGCAAGTTCTACCTGGCGCTGCTACAACTGTCGTTGACAACCAACAAATCCGAAAACCTGCGAAAAGCATGGATGCACGTCAAGAAAGCTGCGTCCAGCGGAGCACAGGTTATCTGCCTGTCTCCAACGTTCGGTTACTCAGTCAACACTTTAAAAAACTTGCAGTTCTGCGCTGAAACCATTCCAGGAGAGACAAGTGAGATGTTGTCTTCCACCGCAAGAACGAACGGGATCTACCTCGTCGGAGGTTCTATGGCCGAAAAGGACAATGGAAAAATGTACGACACCTGCCTGGTTTACGGTCCCGATGGCTCCATGGTTGCCAAGCATCGGAGATTGAACATCCTTGTTGTAAACGTTCCGGGCAGGCAAGCCTTTCGTGAGTCGGATTACTTGACGCCCGGTGATCACCTGACTACCTTCGACACTCCCTTCTGCAAAGTGGCAGTCGGACTTTCCCAAGAGGTGAGGTTCGCCCCTCTAGCGCACATCTACGCGGACCTCGGTTGCAAGCTTCTGGTCTTTCCTGGTTCCTTCAACACAACTTTGAGTCCTCTTTGCTTGGATTTGCTTCAAAGAGCGCGCGCGATAGACAACCAGATCTACGTGGCATCGGTGACGTCTGCGAGGACCCAAGACGCGTCTTATGGTTCTTGCGGACGCAGCATGCTGATCGATCCGCAGGGAGATGTTGTAGTGCAGTCGGCGGGACCTGATGAAGCAGTGGTAATGGCGGAAGTTGACTTGGAGCATCTGTCTTCGTTGAGAAAGGAGACGCCCGTAAGGAAGCACCACAGACACGACCTATACGCCGTCGTGAACCGTCAACGCAGCGAGGATGACAGAAAGTTTTTCAAGAACGTGTTCTCCGTTTAGACAAAAGTTGAGTGCCTAGCCAAAAAAAGAGCTATTCTGGGAGATGAAGCGAGACCCTATCACCAATTTCGATATAGCTACTTTGGACACGCCCCAATTGCAATATTATTACAGATTTTCATTTGACAATAGACACCACGAAAGCTTGAGATCGGCAGCGAACATTTCGCTGATAATCCTAATCTTTAACCCAAAAACCGGCATAAACAAGTGGCTCATCGCGGATAAGTACTAATTTAACCCTTCATACGAAGAAGACATCTTAAAACCTTTCAGATTCATGCAATTTTCTCAAAACGTATGCGTTTCAAAAGCAAAATATTTCGGTCTTTTCGACAACGAAATCCTGTAGTAAATACGTAGCGAAACGTAAGAGCTCTGCACAATTTTTGTTTTTTATTGTTGACGTGAAAACGAGTATAGTGCTTTAAGCCACTGCTTCTTCAAGCTGTGGGTCGCGGCCCCCCAAAAAGTTTGAGCAATAAAGGCACGGGAAACGAAAGTGCAGTTATAGCCACCGGTAAATTGGGAGCGGCAGGGCGTTTCTCTGAAACGCCTGGCCTCCAACACGCGCTCCATTCCTTCCACCGTAGATTGTTTGACTGCGCACACACGCTCGAGCCTCACGAGACGTCGAAGTAGGAAAAGGTTGGAAGCCCGGGCTGGAGGCTTGGTAACTGAGACTCCTCCTTGCCGGTCTCGTTTTGTAAGTGATTATAGCCTGCCTCTTCTAATCTAGTCTTATTAAGGATTCCGGTTAATAACTTCCCTCTTTTAGTTCTATTTACTAACATCCGGGGTTTATTTCCCATACATGAGTCACTTTCTTGTTCTGTCTATGATAACGAGACAGACATTTTCATCTTAACAGAAACCGAGCTCAAATCTGGCGTACTTTAAATAGAAATATTTGACTCTTGTACTAACTTGAACATTTATCGCCGAGATAGAGAAAACGGAAAGGAGGGGGAGGGGGGGGGGGCGGTTTTTTAGTCGCCGTCAAAAAAGATGCTCCTTAATTCATAATACAAAGTGATAAAAATAAATCGAAATATTATGAATCTGTCTGCTCATTTGATTTGGAAAACCTATGATCGGTGTCTGCTATCGACCACCTAACAGTGACTCGCCGTTCTGCGATTCATTTTATAATAACTTAAGCATGATCCACCGCGACTAATCCGAATGCTGACATCTTTTTGATTTGGTGATTCGAACTTTCCATCTATTTATTGGACATCACTTTCACCGCAAGGTAAAAGCGAAACAAATTTCCTAGACATATGCCTAAACTTCAACCTCACGAAAATATTATCCGTTAGCACATGAGGTAAAAAAATTTTGGATTCGGGATTATCGTCTGCACCCGATGTTGTAACTTCTGTAACCTGTAGCGATGGCTTCAGTGTCCACAAACTTCTTAATCTAAAACTAGACCTATCTACCCCCCAAAATCGACATACTGTTAAACTGTTAAGAGATAAAGCTGTTAAAAGTTAAAGCTGACTGCGGTATAAGTGATCAGAAACTTCTGCACTTTTCTGTTTCATTTATTGCCAAGTCCCATATTCGCACCTTAGAAAGTAATTGGAACACTTTCAAAAATAAATTTGCTGATCTCATTGATGCTCACATTCCCTTTGTTCCCATCCGTTCCGACATGAACCAACCCTGTTTTTATGATGCACTAAAAGTACTCTATTATAATAAGTAACGACCCTTTCAGATGGATAGACAGTCCATTTTTGACGAAATCTTCACAAAGTACTCAAGCTGCCAAAAGAAATATGCTGCTTCTTTAAAAGATCTAAAAAAAGTAATTAAATAGTGATTTGACAGCTCTACTGATAAATAATCCCCAAAATGTCTGGAAAAATATGTCACCCGACGAGTATAACCGTGATCAGGAACTCTGGCCAACCCACACCCGATGTCAGCTGTCCAAGGGTTCTTAATAATTTTTTCACATCCGTTTTCACAACTGACCCCTTAAGCAGCATCCCGTATGTGCCAGTGGTATACCACTGTTGCGTGAAACCCATTTCAACCTCCACCGCAGGAATCCTAAAACTATATAATCAGCCTCAAAACTTCAACGTCAGCTGGCCCTGATATTAACTCTAAAACATTGTCAATTACTGCTAGTACGTCAACAAATATACCATGATTCATTTTGAACAGGAAATAAACAAATTTTGGTCACGTACACAAATTAAACAAATTCAGCGCAAGTACTCGGGACGCGCCTCAATTTAATGGTGTAGCATTCTCCGACGTGACCATGACGTCACGTTCCCACGCCCCCCTTCTCACACCCATGGCCTCATTAGATCATGCTTCATAAGATCATTTCTATGGACTGATCGCCAAGTTTCTACCGTAAACTCGGGACACCCTCAACTACGATGAGGGGGCTAGTAAACTCGGAAATACTTGTCACGAACTAGGCGACTAATTCGCGACATGGTGTTTTTATAAAGTTGTTTAATTCTGTTTTTGATTCCCCAATGTTAATGGGTAGAATATCAATTCATGTCCCCCAGCGGCAAAACAGGTCTACTCCTTTTTTACCCCTCTTATCTAGACTGCAGTCCAGTCCCCCGCTGACACGGATGATGCTCATGTACAACAAGTAGCGAAAGCTCACGCTGCAGAACCCAGGAATCCTAGGTTAAATTCCTACCCCCTGCCCATTTCGACCTGGATGAGCATCGTACCGGTGTGCGGTCGTGTATCACTACTGCGTGGTGCACGTTAAAGACCCCAGGCTAGCGGCTGTACTGCACTGACTAAGTTGCTCATCTACAGCTGGGAAGCTCGTGCCCCGTTGAGGCAGACCAAGTTCTAGGCTGTATAAACATACACACAACCCAATATTTTACAAGTATTTTAGCCCTTACGTTGACTTTTTTGCACCCATTAAAAAGTTCAAGAATAGCATTGTGGTTAGGATTGCCATGTAGTTTCTTTAGTTCAGTGATATTTTATAATGTAAAGTGTAACTCTAAAAAAGGCCCATAAAGTTGCTTGAGAAATACATTAAAACTGAGTGATGGATTGATTATCTCGGCCCCGAATTTTGGGACTTGTCAATCATTAGTCGGTCACATGATGATGATGTCAGAGCTGGGGGCGGCCACGTGACAACGAAGGTAACATTTGACAAAAAACAAAAATTCACACACAATGATAAAATGACATAATAGGTGGATAGTACGCATGAATAGACTAAAGTTCTTTCAAGTTCTCTAATACATCCAGAGTTGGCATCTAGTCAGACGGGCACTCTAAAGACGAATAGGCAGATTTAATTTACAAACAGATTCTATAAAAAGCAACCTTGCAAACGCGACAAAAACAAATTATCACGACGCACACTTTCGCATCCAGACTGCAAGATAAACACAGCAGAGACGCGGTGCAACTTCTGTACGTTTAATCTGGCAGATAAAAACCTGAAGAACATACCAACATTTCGCAAGTAAAAAAAATATTAAACACAGTCCCGCGCGTGAAAATGGAAAGATTCCACCCTATCCATTTACTAGCCTTCTCGCGTGTTTCCTCAACTGCCAAAGTCCAGTACGCATTGAAGTTTTTGCAATGCTGCAGTCGAACACACAAATAAATACCGGGTCGGCGTCGACGTAAAATTTATGCCTTGAAAAACATCGGGTTTAGTAGCCCAAGTTCCATGCCAAAGGCCACAACACTTCTGCCAATTGACAGCCACGCCAGTCTCTTCGCAATAGTCCTTCACCTCACGTGCTGCCTCGACAATACTCCTCCTATCCTTGCAAAATACAAAATAGGGCAACATCATCCGCGTAAGCGAGCAGTTTGATTTCTATATTTTTGAGTGAAAAACTTTTAGCGATACTGTTATTTATTACGCTTCTGCGAAAGGGCTCTAGGTAATCAATTGTCATTCGTGACAATATCAGCTGTTGGAATATAATCACATTTTTCCGCCATCCATGATGTCCCTTTGTGAACTTAAGAAACGAGGGGCGTGGCGAGTCCCAAGTATGATTATCTTATTAGTATCCGTCCGCAGTCAACGAATCGCTGCAATAACTGTTAAGGACGCGGGAAAACGTGTCATAAAACAAGCGTGAAGGTTTTCTTCGTAGTGAGTTACTATGGAAGGCTCGCTCCCTCGTCGTCTCACATATGCCTGCAGCTGTACGGCGGCGCTTAGGTATGCTTTGAGATAGTCTGGGATCAAGTGTTGTATCAGAAATAACTCAAGGACCTCGGATTTTTATTTTTATGTTTCGTTGCAGGCATCACAGTCAGTCACACTAAGTGTCTGAAACACCTGTGGACTCGTTCATCTATATTATAATGGGTCCCCCATTAGAAAATACTGATGCGCATCGAGCGAGCAAAAAAAAAATGGCCGAAACCACTGCTGCCACTACGCTGATTCTAAAAGAAAGGCTTTAGCGTTTCGCACAATGGTTATATGGTATTACAAAACATGGTGAATGCAGCCTCTCTGCACCTTTCCGTGGGATGAACATTCACGAAATACTCTCTTCATCCTGGTGCAAGCAGATCAGGTGTGTGCATGAGGGCTTTGTAAAAAAAGAATTCGGGGAGGGGGGGGGGGGGAAGGGGGGAGGGAAGGGAGAGAACCAATTGTGTAGGCGCACAGCAGTTCAGGTCACTTAACGTGTGCATGAAGGACGGCGACCGCACAGGATTGGTTGGTTATAAAAAACGACGGCGTGACATAACACTTAGCAGCCGCGGTGCAGTGAAGGGCAGCGGGGTTCTTACTTGGGTCGCCGGCGGGACGCCGGGAAGCGCGTGTGCGGGTGGCACCAAGTGGGTTAATATTCTGTAAGGAGCCAACCGTAGACTGTCGCAGCGAAGCGGCATCAGTCTGCAAATTACTCATTACACCGTGGTAACCCCCCCACGCCCTTTCCATTTGAAAGGGGGGGGGGGGTGTTTAACCCGTTCTCCACTCCCAGTGATACACCCGTCGTCCCCAATTACGCAGCTCCGAAATTGGCGAAGGGGGACGTCGAGTGACGTCACAGCTCTGACGTCACGCCCCTGCAGTGGCGCTGTTGTCGCCACGGCGCATGCGCAAAAGCTTCAACTCACGCGAATCTGGTTGCTGCGCTCGCGCAGTGCCTACACCTGGTGTGGGCAAAAGCGGGCTTGTTTGGAACCAGCGTGTCGGTCTATAACCAGCCCATCCAGTGCGGCCTCCGTTGCTATGCGTCTTCTTGGCGAACCTCTCGAAATATACACCCCGGCGGCATCCGTCGGCGCTTGCAGAAGGTTTTTCCTTGCCAGTTTCCGGAGCCAGTGGGACCGTTGCGCCATCCCGGGGCGACGTTGCGAAGTTTATATGCGTGTGCTCCAAACCAGTCCGAGGTCAGGGCATGTACCAGGGCACTATTACTCACGCATTGAAACAAACTGCCAAGCATCATTCAGGGGACAAACAAATGTATGTTCATTCTGACACACGCAGGTGCTTGAGTGTACACTTCTGTTATCGATGTCGCGTTGGAAACCCTTAAACTTTAAGGTCGTGTGAAAATATAAGACAGCCTTTCTATGCACGATCGCGTGAAAAACATAGGCAGTCTAGTTAATTACCTTTACGGAAGATTACGAAAGGCTTAGCGGCTATACCATATTCCACCGAGCGGCACGGGGTTGTAGGCCTGTGTTCGTGCTAAATGTAGAACGATATAAAAATAAAAGACATTAGTATTACAATAAACATGAACCAAGTAACATAAATGTCAAGTCAAAAGTGATTTAGCTTATGTATTGCTTGACTTTCTCTCAGTCAATTCTCGTCTTTTCAAATCATCATGCTAAAGGCGACTTCCAGCAAGCGTCGCATTTCGACCTAAATACCATCCAGGAAAATTGTTACACGTTGTTTTAGAGCTTAAAAGTTGCGAAACTTTTGTGGAAACTGGAAGAGACTCTGGGCGCAGGTGCATAAAACACGGTGACTAAATTTGTTTGTCTTTAATATTTTGAATAACAGCCTATTTATATACCCTTACGCTCCATATAATTTATGTCTGTGTATTAATGGCGAACGTTATCTTATAGCGCAGATATAATTACCCCTTATTTTTTGCAAGGGAACGAATGTGGAATAGCGCCGCAAACTTAATTCGCTTTGCTTTATAAAACTACGGCTATATCAAGCTCGGTGCACATCAACAAAGAGCCACGAGTCTGTCTGCGGACGTCTGTTTTTTTTGGAAGTATTATGGGAGCTAGCAAGTTCTACCTGGCGCTGCTACAACTGTCGTTGACAACCAACAAATCCGAAAACCTGCGGAACGCACGGATGCACGTCAAGAGACTTGCGTCCGGTGGAGCACAAGTTGTCTGCCTGTCTCCAACGTTTCGTTACTCAAGCGGCACGCTAAACAACTTGGAGCTCTACGCCGAGACCATTCCAGGAGAGACAAGTGACATGTTGTCTTCTACCGCAAAACAGAACAAGATCTACCTCGTCGGAGGTTCTATGGCCGAAAAGGACAACGGAAAAATGTATGATACCTGCCTGGTATACGGTCCCGATGGCTCCATGGTTGCCAAGCATCGAAGATTGAACCTCCTCGTTGTAAACGTTCCTGGCAGGCAAGCGTTTCGTGAGTCAGATTACTTGACGCCCGGTGATCGCCTGACCACCTTCGACACTCCCTTCTGCAAAGTGGCAGTCGGACTTTCCCAAGAGGTGAGGTTCGCCCCTCTAGCGCACCTCTACGCGGACCTTGGTTGCAAGCTCCTGGTATTTTCTGGTTCCTTCAACACGACTTTGAGTCCTCTTCACTGGGATTTGCTTCAAAGAGCGCGCGCGATAGACAACCAGATCTACGTGGCATCGGTGTCAGCTGCGAGGACCCAAGACGCGACTTTTAGTTCTTGCGGACACAGCATGCTGATCGATCCGCGGGGAGATGTGGTGCAGTCGGCGGGACATGATGAAGCAGTGGTAATGGCGGAAGTTGACTTGGACCATCTGTCTTCGTTGAGAAAGGAGACGCCCATAAGGAAGCACCACAGACACGACCTGTACACCGTCGTGAACCACGAACGCAACGAGGACGACAGAGAGTTTTTCAAGAACGTGTTCTTCCTTTAGACAAAAGTTGGGTGCCTAGCCACCAAGAGCTATTTTGAGAGATGAAGCGAGACCCTATTACCGACGTCGATAAAGCAACTTTGGACACGCCCCAAAAGCAATATTATTTCAGCTTTCTTTTTGAAAAGAGGCATTATGAAAGCTTCATAGCGGTAGCGAACGTTTCGCTGACTATACTATATATAATCATTGAAAAGGCACAGAACCAAGAATCGGCACAAAAAATTGGCTCATCGCGGATCGGTGATAATTTTCCCCTTCATGCGAATAATTAAGATATTTAAGATATTTTCTGAAAACGCATTTCAAAAGGGAAATATTTCGTTTTGTTTTTGATAATGAAATCCTGTATAAATACTTAGCGAAAAGTAAGAAGTGTGCACAAAACTTGCTTTTTTATTGCAGTTGTGGAAACGAGTGTAGTGCTTTAAGCCAGTGCTACTTCAGACTGTGGGTCACGACCCCCAAAAAGGAGTAGCGATAGAGGTGCGGGAAACGGAAGTACGGTCATAGCCACCGGTAGACTTGAAGCGACACGCGTGTCTCTCGAACGCCTGGCCACCAACACGCGCTTCATGCCTTCCACTGCAGTTTGTTTGACTGCGCGTTCATGGCCGAGCCTCACTAATCGTCGAAGTATTAAAAGGTAGGAAGGTCGTCCTGGAGGCTTGGTAACTAAACCTCCTTGCCGTTCTCATTTCGTGACTATAGCCTGCCTCCCCTAATGTAACGGGTGTTTCAAATAGCGGCCACGCTGTTTAAGTCGACCGGAAAAATCGGCTTCTTAACATATCGCGCTACGATTTTGTGCAGCGTTGCCCAGAGGTGATTCATTTTTTTTTATAAAATTTGCAAAGAGCGAGCTTAATAAAAAAAAAGATAAAAAAAAAGCTGAACTTTTATTAAACGCAGCGAAGCCACCGGTCTTCTAACAATAAGGCGCCGTTTCGCACGGGAGGTAAGAGATGGCAGAAGCGATCCCGACGCCAACTGCCGCCAACGAACGAGCATACAGCGCCGAGAGCCGGCGTCTTTAGCAGACGATTTTTTCGACTCAAAAGCGGCGCGCCTTCCGCAGGCGGCGACAGTCGCAGAACCAAAAAACAGGCACCGTAACAACAAGAAACTGCAAAGTAGACGACATTAGTGCCGTGAAACAAACAGTCAAAATAACCCGACAAACCAGATTTTTTTTTTAATAAATTACGTATCTATTTAGTCTGCTTTCTTAATAAGGATGATCAAATCATCCATTGGAAAGCGACATCGAAAAAGCTCGCGCAACTTTAGAGTCGAAAATATTGCCTGCTATTTGACGCCGGCTCTAGGCACCGTATCCGTGTTCGTTGCCGACAGTTGGCGTCTCGACCGCTCGCGCCATCTCTTTGTCTCTCGTGCCGAATGGCGCCCTGTTGTTTGAAGACCGGTGGCTTCGCTGCGTTTCCATAGAAATTAAGACTTTTTTCTCGGTTTACTCATCCTCATGTAAGTTCACTCTTTGCAAATGTTATAGAAAAAATGCGCCACCCGAGGACAAAGCTGCACAAAATTGTAGCGTGATAGGTTAAGAAACCGATTTTTTTGGACGATTTAAAGGGACAATGAAGGCAATTTCGGAAATCTTTTTGGCGATTGAACTGGGTTCCAGGCACATCTCAGGCCACGTTGCCCAAATTTCAGCCGAAACCGGCGCTTGTATGCCGCGCAAATCAATTAAACAGTCGCCGTAATAATCGTACCGGAATCGACTGGAGCGACGCCCCGAGAGTTGCGGGAGAAGCCAGGAGAAGCGGAGCTCACGTGACCGATGCGAGGCCAAGAAGCGCGACGTCACAAAGACGCCTCAGCGATTGGTTGAAACGAGAGACGCGTCCTCGGTCACGTTTTGATTTTCAGTTTTTAGGAATACTGTTCTAATTTGCGCTTGAATAGCCATGAAAAGTATAAATCGGACCGGAAATGATTACTAAACCGTAAATAAAGCAGCATAATTGTTTTTTTCTTTGCTACGCTGGACGCGAAACGGCCACCGAGCAACTATGGGCACTTCGGCATTCGGGCCGCTCGTTATCGGTTGGGCGGTCTCCCTCGGGTGATGGCGGAGGCCGCCACACACGTGCTCCCGTTCCGTTTGTGTTGGGTTACTGAAGGGAAGGTCGAACTCGCTCGCGAGAGCGGCATTGCCGTCTATGTTGACAGATTCGACGAAACGGCCGCGCCACCGCGCCAGCGCGCTGTTATAACCCACCGCGGTAATAAGAGTCCGATCTCCTAAATACTACCAATACCGACTATTCACACTCGACGTCACTCCCTACGTCACCTCCGTTTTCGGAGGCCCAGAAGCGAGAATGAAGATTGTTCAGTTTCGGTATCTTTACTTCTTTCGTAGGCACAGAAATACGCGTCACAAATGTCTACAAAAAATTGGGCAGCATGCTATGTTCCCAAGAAGCATAAAAACATTATTTAAAAAAATTAAATAAAATCGTCTTCATTGTCCCTTTAAAGAGTCTGGCTGTTATTTGAGACACCCTGTAATCTTATCAGCACTGTAAAAAATTTCCGTAATTTTACAAACAATTTGTCGTAATTCTGACGGACAATGTGTCCGTTTCTTACTTAACGGACATAAAATCCGTTTTTCGTTAGGTTGAATAAAATAGTACAGTTGTGTGCCAAAGAGTACCATGTAGAGGATAAAAGCGTTAGAAGTGCTTTTATCGTCTAATCCTGCTAAGAGCAATTCGTTATAGTAAAGAGGCCAAAGACTATACCAAGAAACCCGCAGTACCCTGCAAAAGCAACAAATAAAAGTGGGGGAAACACAAAATAGAAATCAAGTAAAAGTCTGCAATTTACGTTAAAGCACATAGGCACTGCTCTACCTCAGTGGGAGTGAAGGTAGCGAGTTTCCTGTCTACAGATGTTTTCGAGCTTGTGATGATTGTTAGGGGGGTTCTGCGTGAGTGCAAATAAAGGGATTGCCAGAACAGTGAAGACCACACCAAGAAGGAAGGCTGTTGCTCTACAGTACGAAACGGTTGAAAGGCACCAGCCCAATGCTTGCAAACAACTCCCTTCAGTGCTGTCTCATGAACTTGCAGTTCCACAACGCTGTTTAGGAGGCATAATAAGACAACCCGCTGGAGGGCCACACTTGAGATCAACTCTGGTCGTCCATTGAAGGGCCAGAATTCTAGCCAATGTCAAAGCAGTGAGTGATCCGGAGTGAGCTTGGCTGCCGAAGAATAGTGTATAGTTGCCCTTCGATGAACACTTTCAACTGATCTTACAAGATCAACCTCACAGGAGTCTCATATGGAGCTGCAATACTTTAGGTGTGGCAGGACCAGGGCTGTGAAAGGCATGGGCGTACCAACCGGGTGGTCAAGGGGGGCGCTTGTCCCCCAGTTCTTAGAGTGGGGGGGGGGGCAAGTCATGTGTTTTGCTCCCCCCCCCCCCCCCTAAAACAGCCACCACTGGGCAGGGCAAACACTGGCTGGCAGCGCCCAAGGGATACCAAGGGCACCGCTCCTCGGTCCCGGGGGGGGAGGAGGGGAGGGGAAGGGGGTTTAGTTTGCCCCCCCCCCCCCACTCAAAACCAAGTTGGTACACCACTGGTGAAAGGCACGTAAGTCTGTTATGGCCTGGTCTACTGGACACGCTAAGTACAAAACCCAGTGTTCCACACGTTTTGAACAAAACTTTCGTCAGGCTGTGCGAAGAAGCATAGCTGGCTGCTTATAGTAGACCTTGTCGATGTTGTTCTGCAAACCCTGGTGGTTTCTTGGGCCACCTGATAAGCGGCACCAGTATCGGGTCGTTCGTAACAGCAGTGGAGTTGATTGCAGGGATCACAATTAATAAACATGTTGAGAACAAGTGGACTGAGCACACTGTACCGTCGAACTGTCGAGTATTTGGGGCCACTGGAAATGATTCCATGGTATACACTGCACTCCGAGCGACTCAACTTGAAGACGTCTAGTATGCACACATTTAATTAAATCGTGTTAATGAGCACCAGTGGCTCGCTGGGCAGGTCATAGGACTCAGCTTTCACGGAAGCCAGGTAGCATGCACAGTATAGCAGCCCCTTGCCATGCTTGTGAGAGGTTCCAGCTCCAGGTCGTGGCGTCGCCAAAAGAGTAGTAGAAAAGGTACCACGACCAGCACACCCCTACAGTTCTTAGCACGATCCTTTCTGTAAGCAGTGTGCTCCACTGCAGCAATTGTCAAGGTGACTGCCATAAACCGAATCCTGCATCCACGCTTTACATGCCGCTAGAACTGTTCAGGGATGCGTCTCATGGAGTGAGTGAAGGTGCAGCAGCTTATTCGGGACCAAGTGCCCTGCTTGAGAACCACACTGCGAGTTGAAGCAACGCAAACCAGGGAGTACAGGGTTGGGGTTCGTCTGGGCGGGCCAGGGTGGTGGAACACGGGGGGCAGCATCGCAGGTTGCCCGGGCAGGCCAGAGTGCGGTGTCCGTACTCGACACAGCTGTTGCAATGATGGGCTCGAGGTTTGTGGGGACGGCAGCGAAATTCAAGGCGGCGGTAGTACACTGTGTAAGGGACATGGGTTCCGATGAAGGTGATGATGGCTGAACCTGTTGTGCCTACTCGCCTTGCGTGAAGGATGTCACCTTGATAAGACTTCAGATCATTGATGATCTCGTCGGGGGTAGGTAGGAGTGGACGGGAGGGGAAATGTTTTGTAAGGTGATATTGGTGATGCGAAGTAGCCAGTTGACGATCGCTTCGTGATGGGTGCGGAGGACGGTTATTTTGCCGGAGGTGGAGCGACACGTCGGTACATGTATGAGCAAGGAGCTGTGCGGCTTGCAAGAACGCCGGCAAACTGTCAAGAGGCAGCGCAGCTGCGCCAGCAGGACGGACTGGGAGATGCACTATAACTACGTGAAGTTCGGGGTCAAAGTCGGCCGGAAGACGAGATTTGCGGGGCTTTCCAGGGGTGATCCATTTCCCACCTTGGTCGTCTCGCTCTAGAGAGATTTTCATGTCCTCTCTCAGGATGGACGCAGAGATATTGGTGAGCTGCGAAGCGGCGAAGTCGGCTGTAGCCATATTCGAAGCAGAAACGGGCGTGCCGCTCGCAGAACGAGACTCGAGCGAACCGATCTCTCGGCGGACGTGCTGCGGCGGGCCAACGGAGCGCGGCGATGTTTATACCAGGATCACGTACAGTCGCGTACAATTCTCTGGGCTTTGCGGAGCCCGGAGAAGACGTCCACTCTCGTCGGAGGTTTGCAGCAGTCTCCGGACACTGAAGGTAAGGGCGCTCACATCGCAGAGTTCACTATTGAAGGGGGGCTACTGAGGTTTTAAGAGCCACTGATCGTAGCAATCGCATTCCAAAGACACCGCGTTGTCGTAGATTGTTTTTCACAGGCTACGTCCTGTAGGGCTGAGGCCAGGGCTGGGGGATCCATCGCCGGAAACGCGGAGGAACCAAGCAACGACGTGAGGCTTGCCGAGTCGGTTCGTGGGTGCCGACGACATTCGAGCAACGCTTCCAAGAAGACTGGATATTCTTTCCGGCGAGGACACAATACTTAGACAGCATGCTTGGGGCTGATGAAGATCGCAAGAGGTGGATAACAGGACAACCAATGCACAGCAAATAGGTCGAGCACGGTACACGGCACAATAGTGGTCGCCGCCATGTCAAATTGAAACGAAGCTGACGAAGCCAAGCTCCAGTTTAGTACACATTGCGCTTCGACATGCTTTATTACAAATAATTTTATAAATCTTAAAACAATTTTTTTATATCTTAAAGTTTTAATTTAAGTCGAATAAAACAAGCAAATTCACGTTGCGTCAAATAAACTTGGTCGGAACTCGAAACCAACGAGCATCGCCGCATCGCCATCGCCATCGTAACAAAACGCAAAAACTTTCAAAAACGAAGCGAGTTTCAAAACTTTCGCAACTTTCGGGTGCTTTCAGACTTTAGGAACAAACATCGAAGAACGTTCTTGGAAAAAGAAAGTGTCCTAGGTGCCGGCGTGCCCATAAAACCAGCTGTGGATATGAGTCTAATTGGTGAGTGCTCGCTCACTCGTTTTACTTTTTGAGTCCTTTCTGTTCGGAGCGTTTATAACGTGATCCTTTTGTGTGCAGTCGGCGTGAAAGCGAACGTGTGCGGTTCCTTGTCGCACAGGTGCTTTCCGCATTGGATGACCCTCGAGCTTTTGCCAAGGAAGCCACGGAACCGACCTGTCACTGCACGGGCACTCAGATTGCGGGAACGCAACCAAAGGCAAAGGTCCCACCGGAGGCAAGGGGGGCCAAGCGAGACACTTGGTGGGTGTATCAGGGAGCTTGATTTCTGCAAATCGGGTGGCGGCTTGGTACCAGACAGCTAGGCGGTGTGTTTTGCGGAACCCATGACTGCTAAAGGTACCCGTTAGTGTGATGGCGCTTGTATTCGCTTCCAATGTGCGAGGTTAGATTCAAGTTCGATTTTCGTCCTCGGGAACTACTCGAAACATTGCGTGACGTGCGCCTTTAGAAGTAAGGTCTGTATTGATGATGTTGCTTGCGAAGAGTATAAACGAGTTCTCTCTCGACTGGGGCACTGACTTCTTATAAAAAAATTCTGTGTATGGTGCACTTATTTACTAACCCTCTGGCAGTACTTCACTGTAAAGATTAGGAGAGAAAAAAAAAAACGCGCATTGACTAGTGTCGAAAGTGTTTTAAACTACTTCCTCCTCAGCTCATAAGCAAAGGGAGAAATCACGTGGTCGTATTTCACTGGAACCCAAAGTTATCCCAGCAGTCTGAGAGTCAGCAAGGGCAAAGCCCTGAATAAAATGCATGCTTCACATTTTGGCAAGTGCCAACAACTATAAAGCATAAAATGCATGTAAGCAATTTAGCGAGCAACAAGAAAAGTGATGGCGACCCTTTTTGCTATCGCTCGATCAGCTGCACGACGAGGCAAGCCACATGAAAGCGACGGGAGCAAGCGACCGAGGCGATGAGCAAAGCTTTCTAGAAATCCAAAAACCGAGCAATGAGAGCTCTCCATCGCTCTTTGCCGTCGCTCGCTAAATCGCATACATATGGTTCAGCTTGAATTGTATGAACGCGAGAGACACATGCAACTCACTTCCAAATGCCTTTCATTTCAGGGCTACACTTCCATTTGCGTCCAAGTGCTGCACGGGCCTCGTGCACTGGCACTTTGACACCACTTAAGAAACTAATGTCACATTCAATTGGGGCGCACCACACCGCACCGCACTGCACCGACGGACGCGTCACGTTCACATGGTCGTGTCGGTGCGGCTGCACTACGTTCATTTGGGACTTGGTGCGGCGCACGACACCGGCGCGTTGCTGCACCAGCTGCACCGTCGGAAGGAGACCGTGCAGCTTCGCGCACTGCGGGCCGGCGCGGCCTTGAGCTACAGCTCTCCGCCTCCTTCGGCCCCTTCTTTCCCTCGCTTAGTCTTCCTCGTCTCGGTAAACATGGCGGCTCGGGAGACTCTCGCTAGATGGCGCGCGCCGCCGCCCCACTCGCGGTGGATTTCGTTCAGTGGTCCACCCGTTTATGTTTTGCCCTTGAATTGACCGCGCCAAGCGCGTTGCACGGCGCAATACTTCGCGTTCACTTGGTAGTGCTTCATACGCTGCACCCGCGCGGTGGCGCGGCCTTGGGGGCAGCACTTTCTCGGTGCTGCGTGCGCCCCAATTGAATGTGACATTACACAAACATATCCAGGGGTTTTAGGTTGGGTTAGCCATCCTACAGAAAGGTGCTGCTCAGTTAATAGACGATTCGCTATTTTCCCGAGCGCCCCGGCCCGCCCGCGAGGAATTGTGGGAGAGATTGTCCTCGCCTGGCCGCTCTGCCTTGAGATCGCATTGCCTTGTCGCTTGCCTTCTCTTCATCCTGTTTTTCGATTCCATTACATATTTTTATTTATTCCAGTGTATTTTTTATCGCTTCCAAGGGTTTCTATTCTCTTCTGTGCACAATATTTCTTGTATATATATAGTATTTGTGTCTTTATTTTGCCTTTTTTGATGGGAGTGCCGACGGACAACACGCCGCTTCGCGCGTCGTTTCCCGGTATGAGTACTACCATTGCTACAGATTCCTATCGCACTGTTAGCTGTTTGTGTTGGTTCAATTAGACCCGCGTACAGTCGAGAGGAGCCGTTTATGAACAGCCGCGCACATGTCATAGGGATAGGCACAGCTCTGAATCAACTATCGTGATGCGAGAGCCGAGCGCGCTGTGATTTGGCCACCCACGCTCGCTCCATTTACTCGCACTGTAGCGTATGCCTTCGACTGCCGCTTACTTAACTAAGATACAGCACACCGCTGTATCTTAGGGGTGCAGGGCAGGGCCCGAGGGTAAGGTCCTGCCCTGCCCCCCTCTCCCCCCCCGCGGATCTCACCAGGGGGGGCACGAGCCTCGATGCCCCCCCGAAGTCTACGCCTATGCTTAGAAGCAATAAAATATACATTGGAATAGATAAGGACAGGTAATGGAATCGAAAAACAGAGGATTAAGAGGAGGCAAGCGACAAGGCAATGCAATTCAAGGCAGAGCGGCTAGGCGAGGGACAGTCTCGCACAAATCTTCGTGCTTGGGGGATTTTGCAAAAGGGCTATTTATATCAAGTTCAAAATGAACAGCACTCTTCATTGATGGCTGATTCACACGACGAATTGATCCACAGACGGATTGATCATGTCCGCGGTTCGTCCGTCTCCCAAGCGCATCCACACGAAGGAGCAGACACGCAAATGACAGCCAGGACGAGCCGAACATGTTTGTGACCACACTGTGGCACTGTTGTCCAAGATCGAAATCGACATTTGCTGCTTTGAACAAGAACTGTGTGCCACTGTTACGTGCGGAGTGAGACATAACACCATGATAGGCTTAGTGCGAAGCGCCACTAGCCTTACTAAACCAAACCATGGCAGAGACAGAAGCATGGTTCTGCTCGAGGAGACTTTGGCGTGGAGGCGGTGAAGTCCTGGGCCCGCTAAGTGGCATTTGGAGATGCCTTCACTCACTTTGCACTTGCGCTTTCAGTACACCACAGCCACAAGAAAGGGGTTGCTGGGTGAAAGCTTGATTGGAGATTCAAAGTGATTGCGGCGTGGTAGACGCGTCTTTACTGAAGCTTTTCGACGCAGATGAGTACCAGATTCTGCGTCGTGTCAGTTGGGCAAAGTTCCTCATGCCAACCTTTTTGGTATGAGAAATGAAAGAATATTTTGTTGCAATAGTTTGGGTCATTTTTCTTTAAAAGTCTTACTTGCAACTTTCAGGAAAGCACAAGCATTACAGATCAGCTGCCCTCACAATCATGACCCCCCCCCTTTCTCTTCCTGGTAGTTGCTGTCGGTGAGTAACCTGATAGCCCTGGGCTTTTCCGCTTTTCTAATAGAAATTAGCGGTTCTTGTACATGTGCAAAAGTGAAAAGTATGCTACTGCCATGTTTGTCAGTTTTGTAACTCTTTATTCCCTCACACCGCAAATTTGCCTTCAGCTTGGTTCACATGCACAGCACATTCATGGCATCTTGTATCCAAAAATATCTATTGTGGGTTGGATGTGTGTTGGGGGGGGGGGGGGGGCATTACTTTGCTGGTTGAGTTGGTAGGCAGGAGATTGCGAGAAACAAAAGGGTAGATAAAATACAACCGTCACTTTTACTATGAAAACCTTTTAATACAGGACTGGCAAAAAAATGAGAACATGAAAAGGTATGACGTCCCGTCCTCCTCTTACTCTTTACTTTCTGTAACCTAGTCTGGTAATTTAGGATCATATACTACTACATAAGATTCAACAACGTGGAAGGTGTTGGTGCACCTTAACCCATTTTGGACGAGCCTCGCTCGTCCACCTAGGGTTGTTCCTAAACCGTTTAGGATGGGTGTAGCTCATCCGTGCACTATACCTCGCCCCTTGGCTCTTTTTGGACGTCCCAGGCTTGTTCCGAGCATAGTTTGCGGTGCTGCTCAGAGATGGCAGCATGTATTTTTTTTATTGTACACATTTTTAAGGATGGCGACTGATTGTGGAGACATGTGCAGCTTGGGCTGTACGTGCAATAAATATAGAAAAAAACAACTTAGAATCAAAAACTGAAGAAAAAAGAAACGGTTAAGGTAAACAGTGTGCGACATTATTATGCAGTTTCCTCGTTCCTTCGACAATGTCTAATTGGATACGAGACACACTTTTATGACGTGCAGGCAACGTCAACAAAAATGTTTGGCGTGAAATGACACGCCAAAAATACAATATAAGATAGCTATACTGCTAGGACCCATTGTATGTTCCTGTAACCCTGCTAGATTTGTTTTGAGAATGGCGCAATAGCTTCGTGGATAAATCCACTTAAATGTGAATCCCTTGGAGGGGCGGATCCAAGCAGAACTGGAGGCTGGCTTTGTAGCCAGCCTCCAGCGCGATGTCTCCTTGCACGCACTGACAGATTTGGCTATTTTGGCGTCTCGAGTTTCAGTTTTCTCGTTTACCTTCCACGTTTCGAGCATGCGGTTTGTGATGATTACGTCTACGACATCGCTCGCCTTGTCAGAGTGTTCGACATGATTGCAGCAGCGATGAGCATAATTGCTATCAAGAGATGTTGAAAGCTGTTCATTTTGACTGCGACCCGCTGGCGACAAACTCCAGTGACGGCGAGTTACGGACGAACTCGTTGTGGTCACTGTCGCCCGGGAATATCTCGCAGGCGCATGCAGGGTGGAAGGTCAACGGGCCGGCGGCGAGAGCGAGAAAAGCATTTGGGTTACCGAGTTGCGCGAGCGGTTTTGATCGTACCGCGGCGAGGAGAGCTTGGGCGATCACGGGGGCCCCTAGAATGAAAGAGCGTTCATGGTCACATGCTTTATGGGCACCATGATGTGACTAACTTGGGCAGTGTTGCCTGGTCGCCAGATGAAAATGATACAAATTCGTAAATTGAATAGTGCAATTACCAGAGCTCTAAAATTGCGTAACTTGGTGTATATACTACGTAGTCTATGAGCAATCCATTTCAAGAATAATAGATCCGTTTAATTTTCGTGCTATAACCCTTTTAAGTCACCGCAGACTCCTCTGTCCACTTATTGCCGATTCACATGAACTTATCCGCAGATAAATTGATCAAGTGACAAGACGTCCACGGAACATCAGTCCCCCAAGCACATTCATACGGAGGAGACGAGCAGATGACAGCGAGGACAAACTGAACCTGTTCCCGGCCCTGCATTTCCGCAAAATGCCAACATCGGACTGTGGCACAGTTTTCCAAGGTCAGAAGTGATGTTTGCGACTACGATCACTGTGCTATTATGAAAAAGTATTGTGTGCTGCTGTTACATACCGAGCGAGACAAAGCATCATGACAGGCTTAGCGTGAAGCGTTACTAGCTTTACTAACCACATGACACAAGTATCGTCCTGCTCCAGGAGGCTTCAGCGTCTAAGTGATGAAGTCCTGGTGTTGCGGAGGGGCATTTGGAAATGCCTTCACGCACTGCTTGCTTGTGCATTACTCTTCAGCACACTACAGCCGTAAGAAAGGTCTTGGCGGGGTTGAAAACTGGGTGGACATGCAGGGAAGCTTGCAGCTTGCTAGGCAAGTTTTCACTGAAGCTTCTTGACACCAACCCGGAGGAGTACCAGAACTTGCGGCTTGTCGGCTGGGCAAAGTTCTTGCAGCTTCTTTCACAAGTCGAAAATAAGAATGGTTCGACAAAATGAAACAGCGAATGGACAAAGTACAGTGCACTATCTTTGTTTGGCTCATTCGAAAACCAAAAATATTGCTCTGCTGTTGGTGCTCTACCGTAAACGCTTTTACTGTTAAGGCCCGTTCACACTCTTGCGACTGACTTCGACCGAGAGAGACCAGACCGGTTTTTAAGCCTTTTGCTACTTCTTAGGACCGGATGCGATGCAGCGGAGTTGGACCTAAGAAGTCGCAAGAGGCTTAAAAACGTGTCTGGTCTCTCTCGGTCTAACTCGGTCGCAAGAGTGTGAACGGGCCTTTACTCACCCGCTAAAAATCTGGGCATGGAAGGGCACTTTGCCCTTAAGTCTGGGCGTCTGCTGACGAGGTGCAAATCGGAGGAATAGCCGACATGATGGTAACGTGACAAACGGTCCATGGATGAAAATTGCGATTCAATCCATCGCGTGAATCTGCCATTATTTGACAATTGTCCTAATATGATTAATTGATCCCTATTAAAAAAATAACAATTGTTCTCTGAAACAATGTAATGAAGCGAAGTTTTTATGAACAATGCCTGCTCCTTTGACAACGGAATAGTACGAGCCTTGGTATAACCGGAACTTTCCGTAGATCAGGCATACATTTATTCCATGCTCAAAGTAAAGACATGAGTTTGTCTTGGCAATGCCAACCTCCTCTGTATGATCTGTAAAAAGTCCTTAATGACCGTGGTCAAGGGAGAGGATTTTCTGCTTTCAAGAACAGGATGGGGTGAAAGAAAAAGTGTCTCAATGAACAATGAACGCTCCAGCTTATCCACTCAGCCAAGTTTCTGCAACATGAACTAGGCTCTAAGAGAAAGACGTAGGATAAGCACTTCGAAATCTTTAGGATTTGCCAAGGGATGAAATTAATTAGATGCACAAAAAAGTAGACGGAGGAGGA
Organism: Ixodes scapularis; assembly: GCF_016920785.2. Lineage (NCBI taxonomy): Eukaryota > Metazoa > Arthropoda > Arachnida > Ixodida > Ixodidae > Ixodes > Ixodes scapularis. Next base: position 76,670,760 of record NW_024609883.1, read on the forward strand.
TGGCAAGAAAATTTTGGGGCTTGTGTTCTTACACTTGAATTGTTTGTGCAGGAACCATTACTGAACCAGCACTTCATTCCTGAGGAAATAATTTATTGCTAGTCAAAGCCTGTTTCCAGAAATGTTCATCAGGTGAGCGGCTTTTTTTTTTTTCTCTTAAACATGAGGTGCTCTTTAACATTGCCCTCCAATCCCAAACCACGGCTAGGAGATTCTTTTCGGCTTCTGGTTGGCCAAGAGATCTTGTCAAGCCCTCTATTTGCATCCCGGTGTTAGGCATCTGCATTGCCCTAACTTCGTTTGCGCTTTCTTCTCTGTTCTAAACTCCCAAACTTAATTCAAGCAACAAGCATCGATGGCGACAGTCCCTCGGTCATCGGGACACCATTGCTCGGTTTTAGGGTACACGAATAACGACAGAAAGCGTTGAATACAGTCTGAGGACCGATGTATCTTGCACGGAATCCGGCAAGGTGAGTGCGGCTGTTTCTACATGACCCCAATCTCCGGTGGCAGTGGTTTGCTTCTGTAAACTGAAAAGACTTTTCTCCAACGCTATCCTCTCGACCGTGCTCGTAACATTTTGTGAATGGAGCGCACACCGAACTTAACGCTGTACCGTCGATGAACATGGGGTACGCTCGCAAGGTGCGTGCAAGTTTTCTCGAGATAATGGCTGTTTCAGGTTGTAACATTTTCTAACTGAATTTATCTTAATATTGATATTTCAAAGTGTTGACAATGACTCAATTTTATCAACAACGGTGAGTTGAAGGCTCATTTCTGCCGCCAGGTGTGGCTGAAAATTGTCGAAAAGCTTGTTCTATTGGTCTTCCTGAATCACGATCACCTGAGCAATACCAGAGAGCCATGAACCTATGTTGACCGTCACAATGCGACTAGATACTTATTCTAAAAATTAGTACATAATGTAGCCGGGAAGAAGCCTTCAATTTCTGTTGCTGAAGGTTGAAATATGCTCATGCATCAATTTCGAATCGTTGAATCATTGACCGCCTCGCTCCGGCAAAAGGCCCATCTCGACTTTGCTGTTTTCAGTTCTCGACAAAAGACACACTCGTTGGCACGGGATCCTCAAATAAAATGTTTATAAACACCGATGCATGAGCATGTTTCTATGTTTATAAACAGTGATGCATGAGCATGTTTCAACTTTAAGCAACAGAAATTGAAGGTTTCTTTCCAGCTACATTATGTACTAATTTTGAAAATAAGAAGAATCTAGTCGCATTGTGACAGTCAGCATGGGCTCATGGCTCTCTGGTATTGCGCAGGAGATTGGGATTCAGGCAAAGCAATAGAACTAACTTTTTGACAATCGCCAGCCACACCTGGCGACGAAAATCAGCCTTCAACTAAGTGCTGTAGATAATAAAATTGAGTCAATGTCACCACTTCAAAATATCTATATTAAAATAAATTCAGTTCCAAAATGTTACAAGCTGAAAGCAAATATCAGGAGAAAACTTGCACACACCTTGCGAGCGCACCCCGTGTTCATCGACGGTACAGCGTTAAATGTGATGCCCACTCCATTCACAAAATGTTCCGAGCACAGTCGAGAGGATGGCGTTGGGGAAAAGTCTTTTCGATTTAGGGACGCAAGCCACTACTGCCGGAAATCGGGGTCATGTGAAAAGCGATGGAGCTTAAAGACACTGCAGCCGCACTCGCCTTGCCGGATTTCGTGCAAGCTACACAGGCTCTCGGACAGTATTCGACGCTTTCTGCCGTTATTCGTGCACCGTATAACTGAGCAATGGTGTCTTGATGACCGGGGGACTGTTGCCATCCAAGCCCGTGGCTCTAATTAAGTTTGGGAGTTTAAAACAGAGAACAAAACACGAACGAAGTTCGGGCAATGCTTACACCGAACACTGTCTTTAACGCTCCAGCAAGGGGGAAAGCGCCGGTAGCCCTTTCCCCTTTTATCTCTCGCACTCTTTTTGTAAAACAGTTTATACACGGTTCTGCTCTGCTTTAACCCCGTTAAACAAACTTCTTACCAAGCACCGGTGCACTGCGGAAAAGCAACACCAGCGGAAGCAAGCTCCACGGGTGTTGCTTCTCCGCAGCGCACCGGTGCTCCGAAAGAAGTGCGCTCAATGGTGCTGCGAGAACAAAAAGTATGAATTACACGAAAACATTGTTCGAGTTAAGCGGCTTATAAATACATTGAAAACGTAGCGGGTCAACCAAAGTTTTGAAATTTGTTTGACTTAACCAGAAGTATTAAATATCCGAGTTTGAATTATCGCGAGCCTACTGTATATACTAAGGGAGATCTGGCTCAATCCAATGTGCTTATATCGCGAGCCTACTGTATATACTAAGGGAGATCTGGCTCAATCCAATATGCTTAACATCACTGAATAGTTGTGTAATTTTAATTGGCTAGTTCTATTTCTCAAGCACTTGATATGTTTGGTATTCAAATCATTGCAAATTTTTACTTTGGTTCAATTTATGGGGGGTTTATTTTATATGTCATGTTTAGTAGGAGCTAGGCTAGTTGGTAAGCACGTTGCTTACTTACTTTAACCATGCATGTCATATACAATTTGTTGCGATTGTGTTTGAATGCAAATTCTCTTCTGCTCTTTATTTCAAGCTGCCCTTATATGCACCATGAAGATACCGAGGAGGTCTTCAATTGAATGACAACTTCAAGCACAAACATGGACGGGCATCTAAATGGCCAGCACAAGGACAACTATAATGTAAATTTTCTCCAAAGCTAAAGCAAGGCATGCCTTCTTCCAATAAAGGTATTGTGGCGAAACTTCTTAATTGGTTCGTTTGTTGAGCTGTCATCTATAGGAACAGCTGAGCTCACACAAACAAAATCCTGGCAGTGAGAAGTACAGGTTGTGTGCTCTTTCTCTTTTGCAAAACATGAACTTTTTGGCTGAGGATGAAAGATTATTCAAGTTCATATCTACAATGACGGAGCTATGAACTCTCTATACCAATCTACCCCAAAAGCTTCATGTGACTTAGGCTTGCTTGAATATGGAAGCTTTTTGCACTAAATAATGAAACACTTGACATTTACGTCTTTTTGAACTGGACTCTCCGCAAAAACAAGGCATATAATTTTGTAGAATGGCGAAATTTCTGTAGCCCACATTACGGACAGCTATCCATAGGAAATGTGAAAGCTGTCCGCACTAAATACCGAAGGACTATACCTTTCCGAATTATATAAGGCCAAAGCTACGAGTCATCCGCGCCAGTCCTGCACCTCTGATAAGTCAGGTGACACCCCTGGCAGATCTAGAGCTCTGCCAGGTGAGTCGCCTGATGTATCGGAGGTGCAGGTGGTACGGATGGCTCGAGGCTTTGGCCTTATAAGGCGGAAAGGTATAGTCCTTCGGTATTTAGTGCGGACAGCTTTCACATTTCCTACGGATAGCTGTCCGTAATGTGGGCTACAGACGTTCCGTCATTCTACGAAATTATATGCCTTGTTTTTACGGACGTTCCCGTTTCTAGATTACGGCAAACCATACCGGCAATATTGAACCGGCAACTTTTACCCGTAAAATGGAAAACGGATAACTGTCTGTAAAGTGAACTACGGACGTTTCGTCATTTTACGGAATTATATGCCTTGGTTTTACAGACAGTCCCGTTTCTAGATTACGGCAAACCATACCGGCAATATTGAACCGGCAACTTTTGCCCGTAAAATGGGGTGAAAATTTTTTACAGTGAGGGATTCCGGTTAATAATTACACATTTTAGTTCTGTTTACTAACATCCGAAGTGCAATTCCCAAACATGAGGCAGTTTCTTCCCATGCGTATGATAACGAGACTGGCATTGTCATCTTAAGAGAAACCTGGCTCGAATCTGGTATACTTCATAGAGAAATATTAGACTCTTGTACTAACTTGAACATTTAACGCCGAAATAGAACAAACAAAAGGGGAGGCCGTATCTTAATCGCCGTCAAAAATCCACTCTTTTATTCATGATAAAGATTGATAAAGATATTGATATGTTATGGATCTGTCTGCTTGCTTCATTCAAAAATTGTATATTCGGTGTCTTCTCTCGACCAAACAACAGTGACTCATCATTCTGCGATTCATTTCGGGATAACTTAAACCTGGTCCATCACGACAATCCGGGGGCTGACATCTTTTTATTTTGTGATTTCGACTTAATTGTCATCTACTGATTGGTCATCACTTGCATCGCAAGATAAAAGTGAAACAAATTTCCTAGAAATATGCCAAAACTTCAACCTCACGCAAGCATTATCCGCTAGCACACGAGGTAGCAACAAATTGAATTTTATTATCATCTGCGCCCGATGTTATAACTTGTGTAACATGCAGCGATGGCTTTAGTGACCACAAAATGTTTAATCTACAACTAGACCTATCTATGCCACAAAAACGACGTACTAGTAAACTGTTAAGAGATTACAGTAAACCTGACTGCGGTTTAAATATCGAGAATGCTCTGCACTTTGCTTATTCATTTATTGCCGAGCTGCATATTCGCACCGTAGAAAGTAATTGGAATACATTCGAAAATAAATTTGCTGATCTCATTGATGCTCAGATTCCCCTCGTCCCCATCAATTCCGACATCAACAAACCCCGTTTTATTAGAGCACTAAAAGTACTCATAATAAGAAAACTTTCAGCCTCTCCACTCTGGTGAAGAAAGAAGCGCAGCGGAGCTGGTACCTTCTGTCCTTGGCGGAGGCTTTGCAGGCGACCGATTTCTGCTCCTCTTTCGCAAGGGGATATGAAGCGCTCGACGCACGCGGCGGTGGCGGACCCATTCGCGCTGCTGCATGCGTCGCCGCTCCTTCCTCTCCCGGTCTACTTTCCCGGAAGAAAGAGTACGCGGCATACCCATCGTGAGTCCAAACCGAAGCAGATAAAAGCGTAGAAAACAGCGCGCAAAACAGACGAGGACGAAGAAGAAACACTCGTGACGTGCGCTGCGCTTGTCACGTGCGTTTCTTCGTCCTCGTCTGTTTTTTGCGCTGTTTCCTACAATGAGTCCCCACCAACTCGCCCAACTATCCATTCACCTGTGATAGGTGAAAAGGTTGCCGCCATCTATGATTGACGGCGGCACCCAGACTGGTTGCCTGGTTGCCGCCGTCGCTTATAGATGGCGGTAGCTGTCCAGAGGTTTGTGCAGGTTTGTGTAGACAGCGCTTTGGTACCAGGCACGATCCTGGGGAATCTATCCCTTAACAACTTCGCTGTAGAAAACGACTCTTTCAAAAGGCTAAAGAATCCAGTTTTGACGAAATATAGGTGTAGTACTCTAGCTGCAGAAAAATATATATATATATATATGCTACTTGTCTAAAAGATTAATGGAAAACGTACTTTAATTGTGACTGCCCGCTTTACTTATAAACAAACCAAAAATATTCTAGAAAAAATCTATCAGCGAAGGAGTCTCACAGTAAAATATCCCTAATCCCCTACTCCGGCCAACTCGCACCCGATGCAAGCTGCCCAAGGCTGCTAAATATTTTTTTCGCGTCCGTTTTTACAACTAAGGATCTAAGCAGCATTCCGTACGTCCCAGAGGTAGACTACTGTTCATTGAACTCATTTCAATCTCTCCCGCAGGAATCATAACACTAATCAATAACCTCAAAATTTTACTATCTGCTGGCCCTGATGATAGTATATCTAAAATATGGAGTAATACTGCTAATACGTCATCAAATATAACACGCTTACTTTTTAAACAATCAGTAGCTACTGGATATATCCCTCTTGATCACAATCCTGGGAATATCGTTTCAGTTTTTTTAAAAGTTGCGACGAAAGCTTGCGGGAGCGAGAGTCTGCCACCACGGCCAGAGGCCTCTGCCTGCCGCCCAAACTGGAGAACGTCTGAGGCGCGCAACAGCGCACGTGGGATAGGCGCAGAAGCCTACAAAAGAGGGCACACGCCCACACAAGGGAGGAGACGGACCGTTGTCACGGAGGCGTGCAGTTCGAACGCTCCGGCAATGTTATAGTTTATTACTAACAACCGTTTGATGTCACTTTAATAAATGTAGTTTCTCGTTATGGAAACCCCGGCTTCGTGTTGTTCCTCCCGGATGGGCATGCAGCAAGGCCACCCTACCACAAGCTCACCTAACAATTACCGTCCTAGGTTATTAACTAGTGTTGTTTCAAAAGTACTAGATCACGTTATGCGTTCTCTAGGGGTGTACGAATAGTGATTTTTGAAACCGAATCGTTACGAATCCAATAATTCTGGCACCGAATCGAATACGATAACGAATCGAATAATTTTCGAATAGTTTCCAAATAGTAAGTAGACACCTACTGAAGAAGAGCAGAGAGTAAAAAATTATTTTTATTGTTCCCAAAAGTTTCCTAAATTTATTGTAAAAACGAGACTAGACGATAATGACTGAAGTTCAACGACATATAATTAAATACAGACAAAAGCCACTAAAATATTATAATGCGAAATATAATATCATTGTTTACGCGGAAGCTGAACATAAAATCACAGTTCGCTTGAGCCCGCTACATCCTGAAGCATTGTACTTAGTAGGAACTCTGCATTCTCTTTTTATTCCTTGCTGTAGCAGATGCCCTTGCACCGATGATCAAGGAAGGTGGCAAGGGCGTGACGTGCCCGTGTGCTTACGTCCAGGAACCTTGGTTTCACTGATCTGAGAAAATTCTGGGAAAACGCAATGTCTTGTTCCATTTGCGCTCTCAAAAGGCAGCATCTTCTTACTGAAAGAGGGGAACAACCATGGAAAGTGTTGGGAAACACTTGACACGAGCAGTTGTTGTGGCTTTTTCAATTGGTTGCGTGGCCGAAAAACTTCCACACTCTGCTGCACTTTGTCTTCGAACAACTTCCCGCTTCTATCACTTCTAGTTAGCTCATACAGAGCGGCGGTACCGTTGCAACCAGTCCTGAAACGTTTCCACAACACGCTGTCCGAAAGCGTAAACGAGCAGTGTCGAGCGAAAGCGGTCCCTGAAAGCTGAACCACATGTAAGCGATTTACCGAGCGACAAGACGATCGACAGCGACGGGAGTCAGTTGCGAGCGACGGAGATTTCTCACTGTCGCTCGTCGCGTCGCTCAGTGTTTGGATTTCTAGAAAACGTCCTCATTGCCTTGGTCGCTTGCTCAAGCCATTTTCATGCGGCTTGCCTCATTGCGCGACTAACCGAGCGATAGCGAGGCGGGTCGACGTTGCCTGTCTCGTTTCTCGGCAATTCGCTTACATGGGGTATACTTAACACAGTGGTCTATAATGGAGGAAACAGCAACGTACGTATAGAGAAAAACTGTAGCCGCCGATGATGATAATCATTGTCTAGGAGAAGAGGTACGTATTGCCATCTTGCGGGCACGTATGGCAGGCGTGCCGGCGCGTTGTGGGACGCATGTGAAGGGAACCTCGCGTCCCGACACCGTAACGACTTTTCGGAAAGTATTCGAAAAATATTCAAAACTTTTGAAAATTATTATTCGATTCGACTAACGAATCGCATAGGATAATATTTGATTCGTTATTCGAAGATGGCGAATAATCGCACACCCCTAGCATTCTCATGTCATGTGCCATCTTTACAACCACTCCTTTTTTTTTGACGATTACCAGCACGGATATCGGAGGGGGTTCTCATGCGACAGCCAGTTCCTCGAATTCGCGCACGACATTCATAATAACATGGAACTAAACACCCAAACAGATACGTTTTTTCTTTTTTAACTTTTGGAATGCGTGCCTGCCCAGACTACGGGTCGGTTAGCAGCTTCGTTCACATGCTCTGTTGGTGCCCCTCATTACGGGGGCCTAATCAAGTCACCGAGGAGAAGTGGAGCTCTGCGATCACGAGTTCCGAGCTTCTCTCACAAGTCCGAGCTGTCCAAAGAGCCCACGGTGAGATGGTGAGGCTACCTCGTCCCCACGTGGGAGCGGCCCGTGGTGCAGCTCTAATCACACGTTTGCACTTGCGGATCCGCTGGCGAATCCGCCCAACTTTTGCCGCTGGGGCGAAACGCTGGGCGGTAAACGCGGCGGCGAGCCGTATAGGTCCAGGACCAATTTCAGCCGGAGAACAAGGCGTTTCGTTGACCGGAAGTGACATTCTTGCGCAACGCAACGCTGCCTATACGTCACGAGTACGCGTTCTTACTGTTTGTTTTTGGCAATGACGTCGACGGCATCGAAGACATCCAGCGTCGCTGGCATGGCGAAGCGTCGCTGGCGTACGAGCGAATACGAGGAAGGAGGCAGCCTACTTGTCCCGTCATTTCGCGGTCTCGTAATCATGGACGAACCGGCCGCCGCCGATTGCGACGCCGCTTTTCCGGCGCTCGCTCCTCCTTTTCCTTCATCGTAAGCACGGAAGACAAAAGAAGAATCATCGCAATCTCCTCTTATTCGTCTACGTAATGATTCGTCAGCTTCCCGGTGTTTTCTTTTTCGTTTAGGATGCAGCGTGAACGTGAAGCTCACGACTACTTGTCGAGCCAAAAACAGCGAGACTGGGGAGCAGGAACGCCCGGGAGAGACAGCCAAAGTAAGAAATCTCGCGCCCTCTCGTCATATTTGAAGGGGTGTTACGAGACGAGCTATCGCAGCCGGCGCCGCCGCCGCCGTCGCCGCTCGAAGGAAATAGGTGTAAACGCAACCCGTACGCCATCGCCGCCGCGGGGAGCGGATCCGCCCCTGCGGCAGCAGATTTCTTCGCAGGTGTAAACGCATCATAAGGGCGGCGCTTCTCAGGACTTCCATAAAGTTCTTTGCTGTCTGTCTGTCGCACTTTATAATTTTTTAGACTTGCACGTCTATTTACAGCCACTTACTGATATACCGCTTAAGTTACTTTGTTAGGCGTAGTACGATCCTGCGTGAGGACTGGAGACGTTGAAAGTTATGGTTCGTTTGTCGGTGTCTGTTTTCCAACGTACGCACTAGTCGTATCACATGTCTCGGGTAATTTTTAACCATCTCAAGCTTCTTGCTTTTGGGGCGTTTCCTAGACAGATTACCAATAATAAAGCCCACACCTTTACAAAAGACACTGAGAACGCCTTTATCGACCCCACGGATAAAAAACGCCGTGATGCGTCTGGTGCGTACGTTGGAAAAGAGACACCGGCAATTTAAACATAACGTCCAACGTATTTAGTCCTCCCGCAGGATGGTGCTGCGCCTAACAAAGTCACTTCGGTCGTATATCCGTAAGTGACCATAAATGGATGACCAAATCTAAAAATTGATGAACTGCAAAAAAAAAAACAAAAAAACTTTTACCTAAGATAGTGCTGATTACTTTTAGAAAAAAACAAGACATAAAATCATCGTTATTTTGAATCACCGTGCACCGAAATGTCTGTGCACGAAAAAGTCCGTGCACCGAAATGTCCACGCACCAAAAAAACCGCACTGAAACGCCCTACACCGAAACGTCCTACATCGAAATGTCCGGATCCCCTTATTATAGGCATCAGATTCTATACTAAACGGGAACAGGCCCACTCGTCACAGTCAAGTTGTCATAGAGAAACTGGTTATAGGTGAACTGGTGAAAGAGAGCATCTCGTTCAAGGTGAACACGTAGTAAGGAAAGTGGTCGCAGTGACCTTTTCGTTCTTGGAAAGTTCGTCACAGATTTTTAGGGGTGAAGCTCCTTAGGGTCTAGCCTTGTCCATCCGTTCGGCGTCAGTGCTCACAGCGATTGCCATCCTATTTGTCTGTCATGATGAAACGTTGTATGTAGCCGCTCAACGCCTATACAGGAGAGGGCGCTGCGGTCAAATACGTATAGCGTTAAACTTTGCATGCATTCATGGGCGTAAAAAGGGGGGGGGGGGCGCTTGCCCCCCCAGTCCGCAGAGTTGGGTGGGAGGGGGTGAAAGGCATGTGTTTTCCTGCCGCCCCCTGAAACAGCCGCCTCTGGGCAGGGCAAACAATGGCCGGCGGCGCCCAAGGGCTACCAAGGATACCGCCCACCGCGCCTGGGGGGGAGGGGGACGCCTGGTTTGCGCCCCCTGCCCTCCCACTCAAAAACAAGTTGCTACGATATACTGCATGCATTGGCTCAACGTTTATAGACGAGAGGGCGCTGCGGTCAAATGCTCAAATGCGTACATAACCTCGTTCCATACCACACATTCTCTTTCTGACATGGACCGTTGACTTAAGCGGTAGAGATGCGTTCTCACTGCTTCTAGCGGATCCAAGATGATCCGCTAGAAGAACCGCTGTTTCTCTGCATTTCACCGACATGTAAAGCAGTAATAATGAAGTCGAAACGCAACTCGGAACTCAGCATTACCTATGAGCAATAAAAAAAATCAGGTCCACCAGCACTACCTATGAGCAATAAAATCAGTATCATCAGCACCATCAGAGCTTCGCCCCGATCAACATCATTCACCACGTGGAGATGCGGCCTCTTTTTCTAGAGGGGGGCGGCGGCTGGCTTCAACCTGAAAAGTGATCGCATCAAACTTGTCGCAGTTTCAAACTTGGCCTTTCCTTTTGTTTGTTTGCAGGGGCTGGTTGTGGTTGACTTTTCGGTGTTATCTTTAGTTTCAACGTCCCTTTGTTATTATACCCTTTTTGGAAGCTATGCTAGCTAGGTCAGAGCTTACTGCGCGCTGACAGAGCAGGGGTCACCCTTTGTTGTGCAGACCACCACCAGGATGCTAGGAAGAGTAGCAGTTAGGTTTCGTCTTTGGGGACGTATTCTCTGTTCTCTGTCTCTACTCTAAAGGAGGTTTTCCTTTGAAGCGGCTTCGAATACGTATGTATACAAGAGCGAAATGTGCGGCCCTTCAAATAGCACGACCGCGTTTCGTAAGATCGAGCTAACTAAAACTTAGCATGGCACATGCTTCATGCTTCTGTAGGAAGGGTATTCGTAAACGCGTAGCCGAGAAGACCTCGAAGCTGTGTACTGGGCCCGTAAAGATAGAAAGCGTTGCAAGGCCAAAATCACCACCCTCAACTGCCCTATGACGAATTGGCTTGTGACGAGTTCTCCTAGACCCAATACTTTCATATTTCAGAGTGATTGTTATAGTTGGTCATCAGCTAACGAGTTTTCTTCCCTTGATAGCACGAGCGCGCACGGCGGAAACTAACGTTTGCGTTCTCAGGTACGTACACCATTCTCAGGCACTGCCGAGCGTGCGATATTTGCTGGCCAGCACTGCGTGTTTGTCGATTCGAAAAGCGAGCAAAGCACGCGCTATACCCACGAAGTCTCGAGATGACAGCTGCCAGAAGCTCTTTTTGAGAAAAATCTGTATGAGATCATGAAGCCTTTTTCAAGCTGTAAATTATTATTTGTTATCAGTTAGCGAAGCCGAATTTCAAACGAAACATCGGCGAAAAAAGTAAATGGACCTTTTCCGAGAAGCGTTCTGCGCACGCGCGAGCGCCCGATGCCAAGCGGTGGAAGTCGGCACAAAAAAATCGAGGAAATTCGGAATGAGGCTGTAAATCGACGAGTAGAACACGTAATGGCAGCATATATATAATTGTGTTACACAAAAAAAGAAAGTGGACGGAAAGAAAAACACGACGTTTGGGTGGACGCTACGGATTTCCTTCTTTAAAGTCGCGCTAGGCCTACCTCGTTGCGTTGGGCACGCGACGCTGCTCAGAGAGCGAAGCAACTAGTAACGTAGCTCCCATTATCGATGGTAGCGCAGGTAGGTCACTTCCTTGATTTTTAGTTCGTGCAGCCACCGCCTGGTGCCGTCGGTATTTGGAAAAGGTCCATTGTGGCGAAGTGAACAAGCGTCCAGTTGCCGTCTGTTACGACTTCCCCGTGTATACAGAGGCTCTATGACGACTTGCCCTATTTGACGAGTTTACCTATGACGAGTTGGCTGTGACAGATTGGCTTATAACAAGTTCTCCTAGACCGATACAAAACACTAGATACGAGAGAGAGAGAGGGGTGAGAGAAATGGAGAATCCCGTGCCACAAGCAGTACAACAAAGCAATATTTACAATGGAACTGATAAGCAGTGACCTCCTTTACACAATAAAATGCCTTTTTACACCATTTTTTTAGACCACCTGAGACTGGGTATAAGAAACACGACGACGCCTGTGTTTTGAGACGTCGTCGTGTTTCTTCCACCCAGTCTCAGGTGGTCTAAAAAAATGGTAAACTTACACCAGATCGCCTGCGCCCTAACTGTTTTTTCATTGCCTTTTTTAGCATCATTTACACCGACACAACCCCGAAAACCCATAAAAGAAAGACGTTTGAAGGATCACTCAAAACGTACACTTTTCTGGCGAAAGCCGGAACACTAGAAAAAGAAAGACGCAACAAACCAAACGACCAGGAATTCAACACAAAGCGAACTGATCTTGATAAAACTTGAAATGGTCACGGGGTCACGTGACATTACTTGACAGCAGGTACTGACAGCATGACGTCACGTAACAACGTAACAGATGATTAATCGTAGTGCTAATACAAAAGCGCCACGAAAACCAACAGTTTATTATACGTTGCAATTCTGCATATGACGAGTTGATCAATAGATAAAAATACAGCTGGCAATCTTTTATTCCATATATTCATTTTGTGATACCAAAAAAAAAAAAAAAAAGCCTCGAACCGTTTTGAACCGGTTACCGTTATATTTTTTTTTTCGGTTCGGTTCTTTATAAGTTCCAAGATGGCGGCGAAGATTTTGATACGGTTCAGTTCCTGTTGGGCTAAAAATAACGGTTCGCTTCTGGTTTTTGGTTCGGTTCGGTTCCGGTTCGACACTCTGGTCGAACCATAGTTGCTTGTAAATATAGTTCAAGAATCCTAAGGAAGTCAGTGATATTTTGTGATTGTCCGTCCCTTCTCGTCTCAGTCTAGGGGTTTTTAGTCAAATGTTCAACAAAAATTTGTTGCTGGTGACAATATCCGTGAGTTGTTAAAGAAAAATTTAGAAACATATAAAATTAAAAACAGAGATGTTGTCTCTTTGCACAATTCCGTGAAATACCACGGACAATTTAACCAATGCTTGCTTTTATTTTAATGCCACTACTAATATTAGTTTGCGGTTTGATTTTCACGGTATTTGTGAAAATGCCCACATGCCTTAATAGCGTGACCAAATTGGCCCAGTTTCACGAAAATTGCACGTTTAAAACGATGCGATGCAATTTACTTTTGGCCGTGCATACAGCTATCTATAATTTAGATTGTAAATCTACGCACAACTCCCATTGCAATAAATTTGTCCGGACACTAATTGCAGCACTCTCGTTTTGCCCAGAAGAGGGCACTTAATGGTTTACATTATTATGGAATGTATGATTATGCCTTTGCTTTCCTTCTTCCACCTTTTAAACCCTTTACAAGGCACGACGGATCTCAATAAAATGACGACGTGTCTCACCGCATGCAGAGGTACCGGAAAAAGGGCCATGGTTCCTTTCAGCTTAAGTTTATACACAGCGGACACTAGGAGGCAACGGTATCAGTAAAGCAGCGTCAAAGGCACAAGCGGCTATACCTTTTCTGTTTATAATTGGTACCGCTATTATACAACACATACAAAAAGATGACGACACATTGACGGTGCGCTTTTGACGATATCTGATTGGTTCCTTCAGCTCCCAGCGTCCGCTGCGTCTGGATTGAAGGTGAAACGAACGATAGATGACATAAGTTTAGCCGCGGGCGTTGCTGTAACTCTCATCGAGAATTAGTAAGGATGAAAACCCATACGAATCAAGTGGAAACACCAAGAAAGCTGCGTCCATCAGAGCGCAGGTTATCTCCCTGTCTCCAAAGTTTGAGTATTCAGTTTGGCTTGTAGCTCCTCCCCGAGATCATTCCTGGGGTCCAATTCTGGTTGAGGAGAATGCGAGAGCGTTCGCGGCTACTTTTTGGACGTGGCGCCTCGGGTTGCGCGTCATCAACCAATCATACGTTTTTGACTGGTTCGCAATTCACCATCGGCCGATATTTTTGTCATAACGTCTCATCAAGAAGAGGCGTTTCGCGGTTTATGATGTGCTTGCCCTTAGTAGCACTTCATCCACCGGTCGATTACAGCTTGTCTAAGGCAACATACCTTGAGATCTGCAAAAGAACCGCGAGTTGTCAAAGGTTTGCTACGAGAAATAGGCCACGTTCACAATTCCAGCCTGCGTCCGGTTTCACTTCGCGGCGATGCTCCGTTCGTAGCAAACGATTAGCTGTTTTTCTGGTGTGATGGCAGACTACATTTGTTGTTTTCTTGTTTTAATTTCGTTCGAGAATGACATGTACTAGAGGACAAACCGCGTTCTGCGCACGCTTTAGCAAACGAATCGTCTACGAGCGCTATCTCTGCTTGCTCCGTGAGAGGCAAATTCGATCTTGCTGTGGCTCTCGCGGTGACCAAAAACGAACCTATGTGGAGAAAAGAACGGGATCTATATGGCATGAGGTTCCATTACTGAAAAAGGCAAAGAAAAAACTGTACGACGCCTTCTTGGGGTGTGGTCCCGGTGGCTCTATGAATGCCAAGCAAGCGAGAGTGCTGAACGTCCTTGACGTCGACAATCTTTGGGAATACCGTTCCGCGGGTCTGATTACACAACGGCTTGCGATCGCCTAACGGCATTCTGCTCTGCCTTGTGCAAAGTGTCAATCTGCTTTCCCAAGGGATGATGTTCGCTCCGACGAGCAAACATCTATGCAGAGTTGGGATGCAAGCTCCTCGTCTTCCAAGGTTCTTCTAACATTTTTACAGGACAATACAATTTATTCCGCGAAAAAGTAACTGAATGGACCCAGAGGCAACAAATTATTTGTAGTTAGAACATCTAGGAGCGCATAGCTTCTGATTTTTCCCCTCTGAATTAAGAGCGGTGGCGACCACCATCTTTGCTCGTGGACAGCCATCGAGATAGCGAAGACGTCCGTCTTTGCTGTCTTGGCGAATCCGGTATCACGGTGCGTCCCCGGCAGCCATGTTACCCGGTGTTTTGCAAAAGCGCGACAGCGTGGACAGAGCAGTGCGCGTGCGTACTCTCGGACGCCGCCTGTGGACGCTGATAGGGGAGTATTTGACGCTGTAGGCGCGCTGCCTAATGCAAATCAGCGGAGTTGAATTCATTGTTCTAGTTACAGATGTGGTTCTTTCAGAAGGACATTATCTCCTCTCCCTTAATTATTGCTTACGAGAGCACGTGAATTTGACTATCGAGTTTACTTAGCTTCGTTTTCGGCCAGCCTAAACGAAGGACGCACCGTGTCTTCTGCGAGCACAGCATGCTGTACGAGGGAGAGATTATGTTGGCGGACCTATTCCAGATGCAGTAAGAGTGGCGGAAGCTGGCTTGGACTATCTGTCTTCAGCAAGAGAAAAGGCGCCTCTGACAAAGCATCAGATATTCTTTAGAACCTCACCAACCTCCAAGATGACCAGCGTGATAGGGCGTTCGTAAAGACAGGAAGTCGTTTATCGGAGTTGGGTTTGTTGCTGTACCACTTTATTGATACCAAACCAGGAGCGGGACCACTCATGGTCGCGGCGCTGGTTGAGGGCGTAGAAAAAACGGACTGCGCGTTAGCTTGTCTCTTTTACCGCTACATGCTGTCACGTGCCCCAAGAGCGGTGTCGGGCCACTATCCTATAACTGATATCACAGTCACCCACACTTAGTTTAAAAGTTCAACGATATAATTTCCGCAAAGTTCACACGCATCAGTACAATATTATAACTAGTGGGAAACAGCACATAGAATTCTGACAACGTTTTGGAGTTCTGATTAGAGTTCAATAGTGCGGTAACTATGGTACTGCGTAACAGCTGTTAAAGCTGAGTTAACTGCGGATAAGGGTGCCCGTGTAACAGGGGTATGAGTAAGCGACAGCTAACCTGAATTAAAATCTTGTGTAGTGACACGGCGACGCTAAGTATTATAAGGCAGTTGACGATCATAGAACTCAACTCACGCATTGCTGCTAGTGCAGATGTGCTCAAAATGGCGACGTTCGCGGTCAGCGTCAGCGAAGTGCTTAGCTGGTCTTGAATGAGAGAGAAGGGACAAATAAATGCCTCGCAGTACACATGGCAAAATTGCGAGGACTCCTAAGCACTTGTGAGGTGGAAATGAGAAAGCATGAATGTCGTTCTTCCGTTCCCTTAGTTCGTCTGTGGTGTACTAGCGTGGACGGCCACGTTTTGCTACTGCAGAGGTTTTAGGCGGCAACCGCAGCGCTACCCCCCCACCCCCCCTAAACCTGAAAACGCCAGACACGAGAGCGGCGGCCGAGCGCTCGCTCTCCTGAAGCGGCCGCCAATGCTATCTAGGGGCCGTTTTGCCGAGTCAGTGGAAGAATTAGCATTTCTTTCATGTTTTTTTTTTTTTCGGTTACAAACGCTTGTGGCTCCGTTCCGTGGGATTTTTATTGCTTTCGCATTAATAAAGTAGAGTTTTGAACAAGGCACATCACTTAGTATTTATGTCGAGAACCTGCCCGGTGGACGTCGTTCCCGTTCGGGGTACCGGCGCTTTACTCCTTGTTGGTGAACTGGAAGGGACCTTGAAGCTGGAGTCGACCGCGTGTCTCGTTCTTCAGCCTCCTTTGGCAGAACTTCTGGCGGCCTGCTTTCAGCGGCCTACTTCGGCCGGCCACTTGCTCTGTTGTTGGCGATGGTGGTTGCTCACTTGGCATCAACAGCTCCTGAGTTTCTTGGGTCACAAGAGTCAATAGGATCCCATCTCACGACCGTTAGAGGTGTTGGTATCGCCGCCACTCGAACGTCGCGCGCGGCGTGGCCACGCGGAGCCTGTAGGGAGCGGGTCCGGCCCGATCAAGCCACGGTGACACCCTGTAGCCACCGGTCACCCGGCCGGAAGTTCTTTGCAAAAACGCTGTCACCCAGCTGGAAGTGTCGCTGACGCCCACCGTGGTTCGTTTGTGGCGTGGTTTGCTCGTGGCGTACCGCTTTTTTTGTAGAAGGTTGAAGTCTGTCGAGACGGGTTGTGAGCCGCCACCCAGGTAGCAACCCCGCCGGACTCGGAAGAATTGTGGCGTGAGGCGTGTTCCTGTAAGCCAAGAATAACTTGGACTATCGTAGCGGCAGAGGCTGGCCCGGCATCTCTCGCCGCAGGGTTCTAACAAAACGATCCGCCAGCTCTTTGCTCGACAGATGCTGACGTGTCGCATGCCGCTCTCTTGCAGGCAATTGTAACACTCTAAGGAACAAAAGAAACTCAAAAAGCAGAATCACGTACAATAGTATTCGTGAGGCTAAAAAGAATAAGCAACCCCCTGAGCTTTTCCATTCTGACTTCGGCCGAAACGCTGGCCATAGGGAAAACTTCGCGTCACTGGAGTGCGAATCCGCACTCGCAGAAAATTGACGACCTTGGAAAGCGTCTGCAAAATCCAAGTGTAGTCGTTGCAGCGGTCGAATCGGCCAAGACCAGGGATGCATCGGTGCCCGACCCGGAAGGCCCCGTTTTTGCTGGGAGGCCTCGCACCTTCAGTCGAGACGCTCAATGTTCGTGTCAACCTCCGGTTACCAGGGGCGTAGCTGTGTGCAAACTCTTTCGTTGGGACAATCGCACAGCGCCCCTCATGCAACTCCTCTAGTAAGCGCTTTCGAAGTTCCCTTGGGATCACCATCCGCATTCCCCACAACAACAGGCAACGCTGGTACCATGTCCACTTGTTTCTTCTTGTAAAGCAGCCTTTTATCCCATTTTCTACGCTCGTGTGCCAAGAACCCGCCAGGTAACTGGCCACTTGACAAAGCTTTTTATATTTTTCGGCAGATGGAGCTATCTCCTGGCTGCTAACCGGAAACGACTGCAAATGACTGAAAAATGCCGCGACGTTATCTTGGCTGTTCTCCTTTTGAGGACCAGGAACCGCGACAAGCACTCCACCTTCTCGTTGAGTTTACCTGGCCGGTATATTAACCGGTTCTGGTAAGCGGAGGGAGTGGTAGCCTACGTATGCAAGCGTTCCGCGGCAATGTTTGTTATCCCTGTCTTTCCTTCGTTTTGTACCTGACGAAGCGCATCGATTTATATGCGTGGCTAGCACAGTATTACCTAAAATACAACTATGGACTGATAGTAACGTTTTGAAAATAAATACCATTAAAACAAAAGAAATATTATTCAGGCCGAAGCATAAAGTTCTACCTTCGTTATGTAGTATATCTATAAATTCAGTCATTATGAAATTGTTGCTTCATTCAAAACTCCTGGAGTTGTGTTTCCAGGAACTATGTCTTGCGATGTCCAGATTGAGCGTTTCAAAAATAAATTAGCAATCGTTGTATGTTTCGTATATAGGAACCGTTATATACTTTCAAGGTCAAACAATGTGTTACTATATAAATGTCTTTTTCTTTCTCATTTCAATGACTGTCACCTGGTTCCGGGTTACTACAACGGCAACAAATCTTAAGATAATGCACATATTTCAAAACCGAATATTACGTAATATTGCTAATGTGCTTTTTTACTCGAATACTGAAAACCTGTTCAGAATGTATAAAATAACAAGGATATATAACATTGTGGGCATAGACGGACTGCTCGCCCACTTGAGTGAAAACGAAGACGACAAAAAATACTGTGATTAACGAGCGCGGTGGCAGAGCACGCTCAACGATTCCGACATTCAGTCTCATCGTGGATTCAGTTGAAAGCTATAAATAATGTACATAAATATGTAGTGCCATGTCTTTGATTCCTATACATTTGGTAAACCGGTTACACGCGCATTTCTGAACGTCCTGACCAACAGCAGCCCTACAATGATACCAGACAAGCGCACAAAAAGGTCGCGGCTGTTCGTATTCGGCTTCCACAGTTCTGGCCATTCGATCCCCTCATGGGGTTCGCCCAAGAGGGGAGCTATATATTCACCAGAGCACGCATAGCGAGCCTCTCACGTACGCCTTGCAAAGTGGCAAATACACATATTCACTTCTCGAAACAAGACATTCATTTGGCTTATGTCGCCGATTTCGCAACAAATATCCAGCACATCGAAGGTGTTGATAACCCTGTAGCCGATGCCGGATGCTTTCCTGTTTCCTGCGGACTTAGCTTTCCTCTGCAGTAGATTCTGATGTCATCAGCAGCGCGCAAAGGCAAGACAAATAGCTTCAACAGCTATGTCAATTTCCTGGTTGACTCATCTTTGACGAGACTACCATTACCTACGTCAACCAATGAAATAGTCTACGGCATATTAACAGGCACACCAAGTCCGTTCTGAAATGTACTCAATATGGCCAGGGTTAATAGATTTTTGAACCATGTTAGAAAGGGATCGTGTTGAATCTGGCGCATAAATAAAAATAAAAGGTTTCTTTTTAAAGTACGGTGTTTGTTAGGCTGTAATCTACTTTCACGAAAGTACACGTTGTTGTGACAATTTTCATGTTAAAAAAGGCGGAGTGTAAATAATTCCCATTCCGCTAAAGAAAGACATAGCTTGAAGAAGTTTCGGGCTCCTTGAGTTCTTTTTTTTTAACATTTTTTTTAGTAAAACATATATTAATTAACAAAAAATATTGTGCCTAAGGCAAAAAGAAAATCTAGAAAATAAGTATTACTAGTGTATGCAGTACATCTGAAACATCTCCCTCAATTTCAATCTGCACTACATTTTCTCGAACTAAGACAGCTCAAGCTCATAAAAACAGAATGCCTTTTTTTTTTTTTTGTCGCCGACGACGGTTTTTATGTTGGGAGAACAAGAAAGAGTCATTTCTGTCTGACAGGTTGGGACTTTTCCGAAATTCAGACTGCTTACTTTTCTTTCTATCATCGTCTGAGTACTGGACATTTCTGGCAGCATGGTATACCTCATCATGGTTAGTTAGCATACATTCGTACACTTTGTTCTGCATCACTGAAGGCGAGTGTAGATGAAAATGGTTCCGGAACAATTGGTCTCAGGTTGGAAGGTAGAAAAAAATGATCTTATATGACGATCGTGATGAAAATAAAGTACAGGTGAATTCATGGTAAAAAACTTTAAGCTTGCTCGAGTGAAAAAAAGACCTGAAAATTGTTTTTTTTTTTTTTCCTTCGTTATTTTTTTTTCGCGAAATCCTCAAATGGCATATTGAGCCGTTACGGCGCTAATCACGACTGAAAAACGAGTGGAACCGAGAGTGAGCGAAAGCTAGTCACGTATTATCTGCTTCATTTTGTCGCAATTAACAGCGCAGTGTCCAACAATCATTGGTCGTGTAAAGACGAGGTATAAAAAAAAATGTTTGTTTTTATGTTTTTCTACTAAGTGAACTAATCCTTCCATAATTTCACAAAAAAGGACCACTTTGTTATAGCTCTGTAATAATTTACACTGAAATTTGTGATTCTCCCTGTATGTTCCAAGTGCTTCATTTTTATTCAATTAGGGAGCAGGGGTTCACACTTTTTGGCTAAAAGGCCGGACTGGGGACCGGTCGCTTACTCGAGGGCCGGAAAATAAGTAAGAAAATGAAAATAGGATGAAAACTAAATCTATAGTTCTGCAGTTCTTAGTCTTTCTGGTATCTTTGTGAGCGCGTTTGTTGCACGTCGCGACACCGTTCCTCTGCGCGTGCTTATTTTTGTGCCGGTAGCAGCGAGCCTGCAAGAAGCGGACTGCTGCACTCTAAAATAAGTCTGTGCGTCTACTTTCCCACATAACACTCGAAAAGCCAATCACAGTGATGTGATTGGCCTAAGCCGTTTTGGAGCACCTTTCGGAGCAGCCAAAACAGTGTTCTGGAGCAGCAAAAGTGGCTTTTGGAGCAGCTAATACAGTGTTTCGGAGCAACAAAAGTGGTTTCTGGAGCTGATATTTTTGGAAAAATAAAAATATATGTTTCAAGTGCTGGACAAACAAAGGGCACTTTGCTCGCCGCAGTAAACAAAGTATAGTCAAGTTAGACTACCTGGGAGTAACATTTAACTGAAATTCCAATGCCATGCCACATTTTGCAATGCTTCAGTTAGGTGATACATATAAATGTACCCGCTATGGGTAGATAAGAACCAAACTGCACATATTAAAATTTATTCCAAAATGACCAGCTTAGTGTTAAATATCACAACATTAGGTTGACTAGCTATATAGTAAATAGAAGTAGTCTCTAACTGTCGATACACGTGACCACTGCAGTGCAATGCGAAATTGTCACGCGAGCGGAGATGGTTGTTCGATCGAAACCATGCCACTCCGCTCCGTCGCCAACTAGTTCCCAAAATTGAACACAAAATGTAACTGTCCAGCATACGACAAAAAACAGTCAGTCCAGCCGTACGTGCTTCCCAGACTGGCTGGCGAGGTACAAGCTAAAAAAAAAAAAAATTAGCACATTGATGCAAGATATTGCGAGCCAGTGTCAAAAAGTTCTCGGAGCGCTTTGTGCAACGACTGAACTTGAGACAAACAAGCGCGCTGTGCGGGTTCACCGTGCAGACATTGCCTTCTTTGCTTTAGCTCACTTTTCTTCACTAACTTTCTTTCGCGACGGATTTTTCGCGCACCGCGGTCCCCCTTGAAAGAAAGCCCACCGAAAAAGCTTCGACACAACAGTCTTCGAGCAAGAGGTTTTTTTTGTAGTAGCGTATTAAACAAGAACAAGGATGTTGATGAACATTAGGGCGATCCTTACGTTTCAGTTTAGAAACCACCATATCTGCAGTGACGTGGCGACGGCAACAACCGACGTCGCGCGACCACGGCAACTTGCAGGCAGAGAGAGACCACATATAGTTTTCCCACGGCCGTTGGTTTGAGGAGCAAGTGCTTCAGCTGAAAAAGTAACTCCCGCCTCGCCAAAACGTGGTTTCGCTTCACAGCATGAAGGCGTGGCTGGTACCCAACACGCTAGTGTCGAAGCGTCCTCACATGGCCGCGTCCATCCCGCGTCTACCGTCTACCATTGAAAAAGTTTAAAAAAGACGCGAGACGACGAGAGCGCTAAACGAGAGACGGCGGGAAAAACCCAGTGGAAAAACCATACAAGACCGGATGAATCACGGCAGAGCCGTAAATGTAGAGAGTTTGGCCATTCGTTGGGAAGTATAGGAGACAAATGAGGAGGCGCCATTGGCCGAAAGCGGGCTGGGCGTGTTCCAGGGCGTCTTCAGAAATTTGAATGTGACCAACCAGAAGCAGGAAATAATACCCTGGCGGTGGTCGCAAGAAACAAACCTGATAACTGCAATGGAGTAACTCTCAATGGCTGAAAATATGGTACACGTATGTTTCAATCACGTTAATCCAAAATGATGGTGGACGAGTGCGACTAGCGGAACGATCGACATAATCCGTACGCCAAGCGCCGAGGGCCGGGAATCTGCCGTCCGAGCGGTCACACTCTGCCCGCGCAAAACAGATTTGCGCGGCGCATTCGGTTCTTACATCTTTCTGCATGATAATGATCAAAACAACACGTGAACCCTATTTTCAACCACAAAGAGCTACTACACTTCACTCTTACACGCTTGTTAAAACCATATACGAACATAGACTTTTGATCAGAACTGTTTGCCGCTACCAGCGCTAGGGGATTCTTTTCGGCTTCTGGTTGGTCAAGAGAGCATGCCAAGCCTTCTTTCCGACTCTGCCGCACGCCCTGACTCTGCCCGCGCCTCCCATTGACCAAACTCTCTACATATACGGCTCTGAATCACGGATGAACGATTGATGCTGGGCACTTTTTGTCGGGCGGCCGCTTGCGCCACCTAGCTCACGTGTGCTCGTTGCGGTACTCAGTTTAGTCTCGGTTTTGAAAGGCGACCAAATTTGGTCATTTGGCGCAGGCCGGGCGCAGATTACCCATATTTCGTCAAAATGTAGCAGGATGTAGCAGAGTTAGACCCTTGGCGCAGTTTGGCGCAATTGGCGCAGCAATCACATCACTGCAATCACCGCAACTTACGGAGGCAATTCAGCGAATTGCGATGCCGAAACATAAGTTTAGACCGAAAAAGGAACTCTTGTTGTGATATTAAGCAGTGCAAGACGCTGCTACGCTTGCATTGCTTAATGTCACAAATAAGACTGCGTTTTTTTCTTTGTTTGTTTTCTCGATTTTACCTACCATTTTTTTAATGCTAAAATTTCAAACTGTAAATATACGTACTTTTCGTCATATTTTCGCACTGTTCAGTCCTTTCTCCAGAGAGCAATCGCTCTCGGGGAGGAGACAACCGACAGTCACATTGGCCACTGTACGATAGGAGCTACGGTTCAAACCAGCGTTCCAACATGAGTATCGGCACATCGATCAATTGCACCTAACCCCTCAAGTGGTCTTAAACTCTTTAATGCAAAGCGGAATGTCAACCTGCGACACCCCACCCCCTCCGATCACGGCCCGACCAGCGGTATCAATGCCAGACAGCTCATCTTGTTGTTACACCACTGATACTCGGACACACGGTCACATCGGCGATGATTCCAGTCTTTTGTTCACAACGCCAAACACTGCCATCACGATGTTGCTGCTATGTTGCTAACATGCAGAAATACAGAACCACGTTGACTGCCGGTTGGCACTTGGCATCGGAAAACCGAACCGAACTCAGCACGGAAGGCACCCAGGCACCCGCCAGCAAAACCTGCCTGTCTTGGACGCAGTTTCCGCAATTTCCATAACGTCGTCAACGTCGACATATCCACTGTGGACACATCGTTCCGCGTGGTCCGCATGGTTCCGGGTGGATTTCGCAATCCGGTGATGGCCATCTTAGCCCAGTGAGCGCAGCGCTTCTGGCACTGCTCCGGAACTTCGCTCACTCTTAGAAAAAAGGGTCAGTATAGTCCTCCCTAAAAGGAGGAACGGTCTTGACCAGGGTGTCGAACCGGAACCGAACCGAACCGAAAACCGGAACAGAACCGTTATTTTTAGCCGAACCGGAACTGAACCGAATCGAAATCTTCGCCGCCATCTTGGAACTGAACCGGAACTGAACCGGAAAAAAATATAACGGTAACCGGTTCAAAACGGTTCACGGTATTTTTTTTTTGTTAGTATTACAAATTTATTATTATTGGCACGTGTATTCCTCTACGTATTGATAAAATCGTCATATACAGAATTGCAATGTATAATAAATCCTGTTTTTTGCGGCGCTTTCTTATTGGCACTATGATTAGTCATGTGTCACAATGTCACGTGACGTCATGATGTCAAGACATGCTGTCAAGTAATGTCACATCACGTGACCCCGTGACGTCACGTGACTCACCGCGTTAAGTCGATTCGATATGAGGACGTCGCTAGATCTATTAACGTTGTTGATACCGTGACGTCACATGACATCACAACTTCGCACTGAGAGTCACGTGACACCATGATGTACCCGATTGTCATGATCCCGAGTCAAACGCTCTGGTTCATGACAACCAGTATCGCCAAACATTCGGGTAACGCTCGTGTTCAACTCAAAGATTATGATGGGCCTGAGTCCCACTAGAGCTAGAAACAGAAACAAACGAAAGCGACAAGCCTCAGACACATGCAGCATGTTCGCGATGGTACCTTTATACGGCTTTGAGTTGTTCGGTGCTCGCGAAGTTAGCACGAGTGTTTACAAGCCTGTAAATGGTACCATCGTGTGCATGATACTCGTGTTTGAGCATAGCCTTCTTTATTCTACAAAGCCTGTCAAATCGCGAAATACTCTGGTTTAAGGCTGTCGTTTGTTTCTGTTTGTCGCTTTAGTGGGGCTCGGGCATTATAGCCCCACTAAAATTATATCTGAAGATCAGCCCATGCTCTCTGCTTTGCCAACCCTGCGTATGACTATGATAAACACTGACAGTGTATATATTAGGATCAGATCACGTGGCTGATAGTTCTAATTGTGAGTTGAGGAGGGGAAAGCTGTTTCATTTCTTTCTTTCGACTGTCTGCCATTTCGCGGAGGGGCAAACTAATGGATGCTTTTGCAAGTTATCAACGTCAAGGATTACAACTTAGCGGTATTTATTGAACTTAAGGTAAAAAAAAAAAAAAGATGCTGCACGACCCATTTTACATGTATGCACACCATTGAGGCTCCCAAACATGTTTTCGTTATTGCTGAACTGCCTCAGAAAGTTGTCCCGAGAATAGAAGTGTTAAAGGGTCTAAATGTGACGTATTAGTCGGACGTTACATGGAACTATTAGTGTGTACGGGAGGGATACCTGAAAAGAAAGATCCTAGTGGCCTCACGGGGATAGCCGAACGTTGGCAGCCGCTCTAAGTCTCACAGGAGTGTCGCTCTCAAGTTCTCCAAATTTCGACCGCCCTGTATTTTGTTTAACCTTCACAGTTTGGTGCAAAGTTAAAGCAAGGAAGAATTACTGTTAACGAGTGACACAAATATAATTGTCGAGTGAACACCACTCAATACGGAGCAGGCAATCCCTGAGGAATTAAAAGTATCTTGAGGAGCAACTAAAAAAAAAAGGGAGTGGGGAGGGGGGTAGTTTTGAAGCATACTGTGTCGTAAAGATTCCTCTGCCCCACATTTTCGGCGCAGACTAGAAAGCGTGGCCTGGAAACGATAGTGACAGATGGGTAGTTGGTACAACTTTTATTTGTAAAAACACTCTTGCCAGAAAGCACGTTTTCGTCGTGCCAGATACTCGCGCCGTGCCTAACGACGATGTACCAACAAGAAAAATGTGTGCCTCTCAAATACATAGCTTGCACTGAGCGCGAAACTTTTGCAGCGTGCATTTTGCCAAACCGGATTTGATTTTCTCAGCAAGAACAACTCGCAATGACTACCAGTATCTAGTGCGATTACGTCACGTGCAAACCATGTTAAATACTTCAGCTTTCTGGTGAAGTGCGACGTTCGCAACACCAGCAGTAGACGTCCAATGTGTAAAGTTGTGTAGTATTTATAGTAGTCTCGCGATGATATACGGCAGCCTAATGAAATGTTGGAGCACATGACTGATAAAGAACAGAGTCATGAAGTAAGGTCTCAAAACAAGTGCACGTAAAACCTAAGATAACATTAGCCTCCCGAGGTAGTATCCCGCGACGTTTCGAGCTGAGGCAAGCTGATGCCCAAAAGTGATTTATATTAGGATTCTAAAAAATCTTTGTTTGCCCTGCGCGGAATCTATGTTTAATTAGGAATATCATTTTATGCATTTCTATGCATTTCTTTTTGCAGTAAAGCGTTGTGTAAGGGATTATTTAGGAAAAATTGCGTGTCATCTCCTTATTTCTGCACATTTCGTGTATTTGCCTTCCGATATATCATGTGACCACAGTGTTTTTTGGCATGCCCTGCAACCCACTATTTTACACTGCAAAACAGCTAACAAAAGCACGTTGCCGAAGACACAACAGCTGGCGTATTTTCGAGTATCGTCCTTCCGTGTCGGTCTCAGGCGGTTATGTGAACTTCATAAAGTCAAATTTATCGATGATAATAAAAATATACTTAATTCCTGTCTGAAGATTTGGCAGCATAGATAGAAGATTCTCACCTCCAAGATATATAAGTAAATGCGCCTTTAAATTATCTGAAAGATGTTCGGCAAATATTTTTCGCCGCTTTTGTCCTCTATAGACACGTTATAGGTGATTTTGAAAAGATTTAAATAATGCTTTTTTTTTATTATTTTGAGGCTAATTTAAATAACTATATGTGTTCCTCACGCATATATAACTTCTCAAATATATAGAAGTTTATTATCGCGTTTTTTATGTGTTTTTACTATCGCCTTTTTTTACTGGAACGAATGGTGGAACTATGACGATTGCACACTTAAACTCTAAGAAAGTGTCCAATTAGGTAGCTTCCGAATTGAGTAGAGCATGAAATACCACTTTGTTCTATTTAACAAAAATCATCAATTAGCGAGGGTGATGCTTATTTGCAAATTAAATTGACCTGCATTTTGTCAAGAGCAAACCTCAACATCCAGGCTATGCCAGTTTATCCAATATAAGAAAATGTTCACATGGGTAAGCACTGTTTTAGGTCAGATTCGATCTCAGTACTAAGGTGCTCATAGGTTAGAGTGAACAATTTCAGCCACTCCTTTTCGCATGATTCGTCGCCCGCATCATGGTGCTGAGAGCAAACAATATGCTAGTTAGAAAAACAAGCATTGCGATTGTCGCGTAGTGTTCCTATAAAATATAGACTAGGACTTGTTCCGTGACTTTCGTGACATTTTGAAAATTATATTCCCTTAAGCTCAGTCGTCTCGTCATCATATATATATTGTGAAACGTATTCCGTAAAACACATTTCATGATATATATGGCGAAGAGGTGCCCATTTCAAGACTGTATTCACTGTAATTAATTCCTTAGTTCAAGGGCAAAACCACGATTCACCATCTAATACTGCGACACAAAGTTGTACCAATCACGGGTATTTTAGGCAACCTACTTCACTTCCGAAAACATTTCGATTCAGGTACAGTATATGTGACTCTGGTAAACGAAGGGATGTTGAGTCGTATAAACACGACGTTTCGTATGTTAATGTAGATTTTCCTTTCTTGTTGTGTAGGAATAAATAACAGAATTTTATAATTTTGGTACCTGAGAATAAAACTGAATTGAACAAATAAAAAAAAAAAAGACTATATACTGTAAACGACTATTTTTCGTGGGCTCAATATTTCTCGATTTAGGTCAAAGCTGAAGTTTTGGAATAATTCGCGGGTTGTAATTTTCTCGACGCGGTGGAATCTCAATATAAATTTCAATCTGTTTACATTTTACCGAAATTGTTCGCTGGACCCATTTTTCGCGAATTGTAGGCGATTCGCGAAATTCTCAAAAATAGGTCCTCGCAAAAATCAGATCGTTTACAGCAGTTAGTTTCACGGCCTAAATAGCGCCTATTGACAGAACAACGCGGAAAATATATTCTCAATTTAGCGGTTCAAACCGGTTCGAACCGGTTTGAACCGTTATTTTTTGCGCCCCGGAACTGAACCGGAACTGAACCGAAAGCCGTGAACCCGAACCCGAACCGAACCAATAAAAATATCGGTTCGACACTCTGGTCTTGACACATATGTTCCTTCAGAAAGGGAGAAACTTTCGTCCCTTAAGCAGGGGAGGAAAAGTTCTTCCGTCGACTGCATTTCATTATGGCGGCCACGGATCGAGCAAATCGAGCTCGGTAAGGCTTAACGAGAACACTAAGTCTATTGCACGAAGCATGCAGTCACTCAGTCTTCTGATGGTCAGCACTGCGATGTTCAACGGAGACAACCGGCACTCAGTTCGCGCACTTTATGTCCTACCTTTGCTATTCCTCGAGCCACAATGGACCTTTTTCCAGTAAGGAGTGCCCCATGACGGTTTCGCCGCCTACTACAAATGGAGGGCAACCGGACTCGCCTTCTCCCATAGGAACAGATTAGTGTCGCAAGAAAACAGTGCCCCCCAAAAATGGCGAAAGGGCGGTCAAGGTCAAGTGGAAAGGGTGTGCGCGTGCGCAGACGCTTACTGGAAAAAGGTCCATTCCTTCGTCAACCGTTGCGTCAACCGCACATCACGGAGGAGTGAAAATCATTCGCCCGCAAAACCAAAAGCCGCTCTCAAACAAAAAGCAAATCCGAAGCAACCTCTTGGCTTATCTCAGCACGGTAACACGAAATTATGGCGTAGCCGCGTAGCGTAAAAGGATGTTAAATCGCTTGCCACCAGATGGCAGGGTCAAGCAGAGTAATCGCACGTAGCTAGGCTAGGTGGCGCTAGGTA
The DNA here is from genome assembly GCF_016920785.2 of Ixodes scapularis. Lineage (NCBI taxonomy): Eukaryota > Metazoa > Arthropoda > Arachnida > Ixodida > Ixodidae > Ixodes > Ixodes scapularis. Next base: position 76,699,508 of record NW_024609883.1, read on the forward strand.
CCGCCCAATTCATGTTTTACAAAAAAATATTTTTATTTCCTTACGCCACAATTGCGTTTCCTTTTCTTCGGAATCTCTAACACATGTAGACACGTTGCGCACACTACAAACATCAGGTCAACATATATTGAACGCATACACAGGCATCGCACATACAAACATCAATACAACAGCACACTACCCCGATCACTACTACCGAGCCCTGCGTTTCCGTCTTTTATAGTGATCGTTTTGAACGTACGGACTTTTTCGGTGACTCCCTAAGCAAAAAAAAAAAAAAATATTCCGAACATGTTCATTTTTTTCCACCAATGTGATACATCTGAGGCTATTTTTAATGGCTCAGGGGATGAATCTCTTATTAAAAAGAAGACGCTCGATCATGCCATAATTATTTGAAAGCCAATAAATCGAGCCGCTCCAATGTGGTTCCAAGCCATGAGTTTGTTTTCCCGCATGGCCCTTCGTAGCCAGTATTCATATTGTAGTGTTCGTTTTTCTATTTGTGCTGTTCGCGCAAAGCTGCAATTGCCGTCTTGAATTAATCTCTGTAGAGCGGATATCCACTCAGCTGGAAGTGATGCTTCACGGGCACAGAAATCGCTTTTCGATCAACTTGAATGCAGCCAAAGCCGCGACTTGCGACAACTGTTACGGAGCTGCGCCGTTGCGAGCTCGAACACTTCTAGCGCTCATCCCAGCGCGCCACTTAGAGGGCAGTTTCTACAGGAACCGTAATATATTTAAACAGTAAAATAAAGGATAGCGTTTTTTTTTTTTTGATTTTGCCTGTCTTTTGTTTTATGCTAAACTTCCATTATAAATATACGTACTTTCCGTCATACTTTCGTAGTGTTGTCTTTTCCCCAGAGCGCAATCGCTCTCGGGGACCGACAGTCACATTGGCCACTGTACGATAGGAGCTTACCGTTCAGACCAGCGTTCCAACATGACTATCCACACGTCGATCGACTGCACCTAATCCCTCAAGTGGTTTTAAACTCTTTAATGTAAGGCGGAATGTCATCCTGCGACACCCCGGCCCCTCCGATAACGGCCCGACCAGCGGCATCAATGCCCGACAGTTTACGTCATCTCATCTTGTTGTTACACCACTGATACGCGAACACACGGTCACATCGGCGATAATTCCAGTCTTCTGTTCACAACCCACAACACTGCCATCACGATGTCGCTGACACGAAGAAATACAGAACCACGTTGACGATGTTGCTGACACGCAGAAGAATCACGTTGAACGCCGGTTGGCACTCGGCACGGGGCAACGGAACCGAACTCAGCACGGAAGGCACCCAGGCAGCCGGCAGGAAAACCTGCCTTCCTTGGACGCAGTTCCTGAGATTTCCATAACGTCGAAAACACGACACAGTTCCTCGTGGTTTCGCTGCTGTAGTTCCGCGTGTGTCCTGCAAACTGGAGACGGCCGTCATACCCAGTGTATGTAGCGCTGCTGGCGCTGCTCCGGAACTTCGCTGTTTCTAGCGGCTTCGTTAGCTCGTTTGATAAAATTAGTGGTAAAAACGTCAATGCAACCGAAATGTTCTGCACGTTTGGGCTAGAAGACGGAATTACAGGCGGCCTTCGCTGCCGCTGAAGCTCAATCAACTCAACATTAATTTATTAAACAACGTGCGCGATGTGCTCGAAAAACGAAACCGAAAGAAGATGGGTCGGGAGGGCGAAAGCTTTCTCCGGTCTGCCTGGAGGAGGAAAACGTCTCGGAGAATAATAAGGACTTTAATTTTCCTTTCATCGGTCTGGGTTTGTTTATGTGTGTTTTGGTAAACAAAAATATATATAAAAAAAACTTTACAAGAAAAAAGAAGAAAAAAAAAAACCCACTTTTCTGGGGATCGAACCGTGGACCACTTGGTCAGTAGCGCGATGTTCTACCCCTGCGCCAACTGAACAAGGAGGAACTCGCGCTCCTCCTTTCATCTGAACTGCCGTTCCTCCCTTCTCTGGGCAACTTGACCGCAACAAGGAGAAACTGTCGCTTTTGCTACCTTTCTCCTCCCTTTTTTCTTAGAGTGCTGTTTCTAGCGGCTTCGTTTGCTCGTTTGATAAAATTAGTGGTAAAAACGTCAATGCAACCGAAATGCTCGGCTCGTTTGGACTGGGAGACGGAATTACAGGTGGCCTTCGCTGCCGCTGAAGCTCAATCAACTAAACAACTTTTATTAAACAACGTGTGCGACATACTCGAAAAACGAAACCGAAAGAAGATGAGTCAGGAGGGCGGAAGCTTTCTCCCTTCTGCCTGGAGAAAGAAAATACGTTTCGTTCCTCCGTTCTTCTCGCGTCCGTCTGGAAAACGCGCCGTTGCTACCTTTCTCCTCCATTTTTTCATCGACTCTGGGTTCGCCGGAAGGATACCGGATTTAAAGCGAACTCACTAAGGCGGCTCTGATAGGGCACAAACAATTTCGCGAGATAGCTAATAGACCGTTTCAAAAGTTCGCGCGAACGCCTGTCCCTCATTGCTTCCTCTCATACTCTGAGTCTGTATTGGACACGAGAGCCGCGTCAGCATTCGGCATGAACTCGGCTCAACTCCTATTGGACACGAGTGTGACGTCAACGTTCGGCGAGGTCTCGGATCCAATCACGCGCTTCGTGAGCAGGCAATGGGGACCGCCAATGTCGCTCAATGGACTTTTGAAAAGATTCTATCCTGGGCTTCCAAACACTCCACGCTATGTGCGGAAACCCCTAAATCCGCTCGGGAAATCTCTAATACAGTCTTAGGCTCGAGCTTCCACCAGTCCTCATAGGAACCGCCAAGGATTCGGCAGGCTAGGCCCATCCAGATGCCGGCGACAGGAGCGGTGTGCGCCGACAAACGCTTTTGACGAAACGTCGCAAGATGTGTCATGAAACGATCGCGGGAACCTTTCGTTGAAACGAACTGTCGATGAAACGTCGCAGTATACAGAACAATTTGTCGATGAGACGTTGTTCGACGAACTGATGGCCACCGCTTCGCGGGCCCGTTCAAAGCACGGAATTAGCTCTTGTATAATTTGTAGCGCTGAAATGCTCATAAATCGCTCGTGAAATGTCGAAATATCATCACCACCGTGAAGTTTGTGCAGTTTGTTTATGAATTTGAGTATATTTGCCTCACTTTTTTTTCCAAGTGGAGGATACAAGCGCGAGAGACTAGTCCTGGCCGGGGCTCCTGTTACACGACAGAAACAACGATGTCATCAAGGCAACCCTGGCAACCAAATCATGGAGATGAAGGGTTGGTTGTTACTTGCAATCAAACAATCACATATAAAAAATACTATGAATCTGACTCTTGTTGACTCGTGTTTGCTCTTCACTGCTGTTGATTGGATTGGTTGCCGCGGAGTGGATGAAACGCACGATGCGCGAGTTTCCTAGTGATTCAGCGCTGTCGGTTCATCGCAGTTAAAGCCCCTTCATGTTTTAAAAGTAGCGCAAAGTGCGTCATTGCACGAGGCACGTGCAACGTGCAGCTTTTGAGAAGATCATGGCGGCACAGCGCAGCACTGAACTAGATTTCAGACGCCATGTTCTTCCCAGAAGTGGCGCGCGGCACGTGCCTCGAGCAATTTCACAAGAATGAATGGCGCTTCTTTTCCCAGGATAGAGGGGTTTTAATTTCTGTGAATGAAACCGGCGAACCAGCGTGCGTTCAAAACTGCCCAGCATCCAAAATTCGTCGTTTTCGTGAACTTGAGGTTACACTTACTTTGTAATCAAATTGTTGTGCATGGTCGTGCTAAACATGGCAGGGAATAAAAATCAAAACGGTTTCAGTCGTGGTTTTGAGCAGAATTTGAATCATGATTTGAAGCGCTTCTGTTTTACTGTGATGATTTAAATCGTACTTTTTTTTTCTAAAAATAAAATCTTGAAAATATATTTTATTTCTTTCTGGTTTATTTATGACTTAAAGCGCATTTATGTTGTATTGAATTAAAATAATAACCAAACGAGGAAAATATATGTCAGGCTCAACACAGGAAAATGCGGTATTCTTCTAAGCAAATCGGAAAGGACATTTTTTTCTACCTTTCATTTCATTCGCTCAGTTCTCTGGCATCTTATGCAGGCAAATTGAAATGCGAAGGAAGGAAACAAACACAAGAGGTACGCGTCCGCACAAAACCACACAGACCGACAGAGAGAGAAAGAGAAAGAAAGAGGGACAGATAGACAGTCACGGAGAGACAGACTGAATTAGTCTAAAGTAGATAATGCATTGGCCAATATACAATTCTTGTGTCTTACACGTGCTTGCTACTTTTCTTTTCAGACCATACCACCACCTTACGCTCTTCAAAATCAATCGAAAGAGCCATAGTTGTTGGGCAAATAGCCGACTGTGCAAGTGTTCAAAAGCAGAAATTATTATTTTAAGCTAAAGTGATTCCTAAAGTGATTGAAATCATTTAACGCTAATTTAGATTAAAAACATGCCACTTAAATAATATAAATGTGGCTTGTATGACTTTTTCAATTCATGATCTTTTCCACCTTCCTGTGAAGTACGGGCGTGAGTGCACGACTTTAGAAATTGCTTCACGAACGTGACAAGTTATTCACTGAACCAAGCCTCGTAACGTTTCCGTACCCTTGTTAACACTGCTAACAAATTGTGATATAAAGTACATAAAAAAAAAAAGGTCCGACGACACCTAAGCACTTCTTATAAGTTCGGATACGAAATCATGAATATCGTTCTTCGGGTGCTATAGTTCGTCTGCGGCGTAGTGGCGTCGACGGCCACGCTTCCCCGGCCGAAGTGCCGAGCGCGCTCTCTCGTGAAGTGGCCGTGCCGCGCTGACCTCAGCCGTCCACCCTCCCCGGAGCTTGCCCGAGCGGGTTCTGCCGCCAGGCCCGCACTGTCACACCGCTCTTACGGGCGACCGGGAAGCTGCATGCGCTGCGCTGTCATAAAGAGGGCTTCCTTGGTGGCGTTTCCTGGTACTACGCGGCACGCAGCCAAATAGAAGCCTCATTCCTTGATGACACGCGCCAGTCAATGGAAGCATAATCCATCAGAAATCGGCTTCGCTTCGCTCCATTGAGAAAGGGGATTCTAGGTTCCGTTTGACCAACGTTTGCGTAGTTTCAAAGCTGATGGCATCGGTTCGCTCCATGCGACAGTCAATGTTTTCGCATTAATAATTTAGGAGAAATTCCTAGCAACAGATTTATTCATAAATAAATTTGCATGTACCTGAAATGGAGCGCACTTCTTGCCTTCTAGGAGACCTGTCACCGCTGAAAATATCCTTTAGGTCCAGGAACAGACTTTGGACGAACCTATGCAAGAGTGGCGAAGTGTTCTACCAACTGAGCTAACCAGGAGATAGCTGTTAGCACAGCAAACGAATATTAATATTTTCCACCACACTTTATTGTAACTGCTCCAAGGGTGAGATCAGACTTTAGTTTGTGGGGTCCCGTCAGCCCCCTTCTGGTCGACAACCGGACGCCGGCGCCTGGAGACTCGTTTTCGGTCCCTTCCGTGGCAAGGACGGCGCCTTTGAGGTTTGGTTCCCAAGCGCCTCCTCGCACGGGACCCATCTTGAAGACATTGGCGGTGTCGGCGGTGGACATCATAGGACCCCCCTCCCGGACAGCGTCGGCGCCCGAGGCCCTGCTCGTGCCGCGGCAGAGCCAGACGGGGAGCTCGAGCGAGAGACCGCCCACGATGTGAAACAAGAGGCCCCCGCCGGTCTAGTGCGCGGCGACGGCGGGAACGGGGGAAGTTGGGACGACGGACGACGGGAAATTGGCAAAGGGGACTCTTGCGCGGGAAACGGGCCACGACGGACGTGCGCGGTGGTGGCGACCGCGACGTCGGCTCGGGCGACGGCCCGGTGACATGGTCCGGATTTAGACTCCGGATTCGACCCTCGACGGCGACGTCCACAGGATGTGGTGTAAACTAGCACCGCACGGACGATCGGCATGCAGCATACAGTGGCGGCGCACCCCCTCCAGGCTTCCTCGATCACCTGTCCCGGTCCCGAAACCCCGCAGCAGAACGTGAGTGGAATAAACCCCTTCTGCCGAGAGCTATGCGTTTGCTGTGTCACGTTCATCCGGAGACAGGGGCCCGGGGAATCGGACGAGAACCCTACATAATTGGCGCCCAACGTGGGGCCTGATTTATATTCAGGCTAGAGTTCCGATTCCTGGCCTGTTTCCGGTTGGATGGGGGCATTGCTTCCGCACTCCTTTTGGGGGCGATCCTCGTTGTAGCAACGCCGCACGAGATCCGACATGATCGTTTGCTTGATGAGGAAGCGCGGACCTAGACGTTGTCTTTTCTGACAATCCTTTGTCCCAATCAACCAGGAGTTTATCCCCTGTGGCGAGGAGCGCCTTAATCTACTGTTTAGCTGTGCCGTCGGATGCTGGCAGGTCTATCCTTCAGCTTCTTGATGCCGCGCAAGTGTTCAATGTGCGTGGATATTCCCGCCTTCTTTGAGGCCTGCAGTGTCGGGTGTTCTGTCGCCCCAACTACGCCTCCGGCCGTCTACGTCCGATGGGTGAGATGTCAGCTCATTTATTAGGCGATTAGACGCGCGCGGCCGCCTTTGTTCGGGTGTCGTTGCAGTGCTTTGGATTGACTGTTTTCGACTGCACGCGTCAGAGAGGGTTCGCTGTGGGAGTATCTCAATACTACTTATATTGCGGACGGCGGTTGCACGGACTGCATTGGGCAATTATTCCCGAACTGCATTTTGTCCGGGGGGAGACTAGCGTTCTAGTTTTATTGCACGCTCGCTCCCAGCTGGCCTTGTTTGAGCTGTGGGCGCGGTTTTGAGCTCCGTGCGTCCACAGCGTTTAGGTACATTATGCGTCCTTGTGGTTCCAACCGCACTGATGCAGTACTTTGCGGCCAGACGTGACACCTTGGGACTAATCCCCCCAAGTGTTGCCGGATACGCGAAGCCTGGTGTTAATGCATCGGAATTCCGAGAGCCACCGAGTTTACGTGCCCACCTTATCGGTGGCTGTGTGTAATGCTCCGTGGGGTCCAGGTTGACGCGATTGTTAAGTTTTGTTCGTCCCTGGCTGAAGAGTCGTGGGGGTGATCCCGCTTAACTGCGGGCAGTTTTTGCCGGACCCTCACACCGCCATATCGGAGTTTGCGCTTCGGGCGGAGATTGCTCTCGAGTTGTTGTCCCCATGCCCGGAGAAGGGGCGGGGAAGTGAGTGCCCTGCGTTGCCGCTGGGCATGGTACCGGTTCTCCGCCGTGTTTGGTACGCGTTGGGACGCGAGGGCGTGCGGAGGGATAACGGGTTAGAGTAAAAGAGGGAAAGACGGTTAGGTGGGGAAGCAGCCGTTCTCGTGTAGTGGAGAGCCTCACGGAGGAGGTGGCGGTTTTGCGATAATGAGACAAGTTATTGATAGTTTTATCCTGTACAGCTGCGCGGGAGGCCCGGAAAAACGTACGGTTCACGTCGGCGGGTGCCCGGGAAGCCTAGAAATTATGGCAGCGGCATGGCCGTCGGCGGCTTATAACTGTTGTGCGTTAGGTCAGCCCGTCGCTGTACAAACTGCAGCTTTTGCATGAATGACCAGCGGGTGTTGGAAGCCAGCGGTAAATGCGGTAAACACTTCGACGCTGCGGAAACGGTTTATGCGAAGCAAACATAGTTTATTAACTCGTCCATTTCCAAGATCGGCCAATTAGATTATATGGCACTTCGGTGTCGCGCTTGTAGCGCGGAAGATAAAAGGCGCGTGTGGGGAGCTTACATTGTTCGAACCTGGCCAGTCCTTTCAGTCGCAAGAAGACTTTTGGGTTATGCGGTGTCTTGACTTGGTCTGAGGCGGGCTTTGTGCCTACCCTGCTGCGTTCATCCAAGGACTCGTTGCTTGGATTGAGAATAGAAGAGTTGCGAGACGCGTAGATGAGTACCTCCATTGCTCGATCCTGGCCGACCTTGACAGTCGCAAAAAGACTTTTCAGTCATGCGGTGTCGTGGCTTGGCCGGGGGAGAACTTGAATGTGCATCAATGCGTTGATCTCAACTTTCGAGCTTGTGCAGGGCCAGGACTCACAGTGGTTGCTCCACTACACTTCGGTGTGTACCCCCGTTGCACGCTCGTCGCTCTTGTTTGGAGATTATCCCCGAACAGTGACGCGGCAACCCCTGGTACACGGCCAGACGTTGCGGACAAGGCCTTGTGAAAAAGGACGTCCAACAGACTTGCTGGGCGCATCATCCGGCATATCAAAACGTTGTCCCCTTGTGCTGGTCTCAATGGCCGGTACCGCGGGACACGGGCCTCTCGGGGTGGCGGCTATCCAACCCGATGACGGCATGCCGCGTACCGTAGTAGTGGCTTGCTTGTGGCGTAAGAGTCGCGAACGATGTCTACGTGAATATGCGTAATGTTAATTGGTACTGTCAGCGGCAGGTTTTGTTCGTATGGTTATTGTGTATCGCACCTCGCAAACGGTGTAGGATTTGTAGCTGCTTGTGACGTGCAGGCGGTTATCTTTTGTGTTGATGTTTTGTGCCTTCATCACAGGTGATTTAGTTGTGAGGAAAGTGAATTTTGTTGTCAGAGAAACCATTCTCTAGCGGTCTCGTAGATTATGTAACCTTTAGTAGAGATAGATTGGGTTGTCTTGTATAAGAGCAATGGTTGTCTAATGACTATACATTTCGACAATAGTTTAGTGTTGTTGTATGCTTCCTGAGCTGATGATAAGTTATATTTTTTGGGGTACGTCTTTTGAACACGTAGCGTGACGACCTTGATGAGTGTATGCTTAATAGTTTTAGTACAGAGAGCTTCGTTTCTATCTTGTGGCATGCCCACTGAGCTGAAGATTTAGTTTCGTCACGCAGTACAATATTCAGTGCCGCGATTTGTTAGCGTTTGTTTTTCTGTCTAGAACACTGGGGTGGAAGGGACTTTCAATTTTGGTGTATTGTGTGCGACTTAGTGCCGGTGCGTGCTGTGAGCGGTGGTGCTCTGTGCCCGCTTCTGGACTGTACGCTGCCTGGTCGAGCTTCCCGGCGAATGAACTGTCCCCGCGGGCTGGCACCCTCGCCGTGATCATGAAGGGTGATCGCCACTATCGGCGACGCTCAGCTGAGCTCCCGTGCGGTATTTGCGTCAACTGCGCCACCTCCACTTCTGACCTTCATGACCCCCGGGCCTTCGTTTGATGGGGGGATGGTGTGGGGTCCCGTCAGCCCCCTTCTGGTCGACAACCGGACGCCGGCGCCTGGAGACTCGTTTTCGGTCCCTTCCGTGGCAAAGACGGCGCCTTTGAGGTTTGGTTCCCAAGCGCCTCCTCGCACGGGACCCATCTTGAAGACATTGGCGGTGTCGGCGGTGGACATCATAGGACCCCCCTCCCGGACAGCGTCGGCGCCCGAGGCCCTGCTCGTGCCGCGGCAGAGCCAGACGGGGAGCTCGAGCGAGAGACCGCCCACGATGTGAAACAAGAGGCCCCCGCCGGTCTAGTGCGCGGCGACGGCGGGAACGGGGGAAGTTGGGACGACGGACGACGGGAAATTGGCAAAGGGGACTCTTGCGCGGGAAACGGGCCACGACGGACGTGCGCGGTGGTGGCGACCGCGACGTCGGCTCGGGCGACGGCCCGGTGACATGGTCCGGATTTAGACTCCGGATTCGACCCTCGACGGCGACGTCCACAGGATGTGGTGTAAACTAGCACCGCACGGACGATCGGCATGCAGCATACAGTGGCGGCGCACCCCCTCCAGGCTTCCTCGATCACCTGTCCCGGTCCCGAAACCCCGCAGCAGAACGTGAGTGGAATAAACCCCTTCTGCCGAGAGCTATGCGTTTGCTGTGTCACGTTCATCCGGAGACAGGGGCCCGGGGAATCGGACGAGAACCCTACAAGTTTTAAAGTATAATCACTGAATGTCTGGGGATCCGTAGAACTAACTGGGAGCCTGTAGGCCAGCCCTTTTCCTCGTTGTCTTCGAGGCGGCTATGCATCTAAATAAAGTCGCACAATTGCGATATGGATTACAGATAATGAATTTGTTTTGTGACAACATAGCAAGAATAATGTTCGCAATAACAACATAACAATAAAGACAAAATCGAAAATGTTGCTGAACAGTCGAAGCTTTCTTTCCAATCAATGCGAACAATTAGCGTCGCTACGAGTATTGAGGTATTTTAGGATTAGAAACATAAAAATATAAGTTTTACAACTTCTCTAAATTCCGTTTTTTTTTCTTTCGCATTAACGTGTTACCTTTGTTTTCGTTTTATTATTCAATATGTTCTTGCCAGTTCAAGAACTATGCCCCGTCTCAACATAAGTAAAAACGCAAACAATAATGTGACAACAAAAAAAAAAAAAAAACGCGAGCACACACGCTAAAGACGCAATGTCACGGCGTACTCACTACATTTGGTTTAGCCGATGATCGCGCAAAAACAAAAAGAACGAACTACACGACCGTCCAATCTTGGTGCTGCTTGATTGGCCTCATCGACCCGTAGTGTTGGCTGCGCCCTTATCTAAGATAAAGTGAAGCCAAAATGCAGAGCTTAGGGTCAAACCAACAAAGGGCATCCTGCACGCCCCAGCAGAAAAGCAGGGTGTTCATTTCTTGACTAACTGGATATCTTCTGTCGCGCCACCGAAATCATGATTGCAGGCAGTCTTGGGTAGTAACGCGTTACTGTAATTTCGTTACTTTTTTGGTAACTTGTAACTGTAACGAGTTACTTTTTTTAAAAATGTAACTTGTAACTGTAGTTTTATTACTTTTTCTGAGGTAACGATGAAAGTAACGACGTTACTTTTGTTGTTACTTTCCAGTTTTTTCATGAATAATATATCACTGAACGAGTACAATTTAGCCCTTCTTTGCGCTTTCCAAATTGTCTGTTCCGACATTCCGAGTGTCAAGTTATTTTTTGCAAAAACTTGTGAATACGTTCTTTCTCGCCAGTCACGACCCGAATATAGCCACGTGTAGATTTGGTGAAAAACAAATGTAGTTATCGTTAGCACACGCTTGTACCTTGTGACTGAACACTTGTATCTTTGTATCCTGAAGAACTATCTCTTTTGCGGTTTTTCTATTATCTGCGCAAACGCTTTTTAATCGGGTGAATCAAACGTGAAACAACAATACACGCGGAAGGCACTGCGAATATTTAGTATTTTGATTTGCGCCACTACTCCGTTGTAGTGTCAACAGTCGAGGCAAAATTTGCTGCTGTTTGCGCGGGGTTTGTTTCTGGCTTGCCGGGTACGTACTGAAATATGTCCAGGGACTCTATGAACCAAGCGCAACCGTCAACGAGCCAGCAATGTGCTACTGCTACAAAGGATATGAATGTTGATAAGAACAAAGAAGAACTACCGTGGCCGGCGTAATAAGAGTATTTTGCTGTGGTGGAGGTGGTTACTAACAACTAAACCGCAGAAAACGGCACTCTGTTTCATCAACGCCTACCCGGCAATCAAAAGCCTGTTGCGGCGAAACAACACAGCAATCCCATCCAGCGCGTTAGACGAGCGCCTGTTCAGCAAGGGCAGGGACGTGTTCGTTATCAAACAAGGGAAACTTTCAGACACTAATTTCGAGAAGCAACTGTTGTTAAGTTACAATATGAAGTAAAAATCACACTTTTTAATTTTATGCAAATAAACTTGGTGAAAAGCGTTTTCTAGTTTTTCCTAATTTTTTTTTGTGTTATAGAAAAGTAACCGAAATATAACGTCGTTACTTTTTAAACGTAACTGTAACGAATTACTTTCTTGTTGTGGTAACTGCAACAGTAACTTCGCTATTTTGTTCTGAAAGTAACTGTAACGAATTACTTTTTAAAAAGTAACTTACCCAAGACTGATTGCAGGGCGCCTTCTCAGTGATAGGCCTCCGTCAGATTGTGGGCACCTCGGACGGGTATTAAAACCATCCAAATGGGGACCCGTAGGCCCGTGCTTTGACTCAGATCCACCGATATTTTTTTATATATTATTTCCGATTAAAAGCCACCGAGACGGCTACGAAATGAAGTATAGTTGCACCATTCCGACAAGACATAGTGTTATTTCAAAAATAACTTTGAATTTGCAAACATGGTGGAATTGCAACCGCCGGAATCCCTCTCAAGGCGTCAATTTTATTTGGGCATAACAATACAAAGGGAAAAGCGCGAAAAAGCAGCTGTGTCCACTCGCAGCCTCGCTCTTGTTGTTTTCAGATCTCTGGCTCGCTCACTGCGGGCATCCAGGCTTCTGACACAAATGACGAGAAATGCAAATCAACCTATTCTTGAACACGGGTCGTCATCTGTATTTGATACCTTGATATTAAAAAATTGCTACTTGCCCTAACTGAATGGGAAATGTTTGTGATTGAATACTGAACTTCAAGTGTAATCTATCGATATACAGTTTTTGGAAAATGAAATATCGAAAGATCCTTTGCAATTTAATGTCTCGTTATTTCCGTTAGTTGTCGTGATTACGTTTTATAGCACGATAAAAAAACACTATTTTAATACTTATTTTTTCTTTAAAATTGTACGTTTTCCCGACAGATGTTTTTCGCTTACTTTTTTAATTGACTATATCCAACAGAACGTCCTCGTAAATTATTGTGGACATTGGGACATTATAGGTCGAGAAACAAATGGTTCAATATAAGAAAATGTGGCCTATTAAAAGTTACACAATATATTAACAACTAAAAATAAACGGTGTACCAATACAATAAAGTATAGTTAAAACAGTTAGTTAATTCACCTTTAACTTTATTACTGTATAATACATAGTTGTTGTTGTTGTTGAAAACGTTTTATTTACGTATAGGAGGGTACGACGCGGCCGTGGCATACGAAACATTTATTACTGTAGAATACATAAAAGAAACTTATAAACCGTCAAAAATGAAGCAAAACGGCGTTCATGGCGGGGTTGCACCTTTGCATGCTGAAACTGGAGCAACATCAAAAAAGCGTTGAAAAAAAAAAAGAAAACGAAAGAAATTGCGCAGGTTTTATTGTCTTTTTTATTTTTTCTCTATCTAGCTCTCTCGAACCTCGGGAAGAAAGAACAAGAGGGGGAGGGATTTGAAGGCTTCTCCTTGGGGGTATAATGTTTCGTTTTTCTCACCGCAAAAATAAAATTCTCATCGCCAAACACCGAGCAAGCTCGAATGTAGCTCTACTATGGTTGGAAATCGACAAAATGCCGAAGTTTCAGGCCTGCCGTTCAAAACTTTGAAGAGACGCCTCTTCTAGAAATGTCCGTATTATAAAAGTTTGTTTGTTATTCCGATCTCTCAACATTCAAACTTTGAATGAGTAAGTGGCCGCCAACGCGCCTTATAACATGAACGGGTCCCACGTTTGAATCCTGAGATAGCGCTAAATTCGGAAACTTAGGAATTTAGCTAACCGCTGGTGAAACGTAGGCGTCTCGTCCGAACCACTGGGGCGGAAACGTACGTGTTCGGGGATGCGTATTCATGTCGTCAGTGAAAGAAGCGCGGTTCAGATTTCTCAACCAAACTGCTTTGCGATAGTGCTCGATATTTTTTTTTTTTAATTTCATCACAAGTTTGTATTGACTACGCAACAGCACGGCGCAAGCTTGTAAACGTTTTCTTTTATTATAATGTTTTTTGTTACAGCTTTGTCAAATAACAGACCTTTTTCAGATCGTAGTTTTCCCGAGTGGCTGGAAAACCTCTAACGCTTCTAACGTAGAGAGGCGCATCCTACCTTGTCAAAACCTGATTGATAGAATGTGGGCCCATAAACTGAGCACAGCGAGGAACCTGAGCGCAGGTCACCTCTTTATGCCGAACACAAAAACGGCGTTTAGCGCAATATTTTCGCCAGGACGCACGTTTCAATTCTGGAACAAAACCAATACTAACTTCTGTTTTGTGTTAAATATTATTTGTACTAAATATTATTTGTACTTTCTATTGAATTTTATTTGTATTTTGTATTGAATATTATTTGTATTGAATGTTCTAATAGGGTTTGTGTGATCGAAAAGAGTATCGGGTTGTCTGAAGGGCAGATGGGAGAGTGTCGTAACCCACAAGTAACAGTCTTGAACCAACGTCTCGACGATTTTGAAGATCGTTCGCGTCGAGATAATTTAATTTTTCATGGTATTCCTTACAGCCCTACTGAAACGTGGACTCAGTCTGAAGAAAAACTTTGCTCGGCTCTGAACGTCGCACTAAAGTTAGATCTCAGTAAGACTGATGACCGCATATCTCTTGCCCACAGGCTAGGCAGTTTCGTCCCCGGGAAGTGCAGGCCGGTTATAGCTTGTCTTTTGTCGTTTAAGTTTCGAGATGAAATTCTAGCATCGAGGAAGACGCTTAAAGCCTCTTGGGTGTTCGTCAATGAAGATTTTTGTATGGCGACGAGAATCGTGAGAAAGAAATTGTTCGAATTTGGAAAAGAAAGTGGCCATCAGTTTTCGATACGTTACAAGAAACTGCACATAAACAAAAAATGCTCTGCCTATTCGCCTGATACGGACTGCTTGTGTGAACTAGGTTGTACTAGCAATAACTCGTCCCCAGCAGAAGCCCAATCTGTTTCTACGTTTGCTGACGTTTGCTGACGAATAGCGCATGGTAATACTGGCTGTCGTGATTTATCTATTTTACTCTCTAATGTCAGATTTATGGTTAATATACGTGATACTTTGTCATATGTTCTTGATGACTGATCGGCTGACGTTGTTGTTTTGACGGAAACTTGGCTTTCTGCAAAAATAGAAAATTCAGAACTTTTTGAGTGTGAAATAAATTACGCTATTTACCGATCTGACCGCGATGTTAAAACAGGTGGCGTTGTGCTTATTGCTGTAGCAACTGATGTAATTTATAGTATTGCTATGCTCAGCACCCCTTTGGAGTTTCTTTGCGTTTGTGTCCAGTTAAGTCAGAAAAAATACTGTTTTGCTGTTATGTACCGGCGCCACCGGCAGGTGGACTAAGCAGCTGATGCTGCGAGCCTAGTGACAATCGCGTGCTAGTGAGAGCTCGGGCACTTGTTCCTGGACCGAGAACCGCGATGGACGCACCGTCCACACTCTAAAGCTGACAGTAAAGATTGGAGTGTGAAAGAAATTACGCTATTTACCGATCTGACCGCGATGTTAAAACAGGTGGCGGTGTGCTTATTGCTGTAGCGACTGATGTAATTTATAGTATTGCTATGCTCAGCACTCCTTTGGAGTTTCTTTGCGTTTGTGTTCAGTTAAGTCAGAAAAAATACTGTTTTGCGCATGCTACAGATCACCGAACGAAACATCGACTTTTTGTAATCAGCTACATGACATTCTAAATTGCTTAGTTTTAAGGTAGTCATCAACTTATTTATTTTTAATGGACGACTTTAATTTCTCGAAAATCAATTGGTCTGGTTCCTGCCCAACTCTCACTACAACGTCAGCAGAGTCTCTGTCTTTTATAAACGTTTGTTCGAACTACAATTTTAAGCAGCTTGTTACTCAACCTACTAGGACTGGTCCCACCTCAGCTAATACACTTGACCTAGTCCTTACGACAATGCCAGATCTCGTTCACTCTCTGTAATATCTTCCTGGCTTAAGTGACCACTGTTTTATTCATTTCAGTTTAACTGGGCACGTTGTGAGACAAGCGTCTGGTGCGAAGACAATTAGAGATTACAAAAGGTGAGATTATATTTCAAATAACAAAGGGCTTGAAATATTTATTGGAAGCTGTTTGCCTGGTTTCTTTGATCGCTGTGTCGAACACAATTGGGATCTATTCAAAAACAAAGTCGCGTTATTGATACATGGATATATACCACTTCGTGTGATTTCAGGCAAACAACGTTCCTACCGTTTACTGCCGTTTTTAAAATACTACAAAACAAGAAAAAAATGTTGTCCTGTCAAGCAAAAATCGCGAACAATGACGCTCGATGGTCCGCCTACCGGGGCACGTTATCTGCTTACCGTATCCTTATGAAAGGAGCCAAGCGTGTCTTCCTTAAGAATACGCTCCCATCAATCGTGGAACCCCTCTCAGTTTTAAAAGATCCAAAACTTACTAAGAAAGGCACGATATCGCTTGTTTCTGATGGTCAAGTTATGCGCAGCGGAGAATGTTGTAATCTGTTTAACAATGTTTTTGCTGGGTCGTTTTCAGCTTCATCTTCTAGTGCTGTAGCGCATCTGTGTTATCGTGATTTTTTTCAATGGATCCTATTTTCTTTTATTTTGTGGGAAATGCGAAACTCATTCGGAAGTTGAAACTTTCATCCTTTTGTGGTGTGAACGAAATTAACTCAAAGTTTTTTTTTTTTTTTGAAAAACGCAGAAGTATATTTGTGAATAAATTTATCCTATATCTTCACGCAATCTGTTGAGTGTTCGACTGTATTGCGCAACTGGAAGGTGGCGAAGGTGGTCTCTCTTTTCAAGTCCGGCAATGCACAGTCCGCTCTTAATTACAGACCAGTTTCGATAACAAGTATTTTATGTAAACTTTTGGAACATGTAATCTATTCAGATCTCGTATCATTCCCAGAGTCAAATTTATTGTTTTAACCCTCCCAGCACAGGTTTCGTACACACTATTCCTGTGAACCGCAACTGCTCTCTTTTACAAATGACAAAAACGTCGGGCCTGGATCGTGGCCAGTTCTTGGACTGCATCGTTCTTGATTTTGCAAAAGCATTCGACAAAGTTCTACATCACTTGCTCCTTCTCCAAATTGCAACATTAAATATTGACCGTAATATATTAAAATGGATTGAATGTTTTTTTCGCTAATCGTACACAATTTGTAATAGCAAATGATTTTACTTAATCTCCTACTTTGGTAAAATCTGGTGTTCCTTAAGGTTCCGTTTTTAGGCTCTTTGCTCTTCCTAATATATATTATTGACCTTTCTAACGTTATTCAGTCCTCTATAAAGTTATTCGCTGACGACTGCGTTCTTTACCACAAAATAAATGACCTATCCGATCATTCTATTCTCCAATCTGATCTCCACCACATCTCTACCTGGTGTAATAAATGGCTGATGACCCTTAACATTAACAAATGTAAAGGCATCACATTCTCACGCCACCTTAACCCCTCTGTATCACGTGATTACAAGATTAACAATATTTCCCTTGAGCACGGCATTTCGCACAAATACGTTGGAGTTCACATAACGTATGACTTCTCATGGCAAATACACGTTAACTACGATATTAATATTTCTAATCGCATCCTCGGCTACTTAAGTCGAAATTTTTCTCAAGCCCATTTTTCTCTTAAGCTGCTTCTTTACCGTACACTCATCCGCCCGAAGCTGGACGGCGCTTCTGCGATATGGGATCCAGAACAACATTATCTTATTGATGCCATTGAATCTGTACAAAAGCTATCAGCCCGTTTTATTAACTCTAATTATTACCGTATTGCTAGTGTGTCACTAATGAAGTCTAATGCTGGTACTCCTGAACTAATGCTTCGAAGAAAAATTGTGCGTCTTTCTCTTTTTCATAAAATATATTTTCAAAACCCAGTGCTCAAATAGGAACTTTTTTTGCAGCCTTCATACCTTTCATCCCGGGTGGATCACCAATGCAAGGTTGCCATACCTCATTGCAGCACTAACATCTCTTTTGATTATTTCTTGCCAAAAACTTGTTCAGAATGAAACCACCTTCCCCCACACATCGCCGCGATTGAAGATGTTTCTGCTTTCAAGGCAGCCATAATAGATTACTTTTATAACGCTGCAATTTGTTGATTTGTTGATTGTACTTTTTTTTCTTTTGTTTTTTTGGTGTTGTCTATTTTTTTTTTTTTGTACTGTGAATTGATCATTGTACTTTATAGCCCCATTCTACCCACCCCGTCTGTAACGCCCGATGGGCCCTGAGGGTAATGAAATAAATAAATAAATAAATATCTCGATATAGCTGTTAATTTCGGTTTCTCTTCTAATTCAAAATGTGCCTCACAACGTAATTATTGAGCTAATGAAGTTGTTCGCGGAAACTTCATTCTGTGACATACGAGCCCGATTCAGACCCTTTAAAATATTTTAAAGAGTACAGTGTCCCTTTAAGGACAGGGACTTCCATACATCTTAGCGCTAACATAGAATACCGCACTTGTAGAAAAAATCTGTGCTAATATTTTTGTGTCCTTGGTGCCTTTTCCCGCTCAGATATTTGTGACTTAAAATAATAAACTGCGGGCCTTGTAATGTTCTTTCTTATTTAGATGATTAATTGCTTTAAAATCACTTCCAGTACAATAAATCACATAATCAATCCAGATTTTACGAATTATCGCCACGAGTGATGAGTTTATATAATCCCGAAACGTAGAAACAAAGAAACGCTGTTCAGCGTAGTGTTTTTCTTTGTACGAAAATTCGTGCATATAGAAGCACCTTTACAGGCCACGCGCTCGTACCCATGCCTTTGTCTGCACTGAAGATATCTGTGAGATGGATAATAGTCATCTCCTTGTGAATACTAGAGCAAGTTCTTGCGTTTCACTGAATGAGCGGGCAAAACAAATAAAACATGATATTTACAACTTCTCGTTGATTGCTTCTGTATTGTGTCTCTAGAAAACTGAAAATGGCCTTGGCGTCAAAAGTATGACCAAGACCAAGACCATCCACTTGTCGAGATTTCCCTACAGCTGAGCATAGTGGCACGGACGTTAGATCCTAATTACGTACGCGACCGCTAAAAAACAACCACGAAAAGACGCATTCTTGCCACATACTAAGTGCTGTGATTTTTGCTCTACATATGCGGTCGCTTGAAAAAATTGATCAGCTCACGCACACCTATAATCGCTGACAATTTAAGAAACGCTGGACGTGACTAACTTTGTTCATGCTTGTTGCTTCGTCATTCGTTCTTGGGCGTCATTATCGGGTAATGCCTGAATGTCCTTGGCTGAGAAGCGACAATGAAATACTCTCGGCTCGTCACGCCTTGAGTTTCTTAACCACTTGGTGACTATAGATTCTGCATCTTTGCAAACCGGGCAATGATTCGCTATATAGTGGTAAGGAATAATGCATTTGAAGTCCATGGTCGTGGCTTGACCGCCGTCACAGGTGACAAGCATTTACTGCAACGCCGCGTATATCAGCCAGCTTTAGCTACATATTGCGCTAAAGACGTTAATGGTATACAGTGAAACCCGTGTAGAACGAACCCACTTACAGCGAATTATTGTCGATATCGAACTCACGGAAATTTTAAATAAAAATCCGTGTAAAAAGTACGGTTTATAAGGAACAACATACTGGCTATATCGAACTTTTCACCCTGGGAAGGCTTCATAAAACGCGCAAACAATCGTCTCCTAGCCTGTCCGTAGCCCCAAAAAGAAAGTAGGAAAAAAAGAAAATTCCAAAAGCTCAAGTTGCTAACAAAATTGGGCAAAGAGAAGCGATTCAGAAGGGGAGAAAGCTAAAAAATACACTCTGCACGCACGCACAGAAAAAAAGAAAAAACTTTGCACCCTAAAGCCCACGAAGAGAAGCAATTCAGAAGGGGGCATACTAAAAAAAAAAAAATACTTTCCAGCGCGTTGTTACAAGGCGGAAGTGAAGAGATGAAAAAGAGAGAGAAGCTCTCGCCGTACAACGAACGCATCATGGAAGTTCGTTGTAAATCGTTCTTGCTATATTGAACTGATCGTAGCGTTTCTTGCTGTTCGTTATAAACGGGTTCGACTCTAGTATCGCTAGTTCTTGATACTCAAGGTCGAAAGTGTTAAACTGCGTTTCACACATGCGGCCCAGCCGAAATTTAAAGATTAGGGAAACACAACTATTCGGAATCGTCGTGACAAAGCGCTCACAGACAAAAAAGAAAACAAAAAAGGACGTAATACTTACGATAAACTTAGTTACACCGTCCGATTCGCCGTGAAGCAGACCTAGGTAAACAACCAGCAGGACAGTTGAGGCGGCCCTTACACGTAACACGTGACGCGTTCCAATGCTGTTTGCTACATTGCTGATTACCACACATTTTTGGAAACACCTAAGATTGTAGTACTACTTCGGTTACGCCGTCTCCGCATTGTCTGCCGAGCGAAGCACGTGAGCGTCCTCCAGTGGCCGAGCGTGGACATTGCTTCACTTAATTGAGATATGCGAACAATTAAGTACTTAGAAACTCTAGTGGTAAACGCTTTCTTTACAACACCTGAAACCACCCGCGTCAAAAACATAATAACATCAAAAGTATACTAATTGCTTACTTCTATCAAACACTTTTGAAGGTATTCTTGGTATACTGTCAGTTTTTAATAAAAGTATATTATCAATATTATTTCGGTGTACACGATAGCAGCCACATTAAGCCGACAAGTGGAGCAAACCGCTGAAAGCTGAAGCGGACTAAATGTATGTTAGTGTACTTCAGGTATTGAAGGTGTGCATGCTACGTTTAATAACAGTATACGTTTTAAGTGGACTTCTCATGTTATAAAAGTGCGAAATTCGTACACGTTTTGCACATCGCTTCCTTTCCAAGGTTATTTTCTTACAACTCGTCGCCAATGTAGAGCGAGTTACGCGCCTTGATGATCATCGCTGCTTCTATCTGTGCAAAGACGAGCTAGACTCATCCCATATGGGCTCGACTTCGTGTGGAACTTGAGACGCAGCTGGATTTACGCTTATTCCACGAGAAAAGTACTCTGAAATCAATATTGAGTGATACATCGTGTTACGAAACATAACAGAGCTTTGTCAAACACAAAAGCAAGTAGTATACACATTTAAATGATGTCTTTTATTTCTGGGCTCCACAGTCACTGGCAGAATACGAACAGCACGTCTTAGATGCCCGGCCTCCAGCACGTGCTCGTTGCTTTCAGTCATGCTCGATCTGCGCGTGCACAGCAGGAGGCTCACGAGACGCCGAAGCATGACCGAAGGCTAGGAAGCTTGTGCTGGAGGAGGAGAGATAAATGAATGACTCCCCTACCGTTCTCATCGTGTCAGTGCGACTCTAAAATGTATTTATTTACATGTTCTCAATGCACAGTTGTGTTCTAAATGTTTACACATTTTACTTGCCTTTTTTTTTAAATATAATTTTTGACCTCAGCAAATATATAATGTTCCAGATTCCACCTCTGATCTCGATCAACGAACATCCTTTGTATGGGCGTTATTTGACGCTTCCAATCGATGAGGCACATATGAAGTAGGTGGAACGGCAGCAATGAGAGTCACATGGCAACCTTGTTGTTCGTGCCCCGCATAACCATCTGTGCAGAGAGTGGCAGCAAAAGAAAAAAAAAAGTTATCACGAGTCAAAAAGTGGAGCAGTCATTATCCTTTTAGTATGTTATTGGATGGGAGCAAAGAGTACGACCTAGATATTTACTTTTTTTTTTTTTTTAGTTTGTTGTCACGTGTCGTACGATGGATGTGGTTTTCCTCGTAGCTTTGTCGTTGGCTTCATCATAGGTCACTTTGAACTCTAGTACCTCATATGTACCAGCCGACCTCGACATTGTTTGCGATTGTAGAAATATGTCAGCGTCTAGCGGAAAATTACCTCGCAACCTATTTTTTCTTTAATGGCTCGAACATGTGGAAGAAACATGGCTAGCAGTCCGAGGTTGATTTCGCTTCTAGGGTGCAATGTCTATCCGGAACGATTTTTTATAGCATTTTGGACATGGGCAAACTTCAGTAGCTTGACGGCTGTATGGACGGATATAGTTTGTAGAGGTCGTAAACGTTGCTGTGAACGCAACTGACGAGTGTGTGTAAATAAATATTGAGGATGTTTTAAAAACTCAAGGTTCGAGAGATTCGGGCAAAAAATAGGTGCGCTTTTCGGCTTCATTAGTACGGCGACCCTGATGAAAACACGTTGCACAAACGAACAAAACGCGTAAACAATGCTCGCAATCTGAGGTAGCACGCGCAGCCGGGGTGCACCTTCTAGTGTGGAAACATTTAGTGCAGTTTGTTTTTACATTTTAGCGTCTCAGTAGCTAACCGGCCTCGATAATATCAGTTATTCGGCAGCATATTTAAACGTATGGTAAATGAATATCAGGGTTTCCTTAAGGCACTCTGTCAAATGTTTCATACGCTATAAAGAAAAGTTATGTTTAGGAATTAAGTAAAGTGAACTTCTTTGTGTTCCACAAAATTCACATTTTAATTGCGAATAATGAAGTGCTGGGACGCCTTCCATGCGTATGAATCTATCGCCGTTTAATTGCCTATTTAAGGAAGTCGCGACGTAGGAGGGGCGGAGACGAGTTGCTGCCGTAACCTCCGCCCGGGAGACGTCGCAGAAAAAAAAAGATGAACAGAGGAAGACGAGATTCAAGATCATGCAGAGTATAAAGATGAGTTATTTCATGCAATGATGAAAAGTCATAAGCACGATGAAGAGCGCAACGCATTGTTTACCTATGGTATTTCATGCGGTCTTTAACGTTCCACGCTTTGAGAGTAATTTAAGATGCAGCACGTTGACTAGCCCAAAGTGCTTAAGTAAACCTTTTACTTTTATTCGAATCTCAAGTTGAGCCGCCCGTCCCTCAACAAGTACTCGTTCCCAAAATGACTGCGAATTTTCTTGCTGATAAAAAAATGCAACGAAAACAAAAATACGGGAAAAGATATTTATTTGATTTACATAGAATATATTTTTATTAAATTAAAATAACTTACTTTCAGTCAAATCAGTTTAATTTGAATCAGGTTACTTTGAGCTGAAGCAAGAAAAAGTAAATATTTAGTTCTAGCTGAATATTTAAGCACAGATGCACTGACCAATCCATAAGATTAAAAACAATTAATGAGAACGAAATAATTACTGTACGTTTAAGGTATACTCTTTCTGTCACTGAAATTCCTGGCGCACTGTACTCGTATGCGCAACAAGAGCCTAATTAAAATAAGTTCGGCATTTCGGGGAACGCAACTAATTTACCTTATTCGTGGGTTGAATTAAGATATACAGTGTGGGGGCACACGGTTGCCCGGTACCCAAAATACCGCGGCCATCATTCGGCCGCAAGGTGGCGGCAAGCAGCCGGCCACGCGCGCGTCGTGCCGCTCGCCTATATTAGGCGAGACAGGAGCGGCGCGAAGGCAGTCGGCCGATTTCCGCCGAGCTGAAGTAATCATGTTAGTATTGTGATTGTCTTTGTCTTATTAAATGTAATTTCTTGTTGTTGAAACCGTTGGCTCCGTGTTATTCCTCCGGGTCGGGTATGCAGCAAGGCAAACCGACCACAATGGCGCCCAACGTGGGGCACGAACCCACGACCCCGAGATTAAGAGTCTCGTGCTCTACCGACTGAGCTAGCCGGGCCCCGAAAAAAGACGGAACAGCCAGACTCTGCGTGGATTACAGGCGGCTTAACGATGTGTCCGTACGAGACAGCTACCCTTTCCCCAGCATTTCCTCCGTGATGTACGCGCTCGGTAACGCGACCGTGTTTACAACGCTGGATTGTTGTCACGGGTTCCTTCAGATCGAGATTCACCCATCAGACGTTCCAAAAACGGCTTTCATCTGCCACAGAGGGTTGTTCGAGTTCACCCGACTGCCGTTTGGCTTGTCTAACTCTCCAGCCAGTTTTCAACGCCTGATGGATGTTGTACTTGGGAACTCGAAGTACGAATTTGCCATGGCATACATGGATGACGTGGTTGTTTTCTCGAGAACTATTGAAGAGCATGTCGAGCACCTTCGCATTGTACTTGAGCGAATGCGTAATGCTGGGCTCACGATTCATCCCGGAAAGGTTCAGTTAGCCGCGCCCAAGATTAACCTCCTTGGATTCGTTGTAGATAACGGCACGCTCCGCCCCAACGAAGATAAGTTGCGCGCGCTAACGGAATACCCAAACCCACATGACGTAAAGAGCCTACAAAGATACCTCGGAATGATTGCGTTCTACCGGGATTTCATTCTACACTGTTCCGAGATATCGCAACCGCTTAATCACCTTCTAAAAAAAGGCGTCAAGTGGTGTTGGTCCGAACAACAACAATGCGCATTCGCAGCCCTTTCAAAAGCCGTGACTGACAACGCTTGTTTACAGCTCCCAGTCTTGAACAAGCCGTTCGTTCTGCAGACAGATGCAAGTGACTGTGGCCTGGGTGCTGTCTTGCTGCAGGAGTATGGCGGTGTGCTTCGGCCAGTTGCTTTCACGAGCCACACGCTAACTCCAGCCGAGCGCAACTACAGTGTCGCAGAACGTGAATGTCTCGCCATTATACATGCTTTGAAACGCTTCGATATGTACCTAGATGGCGCAACGTTCCAGATTCAATCTGATCACTTAGCGCTATCATGGCTAAGGGGACTTAAGAATCCAGCTGGACGCCTTGCTCGTTGGGCGCTTACGCTACAACAGTACGACTACTTCATAGTGTACCGCCCGGGGTCAACCAACAAAGTTGCTGATGCGCTCTCTCGTGCTCCACTTCCCGAGGAGCACTCGCAGGATACCCATGGCTTGGTGACCTTCGCGGCCACGACACGAGGATCCCCAGATTCACGGTGGGGTACATTGGTGAGCCGCGAGGAGCTTCGCAAGGCGCAGCTGGATGACGGGCTCTGTCAACGAGTGTCCGCTTGGCTGGCAGCAAGAGGTCCAGTCGACCGCCCAAGTGACGAGGAGTTCGACTCCTACTTGATAAGCGACGACGGCCTCCTGCTACGCTACATCCCCCAGGCCGACGACGATCCGGGTGGCTCGGCGTTCCGGACCGTGATACCCCGCAAGCTACGTAAGCTTTTCATCCGATACATGCATGACTCTGCCTTGGCAGGACACAGCAGTGGGAGCAAGACTTCCGAAAAGTTATCCCAAATTGCTACCTGGCCAGGCATGAGGCAAGATGCGCTCCGATATGCTCGTAGCTGCTCAGTGTGCCAGAAGGCAAAACCACGTGGTGGCCAGCCCCCTGGTCTCATGCAACCAATCGCGGGTCAGAGCCCTTGGCAGATTTGTTGCTGTGACGTCATGGGCCCCTTCCCACGTAGTACCCGCGGCAATCAGTACTTGTTCGTGGTAACCGACCACTTCACGAAGTGGGTCGAGTTATTCCCTTTGCGGAAGCTAGATTCGCAAAAAATCTGGGAGTGTCTACTCGAAACATTCGCTAGGTTTGGGTTTCCTGCACAGCTTGTAAGCGATAACGCCTCCTTTCTACAGAGTCTGGAGGAAGGCCTCGCCCCTACGTGAAGTTCGCAGGGGACCTGCGAAAGCGCTTCTCCGATAACCTTCGAGAGGCCAGAGAAAATCTCGACGTCGCCCGGGTACAGCAGGCTGAACAGTACAACCGGGGGCGACGTGACTTGCAGTTCGAGGTGGGAGATTTTGTACTCCGGCGTACTCACCCACTGAGTGACGCCGCTCAAGGCTTCGCAGCCTCCCTCGCCAACAGGTGGGAAGGTCCGTTTCGCGTGCGTGAAAAGTGCTCACCACTCACTTACAAACTAGTTAACTGTCAGTCTAGTGAGGAAACCGGACCTGTTCATGTCACCGACCTTAAACAATTTTTCCAAGCAGAAGACGAAGATTCCTCGCAGGACCGGAACGACAATGACGGCAGTCCCGTTCCGGAAACCCCCTTGTCTCCACCAAGGCGGCGGTATAACCTGCGACGTCGGTGACGCGAAAGAGAGAGGAACCTTTTTTTTGTGTGTGTCTCCTGTCTCCGCCTCTCTCGCATTTTGGGGGTTGTTTTCTGCTTCCACGGATCTGCTCCCCTTTCAAGAGAGGGGGGGACGAGCGTGTGCCCACCTCAGATCCGTCATTTGGAACTTTTTGGCTGGGGGGGGTAGCAGCAAAACTTTGCTCGCAACTAAACACCTGCCCTGCCCTCTCTTGTTTCACGAAGATGGCCCGTGAAAACAACCGTCACCACACCCCGCCATCAGAACGACATGGCGGCCGGGCACATGGTATGCCGGGCCACCAAGGACGTCGGCGCGGCAGGGGCGGCCAAGGGCACTGTGGACCGCGGCCACCCCCTACAGGACGGCCCAACGGACCCGGCCTGTGCAGACGGTGCGGCAGCCGGCCACAACGATCCGTCGCCACCTGGACTATACTGGAGGGGGCCACCTCTGTCGGCTGGGCATCAGACCTGCGTTGGAGACAGCAGCCCCGCCCCGAGAACGGCTGCCCTCCAGCCAATATTCCGGAGCCATTCCGCGGGCGGACCCTCGAAGACCGCCACCCCACAGAGCCGGCTGCGCAATATACAGCCGAGGAGTGGCGCCTCCACTGCCCACTCTGTGGGGTGCCAGAAATATCCAGAGCGGCCCACATCCGTGGCCAGCTGCACGGGGAAAGGGCAGACGCGGACAGGATCGCCCGCATCAATAGGCTGAACGAGCGCGACCTAGAGCGAGCCATCGCGCTGATCCAGTGCCGCCGGCCGGACCTCCTGCGCCAGCGCACCCCACCCCTCGACGCCGACGACATCGTGATAGACATGCCCGATTGTTAAGGGGGGGAGAGTGTGGGGGCACACGGTTGCCCGGTACCCAAAATACCGCGGCCATCATTCGGCCGCAAGGTGGCGGCAAGCAGCCGGCCACGCGCGCGTCGAGCCGCTCGCCTATATTAGGCGAGACAGGAGCGGCGCGAAGGCAGTCGGCCGATTTCCGCCGAGCTGAAGTAATCATGTTAGTATTGTGATTGTCTTTGTCTTATTAAATGTAGTTTCTTGTTGTTGAAACCGTTGGCTCCATGTTATTCCTCCGGGTTGGGTATGCAGCAAGGCAAACCGACCACAACATTAGGCACCTTAGATTAGCTTTATGTTATCTTTTCAAGACGTACACGTTTTAAGCGCCGGAAGCATCCTTATATTCTTCTGCAACCAACTATTGAAAGAACTGCTTCGCGCAGCGCGTGAAGACTCCGCAAAACTTTTTATATTTCCTCGATGTGACAACGATATAGAACAAAAGCAGCCGGATTTATTTTTGTTAGTTAAAGGCTTTGGACAAAGACGACAGAAAGAGTAAGACACTGAAAACAAAGGGACGACGGGCATTTCGTCCCTTTGTTTGTAGTGTCTTATTCTTTCTGCCGTCTTTGTCCAATACCAACAGGCTCCCAAGTCCAAGTTTATATAAAGGCATTAATTGATTATTTTGAGTTTTTATAGGCTTGCAATAGGGCATTACCTTTCGTTTTTGATTGTGGCTTTCCAGTTTTTATTTTCTTGAAATACAACATGGTGTAAATAAAGAACGAATTGGAAGATAGACAGACAGCTGAACGTTCATACTTTTGCATCAAAGCGACTGCTTTTTGCTTGCTTTAAGCCTGTTAGAAATCTGTTTTGCTTACCCTTTTGCACATAAAATACATCAAATGCGGGCCAAAGTAAAGAAAGCAAAAATATTTTGGAAGCTAATTGTGGGGGAACGGTTTGATTTAAATCATCTCAGCAAAACTGGTGTGATTGGAATCACAAATTAGATCAATATTTAAATCGCGACCTCAATAATCTTGATTCGTATTCCTTACTCCAAATCCAGAAGTAATGGGCTCAACCCCCCCCCCCCCCCCACACACACACACACACCCACACACACACCCGCAAAAGGGGTGGGGGGGGGGGGGGGGAGGGAGCACATTGCTCCTGAATTCGGCCTGTATACTCTGGACACAAGAAAAATGCAAATAACAAGATTAGGCATGTGTTTAGACAGCGTAAGGTCGGTCTGCCTTTCAGGTATGGCAACACTGGTCGGCGCTGTAGATTGGAAATTAAGTCGGTGCAGTAGCACCGCTAGCCTGGACATCTTTACGTGCATCGCCCTGTACACGTTCGCACGCGGGTATACGATGCTCACGCAGATCGAAACGGGCAGGCCTGGGAATCGACCTTTTTCAAAAGTCCGCGCCATCTCCTGTCCGCCATTGCTTGCCCACCTACTCTGAGCAAGTATTGGCACGAGGCCTGCGTCAGCGTTTGGCGTGAACTCGGCTCAGCTCGTATTGGACACGAGTGTGACGTCAGCACTCGGCGAGGTTTCGCATCCAATCACGCGCTTCGTTCAAGCAATGGCGTTGGCCAACGTTGCTCGATGGACTTTCGAATGGGGTCTATTGAACCGGGCTAGGACAGCGAGAAGGCTGCGATGTAATTAATGACCAGCCTCTAACAGCAAAATCGAATAAATGTAATAAAAAAATGGCAGCAACCTCTACTTTTAAAGTTGTAGAATGCATGAAATGAGAAACACCTTACAAAACTGCGTGGCAAGGAGAGGGGAGGAATGTGGAGAGGAAAGGAGAAGAGGGATAAGGTGAGGAAATGGGTGTGCCACGAGAGGCACATTTTCCCGCTAAATTTACCGGAGAAACTGAATAATTGTATAGGTCACGTGACGTCAATTCTCCCCGTTAAATTTAGCGGTGAAACTGAATTGGTGTCTAGGTCACATGAAGTAAATTTTTCCACTCAATTTAGCGGATAACTGAATTGCTGTATACGTCACGTGACGTCAATTTCCTGCTAAATATGAAAGGGAACCTTAATTTGTGTTTTCGCCACAAGACGTGAATTTTCCAGCTAAATTTAGCTTTCAAACGGAGTATACGTATAAGTCACGTGCAGTCTATTTCTCCAAAGTGTGTAGACCATGCGACGTCACGTGGCGCCACTTTCCCCGCTAACTTTAGAGGAAAATGCACGAACAGACGGACGGATCAAGTTTTGGGATTGAGGGGTACCGTTAAAAAGCATTTCATGCTTTAAAAAAGTGAACGGAATGTTCTTCCTGTTACGTCCTGTGTACTGCCAGGCAGCAAGAAATTCATGCGGTTTTTGATTCCTCGGTTTCCTCGGCAAAGTGAGGCTGCGACGAATTGACACCCTGCGAGACAATGACGTCACGGCCACGCCGAATCTCCCGAGATGCGTCGCGCGCTCTTCGATGGCTGACTTCGAGGAGCTCGCGAAAATTCGACGTTAAGAACACAAAATATAACCACTCACTCAAGATACAAGCGTACGATTATCTTTTAAAGGTACTAGTGATCACATTCGATTTATGGCTGAATGTTTTTCGTATATAGGACATTTTGATACAGTATCCCTTTAGGTCCAAAAGCTCAGTCCAGAAAAATCGGTTGGAGTCAGTAACAAATTTTCGGACGGGGGAAATGGTATGAATACTCTAAAAAAATATCTACGTCGCTACTTCACCGCCCAGCAAGTTCTACTGAAAAAACATGCATTAATATTCGTACACGTTGGCCAGTCTCATTCGCATATTTCTCGTATGCTTACCGGACCTGTACTCATACGAGACCTGCATGCATACAGGGTTTCCTTTACCCACGCAGTCCCCTACACGCAGACAGGTTCACCTGTTCAAAAGATGGCATACGTTCAACGAAAATTAAAACATGAAAGTATTGAACATTACCTTTTCTTATTTTTACAATATGCGTATCCGACCGGTGCACACCGTAAAATGTTTCCCAAGTCTTGTCTTTCCGGTGGTCATCAAGAAATAAACTCTGCAAATAGTCGCACCTTTCTTGCCATGATCTTTGATAGGCTGCAGGATATCAGAACAATTTACGAGTGCCCGGAGGTCTCTTCAACGTGTGTTCCACTTGTAGCACAGATTCTACGTCGCGCATAATGACCATGTTGCTTCAATCAAATGTATTCTCTCTCTCTCTTTCTCTTTCTATCTCTACAGAGCGAACCTTTCTTCGTCTTCCAGTGATGTTCTGGCTACAAGATTCCAAAACATACCAATCTAAACTAAAAGCAGGACACAAGCAGAGTTTCCACACAAGTATGACGAGCAGAAATCAGCCAATACAAACATTTAGCTGTCACTTGGAATAGAGAGCCTGCTGGTAAGGGTAGTATAAATAATAGGAAGAACATAAATCACACGGGCGGACAAGACAATTTCCGTCTTTGTGTTTTATGTCTTTCCTAATATTAATATTACGTTTCACGAATGCGGGTTTCCCGGGGCAGGTTTACTCAGAAGCTCCGAATACAAATGAAATAAGAGAGAGAGAGAGGGAGAGGGAGAGCTCGAATTTTCGATGCTGGAGCGACAGCCCCGGGGAAGAGGTAGAAAAACGACCATGTAGTTTGAAACTTTAGGCAGAGATGGCGCCACTGGATCCGATCAGCACTTTAATCCGCTTTACGTCAAGCCCGATCGCAGCCGACGACAATACGGGACGACGCATGTCCAGCTCGGTCGCGCACCAGTCACCTTTAGGGCTATAGCTGTATTTGGAGATCTGCGTTCGTCCTTTGTCCCTTTTGTTCTCCTTCTCCAGGGATTATTATTGTCATTCTTGTCCAGCTCGCTTGCGCCTTTTCATTAATTGCATCTTAGCAAAATTTAAAAAAAAGATACGTC
Organism: Ixodes scapularis; assembly: GCF_016920785.2. Taxonomy (NCBI): domain Eukaryota; kingdom Metazoa; phylum Arthropoda; class Arachnida; order Ixodida; family Ixodidae; genus Ixodes; species Ixodes scapularis. The sequence continues at coordinate 76,729,952 of NW_024609883.1, forward strand.
AACGTCTCCCTTTGTTGTTTTCAATATAACCGGTGGATTTGCTGCCAAGAAAAGAAAACGTCTGGCATAAATCTTCGCTTGCGCATGATAAGTTAGCTTTAAATGTGTCATGCATCAGGCTGGATATGTAACTAAATTGAATAAAATACTAGGGTTATTAATATAAATGAAATAAAGTTACCGAGAGCTCCGTTCTCTTGCTTAACTGTAAAAGTTATCAAAAATAAAACTAATTACTTCACTCGCCTATGGCAACTTCTTAATCATGATGGTATATGTATTTTTTATATGGCTGGATGATAACAACATTTTATTAACAGTGACTGGGTCCATACATTCGTTTTATTAGCTTAATAATTTTAACACGTGAGTGTTTTTTAAGCAATATTAGTTAAAATAGCTTTCAAGCGTTGTTCTTCTCCGTGAAAAATACACAAACACATTTTGGAGTTATTTAAGGAATTGTATAGGATGTTTAAACCAGGTAGGTGTTAAGTTTTGTATTATATTAAAGTTTCTTGTTATTTTGAATAAATTAGCTCACTTTGTTTATATAAGAAATGCAGCATATGAGAGGTTCTCACTGAAACGGACACAAAATGTTTGTTCTGCTGTGCTATCTTTTTCAGCATGTGACTTCAAATTATATATCCATAAATTTCTGACCGTTAAAATAATTAGCTTTACCTGAATTTAAATTTATTCATTTGCTTTTTCATATCGATAAAAAGTAATAATTAGCCGACGTTTAGGTACTTTTTCGTGACACCAATAAATAATGTATTTGTATCGTCTGTGTGCATATTTAGCCATGGGTAACCTGGTATTGCTGTCATATCCTTACATGCACAATAGATATCAGAGGCCCTAAAATACAGTTAGCGTGCAGTTGAACTCGTGGAAGTTCAGCACGAAAACTTTCACCGCCGACTGGGCAGAAAAAGAAAAAATATTACACTGATATAAAAAAGTGATGTCAGACGACGTCTGGAGCTCACTTATTGTGTTTATTTAAACAACCACAACGCCCCAAAGCCGCAGAAAAACCTGCTCTAGAGGTCACAGAGAAAATCAAAACTCTCATTCCCAAGCAGATCACACTGTTTTGAGTTGCGACTGTGGCTATTTGTGGGTATTTGCGAAAACGGGATGTTTTGCATTTTGATGACGTTGTGGTTGTGTGTATATCTATGGGTATGGTGGTTAAATGGACGCATGAATGGAATTTAAACCTCACGATAATATCACCAGGGGCACTAGAATATGCCTCAAATAAAACAAATTATTTTATTCCGGAGATTGCGATCTTATATAGATAGTGTGAATTGCCGTGCCCACACCGTCCTTGATCGTGATTGATGCATTGGAGTATAATAACCCCTGCTGCGCTGCCTGCACTCTAGTGGGTTGGCACATTCCGCATCCGGGGCGGGCTAGCACCGATGCATATCTCCTGCCTGAGGCTCTGCCTGTTTACTTGCCTTTGCCACAAAATATGAAACAAAGCATACGTTAGCCCGGAGTCACGAAGCATGTCGACAAACGTGTTTCGCATGGCCCTGCTTTCAGGGCCATACGCAACACACAACAAGAAAGAAAACCCCGAGAGAGTGAGCACGCTAATGAAAAAGGCAGCTTTGACGGGAGCCGAGATACTCTGCCTTCCAGAATGTTTCAACTTACCTTACGAGGCGAAGCACACTCTAAAAAAGGGTCTACATAGACCTCCCTAAAGGGAGGAATACACTTGTAACCTATGTTTCTTCAAAAAGGAAAACAGTATAGTCCCTGAAAGCAGGAGAGAAAACTTCCTCCGTCACCTTCATCTAATTGTGGCGGCCCGGAATCGAGCAAATCGAACTTAATAAGGCTTAGCCAAGACAACAACGTCTATTGTACGGGGCGAGAGAACCAGCAAATAAAAGCGTAACACTAGTTTTCCGCGAACTGTATTTATTTCCGAAGCCAGCTTCCCCCCACAGTTAAAGAAAGAGGCGTTCAGAAAGCAGTCACTCAGGCTTCTCGTCGTCAGCACTGCGATGGTAAACATAGACAATCAATACCCAGTTCTTCGCGCACTTTACATCTTACCTTTGCTCTTCGTCGAGCCACAATTCCTCCGTCGGCGCCGCACATCACGGAGATGTGGTAAGCCATTCGCGATACAAACCAGAAGCTGCTCTAAAAAGAGCAAATTCTATTCAGCCTACTCGGCTCATTGTTTCACTGCAACCGGAAAATATCGCGAAGCGTGAAAGAATGTTACATCACTCGATACCAGGTGGCACGTTCAAGCAGAGTAATTGCAAATAGCTAGGCTTCGTGTCTTTACGTACCGCCCGATTCATGGGCCACAAAAAGATTGCTTATTTACTCAGGCCACCATTGCGCTTCGGGTGCCTTTACTATCACGTAGAAAATCAGCTGACATACAAAGCACATAAAAAATCTATACAACAGCACGCAACTCGGATTACTACTTCCGAGCGCTGCAATTCCGCCTTTTATACTCGTCGCTTTACGGATCTTCTCGGTGAGCACCTTAGCAATAAATAATATCCCCGGCATGTTAATTGTTTTCTCAGTAATCTCATACGTCCTCAAATATATTGAACGGCCCGGGGGATGAATCGCTAAGTAAAACGTAAACGCTTATGCCGTAAATATTTGAATGCCGATAAAACAATCCCCTCCACTGCGGTTCCAAGCCATGCATTTGCTTCCCCGCACAGCACGTCGTAGGAAGCTTTTCTATCGTGGTATTTGTTTTTCTATTTGAGCTGTTCTCGTGCGGCTGCAATTGTTGTCTTGAACTGATCTCTGTAGGGGTGTATTCACTCAGCTGGAAGAAATGCTTCAAGTGCATAGAAATCGCTTTTCGAATGTTATGAATGTATAGTCAATGCTAAGACTTGCGGCAGGCGTTAACTGTACGAAGCAATTCCGTGGTGAGCTCGGAAAGCTCTAACGCTCATCCCAGCGCGCCACTAAAAGGGCAATTTAATTCTCCAGGAAGAGTAGTATATTTAAACTACAAAATAAAAGATAGCTTTTTTTTGGGCTTAAATTTTCCGAAGTTTAAATTACGTACTTTCCGCCAGAAGACACTACAGTCCTTCCCGCAGAACGCAATCGCTCTCGGGGAGGGGACAACAGGGCATCACAGACGACAGTCAAATTGGCCACTGTACGATAAGAGCTATGATTCAGAACAGCGTTCCAACATGACTATCCGCAGGTTGATCGATTTTACCGTAATCCCTCAAGCGGCCTCAAAGACCGATCTACAGAATGGTCTTCTGCGGGGCAGAAAACCGGTTCCCAGTTTCCTTCTCTCCCTTCCACCTCGCACTCTCCTCTCCATCTCCTCCCACAGGAGCGCGTCTCTGAGCTACTCCCCGCAGAAAGGTGAATCGTCTTCCTCTTTCTCTAATGGGAAGGAGGAATTTAGAGCGCGTATCTTTCCTTCTGCTTATTGGTCGGCCTTTAAACTCTTTCATGTTAAGCAAAGTGTCAACCTGCGACCACCCTCCGATCACAGCCCGACCAGCAGCATCAATGCCTGACAGTTTACGTCATCTCATCTTGCTGTTACACCCCTGATACCCGAATAACACTGCCATCGGGATACCATTTTTTAGACCACCTGAGACTGGGTGGAAGAAACACGACGACGTCTCAATTGGCGTTGAGACGTCGCCGTGTTTCTTCAACCCAGTCTCAGGTGGTCTAAAAAATGGTAAACTTACACGAGCTCGCCTTCACCCGAACTGTTTTTTCAGCCATCGGGATGTTGCTTCTATCTTACACCCAGAAATACAAAACCAGGTTGACCGTCAGTGAGCACTCGGCATCAGGAAACAACCGAACGCAGCACAGGAGACACGCAGACACACGGCATAACCTGGCTGTCATAGTAGACGCACTTTCCGGGATTTCCATAGCCACGTCAACATCGCCACGTAGTCAACGTCGTTCGGCATGGTTCCGCAATCGGGAGACGGCCATCTTAGCCCACTGTTCGTACAGCGCTGTGGCACTGATCCGGAACTCCGCTGTTTCTAACGGCTTCGTTTGCTAGTTTGACGAAATTGGTGGTAAAAACGTAGTTGCAACCAAGATGTTTCAATAGAATCAGTTGCTAGTTCAGCGCTTGTCCTGTGTTTCTGTGTTTCTCCTCTGTCTGTCCTTGTCCCAGTCGCGCTGTAAGTAATTATGAACTCTTACCAACTCGCCCAATTGTCCACTTTGCGAGATGTTCTGCACGTGTGCTTTTCCCACGGCACGCCGAGATGATTCCCGGCGGGACCAGCAAAATGCTACCACGTAGCGCGACAAAATTAGGCCTACCTCGTCGGCGACTCCATGTCGGAGAGTGACAACGGGATGCTCTACAACACCTGCCTTATCTACGGACCGGACGGTTTCATGCTAGCCAAGCATCATAAGGTTCACCTCTTTGACGTCAACGTCCCTGGCAAAGTAACCTTCAGTACGTGGGACTTCTTAGCACCGGGACAAGTTGACCACCTTCGACGCACTGTTCTGTAAAGTGGGCCTCGGAGTATGCTATAACATTGGATTCTAACCCAATGTGCTAATGCACACACAGCTTGGCTGGAAGTTGCTCGTGTTTCCATGATCGTTTAACATGGTTACTGTCCGCTTTACTGGCAAATGCTTTCCAGGTGTATGGGCGGCGGATTACCAGTTGTACGTAGCCTCGGTGTCGCCGGCAAGAGATATGAAACAGCATCTTACGTCCCTTGGTGACACAACATGTTGGTGAATCTGTCCGGTAAGGTGGTCCGGTCGGCCAAGGCTGATGAAGAGCTGGTGATTGGTGACGTGGAAGTTGATTAGGTGAATGCCCAAAGACCAAATACAGAGAAATTATGTGTGCAGAGTAGTGAGTTGTAAAGTGGAAAATAACGTGGCAGCTTCCGAAAACCTACGGCGTCTGCTGCGTCAACGTAGTGTTTACCTTTGGCGTGAGCTCTTCGGTGAGAAGTCTATACGTGTAGAAGTTGAGGAAGAGGAGCAGATGAGAGCGGGCGGGACGTCAGAACACCAAGATCTGTTTAGAATGGTTAGTGAGGAGACGAAAAGCTAGCTGCCTTTGTCCCCACTTGCTGTTCAAACGCACCCAAAGATTGAGTAAAGACAAAGAAAGAGCTTTGCGCCTAGCCACTAATCATTCCAACCAGAGTTTGGTGTTCAGACGTCCCGCGCACTCGCGTCTCCTCCTATCCCATGCAATTTCCACTCGTAAATGTGTCGACTACATTCGCTCTCCTACTATACAGGTAAAATTTCCAGGTGTATTATCGTGGAAAAATGAAATGCGAACACAGGAGCTTGTGGCTCGCGGTACAGGCTGCACCGCCTGGAAGTGAGCGTAAGGGCCAGGCGTACTCTGATCTATTTACGTTCTTCGCTCCTCGCTCCCCAAGCTTCGGCATTTCGCCTCTTAGTGCGCTGAATGCTATCACCGCTATCTTTGCTCGCTCGTTGAAGATAGCGGTGATAGCTTTCAGCGCCTTAAGAGGCGAAATGCCGAAGCTCAGGGAGCGCCGAGCAAAGGGCGTATACACATCAGAGTAGGCAACTCGGTGGGTGCGGCACTGCACTCTTAGAAAAAAGGGTCAGTATAGTCCTCCCTAAAGGGAGGAACGCTCTTGACACATATGTTCCTTCAGAAAGGGAGAAACTTTCGTCCCTTAAGCAGGGGAGGAAAAGTTCCTCCGTCGACTGCATCTCATTATGGCGGCCACGAATCGAGCAAATCGAGCTCGGTAAGGCTTAACGAGAACACTAAGTCTATTGCACGAAGCGAGAGGAGCAGGAAATAAAAACGTAACACGAGCTTTCCGCGAACTGTATTTATTTCCGAAGGTTCTTTACCCCTGCAGGTAAAGAAACTTACGTTTCGAAAGCATGCAGTCACTCAGTCTTCTCATCGTCAGCACTGCGATGTTCAACGGAGACAACCGGCACTCAGTTCGCGCATTTTATGTCCTACCTTTGCTATTCCTCGAGCCACAATTCCTTCGTCAACCGTAGCGTCAACCGCACATCACGGAGGAGTGAAAATCATTCGCCCGCAAAACCAAAAGCCGCTCTCAAAAAAAAGCAAATCCGAAGCAACCTCTTGGCTTATCTCAGCACGGTAACACGAAATTATGGCGTAGCCGCGTAGCGTAAAAGGATGTTAAATCGCTTTCCACCAGATGGCAGGGTCAAGCAGAGTAATCGCACGTAGCTAGGCTAGGTGGCGCTAGGTACCGCCCAATTCATGTTTTACAAAAAAATATTTTTATTTTCTTACGCCACAATTGCGTTTCCTTTTCTTCGGCATCTCGAACACATGTAGACACATTGCGCACACTACAAACATCAGGTCAACATATATTGAACGCATACACAGGCATCGCACATACAAACATCAATACAACAGCACACTACCCCGATCACTACTACCGAGCCCTGCGTTTCCGTCTTTTATAGTGGTCGTTTTGAACGTACGGAATTTTTCGGTGACTCCCTAAGCAAAAAAAAATATTCCGAACATATTCATTTTTTTCCAGCAATGTCATACATCTGAGGCTATTTTTAATGGCTCAGGGGATGAATCTCTTATTAAAAAGAAGACGCTCGATCATGCCATAATTATTTGAAAGCCAATAAATCGAGCCGCTCCAATGTGGTTCCAAGCCATGAGTTTGTTTTCCCGCATGGCCCTTCGTAGCCAGTATTTATATTGTAGTGTTCGTTTTTCTATTTGTGCTGTTCGCGCAAAGCTGCAATTGCCGTCTTGAATTAATCTCTGTAGAGCGGATATCCACTCAGCTGGAAGTGATGCTTCACGGGCAGAGACGATTTCGTCGTTTACCCTGAGACTGGGGGGTTTTCCGAAGAGCAGAAGTAGCAGAAAAAACAGACTTCTGCTGTTCTGCTCTTCGGAAAACCCCCCAGTCTCAGGGTAAACGACGAAATGGTTGACTTCCACCAGCTAGCCTGTACTTCGACTCTTTTCTCGTTACGGGCAGAGAAATCGCTTTTCGATCAACTCTAATGCAGTCAAAGCCGCGACTTCCGACAACTGTTAAGTGTACGGAGCTGCGCCGTTGCGAGCTCGAAAACTTCTAGCGCTCATCCCAGCGCGCCACTTAGAGGGCAGTTTCTACAGGAACCGTAATATATTTAAACAGTAAAATAAAGGATAGCGTTTTTTTTTTTTTTTCGATTTTGCCTGTCTTTTTTTTTTTATTCTAAACTTCCATTATCAATATACGTACTTTCCGTCATACTTTCGTAGTGTTGTCTTTTCCCCAGAGCGCAATCGCTCTCGGGGACCGACAGTCACGTTGGCCACTGTACGATAGGAGCTTACCGTTCAGACCAGCGTTCCAACATGACTATCCACACGTCGATCGACTGCACCTAATCCCTCAAGTGGTTTTAAGCTCTTTAATGTAAAGCGGAATGTCATCCTGCGACACCTCGGCCCCTCCGATAACGGCCCGACTAGCGGCATCAATGCCCGACAGTTTACGTCATCTCATCTTGTTGTTACACCACTGATACGCGAACACACCGTTACATCGGCGTTAATTCCAGTCTTCTGTTTACAACCCACAACACTGCCATCACGATGTCGCTGACACGAAGAAATACAGAACCACGTTGACGACGTTGCTGACACGCAGAGGAATCACGTTGAACGCCGGCTGGCACTCGGCACGGGACAACGGAACCGAATTCCTCAGCACGGAAGGCACCCAGGCAGCCGGCAGGAAAACCTGCCTTCCTTGGACGCAGTTCCCGCGATTTCCATAACGTCGAAAACGTAGACACAGTTCCTCGTGGTTTCGCTGCTGTAGTTCCGAGTGCGTCCCGCAAATTGGAGACGGCCGTCTTACCCAGTGTATGTAGCGCTGCTGGCACTGCTCCGGAACTTCTCTGTTTCTAGCGGCTTCGTTAGCTCGTTTGATAAAATTAGTGGTAAAAACGTCAATGCAACCGAAATGTTCTGCACGTTTGGACTAGAAGACGTAATTACAGGCGGCCTTTGCTGCCGCTGAAGCTCAATCAACTCAACATTAATTTATTAAACAACGTGCGCGATGTGCTCAAAAAACGAAACCGAAAGAAGATGGGTCGGGAGGGCGAAAGCTTTCTCCGGTCTGCCTGGAGGAGGAAAACGTCTCGGAGAATAATAAGGACTTTAATTTTCCTTTCATCGGTCTGGGTTTGTTTATGTGTGTTTTGGTAAACAAAAAAAAAAAAAAAAACTTTACAAAAAAAAAAAAAAAAAAAAAACCACTTTCCTGGGGATCGAACCGTTGACCACTTGGTCAGTAGCGCGATGTTCTACCCCTGCGCCAACTGAACAAGGAGGAACTCGCCCTCCTCTTTTCATCTGAACTGCCGTTCCTCCCTTCTCTGGGCAAATTGTCCGCAACAAGGAGGAACAGTCGCTTTTGCTACCTTTCTCCTCCCTTTTTTCTTAGAGTGTGGTCCAATGACAAGAGGGTACAGAGCGCGTGATCACCTACGCTAGTCGGACGTTGTTGGACGCGGAACGAAATTACTATACGATCGAGAGGGAATGTCTTGCCGTCGTCTGGTCCATCACAGAATTCAACCCGTACTTGTACGGGAGCCCTTCTCGAGTAATCACCAACCACCACTCGCTATGCTGGTTAGCGAACCTGAATGACCCTTCGAGACGCCTCGCTCGATAGAGCCTACGACTGCAAGAGTACGACTTGACCGTGGCCTACAAGTTGGGCCGAAAACACAGAGACGCCGACTGCTTGTTCATAACCCCTGTAGAGTCAGCTACCGGTTGCGCCAAAGACGACGACGACAACGATCTCTTGGCGCAGTGAGCGTTAAAGGGGCACTGACACCCCAAAGGTCGTATTTATTTTTATTGTCTAAAACGATGCAAGTTGCAGCCATAGACACGCAAAAAAAACCGCATCGCGAAAAAAAATTTTCCCGCGCGCACGCGCGCCTTTTTATTTTTGGCGTTTGATTTTCCCGCCCCTCGCCTCCTCGCTTCTTTTGATCGGTGACGTCAAAAATCAGGAAATTTAGAAGCCATTCTGATGTTAGCCTGAGACTGAGGCAGGAAAAGAGGAAGTTTCAAAGTAGAAGAAAAAGGAACAGTCGAGGATACGTCTCTAACACAGCTAAAGACAAGTTTATTCGGTCACCCTCTTATATACACTCCACAACCTTCACCACAGAACCTTCACGACCTCCAAAGCCAAAAGATAACAAAGAACTCATCTCTTTCCACCACAATAATCAAACGACCTCGACAATCCTACAAAGCCCCCTCACCAACACAACCTATCTCCTCTCTCCCGGAAGACGATCGACCTTCGCGTACAAAGTACACACTCCTCCTCTCCTCCCCGGCCCACAATCCCGAAACAACCCGGCAACAAAAGATACCAATCCACCTGATCCAAACCAAAGACACAAAGGAGGAAACCACTTATACCCTTTCACAATCAACAACCACTTAACAAAACTCTCAAATCCGCAAGAAGGTTTTTGCACTGCTGCTAAGCTGTAACGACACTTGACTAATGCAGTTGCCCATTGATTTCATTCTTATTGTTTCTTTTACAACCCTTTTGATGTCGTTTACTTCCCTGTGTATTATTCTTCTACTTTGAAACTTCCTCTTTTCCTGCCTCAGTCTCAGGCTAACATCAGAATGGTTAATTTCCACCAGCTCGCCTGCGCACTCACTACAATATCATAAATTTAGAAGGATTGTAGGCGGCATCTTTATAACATTTAATGACGGCAATCCTAAAACATGTTTTTTAACGCAATTGCGAACGCACTACGGCCCTTCTTTTTGAAATACCAAAAATCGGGAGTTCGTTGTGGTGCTGTTTCCTGGATTTGTATCCTCCAACCTACCTCGTTGCCTCCAACGGAAAACAGGCGACACCGCTCAAAACCGGTCCGCCGCAACGCCGGCGCTAGCCGGCACTCGCTCCTTTCCTCCTCGCTTTGGGTCGCCATGGCAACAGCAGGGAGTGGTGACAGGAAAGGGGACTCTCAGGTCTCCGCAATTTTTGACGTCAAGGCACCGGCGCCGATCGCGCGGGAACTTCGAATTCGGCATTTGGAAATTGTTTTTTTACTTCACGAATACTGAATTCCCAAATTTCAAATTTTGAGGGTAATGTCCCGGCATCGTTTTCGACCGTTTCGGATAATAAAAAAAAATATGATTTTGATGTGTCAGTGCCCCTTTAATAGGGAGTTTTCGTAGATCGTTTCCGCTGTCCCGCAACACTCTCCTCAACTCGCTACGATACCCGTAACTCTACAGTCAAGGCCATCGGCGCGCAGGCGCAGTAGCGGATTTTCCGTTGCGGAGGGCTTAGCGGAGGGGGAAACGCGGTCTACGAAAACTCCCTAATTGCAAGCAGCGCTCCAGCGGGGCAATCCTGAGCTTCGCGCACTGATCGACCACATGGAGGGAGGAGGGGATACGATTCCCCGAGCCTTCTCACGCGCTTACCCAAGATTCGCCGTCCGAAGAAGTATTATCTACAAAGATAACCTTGGGGCAGCAACTCGAAGTGGCTCCTAGTTTTCCTTTAGTCTTCCAGAAGAGATCTTCCAAGCCTGCCACGACGACCGGACGTCTGGTCACCTTGACCACAGAATGACTCTGGCAAGAATGCGAGAGCAGTATATTACCAGCCCAAAGACCCGAAGACTGCCCATTTCAACAGACGATAGTGCCACGAGTGCCAGCGATGGAAGAAACCGCCGACGAAGCCGGCAGGCCTCCTGCAGCTGATCGCTCCTCCGGCTGCACCGTTCCAGCAGATTGGAACGTACTTACTTGGACTTTTCCCGCCGTCGACGCAGTGAATCCGTTGAATAATCCTGCCGACTGATTGTCTTACCGGTGCGTTGAGACAAAAGCACTCCCGTTGGGAACCGCAGAAGTCGCCAAGTCCTTTGTCGAGTCCATCGTCTTCCGACAAGGCGCTGCCCAAGTCTTGATTACGGACTCAGGTTCATCTTTCATGGCGTACCTTACACAAGGGATAAGGCCTGTTTAAGGCCTGTTTACACATGTAGCGGAGCGCTACAAGGGGAGCGCTGACCTCGCGCTAAGCGCGTGCTGACGGGAGCGTTCACCAGCTTTGTATCGCACCGTCAATACTGTTGTTCATGGCAGACAATAAGTAGCGGCCGACACGTGAGAAGCGCTACATTAGCGCTTCGCTGCATGTTTGAACCGGCCTTTACTCATACAGCGCAGTGCTAAGTTAGCGCTACGTGAGCCCTCGAAGGAACGCTCATGTGGCGCTTCCTGGCGCGTGACTTAGTTCTAATATAGCACGCGATTAGCGCTTTTGTAGCGCTTTGTTAGCGCTTCAGTAGCGCCTTGTTAGCGCATCTTGTACTGCGGTTACTGCTGCCGATTAGCGCGTGCACTGCGTTTCCGGTTCCTGTCGTTGGATGCATCAGCAGCACTACGGCGGACATGTGGGACGCTGAAATAAAAACGCGACAAATGCTGTTACATACGCAATTAGTACATACGTGTGTAGACAGCTTAACGCCCAGAAAAGCCTTCTGGGTGCGCAAGATCTTTCGCCACCGAGATACCGACGGGTACCTGGCGAGCCTTGTTCCCAGGCTGAGGGACAAGAGTTCTTTCGAAGGTGATTATCTTTTTAGAGCGCAGCTCTTAGGGGCCCGTTTCCGGCTTGAGCGGCGTCGGCGTCGGCGTCGGCGTAACCGCGAGGTCACGTGACTCCCCGATGTCACGTGACCCCCCGAAGTCACGTGACCCCTCAGGTCACGTGACCCCTCAGGTCACGTGACCCCTCAGGTCACGTGACCCCTCAGGTCACGTGACCCCCCTCAGGTCACGTGACCCCCTGAAGTCACGTGACCCCCTGAAGTCACGTGACCCCCTAAGGCCACGTGACCTCCCTCAGGTCACGTGACCCCCCTCAGATCACGTGTCCCCCCTCAGATCACGTGTCCCCCCTCAGGTCACGTGTCCCCCCTCAGGTCACTTGACCCGCCTCAGATCACGTAACCCCCTGAGGCCACGTGACACCACTGAGGTCATGTGACCCCCACAGGTCAAGTGACCCCCTTAGGTCACGTGACCCCCTGAAGTCACGTGACCCCCTCAGGTCACGTGTCCCCCCTCAGGTCACTTGACTCGCCTCAGATCACGTAACCCCCTGAGGCCACGTGACCCCCTCAGGCCACGTGACCCCCTCAGGCCACGTGACCCCACTGACGTCACGAGAGCCCCCTTAGGTCACGTGACCTCAAGGAGTCACCTATCCCTCAGTACACTTCCATCTTCCTCCTCAAGAGCTGCGCTCTAACCGGCGTTACAGGGAATCGTAAACGGCTTCCATTTTCTCTACCTTTTCTAACTGCGTGTCTTTGAAACCAGGGTCACGCATGTCGAATAGAAATCGAGGATGTCGTACCCGATCAATCAGTCGCTCAAAGTCCATGACTATGAATCATCTGCCCGGCCGTTTGCCTGGAGAGCGTCTCTTTTACGTAGAGTCTCCGGCAATATAAAAGACCCACTGGGAGCCCGTGGCCGAGGCGGTAGCTGGCGGGGGTGCTGCGAGCGCTCCGGGCAATTCCATTCTGCTTCGAGGAAAGGACGCTCACTTGGGCTCAGCTAAAGCGAAACGCGCTTATCAGTTTGTGCTGAGCCCTGAGTCAGCGTCCTCCCCTCGAAGCAGAATGGAATTGCCCGGAGCGCTCGCAGCGCCCACGCCAGCCACCGTCTCGGCCACGCGCTCCCAGTGGGTCTTTCATATTGCCGGAGACTGTACTTCCTCTTCTTTCACCACCAAAGGAAAAACAACAACAACGGAATTCCCGTGCACGTGCTGTTCCGCAGCAGCAAGCATGGCACAAGGAGCGTGAGAGCACTAACAAAGCGCTTCTGTAGCGCTAACAGTGCGCTAACAAAGCGCTTCTGAAGCGCTAAAAGAGCGCTGCTGAAGTAGTAACCGAGCGCTCGATCACGCGCTAGGAAGCGCCACATGAGCGCTCCTTCGAGCGCTCACGTAGCGCTAACATAGGGCTCCACTGTATGTGTGAACCGGTCTATACTCCACCTGAGCCACACCGACCACCGCCGAACAACGGCATATCACCCGCAGATCAAAAGGCTGAAGGAAAGACTAAACAAAACAATCGCCGACATTACAGAGTTTTAGTAGATCGTATTTTCAGGCTACGCTATTCGTAGCGGGAGCTCGCGCTGCCACTTCGATGCATGCTCTGAAGCACGCGCTCGTAGCGGTAGCGGGTCTTTGAAAACGATCTACTAAAACTCCCTATTATCTCGATATACGTGGACGTGGAACACAAGACGTGGGATGAGGTGTTGCCCTACGTCACGCTTGCCCACAACACGACGGTTCAAGAAACCACTGAGATTACACCTTTTAAGCTGGCGGACGTCAGGAAGGTGACGACGATGCTTCACGTCATGCTGCAACACGAACCGGCGGACGACCCGACGGACGAGGGCATCGACGACGTCCAGATGGTCACCCAACGGGCAGAAGAGGTACGCCAGCTAGCCCGCCTTTGGATAAAGTACCAGCAACGTGTCGACGCTGACCGGTACAACCTTCGTCGCCGAGACGTGGAGTTCCAGCCCGGAGACAGGGTGTGGATGGGGACACTCATTCACCGCCGCGGCCTCAGTGAGAAGCTATGGAAACGCTACTTAGGACCCCAGAAGATGATTCACCGCCTTGGGGAATTGAACTACCAGGTTCTCCCCGAAGGAACCCGACCATCAGGACGCCGCCGGCCACGACCCAAAGTGGTCTACGTCGTTCGACTCACGTCGTTCTTCGCGTATTAGGACTTTTGTTTTTGTTTTCCTCTCCCTTTGCATCGGCGTTCCCAACGCAACCGCGAAGCGGATCCACTCGTTTTATCGTCAAATGCACGTGAAACTGCACTAAATCTTTAAGTAACCGCGTACGAAACCGCTGCGCCAATGCGCTTGAACCACCTGTTGAATGAGCCATAAAAGGGCGATAATGGCGCGAGTGGATCTGAGCAAGCAACGCTCGGCCGCAGAATTCTGCAAGGTTCGTGTTTATTCTCACTCGGGAAGTAACTTTTATCATTTCGTCCTACTTTTTTGTTTTCGAAAGTGCCTGTTCATTCTCACCCAAACGCTCGACGCTCGATTCTCGAACCTTCTGGGCCAAATGTTCGAGATGCTGGCGCACGCTAGGTAAGGAGCTGCGCGGGACTTTGTTGGGTCAGTCTCGGTCTCGCTTGCTGTTACGCCGCCAAAGCGCCGCCCAATTTTCAGCCGTCTTGACGCTCGTTTTTTATATTGTTTTCCACAAGTTCTCCCATTAAACCTTTTATTTTCAGTTCAATATTTATGGTTTCGTCGCCTTTATCCGTGACTACGCAGGTAAACGAAAAAGCACACACACACAACAAAAAAAAAAAAATTAAGGTTAAGCCGGATGGCCCTAACAGGAAAATGCGCAAAACCCAAAGACGACTTTGGGAGCTTTGAACAGATGAACTGGAGGGTAGAGCACTGCACGGGCCCGGGCCAGCCCGAAAGGCCGAGACCGGCTCGTCCCGCGGGACGGGCTGGGGCCGGGTAGCACGTATTTTCTCTGGCCCGAGCCGGGCTCGGGCTTCAACAAAAACGTTTTCGAGCCGCGCCGGCCTGGGCCAGTCCGGGCCGTGCCGAGGCAGTCAGTCTCTTGTCTTAAATCCTAAATTGTTGATAGAAACGTTTGCTCATGAATCTTTTAGGTTCATTGAAAACAAGAAAGGCGAACTCAAAAGTCACTACAGTGTCGTTAAAAATAATAACAAAAAGGAGTTTTGCAGTTAAAAAGCCTCCCAGCCGTTAAAGAAAACGTATGAACTCCACCAGCATAGTGGGAGAGAGCGTGCAAGAAAACGAGAGCACTCCGGTCGCAAGGCAAGAAATGATTGTCGTTTTTTTTTTTTTACTTTTTAAACTAAAAAAAAAAGAAAAAATTTGAACTCGACTTTTTACTTTCTTCGGGGGCCTTACCATGCCACCAAAGATAAGCTAACGTACCCTAGGTGATTTTTTGTTCATGCAGCTTTTTGAAGATGCTCTAGCGAGATTGTGATTCTCTTTACTTCTAGAATCTTTCCGGGCTCGAAATGACTAGTAGAATCGACCTATGTCCTGCCGTGTTAACAACCGTCCAATCATAAATAGACGCCCGAGCCCGATATAATTTTATCGGTCCCGGGCCGGGCCCGGGCCGTGTTTCCACCGGGCCGGGTTGGACTGGGCCTAGAAATTAAAAATTCTGTCGGGCTCGGGCCGGGCCTGGGCCGTGTCTCTACCGGGCCGGGTCGGGCCGTGCTTAGAAATTCCGGGCCGTGCAGTGCTCTACTGGAGGGCACAGAAGAGTAAGGGCAGCCCTACGAGAGAAAACGGAGGACAGTGGGGACACAACCACTGGAACAAGATAAAAATTAGCGGACGTTAAAATTCTCGTTGACAACATTAAAACCCGAAAACGAAGAATTTCACTTATGCGCCTTTGACAAAAAACAATAGCATGAACGAGCCTTATGTCGCTGTCCTCCATGGAGTCAAATTCACACTGTGGTCTACAGCGGATTCCTGTTTACCACATGGCCGTATAACTGCAGTTCCCGTCAGGGCCATCAAATGGCTTCATTGTTATACGTCCTTTCATTATGTCGGGATGTTGCGTGATTACTCGCCCGCGCACATGCTTCACCGGAGCGTAAAAACACATTAATAACGACCGCTGTTTCCCCGGTGTTAGGAAGGGTTGCCAGACATTGGCGGCGGGCTAGCGTTGTCCCATATCCCTTGCCGGTTGCTCTGCGGTTGTGCTCTGCCCTTACCTGAAATCTTGAAACAAAGCATTCGTTATCCCGGAGACCCAAAGCATGTCGATAAGCAAGTTTCGCATGGCCCTGCTTCAGACTGCGGTGAGTCACAACAAAAAAGAAAACCTCGATAGAGCAAGCAGGCTAATCAAGAAGGCGGCTTCTGCGGGAGCCAAGGTACTCTGCCTCCCAGAATGTTTCACCTTCCCGTACGAACCGAAGTACTTTCCACGGTACGCCGAGAAAATTCCCGGCGAAACCAGCGAGATGTTATCCTGCAGCGCTAAGGAAAACCAGGTCTACCTCGTTGGCGGATCCATGTCGGAGAGTGAAGCTGAAAAACTCTACAACACCTGCCTGGTCTACGGACCAGACGGTTCGATGCTGGCCAAGCACCGCAAGGTTCACCTCTTCAACGTCAACATTCCTGGCAAAATTATCTTTAATGAGTCGGAGTTCTTAGCAGCTGGACACAAAGTGACCACATTTGACACTCCGTTCTGTAAAGTGGGTGTCGGGATCTGCTACGACATGGCGTTCTCACCCTTTGTGCTAATGTATACGCAGCTTGGTTGCAAGTTGCTGGTGTTTCCAGGAGCATTCAACATGGTAACTGGTCCGCTTTACTGGGAAATACTTTCCAGGTGTAGGGCGGCGGAAAGCCAGGTGTACTTAGCCTCGGTGTCGCCGGCGAGAGATGAAGCAGCATCTTACGTCAATTGGGGACACAGCATGTTGGTCAATCCGTCCGGCAAGGTGATAGGGTCGGCGGCCTCTGGCGAGGAGCTCGTGCTTGCTGACGTGGACTTAGATTATCTGGATTTGATGAGGTATCAGTTGCCCATGAGCAAACATGGGAGGAATGATTTGTACAAAATAGTGACCTCCACAAATGGGGAAACTAACGCGACGGCTTCCTAAGCACTGATTTTGTTACGCTCTCTTGGTTGTAAGTTTTGGCGCTAGCTCTTCCGAGATAAATGTAATAACGTTAGCATTTATGTTTCACCTTTTATGTGCGAATATATTTTTTGTGGTTATTTCTTTCTCATGTAAGCTTGTCTTGAGTTCACGGCAAGCATCGCGTCAACCAGGAATGTATTTCTTAGTATTTTTATACCTTTTTTTAATAAAGTCTAAAAAAGACTTCGTACCTTGCATACTTTAATAAAGCCTTGATGTACCACTACGCAATTTTCTTTCAGGGATTGCCTGCTGGTATTATCGGCGTTTTATCTTTTATTTCAATCTTCCAGCTGTGATAAAGTGTCCGAAGATGAAATCAAACCACTCTTCATAGCATACACTTTCTTCTTACCGTAGATCCTGTGATATTAGTGCTGTGTTCAGGTATGGGACAACTGAACAGACGTTATCATGCAAAGACTTCTATTGGGCAAATGGCGTTGATTGAGCAAATGCAATCTGCCGGATCGCGGAAAATGAATACAGGAAAGAAGACGAGGTAGAAGATGGTAGCCCAACGAATCCTGGAAATTAAGGCTTATGACTACATAATGATATATTGGACGCAACAGCTCGTTTAGAGCCCCTCAATAAGCTGAACTTAAAGGCTTCGCACTCCATTTTCCGATTTTCCTGTGGGTACTGCATTCTAGTGCTGCTGAGAGGGTTTAATAGCCGATCATTGTGATTCAATAATGCAACTTCTCGAGCTGTGGACAGAGCGTCAGGAAGCTCAGGTGATAGCGTCTTGCTTTGTCGCGTACCTTTCTGGAGGACCGAAAACAATGCCGCTGAGAGAAGAGGGTGATTGGCCTTCCTATTCTAGCTCAAATTAGGGTTCAAAAACGATAGGAATCAAGAGTAGAGCTTGGGAATAGTCGCATGCTTTGGACGAAGTGCTTGCTGAGTGACTTACAGCGAACGATGTCATCTCCCCAACTGGATCGACGTGTCGACGACGCATGGTTCAAGACCTGGTGTTAGACTTCGTGGAGTGAGTTTGTTTGGGTGCCCAGTCCAGGTAAAACTCTTCTAGGTGTCTATAGCCTCTATTCTATTGTTTCGATTGTAACTTCCTTTATAGCCAGATTACATTAGCAGTTTCAACTCCAGTTTGGCTAATGGCAGTTTGCGATTCCCATCTGACTAAACTATATTGGGATGGTTCAACTTAGCCAGCTGTCAGGAGAATGTTTTATCTATAAATAAAGTCAAACCGAAACCAGGACTGGTGGTGCGTGATATACAAATATATAACAGTATATTGATCACTATTGCACTTTCTCTAAGGTTTCATTACGGGGTATAAAGGATATAATTTCTTTTAATTAAGCATGCGCATAACTATTCCTTTAACAACTTCAAGATATTTCCAGCTCTGATCGATAAAAAATTTTTCTGTCAAGTCTTTGTAGACGCCTTCCTTAATATTAATAACAAAGATTGCTTCGCTAACGTTGCTTTTCAGCACCAATGCCGAAGATGCCGCTATCATGAAGGTCAGCGAACAACAGCTACTTATATTTCAACTCAGCTTCCTGAGATTTCTTAAGGTTTCTCGGGGTTCGCTGTGGGGTTTTAACCCGCTTCTGCCCGTTTTGATGTTGATAAGAGCTGTACCGGCGTGCGGTGATGTGTAATTAATGCGTTATGCCCGTAAAAAAAAAAAAAAAAAAGAAAACACAACAAAAACAGGCTAGCAGTCGTGCTACACTTTTAAGGTCTGTTCACACGAGGCATCTTTTTGGCGCGCAACAGTTTCGCGACACTCAAGTTTCGCGAAATGTGCTCGTTCACACGTACCCCTTCACGTGCAACAACGATGACGTTCAGACTCGCGAAAATAGTTTCGGTGTTGACCATAAAGTGGCGCTTCAGTTGAAAGCCAACATCATCATCATCACCATTAGCCATTCAGCGTCGTGTCATTTACTTTCATTTACTTAATTTACTCTTAAATTGTCATTTACTAGTTGAATTGTCATTTACTGCCATTTACTATATTTACTGTTGAATATGTATAATTTGGATGGAGGTTGACAAAGAAGAAGACTGTTGTGGAAGTAAAGGAGAGCTGTACGCTGTGCTGGTTTTGAGACGGTACTGTGTACGTCCCTTTTTGTTTCCTGGTCTCAAGGTTTTATTTCTTAATTATGACTAAAAATAGACGCGAATTGTCATCATCACGAATTACGTCTTCGTCCATCGCTGGATTTTTTTTCCGATATGCTACTCACTTTTCCTTCAGTGGTGCTTGACGTGCTCGCGGAAGCGCCGGCAGTATCCATCGTTCGTGGTTTCGGTTTTTTTCAGATTTGGCTCGGCCACAACACCGGCAGTGAAGTGGTCTTCTCAAACAGCTCGCTCCCCCCTCAAAGGCCACGTGAGAGCGTTTCTGAGCGGCCATTGGCGGCGCCCTCAGAGTGATTGACAGGATTCGGCAAAGTTTCAGCAAAAGATCGCTCCAGAAGCGAGGTGTGCGCGCAACCTTTTTTAGATGCGCGCGTCCTTTTCGGACTCGTTCAGACGGCGCAACCATTTCGCGAAACTACGTTTCGCGACACTAGATGCGCGAGAAAAATGCATCGTGTGAACGGGCCTTAAGTTTCTGATATACAGTGGAGCCGGACGCCTGTCCAAGTTGACTAATTGCAAGCTCGCGAAACAAACAAAATCATGAATAACACTTTTAGTAGGTATGCGATTTGAGGGGATGGTCAATGTTACAGCGCACTCGAAAACTGTCGCTCAAGTTTCCAAACACACAATACACTCACAGAGCACTCACTAACAACTCTGTATTGCGTAATAAACTTCTTTTTCTATTTCTATTTAAGACGATTTTCAAATAGAAGAAGAGGAAAACACTAAAAATGAAAAAGCCTGGAAAACCATCCGGCTAAAAAATCAATATATACATATTTTTTTTTACAATCTTATACACGGCGTTCTAACAGATTTGCCCTCCGTCGTTCTCGGCTTCTAAAAGTTCCCTTCTTAGCTGGTTTACCAATTTTTTGTAACACGGTGCTGTTGTTCCAACACGCCGGACACTAGCATTCCCGACAGTGAATTCCTAAGTGGCCATAGTTGGCGTCGACTATGTTGTTGCTAAGTTCAAGAAGGCGTCCATTAAAACACCACCCGGTTTTTACTACGGTGTCTTCCACAAAAAATGGGGAGTGAATAAAAAAAAAAAAACCTCAACGGATGGCAAAAACAGCAGCAGGTTGCTCGATCTTAAGGTACGGTCACGTTTTTGCACAGCCTGGAAAGTTTGTTTCGGAGCAGAAAACACGACATCATCATTCACTCTGTTCGTAGTTATCTTAAGAAAATAACAGAGCGAGGGTTTTCTTATGGTCTTAAGAAAACAGCGAAGACAGTGAATGTTGATGTAATCTTTTTACCTCCGAAAAAAAAAAAAAAAAACTTTCCAGCTTGTGCAAGATCGTGACACCTTTAAACCGAGCAACCTTCTGCTCCAAGGAGCATGGTACCAACTTTGTGCCTTGCGTTGAAGGGTTGTCTATCTATTTCTCCTTTTTTGTCGAAGGCAAAAAGTGGGACAAACTGGGCGGTGTCTTAATAACCGCCTTCGTCAACATAACAACCACATCGGCAAATCCAATTCTGACCACTTGGGAATTCACTGTCGGGACTGTGGGTTTTCGGTGCATTCCAACAACAGCGCCGCGTTAAGCAAAAGTGTCAACCAACTAAAAAGGGACCAGATAGAAGCCGAGGAAATAAGAAGACTGGTGAACAAACGTGTTAACACGCCGTCTATATTATTGTCACAAAAAGAGGTTGATTACATTTAGCCGCAAGCTTGTCCAGGCGATAAAATGGAACTTTCCCTTTTTTATTTTTCGTCTTTTGTTTTGTTTGAAGATCGCCTTAAATAGAACTAGAAACAGAATTTTATAACAAGATACAGTTGTTGAAAACATTGGGGTGTGTGCATGTCTATACAACCTAGAACCAAGTGTGCTTCAATGGGCGACTTGTCTCCCAGCTGTAGGTGAGCAATTTAGCCAGTGCAGTACAACCGCTATCCTGGGGTCTTTAACGTGCATCACCCAGTAGAGATACACGATCGCACACCGGTATACGATGCTCATCCAGATCGAAACGGGCAGGTCTGGGGATTGAAGCCCTGATCCCTGGGTTCTGCAGCGTGAGCTTTCGAAATACGGTTGTTAGAGAGCGCGCTGCGTTAATGTTTTGTTTTTCTATATGTATGGACACTTGAGCGACAGTTCTTGGAGTGCGCTTTGTCGTCAACCATTATGAACAACCAACTTGCCCAATCTCAAGTTCTAGCAGCTTTGATTTGAGAGGAGCTCAACTGCAATCAACTGCGGCTCAAAGATTGACAGTTACTTCCGCGTGCAATTTCGGTGTGTCTTTATTGAGATCACTCAAATGGCAGTTGAGAGAGCTCGCGTAACTGTGTATTACCTTATTTCTTTACTTCGTTCCCCTCAGTTTTGTGTTGCGTATTTCTCCCCATAAATGTATCACACGAAGCGAGCGTAGCGCGCCTATACGAACAGAAATTGAGGGCGAGGAGGAGATTAGAACACGCGGAGACGTCAACGCGCGCTTGAACAGTTAATGAAGACGTGGGCCGCTAGCTTCGCGTCGATTCACCAATCACTCCAACCAGATCGTGGTGCTCTGACGACCCCGTACGCTCATACCTCTTCTTTTGCCTCACTTTTTATGCGTATGCCAAGAATATTATATATATTTTTTACAAGACGTCCTTCCTTTAGAATCAAGTGTTTTTTTCTTGGTGTACCGCCGAACTGACGCCATTGCCCGGCTGTAATTCGTTCATTATACAATCGGTTCACCCTTAAGTTAAAACTGCAGCCAAAGCTACAAGCGCGAGCTAGCCCGCGCTCTTAGCTTGGAGAAATGCATTTCTAGCGAGTGCTTGTTCTGGGGAAGAATTCTTCAAAGCAGCGACCTCGAGCTCTCGTGTTTTGGGCATCGGCTGCGGTCTCGGCTTAAGGGTGTACGGAGTATAGGGAGCATTCACTGGCGGCCATAGCTGTGTGCGCGAATGCTGAGCGCGTGCTCATGGCAAGCTTCCACAGTTCTTTTGCAACGTGCTTTCCGCACCATCGAAAGTGCCGTTCTTAACAGCCTATTGATGTGAGCTCGTTCTGAGCATGCGCTCTAAACAGCACCCACAAATATGGCGTCCAGTGACCAACTCTGCACGTACGAGCACACTCATAAGGATCGCGTTACATATCACTTGTTTTGTTCATCCACAGGGCATTTTTTATTGCTCTGTATTTGTCTGGTCATTATAAACCCCCCAGAAAGACAAATATGGCTGTAGTAAATTTGTCAGAAACGTAAGTTTAGAATGTTTCGAGAAGATTTATCTCCACTTTACACTGTCGCTGCACGCTGTCTCTCTAATTATTCTGCACGCAACTCTTTTTTTATCCGCGTTTAGGCACATATTGCGAGGCATGTTTACGACAAACGAAGGTATAGTCAGTCTTGTTCTCATTTTTTTTTTCTCGTTGTAAAACTAGCCGTGTGTAATGTTCTTATGCATTTTACCACCATAAGCAGTAAAGTTTGGAGTTGAACACTATAGTCGTATCAAGTAAAATTTAAAAAAAGAGGAAAATTGGCTAAAGCCTTCGTGCACTGTTGGCTCCACTCCAGTGTTGCGCGGGATACTTATTTGCGGGTTTGTCCAACACCACCTAGAATAGTCAGGGCCAGCGAACATCCTCCTCTCCCTCCATAGAATGGAATGGCAGCTGCATGGCACCAACTCAGCAATTGGATCCAAGCCCGATGTCGTGCGTCCTTCGTGGCGTTGATAGGACACGAGGCCGAGCCGAACACTGACGTAACACTCGTATCCAATCGGTGTCTTCGCTCGATGACGTCACGATTTCTGTGCACAGGCTTTGTATATTTTAGGTGGTGTTGGGGTCTGAAGCGTTGGTGCACGATGTCTGCGAGAGTCAAGTATTTAACCCTCTTAACAAGGCAGACCCAGACAAAGGGATAGCGTTCCGCCTCACGGGAACTGTTCACCCTCAAACCCACAGGAGCCATTTCTTTTGCTACTTTTATTCCTACATTCATTAAAAGCGTCATATCCCCTGCTACCAACAATATCTTTTTTTCTTTTTTGCGTATACCTAACCGGAATATTGGCAGATTCTCGCCCGTTTCGATGTGACTGTTTGTACTGAGTAATTGCAGTTATTTTACACAGGGTGTGCGGAGGTAAACAAATGCAAATAATTCCCGGATTTCTGGGGGGATTGTGCTTCTTCCGGTTGGCTATTGTTTTTGCTTATTTGTGCGAAGCCTCAGCAATTAGCGCATACCTTAAACGTTTCACCACCAATGACTAACTCCGTACCTCCCAAAATTTGAATAGGAGATCAGCATCCCTTTCTGTTCCGTTGGGTGATAACAAAGAACACATGTTCCTCAAATAAATGACAAATCTACCGAAGGTATCCTGGGTGCATCTTCAGGATAGCTAATCGACTCGCCTGGTTCATCTACCTGAGTACGACTTCAAACGTACAAATCCCTACACGTTTTCAACTACTCGTGAACGGCAAGGCATCGACGACGGGCACCTACCTCCATCAGGTTACGCGGCGAGTTTCCCCGAAGGGGCCGCCAAGTCGCGTCTTCAATTTAGGAAACAATCTTCGGAAAGTTTTTATAACGCTTCCTTTAACGTGACGCGACTCTCAGTAATGCACAATTTTCTAGCGTTTTTACTTGCTTGCTTTGTTATTCAAGGTTTCTCTCCCAAAGCACCGTGCACTTTGCATTTGTACGTGCTGAAAGGGCCAATTGTGGTGTGTCGGTCGAGGCGCCCGGGCTCTGGCGCTGCGTTCTCGCATTTGTCGCGTTCCACCATCTGTCGGATGCACATCGAATATAGCCTAGAACTGTCTGCCACTGTCGTCGTCCTGCGATCACCCAGGCTTGGCGATGTCGGTGGCGTACCCTTTGCCTCGAGATAATCCGAATAACTTCACTTGTGACGTCTTCGTTCGTGCCGGTACGCACCGACATCACGACGTTGGGACATTTCTAGAGCGCTGCAACTTGCTAGTGAACCAAGAGTCGCCGCGTACCCACCCAAACACAAAAGGCAGACGTAGGAGGACCGGAAGTAGTTCTCTCCCCCTGCCACGGCTGCCGGAAATGGCGCGCAAACCCTGTATATAAGTACGCCATGCTTCTTTTATTTTTACGATAAGAAAACCACGGCTTTATTTTACCACAAACACCCGTATTTTTTTTATGTGCTACTATTATTGTCGCTGAGAAACCAATGGTGTGGATTATTGTGTTCACCTTTCCAGTGGCTTCTTCATTCGTTCTTCGCCATTTTTATGGGATAATACCGCATCCTGAATGGTTTCTGAGTGATAATGAGATGCTTGGTATCCACAACCCTCTGCGCTTCTTAGGCCGTTACTGATCCTCTTTTGCTGTTTATTTAACCTAATGAAACTTCCTGGATTTATTTATGAGCGCTAAGGACCACCGTGCAGTAAACCGCATACCACACAATTTCGCAGCTCCACACCTTTGTTGCCTTTTTGCCGACCAGCTGCGTTTATACCGTTGTCCTGTGTCTGATAATGATCTTTCTTCTCGTTATAGCTCTATTTATTTGATCGACGTGGCCGCAAGATTAAGTAACGCCTTTAAAAGGCACCGAAGTCTTGGGTTTTATAAAAAATTATACTTACAAACCTTGATGCGCAGTTTACTTTCCCGGCAATTTCACCTGATAGGGTATACCGGTGAGAAAAGGGGTTCTATTTTGAGGTCAACGTTACAGCGGCGGAAATATACAAGCCATTACGTAAGCTTCTAATTGGCTAGAAGGAGCTCAGAAAGCGAAACGCCACTGCGTACCCTTTGACCGCGTTTTTGGGCTTCGTCTTCTACCGCACAGAAAAGATGCAATGGAAAATGGGGAGAGGGAGATGACCGTCGCAAATTCATAGTTTACTTCGTTTTACCGTAAGTAAACAGAGCGCGAAAGCTACGGCCTCTTCGAGCCAATAAAAGCGACAGACGCGAAGCACGTTAGAGCCATTACCAAAGGTGAAGGGTGGCGAGAGCGTAACACAAGCAGTCGAAGAAAATGGGAAGAAGGAACTCGCGCTCCTCGGACCCTTTTTTATGTGCCCCGGACTTCGCGTTTTTCGCGCCAGAAGATTAGGCAACCGTTCAAGATTCCTACAAAAGTGGCTTTGCTGTCTCACCCGTGGAAGGTCTTGACAGCAGTGCGCGCAATCAGTGAGAGAGTATAGTCAGGTGTCATATAATATTTTAATTTATTTGCACCTATATGGCGCAGCTATATCGCGCTCGTAAGTTTCCACGACCGCTCGCCCCATGGCGCTGCATGTCCATCAGCGCACCGTTAACACGGAGCGTCCAAGGTCAGCGTGCCCAGGAGAGCACGCGCGCTGACCGGCGACGAAAATGACGCAGCAGACGAAAAAGGGAGCGGACGAGCGGCTTGCATGCTTTCGCATTCACAACTCATAAATTGGACTCGCGTAACATACGATACTACTTTATTCTAGCATGCTCATGAGGCACGGCTGAAAAGCGCCCGGCAGAGCATCCTCTTCGAGAGTTCGGATGATACTTCTTTTGGTTTACTTGTCTAGGCATGGTGGTGGAGTTCACTCCTCACTTTACAGTCCAAGGAGTGCTGAAAGAGAGAGAGAGAGCGCGTAAACGTGGTGTGATCCTCTACTGTTTTGTGAGACCAAAGGTCAGCGCTTCTCCCGCTGTATGCCCTCCCCTCCCTTGTACTCCACGAATATTGGTATGAAATTGAGAACTGCTGAACGATCGATAACCCGTAACCGCCACGTTTTGTCTAACTGGTCGAGTTTTCGGTCGTGAAGTGTCCGTCATCTCCATGGCCATCTCTTAATGAGAATTTCAGTGCATACTTTGCTTGCCAAAAAAAACAAAAACACATTGTCATCAGCAATAACAACAAACTTTAACCTTCGAAAACACATCAAGGTGAGCTGGGACACCTACATTATGAATTGGCTATACATTGTAACGTTAGAACCAAGATTTTTTTTTTCTTGTGAATAGCAGGCGAAACAGCCGAGTCAAAAGGAAGCTTTCGTAAATTGCTTCTCTAGCTCCGAATATCGTAGCGGAGGTAGACGCTGCTAATGAGCATGCGCACCGCTAGCCTTGTCTGCACAATTCCGGGAATCATTTCCGGAAGCCGTAAGCTAGCGGGGAGGCGGATGTGGTTGCAGCTTTCGGTTCCTTGTCAGCTTAGGGGAACGGGGCGCACCTAGAATCTTTCTCTTAAATACAATATTTTATTTTTACAAAGACTGCCATAACACGTGCGTATAAGAAATGAAAAGTAGTGTTGCAGAACAGTTTTGAAAAAGTATCAAACTTGTTTTTATCATTTTCTGGATAAGTGTAGGGAAAAAGTAGCGTGAAAGTAATTTGTAACGAGTAAAGTAATCTGTTACTTTTCAGCCTAAGTAATTTGTAACGGTAATCAATTATATTTGAGGCTCAGTAATTTATAATTGTACTGTATTACTTTTTTCAAGTAAGGAGCACAAGTCTGCTCAGAACCCTCTGACACACTGGTTGGCTCACTGGATCTGTAGCCTTCGCAGTTTACCAACTTCGCTCGTTTCAATTAGACAGGGCGCATTCAGAGCCAAATCCTTTACGAGCGCTTTGCAAACCCCCGTCCGAGAGAACGCATGCTCATCGGTCTGTCGACACTGTCGCGCTTTCGCGCTTCACCGAGGGAGAGGGCTGCCGCCGACGCACCGATACAACGGATTTGCCAACACAACAGGTGGCGGACGTCTTCGCTGTCTCGACGGGTTTCCAGGACGATAGATGGCGGCAGTCACGCCTCCCAATTAGGGTCTCTACATGTCTGTGTGTCACAGGGTGAAAACATCCGTCGTCGCCTTGAATGTGCCACCGCGTGACGCTCTGGCGCACTCGGTGCGTGTCTTGGGTGGTAAAATGGCGTCTATGCATGAGCCAAAGCTACGCGCTTGAGCTGAGTGACACCGGATTGCGCGCACCTCAAAAAGCTTCAGAAACGATTCGGTGGAAAAAATAGCTGAGATGTCACCACTCAAGCAAAAGCGCCGTGTGTGTATGAGGGCACTCACTCCCAATTCAAAGGGGAAAACCCCGAGACAGCGTGCATGAAGCCGTTTCAAATATGCAAAAGCTGTCGTCGCTGAGGCCGTTGGATCGTCGGAGGTCCTCCAGCCGACCCGCCCAAAGTCGTATCAGCACCCACGTGGCCTCAACGCTCCAATGGAAGCGCGGCGATCCCTTCCTAGTCGTGGACGCTCCTCTGTCGTTCGACACATCGCAGGACGGGAGAGTGAGATGCAGAAATATATATGCACAAAAAACAGTTAGCAATACGCTATTAAAGTATGATAAAATATAAAGTAGAGAAATAAAAGCTAGATAACTATGGTTGTTAGGCAGATCGAGAGGAGGGAAATCGAAGTGCCGAAGCGGACGATACGAGCAGGCGAGCAACGGGACGACGAGGCCTACTAGATGGCTGGGGCCGTGAGTACAAACAAAAAACTACTAGTAGAGCGAGGTCTGCACAGAATGTACCTGATACACGCTCTTTTTCAATATTAAAAATGCAAAAACATTGATTTTATATATCAGTCTAATTTTTTATTTCAATCCGCTTTTCTAGTGAGACCGCTGCTGGCGAGAGTACGCCTTTGGCAGCCGTAAGGGAGCTGCGGGAACTCAAGTTCGCGAAAAGGACCTTAACGCTAAATGCCATTTGAGTTGCCGTGTGGCACTGCTTAAATGTCATTTAAGCTAAAGATCCTTTGGCGTAAAGGCCCTTTTAGGTGTCCGCCACAGGGGCATTACAGTGCGTCGCTACAGGGTGCTGAGAGTAGGGCTCATTCTTGGAGCATTCCCTCTCGTGTTCACGCAACCTGTCGTTCAGCCAACTGCCCGTTTGGCCGATGTACTCCCCACCGCATGTTAGTGGCACGGAATATACGCGTCCCGTCACACAAGCGACAAAGCCTCTCGAGTGGCTCTTTGAGCACCGCTCCCTTGGGTTCGGGGTATCATTAAACCGGCTGCACAGGGCGCCCAAGTGGAACCTGCTCGAAAAACACCATCGACGTCGTGCCGTCGTGCGGTGGCTCTCAGACTGTGAGAGGTGTTATGGTGGTAGGGCGTGACTGCGAACCTTTTTGGCAGGGGCGGCTTTGCGCGGTCGGTCGGGGGCTGAGATATTAGAGATATTAGAGATTAGAGAGTGGTGCTACTCAGGTCGTGTGGGTAGCCTGCTTTTTGAAGCCCAATAAGCTGAGAGTTTAGACTGGAGTGAGAAAGGTGGGAGTAAGATTTCGTGCAGGAAGATGAAACGAGGCTCGTTACAATACCAGATTTTACAGTTTTTGAACTATGACTGGGCGAATGGCAGCACCGGCTTCTGGGTGCGTTTCTGGAAGGTCCAGCAGACTCCAGAAGGGGTGGAGGTAAGTCGCAGGTCAAGTAACTGCAGACTCTCAGTGCACGGGTCCTCTCTCGTAAAAACGAGTCTTCGCGAATTTCGCGAGAACACCTACTCTATGGAAGCGAGGGACACACACGGATCGTGAATTACCAAATAGTCATTGACGTAACGGAAGATGTGGATTCCGGGAGCCATAACACCAAGCTCTCTCTGAACAGCGCAATCCACCGCCGCCATGTAGACCACGCTGAGGACTGGGACGAGGCAGGAGCCATTGCAGACCCCGGTCCTCCGCCTGTATACCTTGCCGTGATATTCAACCAGGGTTGACTACAGATACAGTCAGATGAAATGGATGTATAAGTCGATGAAGACACTAGAAGAATTTTGGAATTAACCCAGTCCCGATTTGGTCGCAGCCTGCTCAACACAGTCCATGAGTAAGTCAACATCGAGGCTATAGTACATGTTTTTGACGTCCAACGAAAAGAGCGCGACGTTAGAGCCCGACGAGTGCAGGTGACGGAACCACTCACTCGTCAGCGGAACCACTCACTCGGAAGGTCTGTTCCAGGGGGACGGCCGAGAGGTGTTTTTGGAGGTAGAGCGCCAAAGGCTTCTGCAGCAGCCGTTCTCAGAAACAATGATCCTTAAGGGAACACCTGGCTTGTGTGTTTTGGCCGTGAAGAACACGTGCAGGTATTGAGCAGAGGGAGCTGTCAACATTGTTAGAAGGGAGCCAAGCTGGTTGGCCTTGCAGAGTTTTTTGGCCTCGAAGCGAAGCGTTCCAGATGGTCTGTTTTTCAATGCCGTGAAGTTTTTTGTGAGAACCGCGTCAGGAGTACCTCCAGCCGAGCAGGGTTAGGTACTTTTGGCGCAACCTGGTGCATCGCCGCCAGGTGTTCAACTCTAGACGGAGCACAAGCAGGGGCAAACTTCGGCCCGTTTCACCGCTTCAGCGTGTGGGGAAAGGGGGGTGTCGGATAGGTTAACAGGTGGATCCAGCTTGCAGGTCTGGTTACTTCGCTTCTCACCTGCCGAATTCGCAATGACACGCCTTCAGAAGGACTCCAGAAGTAGGTGAGCCGATCTGCCAAGAAAGGTATACGACAGCTGCGGGGCATAGTTGACCCCGAAGATGGTGATCTTGAAACCGTGGAGAGACTTCTCCAACATCAGGATCTCTTGGGAAATCTCGTGGCGGGCGAGTTGCATGAACCGATAGCTGGCTGACCAGCGGGTGGAGACGAACACACACACCTGGTGCACTATAGGATGGGTGATGTTTTTGCGCAAGTAGAGGCCGAGGATCCTCCGGCGAAGGCGTAGAAGGAATAGCTTGGACGTGAATATCGATGCTTGAAGGAAAGTAGATGGGTCAAACACCGGGGAACCAGTGCCTCTTATTGGTGAACGTGATATAATAGCCTGGACATGAATATCGGAGCTTGAAGGAAAGTAGATGGGTAACCAGTGCCTCTCATTTGTGGACGTAACATAATTGCTTGGACATGAATATCGTAGCTTGAAGCAAAGTAGATGTATTGTCCGTCTTTTTGTTTATTATTTCTGATAATTTAATCAAGAAAGAAAAGCTCCCCAGAGAGTGTCTACAGACCGCGCGGCTTTTGTAGAATATATTGGCAGTGTGAACTTCAGAAAGACGTGGCAGCTCGGAGCATTCACTTCGATACGTACATCTTACAGTGAAACGTGGTATAGAAAGATGTTGCGAGCGAATTCCACGGGTATGTTGTCCGCACGCAGGGATGGGCGAAATACATGCAAATATGTATCTAAATACAAATACAAAATACTTCGTTAAAATGTATTTAATTACAAATCTAATAACATTTCCAAAAAAACATTTAAGTACAAGATACAAATACAATTAAATGTATTTTGTCTCCTCCAAATACTTTTCCAAATACATTCCTCAAAATGTGCGTCAGCGGCTTCAGGGCACCTGCAACGGGTTTCTGGATATCTTATTTTAATTTTGCATCGCAAACTCGGGAGTTAGTGTGCGAGGCTCTAGTAACGTAATAGAAATATAACCACAAAAAATGTAATCAGCTTGGACGTAATAGGTGAAAAAAGTACACAGCTTCAAGCAGCTTTTTTTTTTTTTTTTTGTCGATTACATTTTGGTATAGACCAACAAAAAACCGAGACGACCAAGACGCGCAGTACTAGCTAGAGAATTTTTTATTGTCGCAACTCGCACCAGTTACGAAAAACTGGACGACCCGCGCATTTAGAATGTTCCAGGCAAAAATATGGATGAAAGTCAGGCTGGAAAGCATTCCAAGTTGTCACAGGCACTTATTTAGCCAGGCTGCCTGTGAACATCGATGTCGTCACTATTCTTGCCCTGGGCTAGCACCGTAATCACAGTCACTAAACACTTGTGCTTGATTGAGAGACACTGCATTCGGCGCAGAACGTAGTTTTCTTCCAGCTCTGGAGGGTGACAATAAATTTGAGGGATGTATTTTCGGCCACAAAATTGTTTTTAATTACAATTGTATTTGAAATACCCACGTTTTAGTATTTAAACACACACGTCAAATACATTATCCAATTTGTAATTAAATACAAATGCAAAATACACAAAGTATTTGAAATAGGTATTTCAAATACAAGTATTTGAAATACTGCCCATCCCTGTCCGCACGGTATGTTCCTCCGAAAAATGCGTCTGTTTTAGTGAAGGTTACATATTTCGTGCGTTAGAAACATGTATTTCAGAACCAGTAACCAGAGTCTTTAGGACGTGAAATGCAGCATAAATGAGTACAGTTCGAAACGTCCCTTACACAAATGGGCGTTATGCGGACTTTGCTCGGTGTGCCACGGAACGGCACACACTTCTAGAATTAATAAATTAAGCATCTGTTTACGCTGTGCTTTCTTCTACACTCACTGGATACTGCGGAATGTAGTGCCAAGCTCCCGTTTAATCGCCAATTTTATTCGAGGAATGAGCGATTCTTTTCGTCCTCTTCATTCTCATCTTCACCTTCACTCGCTGATACTTTCCCAACGGCGACCCACTCTCTGGCAAGCGCTCGACTCTGCGTCTCCGCCTACTCCTACGCCCTGCGACGTTCTGGTTATCTTCATTTGCCCCATTTGGTAGTTTTTTTTTTTTATTTTGGAAAGAAGTTTGCCCATTTAAACGTTTACTTCAGTTCATTACTCATCGTCTCATCGCCTTCACCCGTGACAATAGATTACCTAAACAGTAATTAAAATTATATCAATAAATCTTGTATACAGTTTTTTGTTTTCGGTTTCTGACGAAATAAGGTTCTGCCCTTGAAAATCCATTAGTGTAATCAGCAACAAGACGTTTGGTGCTATTTATTCCCATAAAAGTGAAAGCCTGACAATTCAGTGGCAGTTGCGATCGTGTTCATAAGCCAGTGCAGCTCCGATTGAATGTCCTCAACCCTATCATAAAACATCAACAACTTCACAATATTGGTGAAGGAAAAAACTAAAGTTTTCTTTTCATTTACGTCTAAAAACGATCTTCAGCAAACGTTCTTATAATTTTTAGAACTTTAAGTGATACGTTTTTCTTCAATCTTTAGAAACGTCATTTCTTTCGTCGCCGACGTGTCCTTTCTAGGCAAGTATTCCGTAAAACAAAAGGGTGCAGTGAACTAGAACAATAGAGCTTGTGTTACGCTCTCTTTTGTTAATTTGTATGCGCGGCTTGACTCAGCAAACAATAGGCAACGATGTGGAACGACTAAAGGCATACGGAAACTGCATGCTCTGGTGGTTCTAACTGAAGCGTGTCAATGCACACAATATATTCAAGTTGCGTAGTGAGGTGGCTGACACCTCACGGCAACCGCTTATTAAATGCAACCACTAGGACGCCCTTTGTAGAAAAGGATCCGCTTGTATCTCTTTGTGGCAAACCTCTCCCGGATCGTTTTAGCAGTTGCCTTGGCGAGGTCCTATTAATAACGACCACGGAGTGTGGAACAACGTATTTGTTTGCTCCGAGTCTGCGAATCGTGAAGATGAACAAGTTTCGCCTGGCCTTGCTCCAGCTGGCAGTGACAGCCAACAAGGCGGAAAACCTCAAGAGAGCAAGTAGGCTAATCAGAGATGCGTCTTCTGCGGGAGCCAAGATACTCTGCCTCCCAGAATGCTTCAATTTCCCGTACGAACCGAAATACTTCTCGAAGCACGCGGAGTCGATACCCGGCATATCCAGCGAGATGTTGTCAAGATGCGCCGAAGAAAACAAAGTCTATCTCGTCGGAGGCACCCTGTCAGAGAGGGAGAACGGGAAAATCTACAACACCTCCTTGGTGTACGGACCGGACGGTTCGATTCTGGCCAAGCACCGGAAAGTACACCTCTATGACATCGACGTCCCAGGCAAAATCACCTTTCGGGAGTCGGACTTTGTGACGCCGGGCGACGCACTGACCACCTTTGACACTCCGTTCTGCAAAGTGGGCGTCGGCGTATGTTTCGATATTGCGTTTGCGCCCATGACTCATATATACGCGCAGCTTGGTTGCAAGTTAGTGGTGTATCCTGCGGCTTTCAACACGACAACCGGTCCGTTGTATTGGAAGCTGGTTCCGAGGTGTAGGGCGTTGGAAAACCAGGTTTACGTGGCAATGGTGTCGCCCGCAAGGGATGAAACGGCGTCGTACGTCACCTGGGGATATAGCATGTTGGTGGATCCGACCGCCAATGTCATACAGTCTGCCGGAGTTGGCGAAGAAATTGTGCTTGCTGAAGTGGACTTCAACTATCTGGATCGGGTGAGGAACCAAATGCCCGTGAACAACAAAAAAAGGAATGATTTGTACAAGGTGGTAAGCTGTAAAGATTGAAGAACTGACGTTTCAGTTTCCTCAGGACTGTTACCTGTGACGACTACAAGGCGGAAAAGATTGGCCTATGCATTCTAGAGAAGATCATTCTGCTTCTTTGGGATTGGGCCATTTACTTTGAGCTTGAGGGCGTTTTCTATCCAAGTGTGCGTTTTATGGGATATTTCTTATTCTTGAGTTGCTTGTGGTTGGTTTCTCAAATATGCAGAACAGTGAAATTTAGGCAGCTCTATGTTGTTTGTGAAAGCACATGACAGAGAGCTACGAAGAGAATATATATAAAAATGTAAAAGTTTGATATAGTTTTTTGGATGTTTTCTTCAACTGATATATTGTTTCATAAGATTTTATTAATATTCATAATATTGATCGGTAGACTTTTTCTTTTTCTGCTATATGTATGTACTATTATAAAGGGAGATACTTTTTTTTCGTGGCTTCTCTCAGTGCCTAAAGCTGTATAGTCTTCGTAACAAGGAAGAATTATCGTTGATCATTGAATTGCTTTTTCTTTAGTTAATCTAATTTTACAGTTCGATACAGGCTGCTTGACGAAGGAGAAAACTACCGGCTTCATACGAAGCACATTTATTTTACTGACTTCATTACCTTGAGCTACTCTCCTTCCTAGGATTCCTCTTCGTTATCTAGATCCAGACAATGACTCCGTGACCGCAAATTTTCAGTGTTCAACACACGCAGCAATGATGTCTCTGGAAATGACAACGCGTGATTCAATTAGATGAATGTTTCACATGTTAATAATAGTGATAAAACTACCCTTGTGCCTTCTTCGGATACAATGGCAGTTTCAGCAAGCGAAGGATCAATCGTGCGAAGTCGTGCAAGGAATATGACTTCGACCGTTTTCCTGCCGGTTATGATGATTTCAAATAGTCCTTTCGGACACGCTCCGGGATGATCTCCTCTGGAAGACTCGTCTGCCAATGAGCGATCGAAATCAATTATCATTTCCGTCCGTCATCTGGGAGCTGCGTCGCCTCCATATCTGCCCTGGATCCCGAGCAATCATGCTCTTCCAAGATCAGCAGTTTCGGCAGATCCTAGCTCTTAGCATACTTTCTGCCTCACTAAGCATGACGGGACGTACACTGCAGAAATGATACATGTTTAATAATTGATTTAGGATTTATTAATACGGTGCATGCAGCCGTCTTTCGTTTGGACGGTCGTGGTTTGGATTGGTTCGGTCTAGACTGGACTGGTTCCATAAGGCCGCGGCGCGGTTCCCGCCTTGTTCTTTCGCTCTGGTTGTTTTCAACTGACGCCTTCTTTTTCCTTACTAGAGGGGGGGGCGGGGGGTCTTCTGGCCAGCTTCCATTGATGCACCGCTGGAGGGAGAGAGGGGGGGATCAGAGGCCGTGGCGATGACCAAGGTACGGGACAACGAAAAACCGAGTCGAAGCGACCACGCCGTTTGCGCGAAACCGCTAACACCCGGGAGGAAGGATTGGGTCTTTGAAGACAACCGTGTGCGGACCTTAGGCGGCGATCGAGGGAAGCTGTGGTGGTTGCTTCCGAAACCGCCGACGACCGGAAAAACAGGCTGAATCTTCGAACCCAACAGTTTGTAAAGTGTTGCGATGTTGGAATTCCCTTCCTCCTGCCCTAAATTGTATTGCATTTTGTCGAGAATCGGCGTAGTGAGAGCAGAGATATTGGCATCATTTTTTGTTTTTGTTTATATGACTTTGTACGCGGTGAGGCATCTCTTTTAAGTACAAAGTGCATCTGCATAGTGCAGTTCAAGGACCACCATGGGACGGGATCCGTTAGTGGCATCGATAAAAGAAAATCAACCAGAAGTGTTTTTTTTTTTTTTCAGCTCCTCATTGTATAAGGTTGCTCTTCGCTCACTTGTCTCCAATAGGAAAGGCAAGTCGCTGATGTATTCGTGGTTTTTGCCGTTTTCGCCACCTTACCGAGGGGTTCTATGCTTCTCCAGCGCCTACCTTCTAATAGGAGTCAACAGCGACCATGTGAACCCACAAATATTTCGTGCCGCGTAATGCAGGGGCTACCTGGGATTATTTAAGAATTGCAATCTATCAGGGGGTAATGTTTTTACTCGTGTCAGGTGAGCCACGCTTCGAGCGACGAACTAAAACACTGAGCTGGATTACCGTTTGTGTGGATCTCCTGGTGAAGCGGCAGTGGTCAAGCGGCAATGCTCCGGCAGACTGTCGTCACGCTGTCATATGTTTTGAAATAAACACGAAATAATAAAACATGTAGAGACGAAGACAGAGAGTACGCTTGATAGAACTATACTGTCTGTCTTCGTCACTTCAAGTGTTATTCTTCCGTGTTTTTCTCTTTTCTTTTTTTTTTTTTTTAGAGCGCAGCGCTTAGGCGCTCGTTTCCGGCTTGAGCGGCGTCGGTGTCGCCGTCGGCGTAACCGCGCGGTGTATTATGGGTGAATTTCCCCGCTAAATTTAACGGAAAAATTTACCCGCTAAGTTTACCGGCAAAAGTTTCCTGTTAAATTTAGCGGGAAAATTTCCCCGCTAAATTTAGTGGAAAAATTTCCGCAATAAATTTAGCGCAAAAAATTCCTTTCTAAATTTAGCAGGAAACACTCTCCATCAAATTTAGCGGAAAATTTTCCACAAAATGGGAGGCGAGCAGGTAAGGAAGAGTGGCATAGCCTCCTCTCCGTGCCGAATTCTCCTCCTCCTCCTCCTCCTCAAGAGCTGCGCTCTGATTCGGCGTTACAGGGGATCATAAACGTCTTTCATTTTTTTTTTTCAGATCAGCTTTTCAATGTTGTTTTAAGTTTCGTTTTGTCAAAACGTAGTTCGTAACGTTTATTTTTTTTTCTGTGGACTTAACTCAGTTTAGTAAATATATCCAAGACATTTTAAGTACCATCCGGAATTTTGTAATTCGACAAGGCTTAAGGGATTCGCGAGTGGTAAAATAGTTGCGTGACTCGCAAAATGTAAAGGCCCGTGATCAATTTCCACTTCACGTTTCTGGCAAGTCACAGTCAAGCATTGGTTCTGAGAACGCGCAAAACACGTTTCACAAGCGTCTGCTCTGCCACCATCTGCTTCATATGTATAGACCTTTTCTTTAACGGCGCCGCCATCTTGAGAATTCCGGCGCCGACGACGCCTTCTAGCGGCGTAGAAAAAAAAAATATCGGCTAGTTCTGGCAGCACAGCTATCTCGGTAGGCAACGGTGTGGGTATGGGGGGAACTTGGCTAGACTTGGCTAGGGTGGGCTGCAATAACTTGGTTGGAGCTTGTCCGGTTGAATCCAGCTGGCTACTCCCAGGCCATCACGTCGTCTCCTCGAGAGAACGAGGACGAAGACGGTGGTGTGTTTTGATTGAGTTTCCACAGCGAAGTATATATGAGCAGTTTAGTGTAGTCTATGCAAGTAAGCTCTCGACAGTTGATAGCTCCTTCTTGAGTGGTGGCATGTAAACTTTTTTTATACCTTTCACATACCATGGAGCTTGCAGTGATAACCTAATTGGACCACCTGCACCGGGAATTAAAATCGGTCGTCTTGTCGTAGACGAAGTGGTCGTGAGCTTAAACGTGACGTTGATTCTGATACGAATCTCTCGCGATTCAAGCTCGCAATCGACTGACTTCATAAATAAGGATTCTTGGGGAAAATGCGAAGCTCGATAACATTGCAGCCACACTCGCGCGGCAGCTCCTTGTGCTCATGGCACACTTGCTGCTATTGTTTTTATGCGTTTTTAAAATTATTTATCCATCGACCACGCAGTGGTAGCCGGACAACCGTAGATTTTCGGAAATTGCAGCACGGTAAAAAGGAGCACTCGGAACTCACTCATGCACGACGTCCGTTTTTAAGCCTTTTCGCCCATACCCTTGGCGGTTGCATACCCTGTGTCAGCGGGTAATCCAAAAATGCATCAGGTCGAGGGTACGTCAGTTACTGACTGGTTTGAGGTTATGCGAAAAAGGTCTATACTTTTTCCACAACGGGGTAGCCATATTGATTCTAGTCACTTCTAGAACGCGGTGAAACATATTTTTGATTCCTCCACGCCATTGGAAGATGTTCACGAAAAACACGTGAATATCACATTATTGTTTTGCATCACCTATACTTTCTCGTGCAGTCCAGGTTGAAATGTTTATTATTATTCGTCCCGAATACCAGATACTTAACTCAAGCGACGGAGGACGAAAGAAAACAAAATACTTTTATAGACCTTTTAGGGGCGAAGCTCCTTAGGGGCTAGCCATGTCCGTATGTTCGTCCGCCGTCCGGAGTACCCCTGCTCGTGAGTTCAGCAGTGAGAGCAAGAAAAAAAGAAAAAAAAGATGAAAAAAAAAATAAAAAAGAAAAAGAAAAACAAATAGGGGGCTCTGAGATGCCATTCCATCTGTCTGCTTAAAAAAACAAAAAGAAGAAAACCACACATTCTATACTGACATGAATGAAAACGGCACCATCAGCACTACCCATGACCAAAATCAGTATCAAGAAAAAGAAGAAAAAAAAAGAGTAGGGGGTTCTGAGTTGCCATCCCATCTGTCTTCTTAAAAAAAAAAGAAAAATAAGAAAATCACACATCCTCCTACTGACACAGGAGGAAGACGACGCTTCAAGAAGTAATTACCGTTCTTTTTTCTGCCCTCGCGTTTTTGACTATTTCAAGCTTTGAATACATTTGGATACGCTCGGACATAAGGAGAAGAGAATTGAAAGCACCAACCGCGGCCAGGGACAACCGGTTGCAGCTCCTCACGGCAGGGTCCCTTGGGAGAACCCGAAATACGACATGACCTCTCTACCCGGTACTTCTGCACTGGCATCAGCGACCGGATCTTCATGTTATTCACAGACATCTCCAAACGAAGACCACACGTACGTCACTCAAGACACGTACGTCACTCAAGAAACCCCACCCGCGCGCTCTACTCTCGGAAAACGTCACGGCGGT
Organism: Ixodes scapularis; assembly: GCF_016920785.2. Classification (NCBI taxonomy): domain Eukaryota; kingdom Metazoa; phylum Arthropoda; class Arachnida; order Ixodida; family Ixodidae; genus Ixodes; species Ixodes scapularis. The sequence continues at coordinate 76,768,249 of NW_024609883.1, forward strand.
GGAGGCGACAATTCAACTTTAACGCCTGCCAAACAACTGGCAGCGGAGAGCGACTCAATGGAACAAGAGCTCATCGAGGGCGATCTTGAGGGGTTCGTTCTCGTTGAGCATCGCCGTCAGAGAACAACTGGAATCCCTGTCCTATTTGTGCCTGCAAATGAAGGACATCGTTTGCAACATCAAAATCCATTGAGCTTGAGCGCCGAGGTAAACGCGGAGGCGGCGGCTGCCATAATAAGACATCGTTTCACTCCCAGAGGTGGACTTCTAGTAGAAGTCGCTGAAACCGCCACAGTGGACCGCCTTTTGAAGGTTCGCTGCCTCGGCGGAGTTCCCGTTCAAGCCACGGTGCCCAGAACATATCTGCAGAACTGTGGCATAATCAGAGGCGTACCCCTTTGGCACACGGACGCCGAGCTGGCCACGTTCCTGCAGCAAGACGGGGTCATTGCAGCCCGTCGACTCTACCGACGTCGAGGAAAACCTGGGGAAGCTGCCCAACCAACAGACAAGGCAGTCTTAACTTTCCGCCCCAACACAGAACGCCCATACAGAATAAGCCTCGGATTCACCAAACACGAGGTCAGCGAGTACATCGAAGCGCCGACCAGGTGCTTCAAGTGTCAAGTGCTTGGCCATGTTGCAAAATATTGCAAAGGAGACGCCAAGTGCAAGAAGTGTGCTCAACCACACTTAACGAGGGACTGCCCGGGAGAAACGGCAGTCAAGTGCGGTGGTGAACACCCTGCAGACTATGTAAATTGCAACGTGCGCCTAAGAGCCCTAGCCAGAACAAAGCAGTTTGTTCATGGACCAAAGCTCGCTTCGCCGTCGAACGAGAACACAATTCCAAAAAGCGCTACTTTTAGTGCAACGGACACTGCAGACGCCCAAGAAACGCCTAGCGTTGCCGAACAAGGTGCGAAGCCTAAGGGGCCGCCACAGAAGACCAAGAAGAAGACTCGGGCATCTACAACAATCCCACCAACGCCAAACCAAGGACATCCTCGCAAGCCCGCTACCTCTACAGATGAGTTTAAAGCTACAGACGTATCTTCCTGCACGGCCAACAGGCGCACATACAGCGACGTTGTCAAAGCTGATAAGCGTCCCCAGCAACCTGCACCTTCCGTATTCTGCTCCATGACAATTGGCGATATCATCTGCCTTGTCTTCTCTGCCCTACGAAGTTTCACGGCACAACTACCATCATGTGCCTTCAAAAGCATTCTGCAAGGAATCCTAGTATTCGAACCCGCAGTTATCGCGATGGCAGGAAATTCGCATCAGAATAATGGTTGACGTTTCGTCATTCCAAGAAAGTCTTAAAAATGCGACCGTTTTTTAGTGGAACGTGAGAGGACTTCGTCCTCGGCTTTCCGACTTCCGACAGCTTATGTTCAAATATCACTTTCCTTTCTTAGCTGTTAGCGAATCACGCGTTCCATCCGACTTTCGACTTTCGGGATATGAAATATTTCAGTCGGCTCGTCCTAATGGCATTAGTAGAGTTTTTCTTGCGCTCCGGAAATACCTAACCTATGTGTCACATGATATCACCCCTCATCCGGACAATGAGTATGTGAGTGTCACAGTTCGAAAGGGGAAAGTTACATTCACCGTTATTGCTGTATACATAGCTCCGGCCTGCGGCTTCGATATCTCGAGATTAGATAATATTATTCGACAATGCAAATCCCACATTTTGTTAGTAGGTGATTTCAATGCCCATAATATGGCGTGAGGCAGTGTAAGAACGACGCCACGGGGACGAGAGCTACTCGATCTGGCGGACTCTTACGACCTATGTCTCCTGAATGATGGTTCACCTACGTTCATTCGAGGTAGTCGCTGCAGTAGTTGTTTAGAAGTTGCGTTCATGTCGCGCGAGCTCCTGTCCCAAAACTCCTGGCTTGTTGATATAGAGACTCATGGCAGTGACCATATGCCTACCTACATAACGGTCAGAGGGTTCCAAGCAAATTATTATAATCATGTTCTCACTTCATATATAGATTGGCCATGTTTTCGAGACAATGTGGAACTGCGCCTGCAAGGAACAAGCACTTACGAGAAGTTTGTCTCAACGATAGAGCTATCAGCGACGGAAGCGACCAGGACTGTCCGTCTCCCAGCCTCGCGCACCGTTGTGGATGCGGAATACGAAAAACTTCGAGCGATTCGTCGTCAGGCAGAGCGTCGCGCTCGACGAACCAAATTAGCTGCTGACGTACGAGTAGACAGGCGCACTCAAAAACATATCCGCCGTCACTTGGATAAACTAGGTCGGAAGAAGTGGAGAAGAACATGTGCTTCCTCATTTGATCCCCGTGTTCCACTGTCAAAAATATGGCACGTTGCTCGCGGACTAAGGTCCAAACCGCAACAAAAAACGCCTTTTCTTGCGTTATCACTCCACACAGGTCGCTCGCCACGTGACATCGCTGAAGAGTTTTGCGCTTCTCTCGTTCTGCCAGCCTTAAACGACGATGTTCCACTGCATTTAAGCGCTGAACATACTTCTTTTTCAGCGCCCATGAATGCCATCTTCAGTGCGCCAGAACTAGATGAAGTTTTAGCCTCCCTTGATCACTCTTCTTCGCCTGGTCCAGATAAAATCACTTACGGTACACTTGCCCACCTAGGACAAGCCGCTCGCCAGCTGCTGCTTCAGATATTTAATGACTCATGGACAAACTGCCATGTTCCACAAGCGTGGAAAATTGCGAACATCGTTCCTGTACTCAAAGCGGGTAAGTCTCCTCTTGATTTGAAGTCTTACCGGCCAATTTCTTTAACTAGCTGCGTCGGCAAATGCATGGAGCGGTTAATTCTGTCACGGCTGGAGTGGTTCCTCGAATCAAACTCAGCATATTCAGCTACAATGACGGGGTTCAGGCAAGGCCGTAGCTCGATTGACAACGTCATCGATCTTGTAGCCCATGTTGAAGACCAGAAGTTTCGGGGAAAGTTTACTAAGCAGTGTTTCTCGATGTACGTGGAGCTTTCGACAATATCCGACATTCAGCCGTTCTACAAGGACTCCAATCAGTTGGAATTAGTGGGCGACTGTTTGACTGGGTTGCTGACTAATCGAACAATCTACATGCACCTCATATCATGTTTTAGCGAAGGGCGTACCCCAAGGGGGCGTTCTTAGTCCGGTTCTTTTTAACATCGCACTTATCGGGCTTACGAAGGCTGTACCAGATTCCGTGCACCTTACACTTTATGCCGACGACATCTGCCTCTGGGCAACTGCTGCCTCTCTTAAGCAGGTACATGCTCGACTACAGAAGGCACTTTTTCAAGTATCGCAATTTCTTTACGATCGGGGGCTTGAAATTGCTCCAACAAAATCAGCAGCTGTAGCTTTCACGAGGATAAAAATGAGCCGTTACCCTCTTTCCCTCCATGGTACAGATATTCCTTACACTCCAAACCATCTTTTTCTCGGAATTTATATAGACAAGGGCCTAACATGGAATCCGCAACTAAAACATCTTAAGACGAAGCTTTCTGCATTTATTAGTTTAGGGAGGTTTATAAGCGGCACAACCTGGGGGACATCCGCAGCTGGACTTCTGCGTTTATATAACAGCTTATTCGTTGGCGTTCTCCGCTACAGCTTGCCAGTTATGCATGGTTTAAGTCCCACAAACATGAAAAAGCTTGAATCTCTTCAAGCACAGGCGCTCAGAGTATGCCTTGGGGTACCTCGTTCAACCTCGACCATTGATACAATAGATGAAACTCACTGCCTACCTATCAGAGCCATTCGCGTTCAGGAGACTCTGCGAAATCACATAAGGCACCTTACACGGCATGACTCGCACCACCTAGCGGACATACCGGAGAGGTGTTTCTACAGCCGCATTGCACAGGCCATTATTGATCACAAAGAGAACATTCCAAATGCATATCAGGACTCTCTCATCCTCGCTACGCCTCCTTGGTTGTTGCCCCCTCCTGTGCTCCACACAGACATCCCAGGAATAATTAAAAAATCAGCGCTCTCTCGAGTTCTTCTTCGTCAGTTTTCTTTGTCTGTTTCATATACGCGGCACTCTTCCTCCTGCCATTTATACACAGATGCATCGACTACACATGAAGGATCATCGATTGGATTGGCGTCCCCGCGCTCTGTCTGAGCGCGGGTCACAAGTTGTCTCACAGAATGTGCTCCACTGCGGCAGAGTTGGTAGCCATTCGTGAAGCGCTTTCTTACATATTAGATGTGTCTCCTCGCACTTGGACAGTTATTACTGACTCTAAGTCAGCTCTCCAATCGCTGCAGTCTCCACGTAGAAAGAGTCCAAATAGGCAATTAGTTCTACAAATTCTGAAAGTTCATGCAGATGCTAACCTTTTAGGACATTCAATTTCTTTCCACGGGATACCCAGCCACTGTGGCCTACAAGGAAATGAAATGGCTGATGCTATGGCTGCACGTGGCCATGACCTCGTTCAGCAAGTTATGGCTCCATTTACAAGGTCAGACATTCGTGCAGCTGTGGCACTCCTGGGGAGACCTACTGCAGCGCGTCATTGGAAAGCGGTCGCCCACCAGAGCTCGTCCTTAAAAATAATTGACCCAAATTTAACGTTCCAAGTTCCACGCGGTCTCAAGAGGTGACGGGAGGCAGTTCTTCATAGAATGCGGCTAAAAGTGTCTTACACAAACTACTACCTTCATCTCATCGGAAAGCTCGAATCACCCAACTGCCCCCTATGCGGAAACATTGAAGACATCAAACACATATTACTTGAATTCCCTAAGTATACTGATAATCGGCACCAGCTCTACAAAGACATTCATCAGACAACTGGATCAGCCCTCACTCTTCAACATCTTCTGGGACCATGGGATGACGAAAGCCACGCTGCGAAGTCAACGAATGCCCTTCTAAAGTTCCTGTCAGCAACAGGCCTTGACAAAAGACTGACCTAAGATCGCAAAAGTTGCCCGCCTTTTTTTTTTTTTTTTCCTTGCTAATTTATGTATTGCGCGTGCGTGTGAGTGTGTGTGGGTCTGAGATGAAACGCCTTCTTTTCATACTTATATCTTTCATCCCCTAACTCCCCTCCCCACTTAGAGTAGCCAGTCAGGAGATCAACTCCAGGCTAACATCACTGATTTCCTTTCTCTACATCAAATAAAAAAAAAAATCTCCTACTGACATGAATGAAAACAGCACCATCAGCACTACCTATTACCAAAATAAGTATCATCAGAACCACCCGAGCTTCGCCCAAATCAACATCATTCACCACGTGGAGATACGGTAATTTTTTCACCTGGGCGCAGCCACTTTGAATGCCGTAACTTTTGGTATGCGGTAAAGCATCGTTTTAACTTCTCCACGCCTCTGGAAAGTGTAGTGCTTTGAGGCGCTCTTTCGCTAAGTACTCGTTGAGGACACTGAGGTCGAGAAAGAATAACAGCACAACCGGCTTGTGTTAAACGGTTTATCCGACGGCTCGTTCGCTCGCGCTCGCGATTCCCCATCCCCCTCGTCTTCTTTTAGCTCCAGACTAAATGTCTCTGGTCAGTGGTGTTCATTGTTATTTTTTTAACATCCTCCCCCTGCTCACAAAGTGAGGAAATTTGGGATAAGATTTACAAAGTTTCCAATGGGTAGAGCAGCTGCACTGGCCGTCGGATTACACAACCAGACGGCAGCTTAACAGCAGAAGCCCTTACATTTCCATCTCTTCCTGGAAAAACTTCAACGACACGTACCAAGGTCCAAAGATGTCTTGGAGTGATACGGTCATGCAACAATACTACATCACCAACGTTCGGTGCACGGCTGCTGAGCGGTGTTGCAAGGTGCGCCGAACGAAGCTCCCCCTAGTAGGCATTCTTTCTTCCAACGTAGACAGAATTTGTTCATGAGCCTCTGTCTATATTTTCACCGACCTGTTAGTGAATCTCTCGATGACGCGTGGGTCTCTGGAAGAGTTATCAGTCGTCTTCCTATTAGCAGGTGAGCGGGTTCAAGACCGCTGGTTCACTATTATCGGCATGAAGGTAGGTGAGGGGCCGAGAGTTCAGCGCTGCCTCGATGTCAGCTAGTACCGTCGTTAGTTATTCAAACGACAAGCTCTGCCGTCCAAGAATTTTCCGGACACACGTTTTCGCCGACCTCACCATCCTTTCCCGCCAGCCTCCCCACCAGGCTGCCCGTTCTACAATGAACTTCCAGGTGATTCGGTGTACACTGCAGAAGTCTTGAGATTCCGCTCTGCGAACAGCCTCCCACAAGGCCGGCAGGTCCTTCGCTGCTCTTTTGAATGTCAGCGCATTGTCGCTATAAATGGTGCTTGGGAGACCTCTTCGTGACGCGAAGCGTCGCAGGGCCAAAAGAAATGGCGCCGTGGCCGCGGTTGGTACCAGCTCGAGGTGTAGTGCCCTAGTGGTCGCGCAAGTGAATAAGGCAACGTAGGCCTTAACGCACTGCCCTGCTGAGTTGACCAACAGTGGCCCGGCGAGGTCGATTCCCACGACTTGAAAGGGTTGACTCTCTTCCACTTTGCCCCGTGGTAGCGGAGCTACGGGGGCCGTGGCCGGTTTTGCTTGGAATCGTCGACAGATGCGACATTCCGCGATGATCTTCTTCACGGCTCGTCGTGAACTTAAGAGCCAAAATCTGTCACGGATTTCTGTCAGAGTAGCCTGCAAGCCTCCATGTAATACTCTGAGGTGAGCATTCATGTCAAGCAACTTGGTGAAAGGGTGATCTCCTAACAGAAGAGTAGGATGGCTCACCTCCTCCGAGGCTGTGGCTTGGTGAAGTCTGCCTCGAATACGCAAGGTTCCTGTGTCGTCAGGAAAGGGCTGCAGATCGGTTATTCTCGATACTTTTGAGATGCATCCGCCTTGAACCAGCTCCTGGATCTCTCTGCCGAAGCATTCTCGTTGAACATTCTTGATCCAGAAAGCTTCTGCATCTCTAATATTATCTGCCGTTAGGGGCAGTTCAGGTGACTTGTTCTGTCAACGACAACCTTGAACAAATCGTTTTAACCACACTGTGACACGCAGCATCTTGGTATAGCTGCTGAAATTATCCAACGTCAAGAGTGCGGTTGGTGCCCTCACAGTGGTCAGCAGTATTTAGACCTGTTGTCGTCTCTCCCCATCAATTCCGTTGAGGTTTTCATTTTCTGAGGTACTGCCAATTGGCCAGTTTCCTTCTTCTCGGGGAAGCCACTCAGACCCAGACCACCATAATTGATACGCACTTAGCTGCATTACCGTCTTCCCTCTAGTTAGGGCGTCTGCTGTGTTCGCGCCACCCGGGCAGTGGTGCCAATTAGAGGGACCGCTTAGTGCTTGTATTTCTGTCACTCGGTTACCGACAAAAGGTTTCCATGCGGTTGCTGATCCTTTAATTCAACCAAGGGTTATCATAGAATCTGCCCAGTACCATAGTGTAACTACGACACCAAACAAAACAGTACACAGATATTTAGCCATGCGTGCTCCCAAGAGGGCTCCCATCAGTTCTAGTCGTGGGAGGGTCAGCGTCTTAAGCAGGGCACTCTGGACTTGGCAACCACCAGAGTGACGCTGACATTTTCTTTTCTGTCCACGGCGTGAAGATAGGCACAGGCACCATACGCCTGAGGGCTGGCGTCTGTGAAGACGTGTAGCTCCATCTTGCTCTCACCATCCGCATTCTGTAAGTGTCTCGGAGCCATGATGCGTGCCAAGTCCTTTAACTCGGCGCACCACGTTGTCCACTCATGCCGTGGAGGTTCTGGTAGTTCTTCATCCCATCCCAGACCATGTTGCTATATACGTTGGAACAAAATCTTCACTCGTATGACATAAGGTGCGAGGAACCCTAGGGGATCGCAGATCCTAGCAGAGGCTTTGAGGACGAAGCGTTTTGCAGTCAAGTTTGTCGAGAGAATCTTCAAGAGACGGCCACTAGAGAACGTGAAGGAATCTGTGGTTTCGTCCCACACCAGTCCCAGTACCTTTGTGACTTCGTGGGACCTGATTGACGTGATGTGAGGTTACGTTGCCCTCCTTTTGATTGAATAGGTTCTGCAGTTGGCTGGAATTGGTATTCCATTTGCGCAGTTCCATGCCGGCCTCTCTGAGCAATGCCTGTGCTCCGTCAGCGACTCTTCGGGTTTCTTCGGTGCTTGTGGCTCCAATCAGTAGATCGTCCACGTAAAATGAGTCCAGCAAAAGAGCCGCGAAGTCTTTGTTCGAATCACTCTCGTTCTCTAAGTGATGACGAATTGTCGCCCCAAGTAGGAATGGACCGGCAGTTGTTCAAAAAGGAACTCGCGTCATACGCCACTTTTTGATATCGGGCAGCGGCTCGCCTGGTCTGGGTGTGTTCTCAAACCACAAAAACCGGAGAGCATCTCTGTCACACTCTGCGATTTCTATCTGCAAGAAGGCCTTTTGGATGTCAGCAGTGAGAGCCACCTTTTGCATACGAAATCGGAGCAGCACCGGCAAGAGTTGTGTGTTGATGGGAGGCCCCTTCTCAAGATGGTCGTTGAGAGATCCGGTGTTTGGCGCGTGCGATGAAGCGTCGAACACCACTCGAATTCTTGTCGATTCCGAGTTGGCCCGAATCACCGCTCGATGGGGCATATAATAAACGCGTCCGTCACATGGGCACTTTTCGTTCACCTCTTCCGCGCGTCCGTCCTCGAAGTAATTGCGTATCGGTTTGTCATATAGTGCGATGGAGCCGTCGTGCTTGAGACGTTGAATCAGGGTGCGGAGTCTAGACCTGGAAGTGATGTAATTATTTCCAAGTGTTTTTGCTGTCTCCTTTCATGGTAGAGCGACTTAGTAGCGGACATTCTTCCAATTTATTTTCTCCGTGAATTGTTCGAGTACCGTACTATCTTGCTGTTTCGTACTGGTCGGTTCATCCATGATTCCAATGGCCTCCAGCTCCCAGAAGTTTCTTAACGCTGCCCCGTCGTCTTCGGCGGTCAATGCCACTCCTAACACGCATAACATCAAGTTCGCGGTAGAATTCGACAAGACTCTCACGGTGCCTGTTGGACTCTGAAAGGTCCATCTTAGGCTAGTTTAAATGGCCACCAGGCCGGGGATGGATGATGAGCGGCGTGTTTTGCCAGTTAACAATCTCCACATTTGGTCAGCGCCAATGAGCAGGCTTATGCCTCCCTCCGCATGGACGTGGGAAACATCAACTCGTCAGCGATGGTCCCAATGATTGCTTTAAGGAACGAGTGTTCGACGGGTGTTTCGATGAGATCTTGGCAGATGAATGGGACGACAACGGCTTCTAAAACATACTCCGTCACCGCATACTGGCCTCGAAGTGGTAGTTTGACCAGTGTGAAGTTCTGCACGTCCGAGCCGCTGTTGGCAAACGTGTTAAGCTTCATGCTTCGTTGGCCTATAATTTTCAAGTTAAGTTTCCTTGCCAAGTTCTCTCTGATGAACGTCCTCTGGCTTCCACCACCGATAATACCGCGGATATATGCGCAGCTCTCATCACTCACGGCCCAGCTCCTGAAAGTTTGCAGTAGAACGCTCGAAGCTCGGTGAGGCGTCGTATTACTGGTGGTGAGTATATTGGCTGTCTCTTCCGGAACTGGTGTTGTTGTCTGCCAAAAAGGATTGCACATTGACGAGACATGTCGTCCCCTGCATCCATAACATCTCGTTTGGCTGCGGCAGTCTTTGAACCGATGTCCTCGTTTGGTGCAGCGAAAACATCTCATGTCTTGCGCTAATCTTCCTTTCTTTTCGCCAAGTGCGATGTCAGCAGTACAGGCGCCGGTACTGTGACTCTGCTGGTTGCAAAAAAGCAGTTGTTGTCTGTCCCGCTGGTTTGCAACGCGAACGTTGATGGTGGACAGACAGTTTGTATCCGTTTAGGAGCTATCATCGGCACGCTTGCTGGTCTTTTCTCGAGCGGTGCTGATCGTTCTCTGCTTTCGATTTCCACGTGAAGAAACCGCAAAAGTTTCGCCAGCTCCTCACCGGCATCCGTTGTCGATGCAGCGTCGTTGACTGCTCATCGACAGACGTGCTAGCTTTCTCCTCTCTGCCGGCGGAAAATACAAGTGCTGTTCCGTAGCTTTTGTGCCGATGGTACTCCACAACGATGTCCGTTGGAAGACTGGACAGGACTATGTCCACCTTCATTGTGGCGTACGTCGCGCTTGAAACATCCAAGGATCGCAAACTGCGAATGTTTGTCTGGACGTGACCGTACACATTACGCAGTCCTTGGACATCACGCACTGACTTTACGATTGGAAGGTTTCAAAGCCGTCCCAGATATTCCCGCTGAATGTTTTGCTTGTCGCCAAAGCGTTCAGTAGGTATCGCTATTGCATCTCTGTAGCACGCTGCTGTAGCCTGCAGCCCGGAGATGGCACTGGCGGCAGGCCCAATCAGAAGCGACCGCAGGTACTGAAATTTTTCTCCATCAGAGAGCTTGGTGTTCCGATGTATTGAGGCGTCGAACTGCTCCCAGAAGGCTTGCCGCTGCGTGAACTCCTTCTGATAGTGTAGAAGTTGCAGATTGGGGAGTTTCACTCCCGTAGCCTGAGATGGGTGGCCTCTGTCGCTGTCGGCTCCCGTAGCGGGTGTGGTTGGCGTTGCCTGCAACCGCGCGATCTTGCTGCGCAGTTGCTGTAGGTCCTAGCCACTTCGTCTTCATACTCTGCGGCAGTGATGTAGTCTGTCTCCAGGTCAATATCGCTGATGTGTGGTTCGATCTCCTCGTTGACTTTACGAGTTCCTCGTTGCTCGTTACCAGTCTGTCTCTCAGGTTCTCGGCAGAAGAGGCGTCGACGGCGACGGACGGGAGCACGGTCGTTATCTCGTTGATTATCTTCGTATTCTGTACTGCGTCGGACTTTACGCTTGGTGTTGAGCCGATCCATTTTCAGGTTGATTCCTCAAGTCCAAGTCCCGGATTTCGGCACCAAATAATTGTAGCGCTTTGAGGCGCTCTTTCGCTAAGTACTTGTTGAGGACATTGAGGTCGAGAAAGAATAGGGAGTTTTAGAATAACGTACGCAATTTCAGCGCACGCTAGCGCTAAATTTAGCGCTTGCATTAGCGCCCGCGACGCGAGAGTGTTTTAGAATAGCGTTTCTCCGTCGCGACGCAAAAGCCCAAGCATCTCGCGCTTGCGACGCCACCAAGATACAGTCACAATTTTTATTTCGCACACGAAATGCTGTAACCTTGGAGAGAAACAAGTTTTTTGGTCCAGAGTACGATTTTAGATTTGTTTAAACACGAGAATGCGACGCCAGCGGTTGACCGGTCGTGCCCGCTTGCGTCGCCTCGGCAAGAGAGGTCTCGTGTACTGACCTTCGCACATATTACCTTCGCCAAGATGTGTTCGCGCGTCGCAAGCATCAAGTTGCCGGTGATCGTTGCCAAACCGAGTACAATTTCGTCTCGTATTGAAAATCGCAGTCGCGAGGATGCCGCCGACGTCGCACTCACGACGCTGCCTCAGCAGCCGCCGACATAATCCTGGAAGCCGCCATTTTTGCTTAACTCCGCTCGTCTTGGCTTTAGCCAACTTCTCATCATGAATCCTCCTTGGAGAAGCGCAAAGGCTCTTTGCGTACGCACGCTCTTTCCGAGAAATAGCGCACGCTAAAATTGCGCACGACGAACGCAAAACCTGGTTTGCGTTCGGAGCATGCGCAGTGGCGACGACGCTATTCTTTGCGTGCGCAAAGCTTTAGCGTGCGCCATTCTAAAACTCCCTAATAACAGCACAACCGGCTTGTGTTAAACGGTTTATCCGACTGCTCGTTCGCTCGCGCTCGCGATTTTCCATCCCCCTCGTCTTCTTTGAGCTCCAGACTAAATGTCTCATGTCAGTGGTGTTCATTTTTAGTTTTTCAACAGAAGGTGTTTATGAAAAATGCGTGATTCTGACACATTCTTATTTTGCCTTTTATTTTTTCTTGCGTAGTCCAAGTTGAAATGTTTTATTATTTTTTCGTCCCTCATACCAGACACGAAACCCACATGGCTGAGAACTACAAGAAACTGAAAAAGTCTGTAGGAAGTATTCACTGGAAGCCATAGCTGTGTGCGCGGCTGCTGAGCGCGTGCTGACGGCGAGCTTCCACAAGAAAAAGAATGGGTTGTGTGTATGTTAATACAGCCTGCATGTTACGAGTGTAGTTACACGCCTTGCGCGTGCTGGCGTCTGAAGTAGTAATTGTTCTAAGCAAAAAGTCTAAAACAAATTTAACCTTGCACGCGCGTTCGTCCAAATGATTATTTACTTCGAATCTTTTATAAGAGGAAGGCCAGCGCGCGCGGACCGTAGAATTACACTTCCAGCGTTCTCCTCGATGCTTGGGTAATTTAGAAAAAAAGGTCCATTGGGACGTTTCTGCTTTTGTGTGCTATCAATGCCCGGCCGATTGAGTCAAGGCAATCCGCTTTCCAAAGACGTTGCCATGCTGACAATTATCGCGTTCATTTGGACTTAGGAATGGCCAGAATCGAAAGACTATCTAAAAAAATGCGGTGAGGTCATTGATTATGCTTTGCAATTTGAGTGAGGTAAGGCAAAGCGAAAGCCTCCTGCATCATTCGTTGCTGACTAACGCGCCCGATATTGCAGCTAAAACGACATATTAGTTTTAAAGCGAGCGGCGCTCATTGACCGAGGCACCGCCATGTTTCTCCGCATCCCTACCGAGCCAGTCGCGTGATTTCAAAATCCCTCTCCTAGGTACTGCGGCTAACTTTAGCCGCGGTTAGCGCTTCGAGCAAACGGGCCCAGATCAACCAGCATGACCACTATGACCAGACCAACGGCCATGACCAGCATGCCAAGCTGGGCATGCTGGGGCAATAACCCAGCTTGAAGCTGGGACCAGCTTAAGCTGTTATTTTTTTAATAGGGATTGTTTGTTTTGCACCAAAAACTACTGTCTGTGCGTCGGGAATGTATTGTGTCCGCGCCGAGGATGTCTAGCATCTAAGCTCTTGTGAACAGGCCTCAAGTACGAAAATAATAAATTGGATGCCGAGTTGACTTTTCTGAAGAGCTTGGCTTGTTTATCCTGTGCATTGATTTCAACAGGTTAATCTGGTTGGGAAGTCCACCAGCATGACCAGCACGCCAAACTGCTTTCCTGCCAGCAAGCAAGGCAGGAAAGGAGCATGCCGGCGGCGTCGCCTCTCTCGCCTATTGTTCGCAAAGAGCCTAGATTTTAGAGACGGTCCAACTGAAACCATGAGGAATGTTTGCAGTTCATTGGCGGAGGCCTCCATCGGAGATTGGTCGCAAGTGCGCATGTGCTGCTTTATTGTGTGGCTAAAAGCAAAGCAGGCGGAAAGGCGCAGACCCTCGCGGACGACCAACGCGTTCGTCACTTGTAGCTCGTATTGCAAAACGCATCCCATAAGTCACGTGACCGTTATCGAGCAGTTGGAAATCTGTATTCCTGTATAGGAGGTATTCACTGAACGCCATATTTGAAGGCGATATTTAGGGCGCATGCTCAGAACGAGCTCACATTAATAGCATGCTAAGACCGGCAACCTTGATGGTGCTAAATGCACGCTCCAAAAGAACTGCGGAAGCTCGCCGTCAGCACGCGCTCAGCAGAAGCGCACACGGGTATGGCCGCGAGTGAATACTCCCCATAGGTACTGTGTACTAGAATACTTGGGTAGCGTTGGGGACCGGAGCGGCTCGGCTACGGGAGCTCGTGAGGGCGCGTGTATTGACAGTTCGTGGCGGCGCTGTAGTCGAGTTGCCCGTAAAGCCCCTTGATAAAGTCGTTTTTTACAAGTACCGCCAACCCTTGTTGTGGAAACGCGCGAGACACGTGCCACGAGCGGGCGCTCCGCCGCCATTCGCTTCCAAGGGCCGCTCATTTCAGTGCTGGGCCGCCATTTGCTTCCAAGGGCCGCTCGAGACACGGGCCACGTGCGCTCGCGCATTTGACGCTACTTGCAAGACAAACGGAAACATATCGAGGGGCTTTAGTTGCCCGAAAAAAATCGCGCAGCCCGCCTTTTTTTTTTTTTTACTTTGAGTGGTGCACGTGTCGGTACCACGGTTTTATACACTCCGTTTCACCTTATGTTGTACCGCAGCGAAGGCTAGAAGCGCGAGCTCATAGCGTTGGCAGCTGCCCTTGGTGCACGAGAGCTTGTGTCGCCGAGATGTGCCCTACACACTTAAAATTTTTACACCCTTATTCGTGTAAATGGCTCGTCCTCTGGCTAACGCCTTTATTCGTGTAAGGGTGTTAGCCGCCGGAGGTGGTGAAAATCGTGTTAACTGCTAACACCCTAAAAACAATATGGCGGCCAGTATGCGACCACGACGATACGAGCCTGGCGAGCCGTACGCGGCTTCTCGCCGGAGCAAGAGCATACGGCTCGCACGCTCGTTTGGTGTCATCTGTAGGCGCAAAAAACTTTCCAAACATCTCTATGTCCAAGCGCCAACACCGCAAATAATACGAGTAAGGCCGAAACCGCTGGAGAATGAACAGCCAAGACTGTCGCCGAAGTCTCGCTCGGCCTGCTCGATGCCGGTCGCATTTTCATCGCATCAGAAGCGCTTATAAAGAAGGGATAGCTTTACAAAACACTGACAGGCTGGCTTTATTGAACAAAACGCCCACTTGCCGTGGACGACAAGTTGACAACGAATCGCTCCGACACCCTCTGTCGACAGCGGCTAGGAGGTATCGCACTCGCGCTCCGTGTGGCTCTCGATTAACTATTGCCTGTGCTCACCTCTGTTACGTGCGTTATCCACTCATGAACGCTTGTGCGTGAACAGCGGCATTCAGCACCTAGAACACGCGCTGGGGAAGCCGCCTAACCTCCTTTTGTTGCAATCGGGCAGCATAACACGACGACACAGCTACCAGCGGAACCGAACAACTCGGAGCGATCAACACGACGGATGGACTAATGGCATCCAGCCCTCTAATAGTTATAGACCACCAACCGGCACACTTTTCAAATTGGGCGGCGACAACCCCCATCTAGCGACGAAAAAAAAAAGTGATCAACATTTGAAAAAAGAAAACAGCACTATTTTTTTGCTGCCCACCGCGCGGTTACATTCACTTACGACATGGACATACACACAACACTGTACATACACAAGGGCATACAAGCACTGATCAATTGTACAATACACAACAAATAGTACATACATCCTACTTATACAAACCAACAAGTGCCCTGAGCGGTATATATGCCCTCCTATTTCGCGCATCGGTTAGCCCGGTGACCACGCTGGTCTTAATCAAGATATGAAAAGATTACGCCAATTTTATTTTTCAATAATATTTTTTCTGCATTTGTCTTAGGTAGGTACACATATCCCTTAATAACTTCTTACAGCATAATGTATTATAATGATACGCGCCTAACTTCTAGTAACTCAACGTGAGTGACGAGAAAAAAAAAATCGTGTGAATCCTGTCTGGCAACCACACTCGCGGCGTGGTTGCTATGGCGACGCTGTCGGTACGCGCGCCGGCAGCCGTCCAGCTGGTTCGGCCGTTCGGCTACGGCCGAGTGCGCGAGTCCACGGTGACCGCCGCGAACGCAATCGAGAAAACAAAGCGTCGACTACTGAAGCTGTACGTAATCTAGTTTCCGCCCGTTCGCTGCCGAATTCTTCGTAGTCTTCTTCCGCCCGCTCGAAAGGGAGCAGCCTACCAGTCCGATTACCGCCGTGGCTTCAGTGGCTTCATCTTCGGAGGGAACTGTCAACTGAATTAGTTCCAAAACGCGGGTGCAACAGGCAGCGCAACGTGGCGCGGTCCACGCACAAAGTCGGTAAGTAAACAAAACACTCAATGCCGTTCCATTCTTTTATTTTTTATTTCTTTTCTCTACGGGGGCGCGCGGTGTTTCTGGGTGGCTCAAGGTATGGGAAAGCAACCGGAAAAATCGGCGCCTGATCGACCATGGGGTGAAAATTTCAAGGCGTATCGTATGCAAACGACAGCGTTTGCCGGTGGAAGACTCGGTCGTCCGTGGCGAACGCATTTTTAGTATTTTTAAGGATGTTCTAGCTGCAAAAAAAAGGAGCGCCTTAAAATTTCACAAGGTAAAATACACTGCTGAGGAAACGACGCCCCTTTGCGTGCAGGCGCCGATTTCTCCGGCAGAGTTTAGCGCGCTGTGAAATGCAGTGTGCATTTAGGGAGAGTTTTGGCATAATATAATGTTGCTCATTGGAAATAAAAAAAAGAAATGCTGGCATCATATGTTTACAGACTCTTAGTTATTTTTGGAATCTTAAGTACCCTTTTTGTGGCAGGTATTGGACGCCAGCACATTTTACGTAGGAACGAAGAGTGGAATCCGGCCAATTCCCTTCCACATTAACATCAAATGAGTGCTGTGAAAGCAAAGAAGAAAGTGAGGGTGAAACAGTTCCTGCAGTAGTAAGTGCCAGAAACAAGAAAAGTGCCCCGAAGTGGAAAATATACTCCCTTGAAAAGGATCCAAAAGAAATAGAAGTTATCAGGTATACCGCCGAGCGTCACAGACCTGGACACTCCATTTCAGTTTTTTAAATGCCCATGCCCTGATCAGCTGTTTACAGCAATATTTGAGGGGACCATCCTGTATTGAACTCAATGCCACCATGAACACCATTTTCGGGTTCTGGTCACACCTCCACGCAGGATGTCCTGCTTCAGATCAAGGAGGATATCCTTGACAGAATCTCCTGTACGACAACGCGGGCGGTCCTGGCCCTGGATATAAAGGGCGCCTTTGACAACGTCAGTCACACGCTGGTGTTCGAGAACTTGGCCTCAACTGGGTGCGGGCCCTGGATGTATGATTATGTGCGGGACTTCCTGAGCAACTGGATGGCCACCATCGGAATCGAGTCCATCCGCACAAGCACCATCCCGATACCGAGCAAGGGCAATCGGCAAGGCTCGGTCCTGTCACCCACCTTGTTACCTGGCGATGTGCAAGCCGCCTCCCCTACTGGGACGGATTCCCCGGATGAAGCATACACTCTATGCCACTCTATGTGGACGACCTGACGATTTGGGCTACGTCGGGATCGGACAGCGGGAGGCAAGACTTTCTCGAAGAAGTCATTGAGACGGTGCAGAACTACCTCGAGGCCGGCAACCTCCAGCGCGCCCCCGATAAGTCTCAGCTGTTGCTCCTCCGCGCGGGCAAGCCAATTCCCGAAGAAGAAGAAGGCGGACATCCGCCTCACGTTAAAGGATGGTACCCCCGTGCCGGTGGTGAAGCGGGTGTGGATCCTGGGGCCTTCACCTCCAGCGGGACGGCGGACCCAAGTACGCGGTCGACCGACTCGTCAAGACAACCACGCAAGTCATGCGCATGGTGAGAAGGATAACGAGTCACAGACACGGGCTCGAGGAGTCGGACCTGATCCGGCTGACCCAACCACTCGTCGTGAGCCACATCGCCTGCGCAAATCCGTATCTCAACCTGCTGTCGAGAGGTAAGGGCAAGATGGACGTGATTATTCGCAAGGGGTACTAGCTGGCACTGGGGGTGCCGCCATACGCGTCGAATGCCAAGCTCTGGCGGCTAAGTGTAAACAACACCTTCCAGGAACTCGTCAACATGCACCTAGCCAGTCAGTGGGAGCACCTGGCCCTCACACTGAGTGGGCGGCATGCCCCGAGCTCGCTCGGCATCCCCATCCCCGCATCGCAATGCGAGGCTATCCAGCTGCTGCTGGCCCTTTGGGATAAGATCCAGGTGGCACCAATCCCGTGGAAGCTGAACCCATCTTTGCATCCAGGTCGCTGGATGGCTCCCGGTCCCTTGATTCCGCTTGGTCCCGTCGTGTAGCATGGGGCCCCTGGTAGCAATTGGGCTAGCCCAGCATTTAAGCATACTCCAGCCTTTTTGTATGTAAAGCAAAACAATTACTGCAACTGAATACTTCTTACCTGACAATAATCGTAGTTTGCACTGCTCAATGCCCTTCTGTTTTATCTAAAATACCGCAACTAAATACTTCGAGTACTGGTCGGAGCACTGCGGCGCAGGTGAAGTTTCTACTTCACCTGTTGCCCTTCTGTTTTATCTAAAGTACCGCAACTAAGTACTCCGAGTACCGGTCGGAGCTCTGCGGTGCCAGGTGAAGTTTCTGCTTATAAAAAGTGTCTGCCCAAAAGCTTGCTTCGGTACCACAAGCTGCAACAGGAAGCCTGATGCAGAGGCTTTAAGAGCAAGCTCCGTGCTTTGAATGTTGCTAAGCATGCGCGCTTGTGCAGTGCAACTGTCGTTCAGGACAACATGCTCATTCTTGGCATTTCAGTTTCACTTGCACTTAAAGGGATGTTGAACCGAAATCTGGATTCCATAAAACACGGCTGCAAAAGCGTGTAACAAGATGCTACAAACACCAAAACATCACTCATACAGCGATATTTCGAATGGATGACCTTATTTTTAAAAATAGGAGGCGCATTTGACAGATTTGTTTGTCTTGTTTCTCCGAGAAGGAAAGGGAACGACCTCGCGTCTCCTCCACCTCGCCGCCTTGAAAGGGCGACGCAGAGAGAGGAGAAAACGAGATATCTCGACGTCACGCGCCTCATCGGTCTCGTTCAATCTCAACCTCTTTCTCCAAATACGGCCGTCCATTCGAGATATCGCCTTGTGACTACGAGTAGTGTTTTAGGGATTGTAGCGTCCCGCCTACGGCTTCTGCATCGTTTTCTGAAATCCAAATTTCGGTTCAGCAGCCCTTTAAAGGGAAACGGAGTGTGGCAGCGATGGGATGATTTCTTGTGTCAGCCGGAGTTGCCTACCATTACCACTGTAGGGCAGCAAAGGCTACAGGCATGCAAGAGCGACTTTGCGAAGCGCTTTCGCAGAACAAGAGCTTGCGATAGAGCGTGTACTAGCTCGCACTTGTCGCCTTCGACCGCGCCGTCACCCTGGCAAGCCTTCGGCAACACCTTCAGAATGCCCGCATTCTTCAAGAAAGCCACAATGTTATGAATATACCACAACAATGCCTGGCTTCGATTTTTTTCTAAAAAAGAGCATTTATGAAACTTTGAAAATGCAGCAGTGCACGCTCATTACCTTCGGTACTGCTTAGTACGTGCTCACTCACGCTCACCTTATCCAGGCTGAAAAGCTTGTGCTCGGACGGGGCATATTGAACACTGGTGGTGTCTTTTGACTGAAGTAATATACAAAGTATGAACAGGAGTGATAAAGAAACACAACATTTAATGCCGGTCATCTCCACTTTTAAAAAGTATCTCAACGTGAGATTAATTTGACATTTCGTAGTAAGGGTGATGAATTCCAGACAGGGTGACACAAACCGTTTTGATAAAAACGTAAAAACAAAATGTAACTACTCCATACAGGTGCCTAATACCTAGTTTGATGACTAGGAAACAACACAGACGACTAGAGAAATGTGATGAATATAAATGAATAAAGCTGGTCATGAATTGAAGCATACTTAGGTATGTGAGCCACACAACTTGCAGCTGCCATCTCAAGAAAAACGAACAAAGCCTTTAATGATTTCGAAAATCGGAACAATCCTGGCAGGAGTTTCACAGACTTTGGCGATTGCACTATGTGATCAGCAATCAGGCTACAGGTGTTTTCTTGATTGTATTAATCACCTTGATTGCAACTGGCCGTAGCTGTGAGTAGATTAGAATAAGACAAAGCCTCTCAAGAAGGCAGCTCGTATTGTACGTCTTCTGGCCATGGGCGAAGCCGAAAAGCCAGTAGGCCGCCATGACCACAGTAAAGCCTTCGAAAAGCCAAATGGTTCCCTCCTGCATATAAAAGCAGAATTGATTCAGTCAGAGAATAATAAAGGCCACACTGATGAGTATGATTTTAAGCATGAAATGCTTTTAGCTCCCGGCCACCAAACTGATGACATATCTTTTTTGGGAACTAATGCCAAAAATCACTTCAAAACATCCCAGGTTTCGAAGTTGACTTTTGCGTTGGTTTTCTTATTTGAAACCGGCTTTGAAACCTACTGGGTCTCGAAGTCAGTTTTGGATCAGAAAGGTGTGCACTAGCAGGGTTCAAAATTTGCTGTCAAAATTTTGTTTCCTTGAGACAAGGAAACAAAAAGGAACATACACACCACCGTCTCAAAACCAGCACAGCATACAGCTGTCATTTATTTCCACAAGTCTTCTTCCTTGTCATCCCACACGCTACACATGCTATGGAACCTATTCCTATACACACTATGAAACCTATTAATTCCGAACTACAGCTTTAAAAAAATTATCCAACATTCAAATTACTTTTTTGTATGCCTTCTCACTACCGAATTCTAAACCAAGAGCGCATCATTCGTTTAAACCGTTTGAAGCAATCGCCTGACGAGGAGCCCGTTGTCGTCACGCTTTGACGGCGCACTTTAGTTCACCTTTCTGCCGCCGTCTTGGGGGGGGGGGGTCTCAGGCATCGTCCCCGCGCGAATATTACCACAACTGTTTAATTGATTGGTGCGGCACACAAACTTCTGTTCGGGCTGGAACTTGGTCAATAGTGTCTGAGATGAGCCCGACGCCCATTTCAGACGTCAAATAAACTTTCGAAATTGCTTTTATAATCTCTTTAAGAGATTGAATGCAGGCGTCTATAATTCGCAAAATTTAGTGGCCGCGATTATGTCCTCTGTGACCGATTTGCAAAAATAAATGGCTTTACAGTAACGATTCAGATTGTGATTTATTGGGAATTAACCAGTGCTGTTAATAACATGCTCTGTATTGTCCGCTCTGCTGGTGTTTTTTCTGCCGTCATTGCATCCACGCAGCTTGAAAGTGCACTGCTTTATGCGACAGGTGGCATGCACACACCGAGGCACTCACTTCATAGCGTGGCATGTGGTGGCAGCAAAAGCCTCTGCCAAAAACATGCTAAGCACAGCATTTGTGGCGGCAGAAAAGATACAAGGCTATTATCTTGTTCCCGAGAGTATAGTATGTTGCAAGTTAAGATGGTACGGTGAGGGGAAGAAGCTCCGTCTACACTCTTTTCACTTTAGCAGAAAGGATGTTATAGAGAAAAGAAGGAAACCGCCAATCGTGGCAAGCAAACCCTTTTTGGACTGGCAGAAGTGATGGGAGGCGCCAGGCAATGTAAAAAAAGGGGAAGGGGGCGGGGGGGTGGACTGCAAACGTGTTTACCAAGAATAAAAAGGGGGAAGAGTGAAAAGAGGTATTCTTCTGTAGATTCCTTTTTCTCCCAGAGCTGTGAATGTGCCATAGCTGGGCTGGGCTCAACTCAATGCCCCAAATCATATTTTAAAAAAAAATTATTGCCGGCAGAGTTTTGCGGACTCCTAAAATGCCTTTACAGAGAGGTTCCACAAACCCTCTTTCTAGAACCGTTGGCCTAAATTGCGGGCATGGGCACCTGCAGTATGTTTTGCAGGAAAAGGAGGGGGAGGGGGGCAAACCTTGTTGCAAACCTTGTTTTCTTTTAAAGTTATAGGTTTGAAAGCTACACCCCTTCAGAATAATCCCGCCCCCCTTTTCCGCCACTTTGCTGACGCCCATGATTGTGGGCACCTCATCACTTACAAAATGTTTCCTAGGACCCATGTGTAGAAAGTAGGAGCCACCATTCAAGCCCCTGTCATGACTACAGTGCAGACATATCACAATAGCAGGGAAGAACAATAAATAATAATGGACAGTCTGACCGGAAACAATATTGGTACAGTTTCAGACTCGCTGCTCAGCTTGCCAGCTGAGCCAGGCTAGAAAAACTAAATTGGCAAAGTAAATGAGTTGCGAGTATAAAGATGCAACAACAAAACCCTACTGGCATTCTTAAAAAATGCTGGGGCCTTCTTGTCAATGGAAAAGGCACTCAGTAATTAAATCCAATACTCTTTCGGATAGTGAGATTGATATCGTGGTAAGGTGGGTGCTTGTCCCAAGCTCTTGTTTTAGCACCAGTGGGTGTCAAGTTACACACAGCCAGAAAACAAATCAGCATAGCCAAACGAAGCACAGGACAATTGCATCCGTAAAATAGCCGATGTTCCATATTTCAATTAGTTTTTGATCTCACTCTGCGCAGCACACAATTTATAGCAGACGATTGTCCCTTTTTGGCTCTGTTCGCAGATGACTTGCCAGTCTGTTCGTCGTTTTGTTTCTGTCAGAGAATGATACCTACCTAGTAGCAAACAAACTCATTATTATTCCCTCATGTTAGCAGGCGATGCGACTGGTAGCGGTATTTTATAGCAGGTTCGTTTCACACGCACTGGCACCGTTCGAGTTCTCTCCCAGAATGCATTGCACTCGCAGAGTGTTGCACTGAGAACTAGACTCAAACCAATTCGCCAAATGCACCAAGTGCGGAAGACTGATGCTGCCGCCATCTATGTTGTAGAAAGAATACCGACCTCAAACCGAAACTGGCGCCTTGCTGTTTGGAGTGATGGGTGGGAATGCGAGAGTACAGTCGCTACCAACGATTATCTACAAACGTTGGTCGCTGCAGCCTTTAGTTTATAGTTGCGATTACTTCAAGCAACACGGCCGTCATAGGGATAGTTACAGACGGCGTAAATTTTCGCAACCAGCTGTCTACAAAGCAGCTGGTTGCGATCTTTCAATTCTCATAACCGTTTACACTGAAGAAAATGGATGATGCTGTCCGAGCAGAAGCTTGATCCATTTCAGCATGGCATTATGCGTGGACCACTGAAAGGGTACGCATTAAAACTAGTCTGCTGGAATACCTAGCAAAACTTTTCGATTTCGATCGTCATTACAGGTGGATCAGATATTAGCTTTGGTGAGGGCGTCGAGAACGAGAGCTTTCTCGAACAAAATATGACGGGGCAAGTTAGCTGAAGTAGGTAAATGTTAAACATGATGATGTTGCCCAAGCCTCGGGTAAAATCACTAAATTTAGCTTTCTCTGATGCTTATTGGGCAGTCAAAGTTTCTGCTGGGGCAGTTTTGTCGATAAATGTTCAATTTTTCACCCGCACACATTGGTGATAAACATCTCGGGGGCCGCTGATGCATTTGTTCTGAGCATTTCTTTACACACTGGTATATTTCAGCGTTTTTATGGCAACAGAGCGACTTAAAACCTCCAAATAAAGCACAGTTTGTCAACTGCTTCCTTCATGAAATAGGAGACGCTCACAGTTCAAGCTCGCGTTTGATTCCGTTGCCCGCGGGACGCAATTTCTATCAGAAAATCTACTTTTTTTCCTTTCAGTTCTGCGACACATCGTAGCAGACAAACTTTCGTCATCTGCTCCAGCACCTTGCCGGCCTAGCCGGAGCGAGGCACGACGGGATTGCATTTTGGCGCAATCTCGATTTTCTCAGTGCAGCGAGTGCATGCACGCGTGGGGTGTCAGCAATGAAACGAACTCGGAGGGTGCAACCACTTGTGGAGTGCCGGCTGAAACGAACCCGCTCCACGCTGCGAGTGGACACGCGTGGGACGAGTGCCGTGAAACGAACTCGCTAATACTTCTTCAGTGCAAGCCGGTTGAGACCTCAATGACCAAAATCGGGCTCTCGGTGAGATGGAATGGCAAACTGAGAAAGATTTCATGACCAGGGGCCAAACAAATAACAGGTGCATTGTATGGTGAGAGTATTAGCACCGAGAAGTTTGGGAGGCGACCTTTTACAGCGAGCCGGGGCGACATCCTGCTGAGGACAAAATTTACCCCCTCACTCGCCCTACAAAGGCCGAGACGGCGTTAGCTGTCGGCATATTACTTTCGTTTTTTTTTTTTTTGTGCGCATTTTACGTAGGAAATGTGAATTATTATATGCGGCCTTATTGAGGTATGGTCTGTAGCTGCAGGCGAAACTTCAACCAACATTCCGAGCATGGTTTCCAGGGCAGACAGTGCATGAATCACAGATGGTATATGAAAAGGAAGAGATGCCACCACACTTGCAGGAGCATTGCAATATATTTACATCCTGCACAATCAACGCTGCTGATGATTTGAATAAATTAAGAGGTTTTTTTTCAACTTTGTTTCTAAACAAAAACGTCTCACCGAAAAAGCTGCACTCTGCTCGAGCAACATGTTAAATATATTCTGGGCCATGGGGAGAAAATTACAAGTGAGACCGCCCAAAGGCCTTTGACTTAAATGCCATTTGTATGCCCGCAAAGCGGGGTCTGATGTTCTCCTAAAGCGCGAGACAAATGGACGGCAGTATCGTCCGATCCGACAGTCCGAACGCCGCTCCGAATTGAGACACACGCACACACTTCCGATCTTGCAAGCGACACAACGATCCGTTCGGCTCCGCCCAGGAGATCCAACTTCCAAGCACTCCAGCGGAGGTCCGCGTTCATAGATCTCTGGTCCCAGATTGATGGTTTAGCTCGCACGAGCGAAGCTAGGAGCTCGTTCTTGTTAGCGCGTGCATTCTTTGCCGGGGCCATCTTTCTCGAATGGATCAGCGGGATCCACGCGTCCGGCTTCCCGTCGCCCGTCCCGTTTTCTTATTCGTCCCGACAGACCAAGTACGTCATCATGACGTCCGCGCTAGCTGTGCTGTCATTGGCTGGACGCATCCGACAATCCGTCCGCCGTGCAAAACTATCTGGCGCGTTTGACGCATGTCGGATCGCCGATCTGACGCCTGAAGCGACCAAATTTTTCGGATCAGGCAGTCGTACTGTCGGATCGGTCGTCTGATCGGATGGATTTTTCGCGCATGTGTCTCGTGCTTAACTCATGAATCTGCAAAGAACAGAATTTCAGTGTCCGAAACACTTACACCGCCGCTTCCACAACCCCTTGCACAACCGCCTTATATCGTGTGGAGGGGGCGGGGGGGGTTCATCGACGGGAGTTGCCTCCACCGATAGCTTTCCATACTTATAACCCAATTATAAGGGTAAACGTGACAAACACGGTTGGAAAAGCTATGAAAATTCTGTCGGCATAAGTCTCACCCAGCGATTTTTACACTGGGTAAACGAAGCCCCGCTTCTCAACGCGCTTACAGCTCACAACGGCCGATGTTGACGGTGCCTTTCCCATCCTTAGTCTGACTGTCCATGCTCTTTTTAATCTCGAAGTTTTCGGGTGGTAGAATATGATACCAGCTTCTTTTTGGAAATTGCATTGCAGCGCTGAACAGTAGGTCAGCATGATCACAAACCTCCGATCGTGAGGAAACGGGCGCAGGGAAGCCAGCCGGATGCCAGAACGCGAAGCGGAGTCTGTCACCAGACGTCACGGTACACCTGACCCAATCAAGATGTGGCGACCGCAGCGACACTTGTGTTTGCTCTGAAGACTAATAGTACTCCGTGCAAGCAATACCAGCAATACCATTGATCTCCACGACAATTTGCTGGATCACGTGTCTCCGCTTGGTCGTTGCAGCTCAGGTGCGGCCACCGGATGGCCACCTTGGGACAAAGATTATCAGTCAACGTTTTGGAGCGTTGCGGAGGCTGGGCGGCAGTAAGCTGAAGACATGTTTTCTGCTCGTTCGTTGTCATTTACCGAAGAAGTTTGTTAAAACCCCGAACGGTGAGAATTGCGTTTGAGAACACGTGGAAATTTTTACGAAAGCTCAGCACCGCAGGGAAAAGGGGCAACTCATCTAACGCAAGTCTTACCGTTCTGGCGGCATGATCAAAGCTTCCTTGGCATGCCGAAGTGCTGCATCTTTGTCTTCGCACGCTTGAATACCGATCAAGAATTAACGCCGTGTGGATTTGTTTCGTGAGTGCAAAGAGCATGAAGATGCATGTGCCTCTGGAGCAGCATTTTACTTTACTCTTACGACTGTATTTGTAACTTGCGGCACTTGCAGTCCAGAAGCGGGCATGATCCAGTGGCGACAAAGGAGGGGTAGGAAGCTATGGCGACGACGACAGATTGCACACAACCGTATGGACGGGCCACGTTTGAAAAACTTCAGATATCGCCGCTTCATACTTTTGCCTTCGAAAACCTACCTTCTTCCACAGCATTGCTCTATTTGTGCTGTCATGTGATCCATTTAAATAGATTTGGAACATAGCCATGGTTAATCCATAATAGCAACCACCGATTTCGTTTCCTATTGATAGCAACTCGCTGGAACAGCTGGGTGATAGAGAAGACGCCTATGTGCGACATACCTTCAAAGCTCTGCCATGGCATCGATTCTTGATAAGTATCCAAGCGTGAAAAGGCACAGAGACGCAGCAGTTTGGCAGGCCCAGGAAGCTTTGATCACGCTGCAAGACCGGCGAGACTCGACGTTCGACAAGTTGTGCCTTTTTCTTGCGGTGCCGCGCTGTTGCAAAAAATTTTATGCGATTTCAAAGGAAATTCTTATAGTTTACACATTGCGAGCGTTTGGCGCTCCTTTCACTAAACAGAGGGGAGCGCCGCCGGAGACTGACACTCGAGCGCGCTCTTCGTGCTCCGAGCATTTCTTGGAGCACAAGTGACTTCTTTGCGCTCCGTGATGTCACGTCCACAAACAAGATGGCTGTGCCATTGTTGAGATTGTTGAAACAAAAGGCGTAGCCGGACAGCTGCTCCTTTTCAGTCATTAGTGGTTAATCCAGCAGGTAAAAACAATTTGATTTGTAAGCCAAGACAGCAATTAGCATTCAGGAAAAGGTTTGTTCATGTGCCTTGCCTGAGAACAAAGTGATCTATCGAACGAGCGTGCTGATAGCTCGGCGACAGAAAAGTTGCCGGCCGAGAAGACAGTGGGACGGCTGCCCTTTTTAAACTGCTTAGTCCAGCTGCAGCGAATAAAGATACCTAGATTGGAAAGCCGAAGCATCAGTTAGCATTGCGGGAAAGGTTTGTTCGTGCATCTCGCCTGAAAACGAATTCATCTATTGAACGGAAGGTTACCGACAGCACAGCGACAGAAAAGTTGTTGAGGTGAGAAGACAGCCGGAGCGCTGCCCTTTCTAGGATGCTTTGCCCAGAGAATCAAGATACTTCGAATGGAAAGCCGAAACATCATGTTCATGTCTCGCCTGAAACGAATTGACGTGCTATCTATTGAACGACAGTGTTCCGGTATCGGCATAGCACATCAACAGCTTCCATCGCATTCCGTCTCGCTGCAATATGGAACCACGAAATATCTGGCAAGTGTGAGGGTTTCGTGCGTCGACAAACAAGTTCAAAAATGTTGTCTTTAATTCAAATATAAACAGCTTGCACGGTCAATAAATAGATCAGCCAAGGTGCCTTTCCCCGCACGTGCTCGAAGCGAGTCTCCAAACCTCTAAGAAATACTTAAACGTTTGTAGAAACTTCATAACGTCGCCGTCTCTTTTACTTTGTACCGTGCCGCTCTACACTGGCTTTAATTAATTTACCACCGAAATAATTTTGGCTTCTCCCACCCGTATCCATGGGATGCCAGGTTCGTCATAACCGTGCGGTGGGAAGGAGCTTGTGCGGCTTGTCAATAGATTCGGTGTGTCGCGCTCCTGTACACCATGCGCCGTTTAGTTGCTGTGCCTGGAGTATGAAACTCGGAGCGTCAGAGTAGGGGTAAAGGAGTGTGGACTTAAAGGGGAGCTGCAATCATACTTAAGCGTCTACCTCTTTTGCGGTTTCCACGTCTCTTTGGGTTCGGGTAAGCCAGCGGGCACGGAGAGAATGAATAAATATCAGTGAGTCATATTTTAACCGGACGACGCGGAAACCTCCTCCACCTACGAGGGCGACCTGCGTTGCCGAAAGCGCGGAATATGTGACGCCTTTGGTCCTGGGCTTACTACTGGTCAGAGCCGCTAAAAGCTTTTTTTTCAGTCGATACAAAATATAAGTGTCGCGAACCGTTTCAATTATTTATAAAAGTGGTTTTTGTTCAGTATTTTAGATCAGAAAAGAAACAAATGCAGTTTATAAAGTACGGAAACAAGAAAAGACCCGTCGACAAACCCGCCACCAAGCGGTGAAAAAAACGGCGCATACAGTAAAACCTTGTTATAACAAAGTTGAAGGAGCGGTCGTAATTATTTCGTTATAACCATTAGTTTGTTATAGCCAATGTCCATTTCTTCCCACTATTAGCAAGCAAGGGGAATTATGATTGCTTTGTTATATCCCGTTTTGTTATAACGAGGTTTTACTGTACTAGAAAGGCGTAGTGGGATGAGGCTCCGACGAACAATGGGCTTAGAAAGGTCCCGGATGTACGCGGTGGCGCTGCGGTCGTATACTGGCTCGAGGATCCGACCGGTTCCGAGCGTTCCCAAGGCTTTCGGCGCGGGCTTGGCTGGCGATTTGACCCTTTGGCGGTATGGCAGCGCGAAGTGGCTCCCGTTCTGAACTGATCTTTACCCCGTGTTTACCGTCGTTTGTGGCCAATGAAGTGTTATGCCGAATTAGTCTTTAATCGCGCGGCAAATGCAATGCGAGCTGCCCTGGCCGCCCACTTCATACAGCCTAGTCAACACGTGCTTTAGTGGCACCCTCTCGAGCCGTCGACACTGAGTGCGGCAGCCGTGAGCGCTCGATGAGCTCACTACTTCACGGCCACTCAAACCAGGACCTACGACGTCATGAAGGATGTTATTTTTTGCTTGTTTTTGTAAGTCTAATTTGCCTATAACTTTTAAAATAAAGCGAAATTGGAGAAAAGTTTCTTTAAATTACTACGTTCAGTGCGCTCAGGTTCGGTCCAAATTAAAAACCAGTCCAAAAGTTATTGCAGGGCCACTTTAACGCTCCCAATGACGACAAACGAGCAAAAAACATGTCTGCAGCACGCTGCCGGCCAGCCTCTGCAACGCTCCAAAAGGTTAATTTTCCGTGTCCCAAGATGGTTGTCCGGCAGCCGCAATCACGGAGCGGGGAAGCGCAATTTAGCAATTGTTGTAGAGATCAGTAAAAAAATATGGAATGCATACCCTCCTAGCATCCATCAGGTAGGGATAAGCATTCTTTGCAGTCTATATGCCCATCAATATCAACACATGTAGCCATTTGCAGGCAGTCGCATCCTTTCGAAGATCAATCTGGCCTTCGTCAGGCACCAGCTTTCGCTCTCAGCACACAGCCACTGTTGGTGGGCTTCGAGGCTGCTCGCATCTTCACCCTCCACAGGCGGGGCAGCCCCGGTCTGTAAATGTAGAATATGAATATGGCAGGTATTATTTGATAACACTTTATGTTTTGGCCGTGTAAAGAAAATCTGCATTCCATTTTCTAACATATCTGTTATGAAATAACAAGGTCAGGTGGAACGGCTCGAGTTCGCTGACTGAAAGACAGAGGGCTTAGCCTGAACCAATATCCTAGCAGCCTTCGATATTGGTGTGGGGGGAGAGAAGGCTGAACCTCTAAAGATGTCTTCAAATGATTCTCTAATTGCTTAACTCCAAAGTTTCAGGCTGCTGCACTTTAACGTTCTGAACTTTTTCCAACATATACTTGCGCTGTCGCTAACCATGTTCCATTTGCCAATTTTTTACACGCCCCTTCTCCTCCAATCAGAACAGCACGAGAGTCCGCCGTGAACAGACTTGGCATCATCGTGTGTCATATATCCCCGATGATTGCCTTCCCCACTAAGATGCATTAAAGCCAAGGCTCGAGCACAAGCTCATAGCATCGCTAGATGGTCGCACTGCACGAACCCTCGTGCAGCCTGAGTATCTACTAGTACTGGTAAAAGCGAGCGAGTTGAAAATGAATACTTAAAATCGAAAGAATAAAGCGCGAGGGACAAGCCCAGGACAACCACGTAAAGCCTGGTTCAAACAGTTGCGTTTGACCGCGTTGCGGCTGCGAGAAACCAGGACATCCCTGCTGCTTATATCGCGTGCCAAGATGATTCTTTGAATTGGAATCCACGCTTCATACGAAGCACAGATGTGCCGGTGACTCGTTTTCGGTTCTAAACGCAACGCAGACAAACACACTCAAACGCAAGTGTCGGAACCGACCTTTACGGTACAGGCTCACAGTAAAGCTGTGAGCCCGAACCGTCTCGCACGTCTAGCCTTCGCTTTAGTACATCTCAGGATGAAACGGAATGTATCATAATAGAACCGATGTGGTCTCATCATTCTGAGCAGAAGTGCGTAAGTAACCGATGATATTTTCGTGGTCGCTTGCACGTAAACAACCAAGGAGCTTGTACACAACGCCGGCATTCATCTGGCTTGAAAACAACTTGAGCGTTGGCTTGGCTTGGATGTCAGCTGCCCATTGTGCTTACTTGAACTTCACGAAATCCTCTAAATTGAGCAGGCTGCTTCTTGACTTCTGCTGTCGGCGCTTATGTCTGCAATTCGGCGGTTTCCGAGTTCGACGATTCGGAAATCATGGGTGTACCACCGCAACACCCTCTTAACACGATTTCGGTAGCCGTAGGGTGTAAAAAAGATGTACGAAGGGTGTAGGCCTTTCCGTACACCCTTGAATATTCAAAAATAATGTAAAAATGGTGTAGGAAGGGTGTGAGCTCGGAAAAACACCCTTTTAACACGAACATGGGTGTTGAAATTTTTAGTGTGTAGAGCAAGGAGCTCGCGCATGTAGCCTTTCCTGCGGTACAACACAAGGTGAAACAGAGGGGCATATAAAAAAAATCTGTATTTTCAAATCTTTTTTTTTAACTTTTGCAGTAGGCAAAGGGTTAATGAACGGTGTAATGGGCCATGTTGCAATTGCAGCTTTAAAGGGAGCCATTATTAAAGGCCAACCCAATTGAGCAAGTTCGCGAACAAACAACGAGCTTTGAGCAAACGCAACAAGGCGCACGTTTTTGTTGTGTTTGTCCGTCCCTGCTCGTTCTCTTCTGCAAGCTTAATTATGTCTACCAACCCGCTCGTTCTGTCCTAAGATATTCATCGCTAAAATGTTGCCTTTCTTCGGTTAATTAAAAAATCGCGCACTGAAAGCACGAATGAGGTTGTGCTGATATTGGTGCGTAGAAGAATGACGTAGTTGTTTCTGTCCCCTCATCACTAACTCGACAGCGTGTCTTCGGTGGACTCGCCGGCGCCACACATCACGACGACTAAGCCACTATTCTACGTATTATTTTCATAACGCGGTTTCTGAATCAAGCGAAGAAAGGCAAACTTTTACAATACATTTCGCGAACCTCGTTGCCTTTTGGCGAATTGTCGAAGTTGTGTTTGCCTTTAATAATGACTCCTTTTAAAACTGTAATTACACCATGGCCAATTAAGCCGTTAATAAACAAGTTAACTAACATATTTTTGTTAATTATTAAACGTTGCAACGGTTATTCATTCATTTATTGCCCACCAAGCCCTACAGATATAACGAAAGACGGCATCCACATATCTGCCACATCCTTTTTTTGTAAAATGTGCAAAGTTCTGAAAAGAATAAAACAAAAACATCCTGTACGTCTGCGTGAACCAGATACGCCCCCTGTGGAACCATGGGTCTTTCCCTTCGAATACCCAGCCCAGGCGAGACTTACCTGGTTGTCAGAAAGCAGCTGTTTGTTAAATATATTGTTATGAGCGTGTAGGTTTCAGATGGTTTACCCTCAACAGGATAATGCGCTGCATACTGTAACCATGTATGCGCTGCACATTGTAACCATTATTTCAATGCCGTGCAGTAAACTATTACAACTTTTTCCTTGCCTGATCTACGTGTGCTCATGTATTCTGCTCAAAATGATGTGAAATAGTTGCTTGTTTTCTTTGAATCTTATAAAGCTTTACTGGTTCCCCCCACGTTGTCTCAGTTTTTGGACTTGAGTTCAATGTTAAAACGCGTGATAAAAAATTGTCACGGCTTATAAGCCATTTTTACAAGTGAACGTCGTCTGGTCCTCGGATGGTCGTGGCAGCCATGAAGATATAAAAGACTATCACCCCTTTGCGCCCGTCGCTTGGGTGGTTCGTCGCAGAAATGAACACAAGAATGAGTGACAAGTGAAGCCAGCTCATTAAGGGGAAGAAAAAGAAGACGGTCAGAAAAGTAGACAGAGAAATTAACCTGGTATTAAAAACATACTAAAACAATCTCGGACTTTAGTATGTGCCGTTTCGTTCCATTACAAAATAAGATAGTAAAAAAAAAAAAAAGAAACTGCTTCCGAGTTTTAGATATCCCTTTCAAATATCTAACGTTCGGCCCTTGCGATTAAGGAAATGGGCATTTCATTTAAAATGCTCACCATCCGACAAACCGAAGCTAATTCTACGCTGAAACAACTTGCAATCCGCTTCTTTAAAGTCGCAATTGTTTTTATGTAAGGGAAGGGTAATGTAGCTTGTACCGTCCAATACATTGAAGCATCATGTTGCTAACGATCGTGCAGCAGCGTAATTTATGCCGCGGTACGACCGCTGGCAGGTCGTAGCTCTATCAGAAATCCTATGTGCACTCCACCAAAGCGGCACCAAAGATTCATATTTTCGCGCGTGCAGCCGCGCGTGCAGCCGCGCATGCGCACACCTTCTGGATAACGCGCCGGTGTCGACACCTGTCGCGATCAGTACCACGCGCTTCAGGCGAGCCCACTGATCTCTATGACAATTGCTGGATCGCGTTTGCCCGCTCCGCGAATGCGGTCACTGGCGGCCATCTTTAGGTAGAGTTATATCACCTCTAGCCAATGTAAGCTGCTGCAGCCGCTATCATCCATCCATGGCAGATAGCGTTTTGGCAGGTGGGTTGGCAGGCTGCGGTCAAAAGAGCGTGGGTGGTATTGCGTGCTTGATTAAAATTATTTGACGAAACATGTTTTTAAAACCCGGCGTGAACAGTAGTCCGGTTTTTGAGGACCTGGTAAAAGTTTCTCGAAATCGCAGCACCGAGAGAAAAGCAGCACAGCACGTATTGAAAGTCGCATCGAAAGAAGCATCGAAAGCAGACGACGGTACGGAGTCTGCTTTTGATGCGAGCTGCGCTGCTTTCCCCCGGTGCTGCGCTTTCGTAGAACTTTTGCCGGGTCCTCAAAGATGAGGCTACCGTTCACGCCGGGTTTCAAGAATCTGCTTCGTCTAACAACTTTAATCAAGCACGAAATGTCACCCACGGTACAGTGTACTAGATCTACGGCTATTTTTATGGCAGCCTGCCGACATTGCGCTGTCCGCCATATTACTATGATGGCTAGAGATGATATAACTCTACCTAAAGATGGCCGCCAGTGACCGCATTCCAGTCCATAGGAGGAGCTGGTCAAACGCGATCCAGCAAATAGACATAGAGATCAGTGGGCGAGCCCCTCTGGTCCCAACACTACCCAAGTATTCTAGTAAGTACACTGTACCATAGGCTTTCTACGGGAGCCAGGGTTGCGTGACCACGTGAGGAGCCGGATCAAGTGCCGTGCAGGAAAGTAGACGTTGCACGCGCACCGGGCGTACGTTCCCCTGCTTTTGAGCGCGCCGCGCCTCGAACGCGCTTTGCCGCTATTCGCCGAATTAAGTTACGTGACGAGCGGGACCAACATGCCGTGCAGGAAAGACGGCGCTGCGGAGATGAACGCGCAACCCCGGCTGCCGTAGGGAGCCTATACAGGAACTCTAACCGCCGAATTCAGAAACCTCACTCAAACTGCACTCAAACTGAAGGGCCCCTCCACTTCCTCGAGGGAGGCGCGAAGGCCGGCGCTGGCCAATCGCGACGGCGGATCCGTCCTCGCGATTGGCCAGCGCCGGCCCTCGCGCCTTTTTCGAGGAATTGGAGGAGCCCTTCAGTTTGAGTGAGGTTTCTGAATTCGGCGGTATGCTCTCTGATTGTTCTCTGCCACCTAGAGGTTGTCGCCACTAGTGCCACTAAATAAGCTACGCTTCAGAGTAACGACACTTGGCCATATTGTGTCTTAAAATCATGGTTGCCAGTTATCTGAAGCTTTATCTGAAATCACAGGAAATGTTTTTCTGCCCACTACAAATGTTTAAACCGTTCGCGACAGAGCAAAGCAATATTACATGAGCTTTCTAACACCGAATCTAATGCTGAGGAAGTCGCACTTTTGAATCATGACGATCGGCAGTTGCGTCTGCTCTGCATACGAGCCAAAATGGCGGCGCCCACAACAATGTCAGGGAACGTAGTGCCGATACTCTAAGCGCAGCTTATTTAGTGGCTCTAGTCGCCACCTACTCGTCGGGGATCGGGTGTCCTAGTGTGCCCGTCGTTTTAGAACGGGTTTCACAAATTTCACCAGCTTTTTCCGTGGAGCGAAATTTCAGCAAATGTAATTTGAGTGCAGCGGTTAAAAATGACCTATCGATGAAAATAATGCATTTGCCGCTAGAGGCGCCCAGGTCGGGTCTTGAGTTATATCCACTCCTATCCTTACTTCGACCCAGGGGGGATCGGTGGCCAAGTGTTCTAGCGCTCGGAGCGCGTGGAGCCAAAGCTCGCGCTGCAGCACCCATGAATCCGTCCACTAAGGCAGACGAACTTCAGGCTGTATAAAAATACACACCAATTCTAAACCCAGGAGGGTTCAGGCGTGTCAGAATGGCCAGAGTTCTGTACCAGATGGCCTAGTGCACCGTAGAACAACGCTGGGCCGTGCCACGTTTGGGTACCGCACTGATGTGCTGTGCAGTAAGTACGAGGTGCTCGGCGCTTCACGGGGGACCGCATTGAAAGCCAGCGTCCGCATTGAAGGCTTTCATTGTTGGTGGGGGCATGCGTACATGTGGGGAGGGTGCTGGATGGATGCATGGTATTGGCCAAGCCTTTCGGGTCGGGCGGTAGCTTGTGCCATTGCAGCGGAGTGGCTCCGGAAGTTGTCCTCAGTATCCGGTTCAGTGTCGGCGCTCGGGCCTAGAATCACTACCGGCCCCGCTCAGAAATAATGCCGAGCACTCAGCTGGCGCGCCGTTTCTTTACTTCTAATATGGTTATGCTCCCAGATCTTGAAGATTCGATTCAGCGGATAGGAGGGCTGAAAAACGACCAGCCAATTATAACCCAAACACATCAAGGGGCATGAACAAAATGACGTTCCGAACTGACCTCACAATGAATTCTGGACTGAATGGTCAAACTCGCTAGACAGAATATATTTTATTTTCCGGACAAGTTTTGGAATAGTCTGCAATTCTTCTTTCTGTCCGTCACTTTTGTTATTTTGGTGTTTTAGGCTTCATTTCTTATTTTGTTATATCGAAAAAAGCCTACTCCCCTTGCATCCAAAGGTGATTTTGAGAACACACATCGCTCTATAAAACCAATAAAACGATTTCGGCTGGCCTAAAATAAGGGTAAACACTTTTATAAATTTATTTCTTAGATTAAGGAAAAAAACGAGGAAAACGAAGACAACTTCTCGCTCGTTCCTGCGGTCACTTCACCGACACCGATTTGCGTTATCTAGGCAAGTCGCTCTACAATCCTTTTTAAAATAGAGATAGAAATGTTTACAACTTGAGCCGACCTTTTTTTTTTGTTTTCGCAGAAGGCAAGTATTCTATTTAAATTTAAGCAATATTCGACACTTCGCCGCCATCGGTTGTTGTTAACACCCGGTTGTAACCGCAGGGCATACGCGACTGCTACGCTGCCTCCCGTGGAAAGGTGTCTGGTGTCTGGACCTGTCAGGCTCTGGCGTAGACTTTCTGCTGTTTCCTCGGTGAAATAAAACATTGGTTTATTCCACGTCCTTGAATTATGTCAACAAGCAAGTTTCGCCTGGCCCTGCTCCAGCTTGCAGTGACTGCCAACAAGACCGAAAACCTCCAAACTGCAAGTAGGCTGATCAGAGATGCGTCTTCTGCGGGAGCCAAGATGCTGTGCCTCCCAGAATGCTTTAATTTCCCGTACGAACCGAAGTACTTCTCGCAGTACGCCGAGCCGATTCCCGGTAGATCCAGCGAGCTGTTGTCAAGATGCGCCGAAGAAAACAAGGTCTACCTCGTCGGAGGAACGTTGTCAGAGAGGGAAAACGGCAAACTCTACAATACCTGCCTGGTGTACGGACCGGACGGTTCAATGCTGGCCAAGCACCGCAAGGTACACCTCTACGACATCGACGTCCCTGGCAAAATCACCTTTCGGGAGTCGGATTTTGTGACAGCGGGCGACCAATTGACTACCTTCGAGACTCCCTTCTGCAAAGTTGGCGTCGGTGTATGTTACGATATCGTATTCGCGCCCTTGGCACAAATGTACGCGCAGCTCGGTTGCAAGGTGCTGGTATACCCCGGAGCCTTCAACATGACGACTGGCCCACGGTACTGGGAACTGCTTTCAAGGAGCAGGGCGCTCGATAATCAAGTCTACGTGGCTTCGGTTTGCCAAGCTAGGGATAATGCGGCGTCGTATGTCGCCTGGGGACACAGCATGTTGGTGGACCCGTCCGCCAGGGTGGTTCAGTCTGCCAAGGCTGCCGAACAGGTCGTGCTTGCTGAGGTGGACTTAGATTATCTGGATGCGGTCAGGGAGCAGATGCCAGTCCACAAACACAAGAGGGATGATCTGTACAGAGTAGTGAGCTGCAAGGACGGATAGAATAACCTGGCGGCTTCTTGCAGGACAATTGTTTGCTTAACACTTGTAACCAGTCAAGCCACCTATCAACGGCCATCTTGCATTTTCTATATTTCTTTTGTGGACTGTCTATAGTTAGTTTCTGCATCATGAGGAGTTAATGCCGGTAACAACTAACTTTACCGTATCTTCAAATAACCTTTATGTTATATGAGCTGCCTCATTTACTTTGGCAGTCGCAATAACCACCCATAAATATAGATGTTTGATTAACCTACATCTTTCTTATGTACGTAATTGATATATACAATAATGATACATCACCTGATCATTTGGTGTTCTTCTTTTACAAATATAGCCGGTGAAAGTTTTGGAAACTTAAATTACTTATGCAAATGGTCTCTTTAGTTATGGGGCCAATCGGTTTTACGAGTTCAGAATGTCAAGGGTCACTGCAAAGTTGTCGTTTATTATACGCCTATTTTTTGGTACGCTACTGGTACCGCTGTGCTGATGTTCGGACTTCGTTTTTTTGGTCGTCGACGTGACGACTATAAGGTTTGGGTAAAAAAGCTCCGTTCATTATCTCCTCACGTTGTAAGGTGCCGCTCGCTTGTCACCCTTTCTCCTTCCCGGGTGGATGTAGCTCAGATCACCGTCGTGTAGTAAGCCCCGTTAAGTCCTCTCGACCTCACATTCTGACATTACCAGCTGATTACCCACATCCCTTGCAAAACTCACACACCTCGCCTTATTTTCAATATTCCCGAACGCACTTCGCTTCCCCGCTCGGCCGCTATGTTCAGTCCCATGCCCACTGTATTATACAGTCATGGACACGAATAAAAAGTATACGATCACCTGGCTGCCATGCTTTGCAGCTCGAACGCAATGGCAGCTTGACAAAACCGATGGTTTTCACGAGATAAGTGCGCGATAGGGTTATTGACAAGATAAGGCAGCCATTCTTTGGAGCTCTAATGCAAGAACAACTTTAGCATGCGAGAAATAAATTTGCTAAAGTTGAACAAGGAGCGCGGGCACCCGCTCCGTAGACAATACGGATATGTTTACTTTTCTAATTTCTGATATTGCACCTCTTTCTTGCCTCTCCCCGCTCTCGATACCTGAAAGGTTCGATATAAAAATTCCTGCCCAAGACGCGTTCATGTGAGCAAAAGATAACCTATAATACCTGATGATCTCAGGTGATAAATTGTGAGCGTATACGTACGACACAGAAATCAAAGCTCAATCGCCATAGCGTTTCGAGCTTCCCTAAGGCCCACCTCAGACAGGGCAACTTTCCCAGAAATTTTATTGTTGCTGGCGAGTTATTTCCTAGCTTTCCCTAGATCTTAAATGAAGTTGCTGATAAAAATTGCCCCGTCTGAAGCGGGCCTTATTTAGGCAATGGAAAGCGTAACAGTTGGAAAGCAATGTCAAAGTGATGCTTACATTAAGTCTACGTTGGGGTTCTCTCACTAAAGCGTAACAAGGCTAAACTCTTAATAAAGACAGTAATTATAGAATGGTTTTTCGTCATTGGTGTAATGCCATTTGTCTCAAGACACCTGACTTGTGGGGGTTGCGCAAATGGGGCATCTGCGCCACAGCGTTTCGTTCATTGTACCGACTTTACCCACAACATCTTGACTAAGCACAACATTCCCCAGGTTTATTATAATCTGTATTCCTCACACATCAATCTTCGTGAGTTCTCGGTTCTCAAGCTAAAGGTGCCGCTCAAAGTGCCTCAATTTGAGCGCCGAGAAAGCAAAATGAAGAACACGAAAGCACGGCCGATAGACATCACAACACCAGGTTTTTAGAAATCCAACTATTGAAGAAGTACTTGGTTAACTGTGTGAAGTCACAATTACGAAGCATTCTTAAAAAAAATATCACTAGTCTGGGACTCCTAGATATGTTTTTTTTGTTCCATTTTAAGATCAGCCATACAGACAGAATAATGTTCATATATCCAAAAAAACAAAAAAAAAACATTGAGTCATGTTAGGATAATTTGAGAAACCCAATTTCTATCGAGAAACAAAATAAAGACACAATGAATATTGTTACTACCATAGAGCCTGACCACATTCGACAGAGTTCTCCCAAACTGCACGGAACTGCTGGCCACTAGCGTCATGCTCCAGGAAACTCGACAACCCAGCATGCAAAGTGCCAGCATAAGGCTTAATTCAAAAAAGTAACTTTCTAGGTATGCTCAAGGTACAGAAAAGAACGTAAAACACTGAGGACGCATTGCGTGACTTCAGGAGAGAGAGAGAGAGACGGCATTAGTACGAAATGGGGTGATGTCCGTCACTTAAAACAGTAATACAATTGGCCAGTTAAAGTCTCTCTATACTGAAAGTAGAGGCATTGATTGTTCCTCCGGCACACTTCCA
This sequence comes from Ixodes scapularis, assembly GCF_016920785.2. Classification (NCBI taxonomy): domain Eukaryota; kingdom Metazoa; phylum Arthropoda; class Arachnida; order Ixodida; family Ixodidae; genus Ixodes; species Ixodes scapularis. The sequence goes on from NW_024609883.1 coordinate 76,807,103, forward strand.
CCTTCTAGAAAAATCCTGATCCCCCTCTTCAAAGTTCCCCTTTCCACTATCATTGATTGGTCGATCGCCCACCCGGTTTCGGTTCGCCACTTCCTTCCGCCATTCCTGCTCTCCCATGTCATTTTCCGACGGTGTGCCCATCAGCTTTTTCTCGCGCGAGTTGAAACGTGGTAGCACCAGTGCGCATACAGCCCCCATTCACCTACGGTCCCCAACAGGATGGCGGGTTGCGCGATATTTGCGAGAGTCAATCTACGCGCTATTTTTGGAAAATGGTCGCTTATGCCACCCTTACATATAATTCGCTTTCATGAAGAAAGTGATGCGTAAAAATTGAGAAAATATACCCAAACTGCAAGTGTGCCAGGGCTACCGGAGAGATGAAGAAATGAGTTTGTTGCCAAACAAAAAAATTCGAATGCGTATAAATACTACGTTCCCGGCCGCCCGTCAAAGGTTTTTCAATCGGTAGAGCTTATTTCGCGTGATTTGCTTTTAGAAACGAGATCTAACCGCCGCTATGAAGTGGCATTACTGACTCACTTGCGCATGTTTATAAGACGCTCATTCGCGTGTTTCATCTCGTAGTCACTTGGGTGTTTAAAGGCAGAAACAAAATGACACAAGCAGTGATGGTATTTGCTGTCGACTGTTTCGGAAACGAGAGAGTCGGGCGACACCGAAACTACTGGGTGTACTTTGCTCCATTCGCAGCGTAAGATCGCGGCTTCGCGTTCAGTAATAAAAACGTGCGCTATTTCGCGCTTGTCGCCTTATGTGCTGATAAGAAATGCGACTGGGACGATCTGTCCCAAAGTTCAATTTTATGATACAAATGTTTTTAAAGCGGAAGTTTGCATTATATATTGAATCGGATGATCGGAGCAGACGGACTGCCGAAGCCTCGCCGAAACTCGCATACCTTCTACAGACGTGAAGCAATGAAAAGCATACTCAGTCGCCAAGACGTCAGGGGCAACGGCAAGTGCTACCTTAGCAAAAACACGAAAGATGCGAGTCGAAATCACGCATAGAACACGAATCCGTGGCGCTCGGCGCAAAAATAAATAAAAGAGGGACAGATTCGTCGAGGAGAGGACGAGATAGCGAGAGACTCACGAGGGCAAGAAGGCGAGTCGCTACTTTCAGTATATAGGAGCTTTAGGGCCTGCTGTATAACATTTACATCTGTGTTATCTAACGCAAGCTGCAGTAACTTTGACAGAGGTTGCGGTGTCCGTGCACTCACTCATGCCCACATAAATGTTTTTATTGCTTTTTCTTTGTGTGCCTTTGCATATTTATTGGTTTATTTTGTTTTGCCACTGGTAATCTACAGGATAATGTAAAGACGAATTGAGACTGTTGTTACTCGTGTGTCATTACTTACTTATATCCTGTTTATTGTGCGCGTGTTTGTGTGTGTATATATCCCTCAAGGACCGGTCGCACGAATGTCGCTTACTTAAAGGGATACTGAACCAAAGAATTTAGTACCCATAATAAGTGGCGCACGTTCTTTCCACGAGCCAGCAGCTGCCGGTGTGCGCGAGCACAAGCAACGAACAGTGAAATGCATGGGCTTCGGGCCAAAGGAGAGTAAGGACTGGCTTTTCATCTCTACAAGTGAAAGCTACGTGCTTGTTAGACCATATAAACGTTTACCTTTTACACCAGACACCACTGTGGAGATGAAAACTTGTCTTTATTCTCCTTTGGCCCGAAGCCCATACATTTCAATGACATTGTCGGCGGTGTTCTATAAACGCCGGAGGAAAAATGCAGGCATCCGAACCAGAGCTTTGGCTAGAGTCAACTTCTTTCTCTTTATTTTCCTGGCTCCCAAGCCACGAGCGCTGGCAGAGGCTGGCGCTCGTGAGAACCAGCATTGCGAGCCTAGCGCATCTGTCTGTGTCACTATAGGATCCCCCCCCTAGTAGCGCGGAGCAAAAGTTGTGGTTGTGCTTCACGTAACGATCTTTTTGGAACTAGGTTGTTGGCGGGTGTTGGTGACTTGGGTAGTTGTTCTGGACAGTTCAAGCGGGAAAACGACAGGATTTGTCACGGAGGAAGCTAAATAGGCAGGTTTCACGCGGTCCAGCGTGACCACATCGTGACGTCCGTTGATGTTGACCGTGATGGTTTTTTCTGTTCGAGAAAGAACTTCATACGGTCCGTCGTATGGTGGCGTGAGGGGTGCTCGTACAGCATCTCTTCGCACGAATACGTGTGTACAGGTCTGGAGGTCGTCGCTAACGAAAATCTGCCGTGAAGTCTGTTGTCTGGGTGGCACTGGTCGCAGGGAGGAAAAGAAATTTCTCATCTCTTGAAGATAGGACGGGATGTCAGGATCTTCCGATGGTACATGTGTGAGAAATTCTCCAGGCAACCTAAGCGTAGCGCCATAGACCAGCTCGGCGGAGGTGCAAGCGATGTCTGTTTTGAAGGTAGAACGGATTCCCAGGAGGACGAGAGGAAGGTGGCTAACCCAATGAGCACGATCTTCTTTCGTCATCAGTGCTGCCTTGAGTTGGCGATGGAGCCGTTCAACCATACCATTGGATGAAGGGTGGTATGCAGTGGTGTGTACGTGGCGTACGCCCAAGATCTTGGTGAGGACTGTGAAAAATTTACATTGAAACTGTCGGCCACGGTCGGTCGTGATGGTGGACGGACAGCCAAACCGCGCGATCCATGTAGATAGGAAGGTGTGGGCGACTGTCTTCGCTGTTATGTCGGTGAGCGGAACAGCTTCCGGCCATCGCGTGAACCTGTCCACACATGTCAAAACGTATCGGAAGCCGCTTGACGATGGTAGAGGTCCCACAATATCAATGTGGACGTGATCAAATCTGGCATCTGGAGGTCGAAATGCATGCAGCGGTGTCTTCGTGTGTCGAAGTACTTTGGAACGTTGACATTTGCTGCATGTTTGGTCCATCGACGGATGTCAGCATTAATCCGGGGCCAGATGTATCGTGCCGTAACGAGGCGTTGCGTTGCACGAATGCCCGGATGACTAAGATCATGAATGGAATGGAAGATGGCTTGTCGAAATCGTTCGGGTATGTATGGTCTAGGTGTGCCGGTTGACACGTCGCAGACAAGCTCGCAGTTGGCGAGTGGCAGTGTGACGGGTTGGAGCTGCAGAGATGTAGAGGACGCTCGTAGCGTTTGCAGCTCGGAGTCTTCCTGTTGTGCGGAGGCCAGTTCCGAAAAACTGACAACAAGAGGTGTTGAAACACCGTCAATGCGTGAGAGTGCGTCTGCTGGCGTGTTGTCCGTTCCGGCGACATGGCGTAGATCAGTAGTATACTCGGAGATATACGAGAGGTGTCGAATTTCTCTGGCGGAGTAGGAATTGTGATTTCCCACGAATGCGTAAATCAGGGGCTTATGGTCAGTTAGCACGTGGAAAACTCGGCCTTCCAAGAAGTACCGGAAGTGCCGAACGGTCGCATAAATTGCAAAGAGCTCGCGTCCAAACGTGCTGTAGCGTGTCTCTGCAGGTTTGAGCTTTTGTGAGAAGAATCCAAGTGGATTCCACCCATTTTCGCCGTACTGCTGTAAGACAGCGCCGACAGCAACATCGGACGCGTCTACCATGATACGCGTCGAGGCGTTTGACATAGGATGCACGAGTAGTGTGGCATCGGCGAGGGCTTGCTTGGCCGCGGTGAAAGCCTTCACTGCGCTGGTGGTCCATGATAGTTGTGCCGAGGACTTGCTCGGAGCTCGGAGCAAGTCTGTGAGAGGCTGAATGATTTGTGCACAATGTGGGATGAAGCGCCGATGAAAATTAATGAGGCCCAGAAATTCCCGCAGCTTACGTAGAGATTTGGGTTGTGGGAAGTCTCGTATGGCTCGCACCTTAGATGGGAGAGGTTCGATGCCATCGGGAGTGATGAGGTGCCCTAAAAATTCCAGTGTCGTAGTACCAAAGGTACACTTCGCCACATTGATTGTAAGCCCGTAACCGCGGAGGCGTTCGAAGAGCAGGCGCAGATGCGTTGTGTGCTCCTCGTGGGATTTGCTCGCGATCAACAAGTCATCCACGTAGGCAAATACAAAAGGCAGTCCATGAAGAACTTCGTGGACGAATCTCTGAAAGGTTTGCGCGGCGTTTCTCAATCCAAAAGGCATGCGAACGTACTCGAAGAGGCCAAATGGTGTTGTGATGGCTGTCTTCGGAATATCTGCAGGCTCGATCGGGATGTGGTGAAACGCCTTCACCATGTCGATTTTGCTAAATATAGAGGTTCCTGCCAGGTGTTCGGCGAAGTCGTGTATGTGAGGCAGTGGGTAGCGATCGGGTTGTGTATGGGTGTTTAGCGCCCTGTAATCACCGCACGGCCTCCAGTCCCCTGGATCTTTCTTAGGAACCATGTGGAGTGGTGATGCCCAAGAGCTGTTGGATGGTCGAATTATGCCTAGTTCTAGCATATGCTCGAACTCTCGTCGTGCTACTTGCAGGCGTTCGCCAGACAGACGACGAGGCCGAGCAAAAACGGGAGGGCCGGAGGTGACGATGTGGTGTGTCACTGCATGCGGTGGCGGCTCTGCCATGTTGGAGGACTTCGTGATTTCAGGAAATTCTTTAAGAATGTCTGAGAATCTTGAAGGAGGCAGGATGTTCCGGATGCAAAGGGGAGGTAGTGTTGTGGACACGCCGTTGACAGCCAGATGAGTCTTCCTGTCAATAAGGCGTCGATGGTGCATGCTGACGTCCAGATCGAAGTGTGAAAGAAAATCTGAGCCTAAGATGGGGTAGGTCACGTCAGCAATGATGAAAATCCATCGAAAGATCTTACGAAGCCCGAAGTCCAGGGTCAGAGATTGTTTGCCATATGTTGGAATGTTTGAGCCGTTTGCCGCGACGAGATGCGAACCGGGCAATGGGCGTCGCCTCTCTGCATGTGTAGGTGGAATTACGCACATTTCAGCTCCTGTGTCGACGAGGAAACGGCGGCCCGTTATTCGGTCTGTGACGAAAAACAGACGGCTTGTTGTTGGCCCGACGTCACTTGCCACCTCTAGTGACGGGCCGGAGCGTTTCCCTGCCATTCGCACGGCTGTTGGCACTTACGTGCGTCGCTACCGAATTTCTGGTGGTACCAGCAGAGGACGTCAGTCCGTCGTTGTGAAGGACTGCGACGTCGAGAGGATCCACTTCTCCGACGACGTCTCGAGTCGTTTCTCTTTGTGCCGAGTGCTGCGACGGCGGTTGTCAGGGCGTCGATGCGGGCTTCAAGGGCTCGCATGGCGGAACACTGATGAGCGTTATCCGTGACGCTTGACAGGGCGGGCGCAGCATACTCCGCGACGCGGTCAGCCATCTCGGCAAGGCGATCGAGTGGAAGATCGGTGGCTGGTGCAAGCGTCATGCGAATGCCTTGTGGCAAGCGCTGGAGAAACAACTCCCGTAGAATCGGAGTGGTCGTGTCCGAAGCTTGCTCACCTAACAGCTGGCGCATGCGATGAAGTAGCTGAGAGGGTCGACGGTCGCCCAGCTCCTCTGTGTTCAGGAGCTGCTGTAGCCTTGAAGCCTCTGACTCCGTCTTCCTAGCGAGGATCGTCCGCTTGATGTAGTCGTAGGCGTCGTCGGGAGGGGGAGACGCCAGTACGTCGTCCAGCTCATCAGCCACCTCTGGGGGAAGAGCAGAAACCACATGGTAGTAGCGGGCGGTCTGGCTTGTGATGTGCCGCAGGTGGAATTGCGCTTCCACTTGGGAAAACCAGGCCCGAGGGTTTTTCGCCCAGAAGGCTGGAAGGCGGAGTTGGACGGTGGAGAAAGCTCCGTCGCCGTTGGAAGAGGTGCCAGCAGCACTCTGGTTCATGTTGGTCGGACGTCCGGGTCACCAATTTGTCGGCGGTGTTCTATAAACGCCGGAGGAAAAATGCAGGCGTCCGAACCAGAGCTTTGGCTAGAGTCAACTTCTTTCTCTTTATTTTCCTGGCTCCCAAGCCACGAGCGCTGGCAGAGGCTGGCGCTCGTGAGAACCAGCATTGCGAGCCTAGCGCATCTGTCTGTGTCACTATAACATCTTAACCGCGAATGGAGGTATTTGACGTCATTTTTGCTGCGTGTGCTCGCGCACACTGGCGGTTGCTGGCTCGTGGAAGAACGTGCGCCACTTATTATGGACACTAAATTCCTTGGTTCAGTATCCCTTTAACCCAAATCGGGTCTTTTCTAAGTCGGCTTAGCTTCCTAAACCTAGCTCGGCTAAGCACGAGTTTAAATTCCGACTGCTCCAGCATTAGGTACTTTTAGCAAACCGTTACCACACTACCGTTACCATATACTACCCTTACCGTGGATCCAACTGCACATGCGCGACTCGTACCGACGTCACGTGCCTGAAACGCTGTACCGTGGTGGCCTTACCGTGATACCGCGGCCCTATGCTGAACATGGCGGCGTCCACGCCCTGCCATTGCAGGCATCGACGGCACACTTACTGTTTCAGAATGCTCGAGGGGCCATCTGAAAACAATCGCAGAAGGAAATATTGCTGAAGAAGCCATATTTTGTGTCGAGAGCTGCTTTTATAATGATTCCGGCAAATCGCAGAACTCTTTTCATTATTTTCTTCCCACAATATAAAAAGAAAAAAATGCCTCGGATTGCATTGCGGCTTTCTGGGCGACTCTTCTGTTTAAAGCATTTTACGGTCAGGGCCTACGTCACACGTTTGTCTTTTGCCGCGCTTTGGCTGCGTGTAGCTGCGTGAGCACTCTTCTGCTTTCAAGACAAGAAAGCTCGCGCTGGAGACGGACCGTCGACTGCGCTCTTCGCCCGTCCAAGTTGTTGTTGTTGTTGAAAACTTTATTCACTGGCGGCCATAGCTGTGTGCGCGACTGCTGAGCGCGTGCTGAGGCGAGCTTCCACAGTTCTTTTGTCACGTGCATTCCGCACCCTCAAGATTGCCGGTCTTAGCAGCCTATTTATGTGGGCTCGTTCTGAGCATGTGCTCTAAGAAGGGGGGGGGGGGGGGGGGGAGGACGACGAAGCGCTTGATCTGCAAGGCTTGTTTTCCTTACCTCCGCCGAGAGCTATTCGCAGCGCCGAAATTAAGGGACCTTCGCGCCCGAAAGGGCATCATGGATCAACGAGGGCCTCCCGTCACCCTCCAACCGCCAATGTTTGACCCGGGAGGGACGACTTCAGTGATGTTCGTACATGGTGTCATGAACAGCGCGCTAAGCCTATCACCTGAAATGGGAGAAACAAACACTCGAGCTGCCAATACGGAGACAACCACGGTCACATCGGGCCCAATAACGGAAGGCATCCAGAACATGCCGACCCAAGAAACCGATGCAAATTGGGCAAATAGAAGTTGACAGGGAAGAAGGCACAGGTCAGCTGCAGGGGACCCAGCCCGCCGGCCTTTAGACCCACCAAAGATTACCGCCGCCGGAGATGAGCCAACTTTTTCAAGTTCTGGCAGGAGTGATTGAACGCCAACCGGCAATCCTGGAAGCTCTGCAACAATTTGTTGCTCGATTTGTGCCGCTGCCACAAGAAGTCCTGAATGACCCGCCCCAGCATAAACAGAGAGACCCAAGGCAGTACCCACGGTCTAAACGAAATAACGATAGGTCACGGTCGCCCATGAGACCAACCACTGGGAACCGCGAGGCAGAGTCCTATCAAGGAGTACAACAAAAGGAAGATGATGGCCGCTTCCCACCGGGAAACCCGAAGCCACAAGATAACGGCTGGGCTTCTCAAGCTGGCGCGTCGACGTACGGCACGTCCCAAGGACCCACGCCGGGTCAATCCGTGCCATCGACACCGCTAACTGCGACGTCGGTCTCCCAGACAGACGACGACCAAGACGACAAATCTACACCGCGGCCACTTCCGGTACAAACTGTGGTGCTTCGCTCCGTGGGAAAGAAAGAAGTTGGTCCATTCACTGGAAAATAAATATGCGATGCAATTCAGCATGCCGGCATCCACGCTCAAGCGGACTACAGCGTCTACCGGAATGAGAAAGCGAATGCCTTGTCCATCACCACCAGGGACCCTAACATTAACGCAAAGCTCATGACAATAAAGGAAATCCGCAAAGGGGACGAAGACAACACATTCCAACTAGGGGTGTCGCGAACCGGCCGCGGTTCGAGTTCGACCAGGTTCGACTTTTTCGAACTTTTAGAGGAACGTTCGTCGAACCTTGTATTGAGGTTCGACTCGTGTGCGCGTGCGCGACAGGCTGGCCAGTTGGCTTCGGATTGGATGGTAATGGCTAAGAGATGAATTAAGTGCAGCGCTGATCGGCTATTTTAGTCAATACAGTACTAAAATTTAAGTTATTTACTTCTTCAGTGAATAGAATTAGTTTCTTTTAATTGCAGCTGTTCACAAAATAAAATAACCCTTTGCATAAAAAAAGAAATTCTCCAAACCTAGACATGCTTGTGTCAAGGTCTGGCCACACTGTCCACAAAGTCGAACCGATCGAATCTGGTGAAAAGTTTGAAGGAAGTTCGCGACACCCCTAATTCCAACCATACAAGGCCCTACCGGAAACGAGTGCCGCGGTGTTGTGTACTTACGTGATCAGGGTAATGAGGTGTTTCTGCACAAGCTCTGGAGGATATCGTGTGCAGAACCCAGAAGGTGGGTGCAGCGCGCCCCTTGGGGAAGAAGGGCAACTTGACACTCGTGACATTTCAGGGCAAGACTTGTCCTAAACGGGTGGCGTACATGCACGAGGTTCTCGCCGTTCATAAATACTGCCCTAGACCGCTAGTCTGCTTTCAATGCCATGCAATTGGCCACAAAATGAACGTGTGCTCACAGAAAGGTCAGCGCTGTGGAACGTGCGGCTCCGAGCACGATGGTATGGAGGAGTGCACGAAATATCTAAAGTGCGCAAACTGTGATGAGGCCCACGTGGCCACGAGCAATGAATGTCCAAAGCGCCCAATCCCACCGCGGCGCACCCCGAAGAAAACTACGAGAACGGAGGAAAGAAGCAAAAAGCCCAAGCCCCTACCACCTGCAGCTGTACCGATGAGCCAAGATGCCGGCGTGTCGTATGCAGCAGTGACAATGGGAGCATTCCAACCCACTTCATTATTCACGCATCCACCCCAACAGATGGACATGCCGACGCAAATCCTACAGCTTCAATACGCGGGATTTGCGCGAGTTGAAAAACAACTGTCCGAGCTTACGGCGGCCATCCACAAACTCATAGGCACTCGTAATGACGGATAGTAATTCTCATACACATACAAACACCCGAGGGGCAACACACATCTACAAGCAAAACAAGCTTCGAGTGAACTTGCAACCATGGATCCTGCAATGGAACTGCGGTGGCTTACAACAGAAAATTCATAAATTCAAAACGCGTCTGTCAATACTTAACAACAAAGCACCTGACGTTAATCTTCTTGAGGAGGCTAACGTCAGGAATCTTAAAATTAAGGGATACAACACTTACATTAACCCCAGTATACAAAGACAGACATCAAATTTCGGTATTGTAGTTACACTTATAAAGAAAAAGCACAAACAGGCAAAATTAAACTCCGAGGTCTCATGTTCTGATGACCGCGAAGTCGTCTCCACGTGGGTCACGTTTGGAGACACACCCATCAACATACATAACACATACATAAGACCCTGCGGGGACTCGAACGAGGTCGATTGGATAAAGGGCTTGGTATAACAGAACAAGCATACCATCCTAGCTGGAGATTGCAATGCCCGACATACCGCGTGGGGATACCCGAACAAAAACGCCGGGGGAAAACACATCAACAAAGCATGCCTCGCAGCTGGGCTTCATCTATGCAACGACCCTGACACTCCAACACGGCTGGCCCAAGTCGCCAGCCAAAACGACACATCTCCCGACCTCACTTGGGTCTCTCCACGTCTACAGGTGCAATGGCAAGTCCAGACTGATCCATGGGGCAGTGACCACCTCCCCATACGCATAAAGCTCCCCATCAGCACCTCGCCCAGGCGTCGAGTCACTTTCACAAAGTGGGACAACTTCCGCACCGCAATGAGCCGTCTTGCCAACGTCCCATTCGCAGACCGGCTTCAGCAAGCCCTTCGGGAGTCCCGTGCGGAATTCAACGTGAAGGAAGACACACCACCTCCCGACTTCCACCTGATCAAGCTGTGGGACAGGAGACTGGAGGCTCTCCAGCGCTACAGAGCCAGGAGATCCCTCCGGAATAAGAGCCGCCTGAATCGCACAACAGCAAAGGCCGAAAAATACACAATTGAGCTCCGCCGCACTATCTGGCGTAGCCTGTGTGACTCCTTTAACGAACGAACAGGCTACCGCAAGCTGTGGCAAACCTACAAAGGGCTTGCCGGGAAAACAAAAATGTGCAACACCGGAAGCAATCTAGCGCTCCGCCTTGACATCACGGAAGAGCAGCTTGCGGTAGAGGCAGGAGATTGTTTCTTCCCCCAACAACCCGAGCCACCCGCCGCCGAAGTCTACGCCCGGGAATCCATCGTGCACGAACAGCCGGCGGATGCACTTTTCACGCTCGCAGAACTCCTGGACGCTCTTGGTGCGGCATGAGCAAAGTCGGCACCTGGACCAGACCGTGTAACCATCACCGCGCTCCGGAACCTTCCACAAGATGCCAAGAAAGAGCTCCTCGACACATTCAACACCGTTTGGGTGAAGGGTGAACTCCCATCCGATTGGAAGAGGTCTACAGTGATCCCTACCCCAAAGCCCGGCAAGACACCACACGCGGTGGCTAACCTCCGCCCGATCTCCTTGACGTCCAACCTTTGCAAAGTTTTAGAACGCATGGTCACAACACGCCTGACATGGATTCCTGAATCGACGGCTGCTTTCCATCCCATGCAAACGGGCTTCAGACCTCACCTTTCGGCACAAGACAGCCTGCTCATGATACATCATGATCTCTAGGAGCGCCGGCTTTTTAAAAGCCAACCGCGTACGCTCGTGGCCATTGAATTACGGAAGGCATTCGATTCGATACCACACAGCACAGTCGTGGCCGCCGCAAAGAAATAGGTATACAGGGCCGATTCCTGAATTTCATCAAAACATTCCTACAGGATCGCACGTTCCAGGTTTCTATCGGACAAACCAAAGGTCAATGGAGAACAAACAATATTGGCGTTCCACAGGGGGCGGTTTTGTCGCCGCTACTATTCAACATCGCCATGGTTGACCTGGCTCTCGCCTTTGAAGCCATCCCACAAATTCGCTTCACCATTTATGCGGATGACGTCACCCTGTGGACGACGGCCGGTGGGGCGGATAGCCAACAACCCTACATGCAGAGCGCGCTTGACGTTGTCATGACCTTCGCCCTCCGATCAGGGTAGGAGTAATCTAAGGAGAAGACCACGTACATGGTTATACCCAGCCGACGCAGGAGCGCCCGTACCGACATTTAACTGAGGGTGGATGGAATCCCCATCGCCCAGAACAACTCCGTCAAAATCCTTGCGGTCCCATTTGACCACAAAGACGGTGCAGTCAACTGGCTTCGGAGAGAAAATCGCAGTGGAAGGAGGGCCTAGACTTGCTCAAGGCTATCTCGAGCAAGGCCTGGGGTGCACAAGATGATCTCCTCCGGCGACTCGTCCGTACCCTCCTAATCTCGAAGGTAGTGTACCGACTGAACTACCTCCGCCTTACGAAGACTCAAGAAACCACACTAGTAACCATGCTGAGAGCGGCCATTCGGGTCGTTACAGGGCTCCCCCGCTTCACACCGTTTGAACAGCTAGAAAGGACCGCTCAAATGAACACCATCCGTGAGATTGCCGAGGAGATGCGGATAAGCTAAGCTCAGCGGCTATCTCGCACTCCTCACGGGCGAATTATCCTTGCCTCGATTGGTCGTTCTGACCTAATTGACGGCCCACTCATGCCTATACCGACGCCACCTTGGGATGCAGAGGCAGTCTGTCCCATCAAGCCCCTCCCAAGTCATCAAGGACCTGATCACTCTGGACGACGTGCTACACAAGTAGCCATCCACCGCGCTGAAGTCAGCAAGCTTGCCGCGCACGTGGATGTCTTCTACACGGACGCGGCGAGAGACAACAACGGCCGCACTGCGATTGCCTGGCATTCCCCTACACGCGAAGAGAGGAACCACAAGCTTACCGCATGTTCACGAAGCAGTTGCATGGCGGAACTTCTGGCAGTTTTGTTCGCCGTTGAAACAGCCATGAACATGCCACCAGCAGAAACTACAGAAACTCGAATATACACCGACTCACAATAGGCGGTGCGTGCAGTACAGCAGTCGAGCAGATGCAACGTTACAGTTGCGCGCGTCCGCGAACTGGTTCGTCAAGCCGCGGCTCGACAAATAATCACCATCGCGTGGATACCGGGCCACGCAGGTGTTCCAGGGAACGAGCGGGTGGACGGGGCCGCGAGGGCACTGCTACAGGCAAATACTCAGCCCTCACAAGGCCCGGTCCCCTCGCCCGTTCAACGGGACGCTCCACCTGACGAGGGCTTTGATCTAACCCAAAAGAAAAAGGAAGAACAAAGAGCACGAAAAGCGCGCCTTGCAGCGCTCCTAGCTTCTAACCCCCACCCGATCCCTTGCGGGCTTCCACGATGGGAGCAAGTGGCACTACACAGGCTCCAGACTCGGACTATGGTGACTCCCTTTTGGCGTGCAAAGTTCTACAAGTCAACAGATGAGAATGACACGGGTCCTGACCCTGGATGTCCACACTGTGGTTTCCCTGCGACTTGCTACCATCTTGTATGGTCCTGTGAAGGGACGTCACTAGAACGGATAGCGGCAATTAACACCTTACCACCGCACCTTAGACCAATGACCCTGCGGGAATGGACGCATCCGAAAACCTCAGCACCCGCAGAACGAGATCTCATCTTCACATCAATCATCTCCTACCTCCGGTCCTCCGGGATCGAACGGTACGTCTAATCCATCACCATCATCACTACCCCCCTCCCACTCCCCCTTCCCCCATGCCACATGAGGTTCCACAGACCAGAGGCATGGAAATTAAATAAACGTTTTAATCAATCAACCACGTTCTCTAAACAGCACAGACAAATATGGCGCCCAGTGAATACTCCTTATTGGGTAGGAGATCGAACTCTTGGGGGCGCTTTAACGAGCTCGTTGTCCCTACAGCCCGATGAGTCAGTGAAAAGACATTTCTGACACTGGAGAATGAAGGAGTCAACTTATTGGCAAGTTTAGAGAGAGTTTCTCAGGCCGGACATCTGCGATACACATAACTCCGGTACGGCTGTGGTCCCGCCGTGGGGTATGACCCCTTTACATGTGCATGTCCATGCGCGGTGTCGCTCAGGTAACTGAGCAGGCCACACAAGCCCGTGACGTTTACTAACATAGCATAACAAAGAACTTGAACCCCGCCTAGCAAGGGTCTGAGCATGAGCGCTTCGCTCTGACCAGTGCTTTGATCGCACGAGGAGCGGCCTTCGAATCGTCAGCTTCGATTTCTCCAATAAAAAAACACGAAAATGCGGTTTGCTGTCCCCACGGCTGAAGCGTATTGCTAGAGGCGTGAGTGTTCGATCTTTTTCTCAATACTCTGTTCACCCTTAAGCTGAGACTAAAGCCAAACCTACAAGCGTGAGCTAGCCCCCGCATCTGGCTTTGAGACGTGCATTTCTAGTGCGTGTACTTGTTCTGCGGAGGAACGCTTCAATTTTCAAAAAGAATCGTTCCACTGAGCTTGTCTTACTTGAAGGAAAATGAATGTATTTTACGTAATCTAGAAGATAGAAAACTACTTTTGTGCAATTATATTGACTTTACGAAATTTTTGGATTATTTGAGCCACAAGCTTTTATTACAAAAACTTGAACGTTATGGAGTTCGCGGGCAAGCCCCGCTTTTATTGCAATCATATCTCGAAAATCGTAAACAATATGTGTGCTCTAATAATATTGCATCCAGTATAAACCCCATAGTCTCTGGAGTACCAAAAAAGAAGTATCTTAGGAGCTTTTCTCTTTAACGTATATGTAAATGATATTGTGAATATTGACCAAATAACCAAAATGATAATATATGCTGATGACACAACACTTCCGTATGCTGCGGACGATCCCGATGAGCGCGTGTCAAAAGTGAACTGATTGTTAGGCCAGATATCGGTATCGACAGAAAAGAAAGCTTTAAAAAATAAATACAAGTAAAACTAACGCCGTACTATATCGACCTAAGCATAAAATTCTCCCTCCAATAAACATCATTACTTTAAACTCGGTGAATCTCGAATTCACTGATAATTTCAAAACACTTGGAATACTTTTTTTCTCAGAATATGTACTGGGATAACCATATCGCAATCGAATGTTTAAGTAGAAAATTGTCAAGAACTGTGGTAATTATACGTCGGCATCGGTATATACTTCCTACATCTTTTAGAATAATATTATATAGATGATTATTTTATTCCCATTTAAATTATTGTTCGTTGGTTGGGGGCACTACCACTGCAACAAATCTTGAGAAAGTGCACCTGCTTCAAAAAGGAATGGTGCGAGTAATTACAAACGTACATTATCTTTCGCACACGGAAGGCTGTTTAAAACGTATACTCAGTATTCACAATTTTTATAACTATATATGCTATCCGCCAAACTTAGAACAGAATTTCTTTATAACACGTCGTCCCAGGTAGCATTGTCCGGCATAAAACAACAAATCAGACCATACCAATTTCTTAATCCTGACTACTGGCACGTACCAACGTGTGAGCTAAACACTGGAGAAGAAACATTGGCATACTGAATCCCAAAACCTCTAAATGTATTGCATTCTGAAGGTGTGCCTATATATAGATTAACTCTGGGTGAATTGCGCTCCGTCATGGATGGTTTTGCATATATGAATTGATGTGATAAGATTTTTTTTCAGTTTTAAACGATTTACGAATAACGACTAGTGTGGTGCTTTTTTCTATTTTTTAGGGTTTTTTTTTCGTTCATTGCGATTATGTACGATTTTGTTTCAATGTTGATTTGCCGAAGCTGCTGCAGAATGTATACTGGTACCGAGAACTCGTCAAGCCGCGTAGCGTGGCTTTTTTTTTCCTTGCTCCATCATTACGTATATACAATGAAAAATAAACCATTACTACTGAGTGCATCAAGGGGAGGCCAGGCTCTTTAAATCGACCACCAAATTCGGTTGCTAACCTATCGCGCTACGATTTTGTGCAGCGTTGCCCACAGATGGTGCTTTTTTTTTTTTTTTTTTGTAAAATTTGCAAAGAGCAAGTTTACCTGAGGAAAAAGTAAACAAAGAAAAAGGTTTAGCTCCCATGGGAACGCAGCGACGCCCCCGGTCTTCAAACAACACCGCGCCGTTTTGCGCGGGAGAAAAGAGATGGCGCAAGCGGTCGCGACGCCAACTGCCGCCAACGAACGAGCATACGACGCCGAGAACCGGCGTCTTTAGCAGACAAGGAACTGCAGTTCCTTGTTGTTACCACGCCTGTTTTTGTTTCTGCGACCGTCGCCACCTGCGGAACGCGCGCCGCTTTTCAGTCTAAACGATCGCCTGCCATAGAGACGCCAGCTCTCGGCGCCGTATGCTCGTTCGCTGGCGGCGTTCGTTGCGCCATCTCTTGTCTCCCGTGCGAAACGACGCCGTGTTGTTTGAAGACCGGTGGCGTCGCTGCGTTTCCATAGGAGCTAAGCCTTTTTCTTTCTTTAGTTTTTCCTCAGGTAAGTTTGCTCTTTGCAAACTTTACAAAAAAAAAATGCACTATGTGTGGCCGACGCTGCACAAAATTGTAGCACGATAGGTTAAGAAACCGAATTTTGCGGTCGATTTAAAGAGCTTGGCCTCCCCTTGATACACCCAGTATTATGATAAAGCAGTGACCTCGAGCTCTCGTGCTTTTGGCCTTGGCTGCAGCCTGAACTTAAGGGTAAACAGAGTATAAACCCTTTCAGGCAGCTGTTCATGGGTGCCGTCATAACCGACTTTCAGTTTCTGTTTCCTTTTCTGCTCGCTTCACTTCATCACTGCCACAGCAGGACATGGTATTGCCACTTTAGGTGCTATCGCCTCCTCCTCCCCAGCATAGGCCTTTGTAACCCCCGCTTCAGAAGCTCGGTATCTCGGTACAGTGCACAAGAATACGGGGTAGTGTTGGGGCCGGAGCGGCTCGCGTGAGGAGTATGATGTAGACCTCAATAGGTGGCGACACCGGCGAATCGGCGGAAGGGTCCGTTTGGTGGTGGTTGTGCGCGTGCACCGCGTGCACACGCACGTGCGGCGCAAGTGCGAACTGCGGCGTCTTTCTGCTTCCCTGTCGACTAAAGCGCCACGATTGGTGTCTACGCGCGCAGCCTCACAAATTCCTGCTGCCGAGTCGCGCCTGGTCAAACACTAAACCCCGTACTCTAGTGGACTCTAATCTCGGCAAGACAAAAGGGGGTCGGCAGTGGCGGCAATTACAGTGTACTATTCTAGTACACTGTAATCTCGCTAAGACAAGAGACGGTCGGCAATGACAGCTCAATCTGGCGCTTGTTTAAAGCGTTTATATGGTGTTTGTTTTGTGCGCCATAAAGAAAGGAAGGCTCGTTATCATAACAGTTATTAAGCGCCTATAAACAAGAGAAATTATTTTTGTATTTAATCTGCTTTAATACTTAGAGTGATGACAAAACAACAGAGATAAAGATACTCGTGTTGAGTAGCGTTGGAACTAACCGCCGTAAGAGTCCTCAGACTATACACAAACGGGTCTAGAAGCCTGTTCGGATAGGCGAGACGCGAAGAGTCATCTATTTATTTATCTCACAATACTGCTAACCCCTCTTGGGGTCATTGCGTGAGAGGAACAAGAAAAGTATGGTAATAAACAGCAGCAGCAAAACAAGACCACCGCATACATTACAAGAGAGTAAAAATGTACAGAAATAAACTGCAGCAGGAAAACGAGAAACGCCGCATCTACAAGTATAATTTGCAATCATATTACAAAGACAACATTATTAAACTAGCAAACGGTATGCACCACTAACAATGAACAAACTAGTTTTAAGTGCAAGCGCTTGAAATTATTTGAAAACTTTGTAGGGGAACTTGAGTTCACAATTTCCTGTGGTAGAACGTTTCATTCATCCATTGTTTCAGGTAAGAGAGAACAGTGAAATATATTGACTCTACTTTGAAAAGGCTTGGTCAAGAACGGCTATTTCTTAGAATGCGAGTTATACGGGGTTTCAAATACAGGGTGTAGTCAATGTTGAAAATACCATGATACATCATAAAAATATACTTTAGTCTAGCATTCCTGCGCCGCTCAGAAAGAGGCATAAGGTCAAGCTGTTTTAACATGCCAGTGACAGAGTCGGTTTGTTTGTATCTGGAGAATATATACCGAGCTGAAAGTCTCTGAACGTTCTCTAATTTCTGAATGTGATTTTTCTGATGGGGGTCCCATATTACATTTGCATACTCTGATACTGTCGTATGACTGTCTTGTAGACCATCAGCTTGGCACTCGTAGTCACATACCTAAAATTCCTTTTCAAGTATCCTAACGTACACTTAGCAGAACAGCAGATGTTGTTGACGTGGCTCCCCCGTTTTAAGGTATTTTCAATTGTTACACCCAAATATTTATAGCTATTTACTTCTCTTAAAGGAGACCTGTTAACTGTGTATACGTAAGGTAGAATAGTTTTCTTATTTGATATCCTTAGAAGTACAGTTTTGTTAATATTAATTACTAACCCCCATTCTTGGCACCATGACCCAATTTTCTGTAGAGTGCTGTCCAGATAAGTTTGATAATCGCTAGTTTTGATATATCTGTGTAAAGAAGACAGTCATCGGCAAATAATCGTACCGTAAAAGAATCATCACTGGCTTGCGCAATGTCATTAACATATATTATTGCCGAGAGCCTCGATGTCCGGCACCCTCACATTATTGTCATTCAGTTTGAAGGAAGAGAACAAAAACAAATACGAATAAACTATATATTTTACAAAACAAAGCTGCGCGCACTATAGCCAATGCTTCATACTATGATCATACAGAACACCTGTTTTTATTGTTTAATATAAATCCAATGTAAAATATTTGCAGGTCCCGACTTCTTGTGGCGTAGAAGAATTCTACGCAGTTTATAAATAATTTGAGGAATTATGTTAGCTTCAATTCTTCACTTCCTCATCAACTCCCCCCTAAAGAAAAATTGTCCTTTTAAACATCACATAGATTATACTAATACACCACACTAAACAGATAATTGAACGCTTTATTAAGTGAATTATTTTTAAAGGGTGTTGATATTCACGCAATGTCGATGGCAGAGACACGAACGTTATTTTAGAATTGTTTTTTGGTAGAGTTAAGTCATACGGATTACTGTACAATTGTATACTACTATAAATTTAGTCATTTCCATTTTTTTCATCATTCTGTATCATCTGTGTTCTGTTAATTTAGATTAGTGTCATTTTCTGGAACTGTATATATTTGTTCGATATCTGAAATTGTTTGGGAATCGCTTGCTGTAAGGGGACAGGACCAGGGTTGTCAAAGTTACTTCAAAATGTACCTTAGATACAGTAACAGTTACAGTAAAAGTTACCTAAAAATATACCTAGGTACCCGCTTAAAAATGTGCTTATAGGTACTTTATTTATTTATTTTTCACAAATATGTCAAAATATATTGGAAGTAAAGTTTTTTATACTAAGGATACACGCCAAAACGAGTTCGTTAGATGTGCTTAATAGGTGTTAATGCGAGGAATAAGGAAAACCGCATTCACATAAGAATTCCAGGACACGTTGTCTTGTTGACTTAAGTGCTCTATTTGACTTTAAAATCAGGACCTTCTTGAAGTGTTTATTTGACATCTTCGATCGCAATTTAGGAGAGGGGAAGAGAATGCGCCACGTTTCCCAGATACAGGGGCTTTAACAGAAACTGTGCACACCTTTCAAGTTATCTCCTTCCTTGTAAAGCTGTCGGAAAAGCTTCAAACACGCAATGAAGTCGATTTCGGTTTGAGATGATGAAAACAGGTCGCTATTTTCTCTGAATGGAGCTCCAAAGCGATTCGATAAATTGGTGTCACTAGAATGCCATCGCTAATCCATTGTTCACTCAAATGAACACCCCAATTTGCTAAAGTGTCGTTCGATGAAACATCATGAGCGGGGGGGCTTCGTTCGCTAAAATGTCGTTCGATCACGTCTGTGCTTCGCACGTTGTACCAAACTCAGCGTTAATTACGGCACATGGTGCGTATTGTGTTAATACTTCAAGGTTTACAGTTTCTACAGTTTTGACGAAGTGAATAGAAAAGTAACTGTAAAAAGTAACTTCACTTAGTTACAATTTACTGTAAAATGTAGCTAAGGTACAGACACAGATTCCGAGAAATGAATGTACCTAAGTTTGTACCTCAGGTACCATAAAAGCACCTAGATACCGATTCCCAGTTACTTGTACCTAGGTACTTTACAACCCTGGCCCTGTCCAGGACCTCGGCCAAGCTGCTGCAAGAGCATTTTGTTCTGGTACCCCCGTTTCAGTGATGAAACAAAATAAAGATTTCTGATTATTAATATTCTGCGCGCTCATTACCTCGACAGGCATCTTCAAACGATCCAAAAGCTCATCCAGGTCGTATTTTTCGAAACGGAAGAGTCCTTTAAACGTTTCGACTTGGCTCACATGATCCGTATAAAAAAATAAAGTTCCTTAAGTTCTTGTCACGACAGCTCTTCGAGCGGTAGCAGGTAGTATAACACGCTGCAAGCCATCTCCGATTTCCAGCACTTCAGGAAGGCAGCTCGAAGACCGAGCAAGAAAAAAAGTAAGAAAAGGAGGCGGCGGTTGTGTTGGCCTCCGTGACCACGGTACAGGGGATCGCCACTCAGTGGCAGCTTTTCATGGCATATAAGAAGAAATAAAAGAGGGCACGCGCACGAATTTGTTCGGTGCCCAGGTGCTCGAGCCAAAATACGCCCATAGCTTTCCGGCTGTATATACCTTTCTCGCCCATCGTGTATCCTCAATTGCGTCCAGTATTTGTTCGACTGTCAGCTTACCAATCGCCTCTCCAGCCTCGAAAGATGCCCAGCCCGTGTCTGAGTGCACTCCCTCATCTCGTGTATTCCCATGCGCCCCCAGTGTCAGTCTGCCCGCGCCCCCCTGCCGACACTCTAAGCTCGACTGGACCTCAGATTTAATGCATAATACTGCATTGCCATAAGACAACGCCGGTTACATGACTCCTTTCCATATTCCCATAACAACTTCATATCTATTGTAATACCCTATTGTCCTATTCTTCATGATTGCTGAATTGCTTTTTCCTGCCTTTAGCATATTTCCTTTCTGTTCTTCTAAGTATTGTTTTCCCTCATTCACCCATCCTCCCAGGTATTTCTACTTCTCTACGCGTTCTATTAAAACATCTTCAATTCTCAGTGGGTCTCCCTTCTCTTCGTCATAAACCCTTATTTCCAACTTGTCGCTAGTGAATTTCAGGCCCAGAGAGTCTGGTCCCTCTGCACAGATCTTATTCAGCTCCTGTAACCTGTCCCGGCTATCTGCCGACAGTACAATGTCGTCTGCGTAGAACATTCCTGTAATAACTTGGTTTGCTTGCCTTCTTTTTTTATATATGACAAATAAAATCCTAAATTGCACTATTCTAATTTTTTTTTATATTCTACTCAAGTATATTACAAGAAGTAGACGTGATAGGGGAAAACCCTGCACGACTCCTCTTTTTATTTCTGCAGGTTAAGTTATTTCTGCTTCCTACGTTACACCAACCTTATTATTTTTGTATACCTATTTTAAAAGCCTAATCAAAAGTAAAGCGTCCAATGTTGAGCGCTTGCGATAAGCGTGGTTTAGTTCTAGCCCTAGAGCCAAGCGATTTTAGTGCAGCAGGAAGAAACCAAAACTCAGCTTAAAATCCCGGCTAAGCTCAGATTTGCGCTATGCGGCGATGGTGCAACCGTTCTAAAGCCAGGGTAACACTGCTTCTGCTTCTACATCATACAAAAGGCAGTCTGCATACAGATTTGACCACGGGTCACCGCGAAGTCTGTGCTTCGAATGCCGTATGGCAATAGTTAAAGAAGAAACTTGGCATGAGATTTCCAAACTATGGATACTGCGGCGGTGGCTCGTGTTTGCAGACTGTCTTTTTTTGATGTATGTATAGTCTGATCTCGGCTTAAGTGGCGCAAACTATAGCTACTAAACGAGCTACGCTTAAAGTTTCGGCACTCCGTTCCCTGATCTGATAGTGTGCGCAACCATTTTTTTTTTATTTGCTTAGTGCTAAGCAGACGCAACTGTCGGTTGTCACAATTAAAAAGTGCGACTTTCTCAGCTTTAGACGCGGTGTCAGGAAGTTCAGGCGAGATATATTTTCTCCTGTCGGGAACTGTTTTAACTTCTCTGGTGGACGGAACAGTGTTTCCTGCGATTTCAGATAAAACTTCAGCTAACTGGCAACCATGATTTTAAGCACCAAGATGGCTGAAGTGGCGTTACTCTGAAGCGCAGCTCATTTAGTGGCTCTAGCACACTCTGTTCAAGCGCACGGAGCCTACCTTATCAGGGGCGCGTGTATCTAACGTGGCAAGGAGAAAAAAAAAGGGAGAGGAGCCAAGCGCGCAGACGCTGCTTTGTGCTTCCATCCTTACAGGGAGAAGTTCGCTGCGGCTGCGCCGCAACAATTGTGCAGACCGTGACACCACTACATTGTTTGCGCGAAGTCCAACGGAAATGTCAACGAACAAGTTTTGCCTGGCCTTACTCCAGCTCCTGGTGAGACACAGCAAAGCGGAAAACCTCAATAATGTAAGTAAGAAAATTAGAGAGGTGGCATCCATGGGGGCCCAGATGGTCTGCCTCCCAGAAGACTTCAGCTTTCCGTTCGACACGCGCTACGTCTTGGAGAACGCAGAGCCGATTCCCGGCGAGACAAGCAAAATGTTGTCAAGGTGCGCCGAAGAAAACAAC
Organism: Ixodes scapularis; assembly: GCF_016920785.2. Classification (NCBI taxonomy): domain Eukaryota; kingdom Metazoa; phylum Arthropoda; class Arachnida; order Ixodida; family Ixodidae; genus Ixodes; species Ixodes scapularis. Next base: position 76,829,132 of record NW_024609883.1, read on the forward strand.
GTCTACCTCGTCGGAGGCACATTGTCAGAGAAGGAGAACGGCAAACTCTATAATACCTGCCTTGTGTACGGACCGGACGGTTCGATGCTGGCCAAGCACCGTAAGCTACACCTATATGACATCGACATTCCTGGCAAAATCACCTTCCGGGAGTCCGATTTCTTCACAGCGGGCAACAAGTTCACCACTTTCGACACTCCATTCTGCAAAGTGGGTGTCGGGATATGCTATGACCTTCGGTTTGCGCCCTTGGCGCAGATATACGCGCAGCTTGGTTGCAAGCTGCTGGTATATCCAGCAGCTTTCAACATGACGACTGGTCCGATGCTCTCCGAACTGCTCTCTAGGAGTAAAGCGCTTGACAACCAAGTCTACCTGGTGTTAGTGTCGCCTGCGAGGAACGAAACAGCCTCGTACGTGGTTTGGGGACACAGTATGCTGGTGGATCCGTCTGGTAAAGTGGTCAAGTCGGCTGGGATTGGAGAAGAACTTGTGCTTGCTGAGGTGAACTTGGACAATCTGACTTCAATTAGGAATCGCAATCCTCTGGCCAAACACAGGAGGAACGACCTGTACAAAGTAGTGAGCTGCGAAGACTATATAAAATAGGGATAGTGTCACTACGACGGATGATCGCATTACTCCTAAGTGAGTAATTAGACGGATAATGCATTGTTACTAAGCGGGGAATACGACGGATAGCCGCATTACGACGAAATGACTCGGTACGACTAATACCCCTGCTACACGTGCCGTTTCACCGATCACTGAGCCAGCGATTGTTCGCATCTCCCATTTGTCACTGAGCTCAAATAGGTTGTCCGCTGTTACACAGTTCATAAGCCTAAGAACTTCAACTTTCGATTACAGTTGAGCTGATGGCGCTTTGCTAACTGACAAGGGCTGGTGCGAACATACGTCTGCGAAGACTACCCGCAAGGTTTCCCTCTGCCGAAAGAAGAGAGCGAGAGAGAACAAACTTTCATTTATCAATAGCAGACACTGTCTTCATCTTGTGGTGGGTCGTCTCCTCAGTCCAGGTCACCATGGTCCTTGGCTTCTTGCCGGGCCCTGTCAATCTACTCGATCTGTTCATCAGGGTCCACGCTAGTTAGCCGACTCTCCCACTGCTCTCCCGTTGGTCTCACTATGGGTTGTATCGCCGTGCTGCCCTGGTATCCCCGTACCATATGGTAACGGTTGTTGGGCACCTCATAGGCCTTGCAGTCATATTCGTAGCAGGCTGGATGTCTAAAATGGTAGAGTGTACCATGTGGATAAGTGTTGGTTTGCAGTTACCTCCAAGGAACTGCCTCTTCCCTGGATATCTTCGGGTGGGGTGGTGAATGGACCCTTCTTCCAAGTCGATGATTTTCTAATATATGTGCACTTCTTTTGAGGACGCCTTCATTCCGGCTCTACAGGGCTCGATTGATCGGCTGGAAGGCCCGCAAGGTATAATCTCGAGCCACGGCGTGGCCCGCCTTATTTCCCGCCAGGTTCTCGTGCCCCGGTGACCAGACTATCTGAATTTCTAGAAATTCCATGTTTTTTGTCATGATCTGGAGAGTGCTGCGGCTCTCCGGAGCCGAAAGGAAAGTCAAAGTTATGCCAAACTACCTTTTTTAAAGAGTTATGCAAATAAATAATATGCAAAATTAAAGTAATTATCAACGTTTAACACAAAAGATAATGCCCTTCTTTTTATTTTTAGAGTAAATAAACAATAATCATAACTCTTCTCACGAATTAAAGCAAGAGAGACATAGCAAAAGTCTTATCGTCACCGAAATCACAATGGCCGCGCCTGGGCCGCGCCAACGAGGTACCAGAAGTTTGAAAGTGCCTGTTTTATGCTTATTATTGCCAGTGTGTTACAATGTTTTTCATGTATTCATAGTTTAGAACATCCTCTCTGCAGTGCGTACGAGAGCCCTTGAAGGGAATAAATGAATAAATCTTATTTTCCAATCAGCGGAATTTTATTCGGTATACAGCACAGCTTCAGGAGAGGTGGAAGGAGTTTCATCCCACATGCAACAAATCTGCCTACACCGCCAGCCTGGTTTGTCCTATTTATGCACACCGGGGGGGGGGGGGGGGGGGGGGTCAAAAAGTTGAGTGCCCACAAAAGCTCCACTGCTTCAGTGAACACGATCCTTGGTGGTATTGACAATGAAGGAGTAAAGGCTGCAGTGTGAATAGGAGTGTATTTGGTTAGTATATCGAACATGTTTATTTCCACTTGATTATCTCCTTACAGATACTTATCGTACGGTCCCATAATAAGTTCTTTTTGCGAGTCTCGGGCCAGACATTATGTTATAGTGCTTATGCTGCTTGTTGTGGGATGACGCTCCAGCTCTTGGCATGACAGTATTCAGTTGGGTTGAGCGGCGACTTTGACTGACCTCATATCTTTGATGGCACCCACTGGCGTCTTGAGATCATACGTCATGTGCGGCCACTGTCGTCCGATGCGCTGAATCTGCAAGGCTGGCTGAGATTCGCGGGTCGGCAAAAATAGCGGTCCACAAATCACTTCACCCTGTAATCCGCACATTTTGCTGGTAATTTTTTTGCGTCAATGCAGCAACTTCAGGCATGTGTTGCATAAGTGGCTGTGCCTTTTGCTGTACAATTGGCTTCACGCCTGGTGACTCTTTGTGCGCTGTCCAATCCACCTCCCTTCCATTCTGAAATCACGATTTCTTTTGCATCCCGCGACCACTGCACCTTGGGTGAGTTTCGTACTAAGGTGCCGATGCGGGCTAGTTGCTGCCTATTCTCAAAAATTGAAGATATGCACCAACTGTGTTTAAACACTAGCACGGATTCTAGTACACTGTAATCTCGCTAAGACCAGAGAAGGTCGGCAATGGCGGCTAAATCTGGCGCGTGTTTAAAGCGTCAAGATGGCGTTTGTTTTCTGCGCCATGAACAGAGCAAGGCTGGTTGTCATAACAGTTATTAGACGCCTATAAACAAGACAAAATACCTTTATATTGCATATGCTTGAATACTTGTAGTGATTACATATCACAGCGCTTGCCTTTATTTTGACAACAGGGATTAAGATACTCATGTTGAGAAGAGTTGAAACTATCCGCCATTAGTGGCCTCAAACTATACGCAAATAAGTCTAGGAGCCAGTTAGTATAAGTGAGACGCCGTAAGGTCGTGCCGAGAGCCTCGATGCCTGGCACCCTAACATTATTGTCTTCAAGTTTGTGGAAAAATAACAGAAACAAATACAAATAAACTACACATTTTACAAATCAAAGCTGTGCGCGCATTTGCCAATGTTTATACTGTGATCATGCTGAAAATTTGTTCTCATTGTTTAACATAAATACAATTTCAAATATTTACAATTTCGAATATTTAAAGTCTACGCAGTTTAAAAATTATTATTTTGAAGAATTATCTTACCTTGTCCTTTTCACTTCCTAATACAACTCCCCCCTTAAGAAAAAGAAATTCGTTTCACCATCACATTAATTATACTATGCTCCATTTCACCTTATGTTGTACCGCACCGAAGGCTAGACGCAAGAGATCATAGCGTTGGGAGCTGCACTTAATGCACGAGAGCTTGTGCCGCCGAGATGTGCCTTAGGGCAAGGAGCTCGTGCTTGTAGCCTTTCCTGCGGTACATCATAAGGTGAAACAGAGTATATAACAACACACTAAATAGACAATAAAATACGTTATTAAATATATTATTTTAAACGGTGTTAATATATGCAACTACGCTGGCAGTCATGCAACTACGCTGGCAGAAGTACGGGCATTATTTTAGGGTCGTTTTCTTAGGTACGGCTAAGGCATACGGATCACTGTACCATTGTATATTACTCTGAATTTATTATTTTCCCATTTTTCGTCATTTTGTGTGATCTGTGGTCTGTACATTTAAAATGGTGTCCTATCTCTCAATGAACCTATTTTGTTCGTCTTCTGAAATTATTTGGTAACCGCCTGGTTTAAAGGGAGCCAGGACATTTTTGAAGTAACTTTTACAAGCCTGTTGTAAAAGTTACTTCAAAAATGTACTTAGTTATACGGTTACAATAAAGGGTAGGGTGCCTTCATGTGCGCTTTGCTTAGGGTGGTGGCATCTCGCCATTTTGTCCCACACTTTTATTTTTATTTTTTGTTCAGAAGCGCGTGAAAGAGCGCGACACTGCACGCGTTCGTGGCGCTGACTGTGCTATTGCGACATTTTGTTTTCGTCGATTTCTTTGTATTTTACCCGTGAGCGCGTGCTGTGGGCATCGGCTACTGCAAAGGGTGGCATCACCGTAAACAGAAGGACATTGAGGCACCCTAGTAAAGGCCGTCTCTCACATGCAGCGAAGCGCTTATGTAGCGCTGCTCACATGTCTTCAGCTTTTTATCGTCTGCCACGAGTAAAAGTTTTGCCGGTGCGATACCAAGCTGGTGAACGCTCCAGTCAGCACGCGCTTAGCCCAAGGTCAGCGCTATGCTTGTAACGCTCTGCTGCATGTGTGAACAAGACTTTACTCAAACGAAAAGGTACCGTGGTATGTACCTAGGTACTCCGTTAAAAATGTACCTAGGTACAGGCAGAGTTACTTCAAAGATATTTCTTTATTTATGTTCTCCAAATTTGTCAGAATATATATAAAGTGAAGCTTTTTATACTAAGGATGCACACAAAAACGAGTTTGATAGATGTGCTTTATTGGTGTCAATGCGAGAAATAAGGAAAACCACATTCACATGAGCTAGCAATCCACTACACGTTACCCTTTAATTAAGTGTTCTATTTGAGTTTAAAATCATTACCTCCTCGAAGTGTTTAAGACATCTTCGTTCGCAGTTTAGGAGGAGGGAAGAGAATGCGCCACTTTTCACAGATACAGGGGCTTTAACAGAAACTGCGCACATCTTTCAAGTTATCTTGAGGGTCCTTCTGCGCGAACCCTCGCAGGCTCATTCCTCAGTACGGGCACTTCTGGTAGACGTGGTTGGCCTCACAGCAGTGGTAGCAAAGTGGTCGCCGGTCGGCCGTTCGCAACACGTCCATCGTCCTCGGTGTATGTTTCTCTGCACGGACCTACACTGGCTCTTGCGGACGTCGGGAATACTGCGGCACTGGGGTGTCGCGTCGAGTTGGCGTCGGGTACTAACGGGAAGCCAGTGGCGGTGGTCGTGTCATTGCGGCGTAGGTCACGCTCGGTTCATAAGATGCCGCTTTGCTCGCAGAAGTCTCCGATTCAAAAACCCGTTGAGCTTCTTCCCGAACAGCCTCGGCAATCGCAATGGAAGCCGGGCGACTGGCGGCCGGAAGTAGCCTCCTAAGCTCCTCCTGGACAACCTCTTGGTCGATGTCCTGTGAGGGCGTAGGCTTCAGCTGGACGACTCCAGTGTTTCGGTAAATGGCTCAGGCATGCAGGGCAGATTCGGCGTTGGAAGCCTCGATGACAAACCTTTCGACTGTTGTCAGAGAGTTGCGGACAAAGCCGCCAAAGATGTTGTCTCTTACGTCCCGCATGAGGATTCTCAGCTTCTCTTCTATAGCCAGAGGGTCGGCGCTGGCGCTCAGGCGCAAAACATCCTCCACGAAAGCGGCGACGCTCTCATTGGGGCCGTGTGTCCTGGACCTAAGCAGGTCTTCGGCTCTCTCTCGTCGATGTTGCCTGACGACGGTGCGCTGCACCTTTGTATTGCAAACTTCCTACAACGTCAAGAGAGATTCGTAATTCTCAAACCAGTAGCTGGCAGTTCCTTCCACGACAATTATAGGCTCTGCAGGTGCTGGTCGTCTCACCACCAGTTGTGGCGAACGACATGGTCGTATTGATAAATCCCATCCTCGACGTCTTCGTACACCTCGCCATGCAAGGCGTCGGACTGCGAGGTGCAATCCAGCGCGAAACCAACATGCCGACAGCCGTCAACATTTTGTTTTTACTTCCATGTTTATATTCGCTTTCTCCTTCCTTAAGGATATAATTTAGCAGAAAGAAAAAAGAAACATACACACGCGCGCGCACAAACACACAGAAAATACCTCTTTAGCCTCTCGGCATATTCGGATATACTCCGTATCACCTTAAGATGTGCCGCCATGGACGCTACGAGCTACACGAGCCAATCCGTAGCTCTTGGCTTGTCTCCTGGCTTCGCACTCCCCACGTCGCTCCCCATACGAAAATGTCAGATATGCCCCCGATATCTTTTATATATGGCCATATATGATAACATAAGGAGTCAGGTATGGCAATATACACCTATATATGGGAGCAAATACGGCCAGATATCGCAATATTAGTGAGCAAACACTGCCATTTCTGTCCATATAAGCGCGTAGATACCGCCATATATCGCCATATACGCGTGCAAATAAGCTTAGCGCGCCATGCCTCCAAGACGCGTCATGTCTCGGGGGCCTTGATGGCCTCGCGCACCACAAGATCCGGCTGGACCACTCCCTTAAGTCAACTGACGTCACATGACAGGCTTCCCAGAACAATGGAGCCAAAGCTTGAAAAGGGGATGCGGGACAAAGAGCGGTCGCTCTCAGACGGCGGCTCTCGAGCGGCGGACAACGAAGAAGCGTGGAGCCGTGACAGGAGACGAGGACGCTGGCGCGGGGATTGACGGGGAGACGGACGCTGGCGCGGGGAAAGTGCGGGTAAGACGTTGAGTGGCCGACTCAGCGAACGGACCCGACGGCGACTCTGGACGACGACGTCCCCATGACGCGGTGTGGACGACTACCGCTGGGATTTGGAGCAGCTGCGGGGCAGCGGACTTTTCCCCCGGCCTGACTGATGACCGATCCCGAAAGATCCAGGCAATAAGTGAGTGAATAAACCCTTTTGCCGAGAGCGAAGTATTAGTGTGTCATGTTCATCCGGAAACAGGGTCTGAGGGAATCGGAGCTAGAAGCCCGCAAGGTAAAACGGCGCAAAACGGTAAGACCTAGAGGGAAGGAACAAACGAGACGGGACAGGCGCTGACTCGCAGCTAGGTGGTGGGCAGGCGAAGGACTGTCGTCATCCCATACCTGCACAAGGTCTCCCAGAATTCAAAGAAAGTAAGAAGTCGGTACAGCGTCCCTGTGGTGTTTTCCGCCCCTCAGAAGTTGAGTCACATATGTTCGAGGGTAAGGGCCAAGGCAGAAGGGCTGTCAAAGAGCAAAGGTGCAAAAACACACGCAAAGCCGTTTGTGAGCTGTGTTTCCGAGGTGGTATACAACGCGCCCCTCTCGTGTGGTAAATCTATATTAAACATAGAAGGAGGTGTTTAACTGATGGGCTCAGGGAACATAATTATTCACTGAGAGCCACGGTCGGAGGGCATTTGGTAGTGCACTGTGAGAGCTGTTTGTGCAAGCCGTCCTTCAAGGAGACCATGCTTCTAGGTAGGCACAAAGACAAAGTGACGGGGGAGGTGATATGGGCTTTTTACATAGCGGAAAGCGGGGCGCAGTGCATCAGCGAGCCGTCGGTAACGCTATCTGTGAAAGAGACGTTGTTTTTGACTTCGACAATAAAGCAAAAAATAGGGGGGGGGGGGGGGGGGTGAAGCACGCGGCACGTGAATGACCAGCGCCCTATGTGATGTGGCAGAAAGGTTGGCGCATGTGTCGATTGCTGCTTTCCGTGTTTACTTTTTATGTTTCCTCTAATAGAACCTTTAGTTGCAAGGCAGCACCTTTTCCGTCTTGTTTGTTCCTTCCCTCTAGTCTTTGTCGTTCTGCGCTGTTTTACCTACATTATGTTTAGCCTACACTAACTAGCGCAGCTTTCAACTTTGGTACGTCGATAAGCACTTCATATGACAATGTATTGCGTCCTTGTCAGTATTGAAAGCCATTCTGCCGAGGGAATCACGCAGTTGTAGCCTAAAACGCTTTTTACAACCACCTTTGTCCACCGTGTTGACCTCTACAAACAGTCGCAACGTTTTCAATCCGGGATTAAAAAAACTACAAAAAGCAAAGCGCCTAATGTTGAGTGCTAACGATAGGCGTGGTTTAGTGCTAGGTTTAGAAAAACTGATTTTGGTGTGACCCCGGCCATCCTAAGGCCGGGGTCACACTGCTTACATCATACAAGAGATATTTTGCACGCAGATTCGACCGCGATTTACCGCGAAGTGCGCCCAGGCAGCACACAGCATTGGGCCAACATTGGGTTTAATATGGCAAAGAAGGGCGCACCACTGGCTCTACTGAGCTCAATGTTTTCCTATATTGGAATCACATTGGCCAATAATAGATTATCAAAGCCAATGGTTTTCCTATATTTGTGGCACGTTGACATTGGCTGGTCAACATTGGACTGCCAAAGCCAATAGCTTTCCGATGTTGGATATACGCCGGCATAAGCTGTCCAATATTGGATTGTCGGAGCCATTGGCTTTCTGATATTGGCTATACGCCGGCATAAACTGTCCAATATTGGACTGTCAAAGCCAATAGCTTTTCAATATTGTATATGCGCCGGCATAAGCTATCCAATATTGAACTGTTGGAGCCAGCGGATTTCGAATATTGCATATACGCCGGCATAACCTGTACAATATTGGACTGTCAGAGCCAATGGCTTTCCGATATTGGATATATGCTAGCCTAAGTTGGTCAATATTTAACCTTGGAATTTTCTTTAGCCGATTTAATGGTGCTGTATGCCAACAAAGCCATAGGCCTCCGACCTTTCAATCTGCATTAGCCGGCTATAGAGGGAGGTACGTCTCTCGAGCTATAGACTCGCAACCATCCCACCTTTTTTAGTCGGCTCAATGGTGTTTCATATCGCCTAGGCCAGTGGTCTGAAACACATTTGGGTGTGAGGGACAGATGGCCAACACCGGAAAGGTCGAGGGCCAACGTGAGATGGAGGGGGGAGGGGGTGTCAAATTTGACAGCTTTTGCCTTTCTGGCGATTTTGATTAGAACGCTCTGAACAAATAAATATTCTTTTAAGACGAGAATCCAGAGCTCGTAGAGCTTTATCTTTGGCAGTTGCTTCTGCTGATCGAAAGTTCGCGCAGCCAAGATGCATCATTAAAAACAAAACAAAAAAACACTCGTGCTTGCAGCCTAATAGCGAAATTGTTGTACATTACAAAAAGAAAAAGCTTGGAAACAAAAAATAAAGCCAAAAAGAAAGGGCACATTAACATAGATAAATAAACACTCTGGCGCGAGCCATTTCTAACGCTCGAGGCTTGAGAACCGGGACTCGTAGCCGGTTGCCTGCTGGCCGCGTCCCAGCGGGCCGCATGCGGCCCGCGTGTTTGTGACCCCTGGCCCTAGGCTATAGACCCGCGACCTTTTTTGCACTGTAGAGGTAGGAAAGTGGAACAGAGTCATTCATCCGCGGTCGCTCGGGGCGAGGATTTTCTTTAGCCAGCTTCACGGGGCGTACGTCGCCGGCACTTTATAACCGCGATCACAAAAGCGTCCTTACCTGCCCATAGGACTAGCTATTACAGTTTTTCCGGCTGTTCTCCCTTCGCATTCTATTACCACCGCGTCGACGTCATCTTATTCTTCCGTTTCTTAGGTTTAATTATTTCTGTTTCTTACTGTGTATTTTGTGAGTATATGCAATTCGTAGCGTTAACGTGTTCTATTTTGTCCGTGTCCCTGCCATGTTTGTATTTCTTTCTGATTGCTGTATTTTTTTTTTAATAATTAATGTTTCCGTGCATATTTCGTCGTTCTCGACACAGACGTCAACGAACATAAAGCCACTGCTTACGCCACTACCGAAATGAGTTCTACTTTTGTTACGTCCGTTTATCGCACTATAAAGTCGTCTATTGGACTCGAATGAAGTCACGGAGGGCTGCTTCTACTGCCAGTGCACATGTCATCAGTGTAGGCAGAGCAACGACACAGCAATCGCGACGCGAGAGCCGACTGCGCCTCGATCTGGCCGCCCGCGCTTTCTCTGCGGAAATCTGAGCGTAGGACTCTCAAGCACCGTTACATTACTGAAGATGCAAGACGCCAATTTGTCGTCGCGAATCCTTTGCCCTTCGAATGGTTGCGAAGCCTGCCGCTGCGTCCGGCGCAGCGTTGCAACCTTCCGTCTCCGAGAGTCGGCGATTCTTCGTGTGTTCAAAGTTGGGCGATGTGCTGTCTCTGGTGTCTTTTATGTGTACCTCTTCCGTAAGAGAAAACAAAAAAAGAAGTTTAGAACGCAAACTTGACAGTGTACTCATAATTTTAAATTTATTGCTAAAATATATATACATATCTTTATTTACTTATTTGCACACATCGTGCGCAAACAATAGTCGCGTTTAGTTCTTCATTAAAAATTATAATGTGGGTTATACGGCGTAAAACATACTGACGAAAATAAACCCTGGCGAAGTGGAACAAGAGGTCATGCGGGTCATCCTGTGACGAGTGCGCATGTGACGATTCGTCAAATGCGCACTCGTCACAGGATGACCCGCATGACGAGTCATCCTGTGGCGAATGTTCCTATGTGACGAATCGTCCTGTGACCAATCGTCCTGTGACGAGTGCGCATGTGACGAATCGTCCTCATCCCCTATTTAAGGACCTGCGGCAGAAAATGCTCTGACTCCACTTTTCGCACGCCACCAGGTTCGAGTCCCCGACTAGGCAACACTTCTCAGAAGAGAGAAGAGGACGCATAGAAAAACCATTCGGAGAATTGAAAGGATGGCAACAATGCCCCAGCATCTCCTTGACTCTAGTGCCCTCAAAACTAAAAAAATAATAATATTAATAATAATAATGCGTTCGAAATTTTTTTTCTTGGGGGGGGGGGGGGGTGTTTTTTATGGAATGTAACGAAATACATTTCACCCTGATTGTATCGCGATACAAAGTAACATTAAAAATGTAATTCGATACAGAAACACAGATACTGGTAAAAAAATGTATCGCGATACAGAAATACAGATACGAAATATATTTCTGAAATACTATCGCGGTACATTTGTATCGCGATGCGCTGCAACCTACTTGGTTACAATTGACCGTTCTTCTAATTGTGCTCTTCCTTATAAACTCTAAAATTATGCAGTGCCTATTTCCTGCAGCGTTGAGAATAATTTACCCGAAAATTCAACGACAGTCGCCTGCCCTTATCTGTCTAAAATATTGTCACAACTGCAGGTAGAATATTCACTTTCTTATTCTCCCTGCGTTTCGCGAACGCGCGTTCTGTGGCTGCCTTTTTGTGAATACACGTTTCGTCGACATTCACGTTTCATCGACATTCGCACGCAAGGGCATTTCGACGCGCGTGTATTCCTGCGGCGCGTGCTTATCGAACCAGCCCACCCTTTCACGCCGCTTCATGGTGAGTCTGCAACGATTCATTGCACAAAAAAAAAAAAAATAGTTTGAATTTTTGTTATGAATCATCGCGTGTTGATGAAATGATTTGTTGATGAAACGCCGTTCGATGAACTGATTGCACCGCCAATGGGGGCGACTACCGGTAGAATTTCGGGGAAAAAATTCTGCCAGGTGCCGGGAGACTTTACACTATCCAAGAATTAGCCCGGTTGTTGTTTGCTTTGTAATCTTCTGAGTTGTACACTCTCAACAAAAGGGTTGTCGTGGGGTACTAACTTTGGGGTCGTCAGAAGCCGTCACAGATATCGCTACCCCACCTTCGTTATACTAACAACCCCACGGGTAATCACACGGCACGCAACCAACAGGTTGCCACAGTGAGCACCCCCAAAAGCAACATGGCGGCTGGCAAGCGACGGTGCAGCAGTACGAGTAAGGCCTAGCGAGCTGGACTGCTTTTTGCTAAAATACGATTCTCAAGTGCGTGCGCCCGTTCGCGGCCTTCCGTGCGCACTGAAGCACTCCAAAACGCGCCGCGAACCACGGGCACCGCACGTATTACGAGTAGAGGCGACGATGTGAAAGGAAGGGGGGGGGGGGGCGGGGATAGGCAGGCATTTGAGGGGGTGTCCGCGACTGCTTTCGCGCGGCCGGCTGCATTTACTTCGCGACCAGAAAACATTCAAGAAAGGAATCGTATAGCGACAAATGGAATGATATCTTTATTGAACAGAGCGTCTCCTTGCTGTGCTTGCCGCAAGTGATCCGGCGGTTTCGGTTGACAGCGGCGAGGCGAAGCATCACCGATTTAAGCGGCGTCGGTTCCGATCGTTCAATGCTCCTGCTCACCTGTTAGCATTCGTTATCCACTTCCAAGTCCCTGGTAATCCTCACCGCGTTTGTGCACGCACTTAGCGCTATTCACCGCACGGAACACCCATTCAACTGGCTATGAGACTGATCCCACTGGGACGAGAGGCTGAGAACCGAACCACCGAACCCTTTGGGGCTGCTCCGTAGAGCCATGGAACGCCTCCATGTTTTTCACTCAAATAAGTAGACATAAACGCGCGACTCCTTGAATTGGGCGGCGCCACGCGCCACCTAACGGACAGGGCTCAAACTAGAAAAAAAACGAAGCCAACAGTTTTTGTGTTCAGCGCCTCGCCAGACATTATGTATACATATTCTACTACACACTTCACACATACGCGACATACAGACACCATAGCATTCTACACAGAAACGCGTTCAGACACAGCACAAGGTACTACATGCTACATGAGATATTGACACTCTACATTCCTATACACACGTCTTGGTTGGAAAACGTTTATTGTAAGAAAAAGAAAGAAAAGTCTTGCGACTGAAGTCTTTAGACTTTAAAAAATGTGGGGGGGGGGGGGGGAGGGGAGGGGTCGCGCAGGTACAGGAGCTTGCTACGCGGTGCCTAGATGAATCTTTGTATTCCTGTAGAGGCGATGAAGTCTAGGAGACTCTTAAGCAGCTCCTTATTGCGTTCTGTATCTTCTAACGCTTGTAATGGTTGGGTCCATTCTTCATAACTTATTACCCTTGCTGAGGTCTTATGCTTCATCCTCTTTTCTTTCCAGCACTCGCATTCCCAAAACATATGCCTTAGGCTTCCTGTAGTCTGTTCGCAGAAGGGGCAGCCGCTATCTTGGCTTATGCCTTTTCTACGAAGCGTATATGGGTCGTTCGTGGCTTCAGAGTGCAACTTCCTAATGCAAACCCTTTGCCACCTACTGAGCCTCATTGTTGGTAGGGCAGGAGGGATAGGTTTAAGGGCATTAAGTCTGGCCCTTCTTCGTTCCTTATTGACGTCCCTGGCCTCGTGAGGAGCGAAGTCAAACGGGTCCCGTTGCTCGACGGGCACGATGGCTGGTCGTCTAGTCGTCTAGTCGACACCGCCACCTTATATACTGCTGTATTTTCTGTGACCAATTAGGATGGTGACCACTGTCATATTTTGCATAAATACGAAAAGACTGTGCAAGGTTTACGCGTATATATTATTTTCCTCTACTGCCCTTGGGAAAGCGCTCGTATCTCTAATGTTATTTATTGCAAAAGTGAACTGCAGGTTATGAATAAATTTGAATAGTCGCTACACGTCACATTTTGATCAGTTTCGTTTTCTCGCTGGCCTACACTTTAAGTATACAGAAGCCTGTTTAATTAATTGTATTAATTATCGAAAACAATTTCTGCAATCACAACTTTCTGAACACGCTGATGCATTTTCTTTTTTCTTTTTACATATCCGAATGACTTCAGCGGCGGTTGAGTAAATGTTGAGTACACTGAGCGCGCGCAGGTGATTCTGGCGAAGCCCGTCCGCCGGGCCTCCCCGAAACGTTGTTTCAGTTCTTTTCTTTTCGCTACAATTGTTTTTGCTTAAGCGCGTGTCTTTCAAATATGCGTTCTATGCGCTCGCGCTCGCGCCAAGAGGACAGTGCAGAATTGCCGCTTTCGGGCCCGTGCCTTCACCTGCAACGAACGCGAAATACGTATGCTAAATTATGTAAAGCCTGGTTCAGACAGTGGCGTTTGACTGCGTCTGACTGCGTTGCGGCAGCGAGAAACCAGGGCATCCCTGCTGCTTTCATCGCGTGCCAAGATGATTCCTTGAATTGGATTCCACGCTTCATACGAAGCACAGTCGTGCCGGTGAGTCGCTTTCGGTTCTCGACGCAAAGCTGTCAAACTCATTCAAACGCAAGTGTCTGGACCGGCCTTACCGCTCATTCACACTGGAAGCGGATCCGCGTTTGCAAAGCGGTTGCGAACGCGGTTGTATAAATATCCAGTACGATTGCACGCGCACTCCATGACATCAAGTGTGCGTGCAATTGGACTGGATCTTTATACAACCGCGCTCACAACCGCTTTGCGAATGCGGATCCGCTTCCAGTGTGAATGAGCTGTTGAGCATCAAAGAACGCCGAAAACATCATTCTCTGCGCTGCACCTGCTGTCGTCTCCAGCAATACTTTTTCTAAAAAAAAAAATCTAAAACAAATAGCACGTATATGTTTGCCAATGCCCTATTTTTGGAAATTTACTTGGAATCTTTTATATAGATAAAAGGAACGCATGCTGGAAGGCCTGAAATCCTAGTCCCTTTCGAAGTACTCCGCCTTGGATGACACACACTTGTTTGAGCATTTTTTTTTTTTTTATCGAGTATGCTCGATGAAATGTGCCAAATGAGCCAGTGAAGGTGAATCATGTATCCCGAGACAGAGAAATAGTGAAACACACGAACATGATCGCAGATATCTGTGTAGGTTCGTGCTGTCCGGCCTGAGTCGTGGTGTGCAATGCTTCATACTTCACTGCACTTGCAAGCAAAAAAATTGGGTACGACAGGAGCGCAAGTTCGGCGGAACGGGCGGAACCGAGGAGGCCATTTGCAACTGAACTGCACGCAGAACTGACCGATCACACCTTTATTGAGAGCACGCTCTTTACTGAACCGCACAATAAAAGACGACAAGAGTATCTCGTCCGACGAACATTCAAGTCAACTCACGCCTGTGCGTAGCTTTCTGTGCTTTTCTAGAGATTTGGTTAAATTCCTCGAGCACGACGCCAGCTGCCAGCTGTTGTTTACTGTTGTACATGGTAAAACCCGCGACGGAACCAAAAAGGACAACCGCGATACTTTTTATCTGCCTCGGGTTTTAGTAGGTGCGTACCAATGTTGCCTGTACTTGTTTGTTTTCTGCCAGTTTAGGCGAAATAAGCCACACGCTTGTTTCGAGCGGTTTAAATTTGAATAAATAATAACCAACGCACAAACAAAACAAGTTTTAAGTACTTTTTGAGATTTTTGAAGTGACTTTTACTATTAAACGACTGCATGCACTTGAATGTTCAATTCAAGAGTTTATAAAACGTGACTACCCCATGCTTGTCACCTTCCAACAGGGTGCTAACTCTCAATGGCTCGAGCCCAGTGGGTAGTTACGTAAGCCTGTGGGGTAGTTACAGCCGTCAAAACGCACGATGACAAGGGGGGGTGCTCACTTTTTCTTAGAGTGTATAACAGCTGAGTAGAACCTCTTCCAATATTAAAAATTGCTTAGTTTTTGCTTGTCTACAAAATATGGTGTGTGTAATAAATGTTTAGGAAATTTTAAAACAATTCCTTGTGTCTGTGTACCTTCCTTTTGCAAACAACTTTGCGACTTGGCGAGTGCACTTGCAAACAGCTGGGTGAGTGCAACGATGACCAAAAATTAGCGCTAATGACGACCAACATTAGATCGGGTAGCGCTTCCAGTATTGTCCAATAATACGTCGGTCTTAGCCAATGTGGGACCACCATTGGCTGGAATCGTGGTTTAGACATGGCCTAAAATTGGCACCAATGATGGGGCAAACATTGGCTGAACAGTGGCCCAACATTGGCACCAACGACCAACATTGGTGTGCTGCCTGGGCGTGCTTAGAATGCTGCATGGCAATGCATTCAAAAAGAAACTTGGCACGCTATTCTCAAACCACGTCTGGCGTTTGCAAACTGTCTTTTGTATTGTCGAGGACGCAGTCGAGTCAAGAGGACCAGATACGGGAACCGGAAGAGAACACCAGCTGCCGTCAGCATCCTTTATCAAACAACCACCCCCTACCTCGAGCCGCCCACGCGCGCATCGCAGCCGTACATGAGAATCAGCCCCGCGCTATACCGAGTCACGCGAATCTGCCAGTCAACATTGCCAGCCAGTGCTTGTGCCATATGCCGCAAAATGTGTCCCCATTTATATGACATGTATGATACACGTACAGTGTGATTCCGGCTTAAAGGGGCCCTCCAACGGCTCTTTCTTATACACCCTTCACACGACCGTAAAGGTACCTTTAGCTAAGGGACCTTTATTCTTTGCGGCCAATCAATTCACGATCATCCACGCGTGGCGTGCGCTCGCGAAAAATGAGCACGGGCTGATTCGCCGATCGCAAAGGTACCTATGTTAAAGGTACCTTTATGCTGGCCGTGTGAATGGGGTATTAGTTTGTATCGAAACCGAGCTCACTGATGCAGTAACTTAGTGAAACATTTCTTTTTGCCAAGTCGCTTTATTTTAAAAGTTATGGTAAATTAAAATTACAAAAACAAGCAAAAAATAATCTCCTTTATGACGTCCTTGGTTCTAGCTTGGGAGGCAAATGCCAGAGCCGAAGTGCCTCGCAGTCGGCTGCGGCTTACGTTGATGGTCGCTTCCCCTGCAGCAGCATGCCCGTCAAAGGCTCGTTGCTTGCTTCAGGTTTCCACCGCGATTGCCGACATAAATTTATCGGGTCCGTCGGAGCTGGAGCTGCGAATCCTCGCTAGTAGTGTGGAGCTGGGAGTAGTGCCGCACGAGGACACTTCTCGTAAGCGTCCGGAGCGCGCTGGCGAAGTCTCTCGGCCCCAACTCGACGACGCCCAAGTTCCGGGCAAGTTCCGGGTGGGTCTCCTGTGACGCGAGACCACGGGAGACGAATTCGTACTTTCGCTTCTTGCAAAATGTGCCGCCGGCGTCGTGTGCCGGCTGCTGAGATCCGCTACAGAGCTTGCGCCGGCCTGCGCCCCCTCTTCTACCGCTTGGTGGCGGGTTTGTCGACGGGTCATTCGGGTCATCCAGCGTTGTCTCCTGTTTCCGTACTTTCTAAACTGAATTTGTTTCCCTTTTCTCTTCTTAGATACAGAACAAAAACTACTTCCATAAATAATTGAAACAGATAGCGCCATTTATTATTTGTATTTCGACTCAAACCATCAGTTTAGCGGCTCAAAGGTGCGATGTCACGGGGACCGACGACGTCACGAATTCGTCATATGCCGCGTGCTTTCGACACCACGGGGTGTCCCCGTAGGAGGAGGAGGTTGAGGAGGTTCCCGCATCGTCCGCTTAAAATATGACGCGCCGATATTTAGTGAGTCTGCCATTGCCCGCGGGGTTGCCCGAACCACAATAGATGTGGAAACAGCAAAACAGGTATCTTTAAGTGGCACACACGCTGTTCAAAAGCACGGAGCCTGCCTTATTAGGGGCGCGTCTTTCAAACATGGCAAGGGGGCAAAGAGAGGGAGAGGAAAACATAAAATACAGCAAAACGCTTGTTCAGCTTGCGATGCCACGTGACACGCTGCGCCCGATGCGTCAGGCTGTTCTCTTATTGACGGTACGCGACCCCCCCCCCCCCCTCACACACACACACACACCCGCCAAACGCGCCCACACACACACACCCGCCAAACGCGCAGACTCTGCTTCGTGCTTCAGTGCTTACCGGAATCAATTCGGGTTCGCTGCGCTGCAAAAATTGTGCCGACCGTGACGCCACTACATTGTTTGCGCGAAGTCCAACGAAAATGTCAACGAACAAGTTTTGCCTGGCCTTACTCCAGCTCCTGGTGAGACACAGCAAAGCGGAAAACCTCAATAATGTAAGTAAGAAAATTAGAGAGGTGGCATCCATGGGGGCCCAGATGGTCTGCCTCCCAGAAGACTTCAGCTTTCCATTCGACATGCGCTACGTCTTGGAGAACGCAGAGCCGATTCCCGGCGAGACTAGCGAAATGTTGTCGAGATGCGCCGAAGATAATCAAGTCTACCTCGTCGGAGGCACATTGTCGGAGCAGGAGAACGGCAAACTCTACAATACCTGCCTGGTGTACGGACCGGACGGTTCGATGCTGGCCAAGCACCGTAAGCTACACCTTTTCGACATCGACATTCCTGGCAAAATCACCTTCCGGGAGTCCGTCCTCTTTACAGCGGGCGACAGATTCACCACATTCGACACTTCGTTCTGCAAAGTGGGAGTAGGGATATGCTACGATCTTCGGTTTGCGCCCTTGGCGCAGATCTACGCGCAGCTTGGTTGCAAGCTATTGGTTTATCCAGCAGCTCCCAACATTACGACTGGTCTAATGTTTTGCAAACTGCTTTCTAGGAGTAGGGCCCTTGACAACCAAGTCTACCTGGCGTTAGTGTCGCCCGCGAGGAATGAAACAGCATCGTACGTGGTTTGGGGACACAGCATGCTGGTGGATCCGTCCGGCAAGGTGGTAAAGTTAGCTGGGATTGGAGAAGAAATTTTGCTTGCTGAGGTAGACTTGGATAATCTGTCTTCGATGAGGAATCGCGATCCTCTGGACAAACACAGGAGGAACGATCTGTACAAAGTAGTAAGTGAGAACACTGAATAAAATAGGTTTGGGGTCACTCCGACGAATAATTGCATTTCGCCTAAGTGAGTAACATGACGAATAATACATCGTTACTCAGCGGGGAATGCGAAGGATAACCGCATTACGACAGAATCACTCGGCACGACTAATACCCCCGTTAAACAGGCCGTATAACGATCACTGAGCTTGCGATCGTTGGCATCTTCCAACTGTCACTGAGCTCAACTAAGTTGTCCGCTGTTACGCAGTACATAGGCCTAAGCACCTCAAATTGCTGGGAACATTCATCTGCTGGGAACATTCATCTGCGAAGACTGCCCGCCAGGTTTGCCTTTGCCGAAACAAAACTAAAATTTTTGTCCGATTATTTAAAAAAAAAAAGTAATGCAAATAAAGATTTGCACACTTTTCATTAGTTATAAAAGTTTAACACGAAAGATGATGCACGTAATTCTTAGATTAAATAAACGATAATCAAAAAACGCTTTACACGAGTTCAAGCAAGAGAGTTATAACAAAAGCATTATCGTCATCGACATCGCAATGGTCACGCCTGGGCTACGCCAACGAGGTACCAGAAGTTCGAAAGTGCCCCCTCCTTGCCCCCCCTTCTCCCGCTTGCCACCATGTTCTACGCAAACGTGACTACTGAACACGTGACCTCCCAAAAGCCGTGACGTCACCGGTAATATGGCAGCGCCCAGAGCTGGCGGACGAGAGTTGGTTCGATGCATTTGTTCGGTGCGCGGAAGTCGCGATATGCCGCTGCTTGCCTTTCACGATTTTGGATTTCGTGCTCTTTGACGAATGTATAACTGGAAGATCTGAAGGGGTGAGACTTCATACGCTTTTTACGCAAGATCGCTCTGAATATTAGCACCTGTGAGATCTAAAGCCCCTCGATGTGTCTGTGTTTGTTGTGCAAGTAGCGTCAAGCGCGTCAGTGCACGAGCCCCATGTCTCGAGCGGCAATTGGAAGCAAATGACGGCGGAAACCCGCTCGTGGCTTGTGTCTTGCGCGTTTCCATGACAACGATGGGCGTTACTTCTAAAAAACGCTTTGATCAAGGAGCTTTAGTGAGACAAAGCGAAACTTCGCGCTGCAGAACGAAGGGTCCTGGGTTCAATCCCCACCCCTGCCCGTTTCGATCTGGATGAGCATCGTACCAGCGTGCGGTCGTGTATCACCACTGCGTTGAGCACGTTAAAGACCCCAGGCTAGCGGTTGTACTGCACTAGCTAAATTGCTCATCTACAGCTGGGAGACTCGTCGCCCCTGTGAGGCAGGCCAAGTTCTAGGCTGTATAAACATTACAAACAACCCAATTTTTTTTAGTGAGACAACATCAGTCGTGTCGCCGTCGCGGTGTTCGGATTCTCAGAAGTGTTCGACGATTAATAGAATTGTGGCATGAAATTTTTGCATTTTCTTAGCTTTGTTTGAACGCTGGAATGCCAGGGAATCAAAGCGAAAGGTTTGCGTCGAGTGTAGGACCTAGGTGAAGCTGTTTCAGCTCTAGGTCACCGCATAATCACAGCAACTTTTAGCAAGAAAACTCCTGTTAAGTAGGGAGAAATCCTGCTTATTATTTAAGGTGATTTTTGTTAAAAAAGTTAACCTTTCCGGAGTTGCGTCGGCATTGTATTTTTTTTTTTTTTTTACTTTCTATGTTGGGTTCGGCGTTTTGGAAGGAGCATTCGCGGGGTAATCGTGGCCGAGGTAGGAGAGCTTCCCCCGCGGTCAGAAAGAAACGTCTCGGGTTTCGAGAGGCGGTACGGGGAGAGCCCGCGCTTTGAGCTGCGTGTGGCGTTTAACCGAACGTTCCTATGTGTAGAAGGCTTAGTATCAAATGGTCGCTTTTTACTTGATGTAATAATTTAGCTGTTGGTGCCAGCCAGACTGGGAAAAATGCAGGAAACAATTCTATAAGGAATTCGGATTTGCCGGTTGGAGCGCCAGGCTGACAGCTCGCCGACTATTGGGCGACAGTGTACCACGTGGGAGTGGTGAAATTTGAAGGGATTGGTCGGCCCCAGAGGGGAAAGGAGGCCCCTACAAGCCTACAAAAGGATTGTCGAGATTTTTCTCCAGGATTGGCTTCAATTCGATTTTGGGAGACTGGGAACAAAAGTATGGGGTTTAATTTCGGGGTTTTAACTCACTATTGAGTTGTTTTGTTTTATAATAAACATGGACGAACTGGTCACTGTAAAGCCAATCAACGTTGCAATGTTTTCAGCGGGATCGAACAACCTTTAGTTGTTTTTTTTTTTGTACAACTTCTCGGGGGAGCTTTTATCGGGCGAACACCAACTTCGGTCGTCACCATCCGGACCAGTACTCCCATCCCCGAGGAGGTTGACTTTCGGAGTCGACAGGATTCCGCTGACTTTCTGCGACGGGTTCCGAGAACGCCACGACGTCAGCTTATGGTGAGCCCCACCAACATCTGAGTGAGAAGACGGAGGCAATAGCCTGTTGCGTTGTGTGAGGCGAACGGAGCGGCATCGCAGCGAGAGGCTCCGGGAGTCAAGGGACTCGAGAACACCACGACGTCAGCTGATGGTGAACCCCGCCCATATCTGCGTGAGAAGACGGCAGTGTGCGGCGGACGGAGCGACATCCAAGCGAGAGGCTCCTGGAGTCGAGGACTCAAGACCGACGGAAGGAAACATCGCAGCGGAGCCACAGGGACGCCCCGGGGAACTGTGACGATACGGCAAGACCCTCGTTCCCAGGTAAGACCCAGGGTTGTTTTCTCCGAGGCTCACAATGTCCGTGGTCCCTAGGTCTGAAGCAAAGAGCTGCTCTTCAGGTGCAGACAGTAATGAGGACGAAAGTACCCAGACAACACCCGACATCCTCAGGACGTCCTCGAAATGTACAAACGTCCTCACCAACGACAAAGCTCGATTGGTCGTCGAAATATATCTTTTAATGTTCGACTCCGTTGAGGCGTGGTGACATTCTTTTTCTTTTCCAGCTCGATCTTCTTCTTCCTTTCCTTTTTCTTCCAGCGTTCACGCGACACCGTCACATGCCGCCGCCTCAAAAAGGCGTCGACCCGACGCACACAACACGCAAAGAAACTGGTGTTATGAAGACACTTAAAGCACACACAAAACACGCGATAGTTGCAAGTGCTGTACACGTATAAAACAGTATTCAAGTCCACGCAAAACACAATCGTCCGAAGCGGTAATTGCAAGTTCTGTACACCTATAATACAACATTCAAGTACAGACACGACACAATCGTCCCACGTGGTAATTGCAACTCCTGTACAAGTATAAAACAGTCTTCTATTGAACAGTTTTAGGAGAGTGAAAATTCTGCAACAGCCTCTAGATACGGTTTCAGTTTTTCTACGTGCACGATGTCCCGCCCTGAACCATCACCGAACTATATTTCATAATTCACCGGCGATAGCTTGGCCACAACTCGATGAGGCCCAGTGTACATTGTCCGTTTTTTAAGCCCCACTGGCGGGGCCCTCAGCAGCACCAACTGGTCTCGTTCTAACGCTATGTCAGTTCGGTGTTCGTCAAATAGTCTCTTCTGCTTCTCCTGAGCCAACTTGATCTGTCGTGCGGCCAATCTACGCGCTTCGTTCAAGCGCTCACGCACGAGCACCGCGTATTCGGAGCTTGCTTGCAGTTCTTGCAGCTCTTTCCTGTTATAAGCCACATCCAAGGGGAAAACAGGGTCACGTCCATACAGAAGGAAAAAAGGAGAAGTACGAACTGTGTCCTGATATCCTGTGTTATAGCAGAACACTATATAGGGCAAAACATCAGCCCATTTCTCTCCAGGTGAGGTGGTGATTCGCATCATCTGTTTGAGCGTTTTGTTGGCTCGTTCGACGAGGCCGTTGGCAGCTGGGTGATAAGCTGTAGTCGTTGCGTGACGTATACCACGGTACTTGAGGTAATCGGAAGTTGATCTGGCAGTCATCTGTGTGCCCCTGTCCGTAACTAGTACTGTGGGGCATCCGTGCTTGAGGATAATTCTCCTCTCGATGAACTTCTGCACCGTGGAAGCCTCAATGTTACGAACAGCTTTCGCCTCAACAAACTTGGTTAGGTAGTCTATGGCAACTATGACAAACTTGTACCTTCGTGAAGCCTGGAAGGGCTCAATTATGTCGAGTCCAACTGTATGAAATGGCACACCGACTTCAACTGGCTGCAGCAGTCCGTAAGGGCACGTCGTAGTCATCTTCATCCGTTGACAGAGGTCACAGCTTTTCACGAACCGTTGGACATCCAGATACTGTCGAGGCCAGAAATATTTACTGGGGATTTTCTCGTATGTGCGACGGATTCCCATGTGTGCTCCGAATCGACTTCCATGAAATTCGTGAAGTACTTCCGCTCGCTTCGTCGCCGGCAAGCATAAAACAAATCGTTCATGCGTTGGTCCTGCATCCCTTTTGTACAATACATCATGAAAAAGCACGAATTGTTTACTTGCTCTCTTCTGATGTTTCTTTGTACCAGCCTTTTTCTGCAGTATCTTTATGATTTTTGTACAGAACGGGTCCTCCTTCTGCTCGGAGGTTAAGTTGGGCTCTTTGACCTCAAAAACATCGCAAGTGCGGGTCCTCCCAGTCTCTCACGAGCCGTTGGTACTCGAAGGTTCCCCTGAGCAGAAGCGGCTTGGAATACGGGACAGACAATCGGGGGCAGTGTGACATGCGCCAGATTTGTACACAACTTCAAAGTCGAATTCTTGGAGCAGGAGAGACCACCTGAGCAGGCGTTGGTTTCCCTCCTTGTAACGAAGAACCCAGCAGAGCGCATGGTGATCTGTACCAACATGAAACTTTCTGCCCATTAGGTAGGGACATAGCTGTTCCAGGGACCACTTAACTGCAAGGGCCTCAAGTTCAGTGGATGTGTAGTTCTCTTCAGCTCCGTGAAGAGAACGGCTGAGGTATACAACAGGCCTGTAATCCCCAGTTTCATCGTCCTGGAGGAGGATGGCGGCGAGGCCGGTTCTGGAAGCATCAGTGTGGACCTGGAGGCCGTATTTAGAGTCTTCTGAAAAGTGCTTCAAGACGGGAGGTCCACATAAGGCAGATTTCAGTTCATGGAAGGCGTGTTCTTGTGGAGCACCCCATGTGAAGGCTTCTTCTTTTTTCAGGAGCTTTCTCAAGGGGGCTGCGATGGCACTATGGTTTCAAATGAACTTTTGGAAATAGGACGTCAGTCCCAAGAACGATTGAACTTCAGCCGCAGTTCTAGGAACGGGGAATCGCGTTACGGCATCGACTTCCTCTGGATCAGGTGCAATACCCTTCTGGGATACAATATGTCCAAGGTAAGTCACTCTGGTGCAAAAAAAAAAAAAATGGCACTTCTGCGGTTTGAACTTGAGATTTGCGGCCTCAAAACGCGCGAAAATATTTCCCAGTTGTCGAAGGTGATCTTGGAACGTTGTGCTATAAACAATGCAGTCGTCCATGTAGACCAGTGCGTTGCGATACTTTAGATGACCGATAATAGCATCTACAGTTCGCTGACACGTTGCCGGTGCCCCTTTTAACCCGAACGGCATTCTCAGAAATTCATACAGCCCCCACTGCGTAACAAAAGCTGTCTTAGCGGTGTCGCCAGGTTCCACCTCTATTTGATAGAATCCTGAAAGGAGGTCCAATGTTGAGAAATACTTGCTCCCACTCAATGCCGCCAGAGCATCATCGATTCGTGGGAGTGGATAGACAACGTTTTCGGTTACAGCATTTAGCTTCCAGGATGTCCTCAGGACAACCTTTTGAGGACATTATGATGTCCTGAGGATGTCCTCAAACAATCCTGGGAGCATCCTAAAAACGTCCTATTGTGCGGCCTCAGGACATCCTCAGAACGTCCTCAGGAGGGCAGCCAAGGATTTTTCTTGTACATTTTTAGGACAATGCACTGCAGGTGCAGCTGTTCACTGAGCTGTTAGGTTGCTTTCATTTGTATTCGAAGGTAGACGTCAAAAAAACAAGTACAAGAAGAGACGTAAACACTGGCAGACCGTGGCGCCAGTGTTTACGTCTCTTCTTGTACTTGTTTTTTTGACGCCTTTATTCGATCATGAACCAACTGGCCCAAATTGCCATCTTAATTCATTTTTGTTTTTAGGTTTTCTCCAACTGGATTTTGAACCTGAACGTGCCTGCAAGAGCTGCCTGCAGAAAGAAATTCATTGTTGTGTACTATTTTAAAGTAAAATTCACACACAAATTTTAGATTACTAAAGTCCGTTGCAACCTAAGAACGAAGGGCGAGGGTAAGACGGGCCGGGGAAGAGGAAGCAGACAGAACGCTAAAGAGAGAAGGAGGTTTCCCCCTCTCTTCTACAGCGTTCCGTCTGCTTTCTTCTCCCCGGCCCGTCTTACCCTCGCCCTTCGTTCTTAGGTTGCGACGGACTATAGACAGTGAGAGGCTAAGAACACAGGGCAAAGAGGGGGAAGAAAGCTGACAGAATGCTGAAGAGGAGAGAAGAAAACTCTCCCCTCCAGCATCTCGTCTGCTTTTTCCTCTGCGTCTTTCCTTGCCATATGCTCTTAGCGTATAACTATGAGCATGATCATGCCATTCATTATTGCAAACAAAAATACTTTATTGAAGAGCAAACGTTATACATTACTTTTTTTCAATGTCTGCACCAGACATGCAGTCTGGCTTCGCATCTTGGCCAGCACTAGTCCGAATTGTCAGCGGGATCTACAAAAACAAATCAATTCCATAAGCATTAATAATAAAAACAGGTAATGTGAGAAACTTACCATCATGTCGAACACCTCCAACTTTTGACTGCAGCTTTCTCATTTTCTCTCCAAAGTGGTGCAGCCACACTTTGATGATGGTCTCTACGTCAGCTTTGTTTGCACACTCAACATTTGCTTTCACTGCCCCTGAAACATTGATTTGTGATGACAGTCACAGCAGAAAACTAAGATGGTCTTGAAAAAATGTTCGTGCGAGGAAGATGCCCTCGCTACCGAGTCTACTTCCGCACAGTTGATAAGCTCGAAGTATTCGATTACGCGCCGGCATCTTTCCCACCGAAATTGCCGTTCACTGCTTTACGCCATTGCGAAGGAGCACTAAATAAAAAATGCTCACCTTTGTCACTGCCTTGCATTGCTGCCATCATCAATTTGGATGGAATCATAGAGATCATACATACTAACTCTAGAGGAGAAGGTCCGCCATTTTCCCATACATTCTGGCTGCCGCAAGCGGCGGATCATGCAGGCAGACCCTCGGGGTCCCAAACACGGTTACCTCATCAGAGCAGTTTCGTGAACTTCAACAATCCACGAACATACCGGTGAAAAGATATGCGCGTTCCTTTCGAAGCTTCCTCTTTGCATAGCGCGCAGATGTACGGCCTCGCGTTAACGCTAAACTAAACCATATACCCGGCTTCGCCGGTGGGGCGCGGGTGGGCGCGGTTGAGGAATACGAAACTGCGCAATCACCAGATTTCTGAGATTTCGACAGAAGGGAAGTTAATGCAGCGTAATGACTTTATTTCTTTTTATAAGCGTTAAAATAGCTCAGAATTTAGTTTACAACGCTAAATTATCACTGTTTATATTGCTGAGAGTTTTCACTCTTCGCGTTTACCATGGCAACGTTGCTTTCTTTCTCTCGTGTTCTGTCGCTCTCTTTTGCGATCGTTCACTCGGGCCCCGGGTGTCGGCGCACGGGATTTGCCACTCTTCTTCACCCACCTTTACCCCCCTGGATGGAACAGCGTGGATTAAGACTTCTTCTCCTTCGCCGTTAATGAGAACATTTTAAATTTTTAAACACTAGGAACCAAAGAGCCAAGAAACACTAATTAGTAAATAATAAATAAATAAATAAATAAATAAATGTCAACTAAAAATAAATAAAGCAGAAAAATTAAAAAAATAAGATTAAAAAATAAATGTTTGAAATAAATTATAAAAAAATTAAACTTAACAATATTATTTTTTAATTAAAAAAATTAGTTCTATTTATTTTTAGTTGTCATTTATTTACTTATTTATTTTTTTACTTAATAATGTTTCTTGGCTGTTTGGTTTCTGGTGTTTAAAAATTTTAAATGTTCTCATTAACGGCGAAGGAGAAGAGATGACGATTTGAGGAAGAAGAAATATATCACTGAGTTGTTAGCGCTGGGAGTCTGTTTCCTTCTTGTGTGCCTGTGAGTGTGATTGTATCCGCGTTGTTCCATCCAAACATGAATTACCAACTAGCCCAAGCATTAACATTATCAAGCCATCATCATCATCGAAGATATTACTGCTTCTGTCCTGGCTTGGCTTAGCTTGCTTGGGTCTCTCGGGTGGGTGGATAATTGCAATAACGGTGCGCCTTGTAGTAGGCGGTAGCTTGCGCCACCTAGATTGAATGTTGCCGATCAAACTGAATTCCGGAATACTGCGCAAATACAAAACTAATAATTGTAGTTTGTCCTCGTTTTATTAAAGAATTGTTTGATCAAAACTATAATTAAAAGATGTTCTAAACTTACACAACTACATGTAATAATATGTATGTGAAATTTATTTTAGCAGTAAACGTGAACTTTGTATACTACCACCACTTCATTCATTTTTTTTAAACGCAAACCAATTGAGGTGGTATATATTACCTCTAACTTTGTATACTTCGTCCTCAAAAAGTCCTCAGAGGGACGTTTCTAGGACGATCCAGCGACTGACGTTCTCAGGATGTTCTGAGAACGTCTTGAAAACCGTGAGGACGTTTGTACGTTTTGAGGACGTCCTGAGGATGTCGGGTGTTGTCTGGGGGGGACTCGACAAAAATGGGGGAGTTCGCAAAAGAACTGCGCGCCGTCCTCGCGCCGATGCCGGGGTCTGGAGCCCTCGCTCCGGTGTGGTTCAATAGCGCTGAGGCTATGATGAATAGCTGTGAGACACCCGAGGAAGCGCGAGGAGCGATATCATTTTGCCGTTTCTGGGAGAAAAGACCAGAGCACTGGTAGCTACTCGAGCCGGCGGTACAGTGCTCCCTTTCATGGAGCCGCGTGAGGTGGTCCTGTCAGAGCTAAAAATGACTCCGGAAGAGTACAAGCGGATATTCTACAAAACACGCAAGGAGAGCGCGGAGTCGTGGTCTCAGTTCGCAACCCAGCTCGACATTATATACGTTCTGCTATTACTTAGAAAGCCGGGAGGTTGAGACAGTTGATGAGCTGCGAAATTTGATAATTTCAGACCGAATGAAGCATCTCATGGCGGAGGACGCGTGCATATATGTCCTGCAAAATGAGACTAAGGACCGGCTAAGGACAAAGGAGCTGGCTGAAAGGTTCGGGGAAAGTAAACGAGGGACTCGTGAAGGCCTCGAGAAACGTGCGCAGAGCACTGGGAAACATTTTGTTCCAAAACAGGACCAATGATCCAATAAAGGGGTATTCACACGAGGGAGAAATCCCGGGGATTTCTCCCCGGCACGCGCGCATCACGAGATGAAAACGCGAGTCTTTTGCACATCGCAAAGCCTGACGTTTTCGTCGTGGGATGCGCGTGCCGGGGAGAAATCCCCGAGATTTGTCCCTCGTGTGAATACCCCTTAAGGGGACATCGGGGATAGGAACATGGGACCGATCGAGCGCACTCAGGTGCCATGCATGTGGGAAACAAGGACACTATCGCAACGAGTGCCCGCAGAACAGGCCCGTCGGAGATAAAAAGGGTATGCCGAAGTCAAGCAGTCGAGCCCACCGAAGCTCACAGCGAGAAGAAGAGGTTTATTTAGAAAGACAGAGAGGTCGCTCCATGCAGTTTGCATTAACCGGTTTCTCTGTGCTGGGGAAGGGGAATAGGGGATGCCAAAGAAGGGCCAAGAAGAGGAAATTAATAAAAACACATCAAAATAACGTGGAGGTCCATATCTGCTCCTTAAAGACGGGAAATAAGTTGGGTATCACGTAAGAAACGTAGTAGGTATTTGGTCGCATCAGCCAGCTTTTCTGGGCTCTCCCACGCTCCTAAGATCTTCTGGAGAGAACGGGGCAGCGGTGGGGGCAATGCGCCCACCGGTAGAAGCGCCGGTGGGAGATAAAGCAGATAACGAGGCGACTAGGCAGACGTGGGTGACGCACAAAACCGGAGAGGTACGCTTTCAGGCGTTGGTGGGTTCCGGGGCGGACATGACGGTATTGAGGGCGAGTGTTGTTGCCGATCATGCGCGCGGCCAGAGGAAAGGCAGAGTGAGTTAGGGGAGCATTCGGGCCCTCCGTGTCCGCTTCAATCATGGATGTCCCTTTTGGGCTTAGAAACAGCGGAAAAGGATGCGAGGCCACAGGTAGCGATACTGTGAGCTGTCACTGACGAGTTAACTGAGGGGGTGGATGCGCTACTTACGCCGGACGCGCTAGAGGAGCTAGAACGGGCGGAGAAACTGCTCAGTAAGTAGGCGAAAGCGACTATCGCAATAGAGGAAGCACGGGCAGAATCAGAACAGTCGAGACAGCGAATCACACCGCTGAATTTTCAAAATGAAGCAGACGCGGGAGAAGCCGCTGAGGCCAGCGTCGTAAACTTGGTGACCAGCAGTGTCACCCCAAAAGCAGCTGATCCGACTTTTGCTGAGGAGCAAAAGACGGATAGTACTCTGAAAACCCTGTGGAAAGAAACGAGTTGGACGGCAAGACGGCCATGATTAGGAGGGGAGATGGCAAGGCTACTGGGATTTTGTTTCACCTTTGGGCAAAATTTATTTCAACGCCCTCCTGGTTAACTTTTCTTTCACTCTGCGGTCGGCCCCTCATGTGTTTGTGTATTTTATGTTCTACTTAATTTTTTTGTGTAGTTTTATTCTCTGCGGGAGAGGTTTATGGGTCCTCACGTATATTTTGAAACGTACATGTTGAGGCTCAAAAGAGCTTAGAGAGAGCGCTGGCGGATACGCTGAGAGTTATCTGTATTTGTATGTATGTATGAGAAACGTTTATTGGGCAAAGATTCAACTGGCAGTTACGCTAGGGTAGGGCCAGAGGGGGCAGGGGATGCTGGGATATCGGGGTAGAATCTAATTATATGTCGTCTCCCAGGCCGGTCTTCTCTAGGTAGTTGAGGACACTGCCCAGGATGATTTTTCTTCTCGCAGTCTCCCCGACCGGATTGAGCCAATCTTGAAGCGTGGGTGGCCGGTCTTGTGGTTCGAGTTGTTCAAGTGTTGCTTGTCTTGCCTCATCGTGGTGTTTGCACTCCCACATAACGTGTTGGATGTCGGCAGGAGTGTGCCCCTTACAGTATTTGCACTGGTACGGCTCGGGAAGAAAATCTGGATTTTTGCGAGCTTTTTTCTTGTCTTCCCATTTCTTGAGGACTGACGGAGTGATCGCTGATCCTGCTTGAAGCCTTCTTAGTCGAACTGTTTCATACCTTTTGAATCCTGATGGCATTCCGTACTCTGCTTCTTTCTGCTTGTGTGCAAGCCTTTTCTTGATCGCATTCTTGGCGACGTCAATGGTTCTTATTGGGTCATAGATGCCAGGCCTGGGGTTTTCCCCGTCTCTGGTGTTTTTACCTGGCGAAGGGTGGGAAGTCGTCAGGCCACTGCAGCAGATGTTTGAACGATGAAGCTCCCTGGCTGCAGCGTTGGCGATCTCATTTCCCTTAATCCCTTCATGTCCGGGAATCCACCTTATGGAGCTTTTAACGCTCTTCATCTTGAGTTCAATGGCAGTTACTAGGACGTCTTTAATCACAGTGCTTGTTTCGAGGTGCGTTTTGCATACTCTGATGACGTCCTGCGAGTCTGTGAAGACTATTATCTTTGAGTTGCTCGGAATCGATTCTCCTATGTTTTGTAGCGCAGATGCAATGGCCCTGGCTTCTGCTTCTTTTGCTGTGCCGCAGGTAACGGCTTCCGTTTTCGTAATTTCCTCTCTAGGGACATGCCATACTATTGCTGTTCCTTCATCTGAGGGAGCCGCATCGGTCTAGCATACTGTGATGTTGGGATCGTCTAGAAGTGCTTCCACTTCAGCTTCGTGTTGTTCAGCTTTTTTTTTTCTCCTTTCCTTGTTACCTTTGCCCATTTTTTGAGGTATGGGCTTGGGCTCGGTCAAAACAGTTCTTTCCCATGGTGGGAGGTGATCAAGGATCCTTCCTTCATCTTCGTAGTCTCTGTCTAGTAGCTCGCCAATGCAGCGTCCTTGTTTTGTATGCTTAAGCTTGAGGATTTGTATCTCTTCCTGTTGTTCCGCCATTTCCGCAAGACTTGGGAAGGGAACGCACTCGTGGAGCTTCTCTAGCTTGGTGTTCGTCGGGAGGCCCGAAATGCACCTTCGTGCTTCGTTTAGGAGGGTTTCCAATTTTGCCATGTGTTTCTTCTGTAGCCTGTAGAACCGCAGCCCACACAGCACCTTAGATATGAGTGCCGCTTGTACGATGGTTCGGGCAATACGCTCTCCGATTCCTCCGAGCTTGCTAGCTATTCTTCTAATTATCGATAGCCCTTGTTTTCAGTGCTCATAATTTTCCTTATCCACGTTGTGGGTTTAAGGCTGGAGTTCAAGTGAATTCTAAGAATTGTGTGTTCTTCGGTTTTGTTAATCTTGTCTCCATCGAAGGTGAGGTTTGGTGTAACGTCTTCGCAGCCGTGGCCGAACACCATGAATTTGGTCTTCTCTGCAGAGGGTTTCATGCTGGCTTCTCTGAGGAATTTCTCGATTTTGGCTAGTCCTCGCTGCAATGTTTCTATTTGTTCTGCATTCGTTCCTGTGAGGGTCCAGATGGTGACGTCATCAGCATATATTGTAAAAAAAGGTCCTTCGATTTCTGCAAGCTCCCATGCAGGGGGAGCCATAGCTAAGTTAAAGAG
This sequence comes from Ixodes scapularis, assembly GCF_016920785.2. NCBI lineage: Eukaryota > Metazoa > Arthropoda > Arachnida > Ixodida > Ixodidae > Ixodes > Ixodes scapularis. Next base: position 76,860,514 of record NW_024609883.1, read on the forward strand.
AGCTGGCGATAGTACCGAACCTTGCGGTACCCCTGTTCTGTTTTCCTTGGTGTTACTCTCAAGGGGTCCTTCCTTGATCTTGTATTTCCGACCCTGAAGGAAGGTTTTTACTAAGTTTAGCGGTCTTCCAACAATGCCTTGGTCTTTCAGGGTTGGGTTCCGATTGTCGTGGTGTGGGGTAGCGAGTCGAAAGCATTTTTTATATCTACTGTTACTAGCATCTTCGTCTGGGGGTGTTTTGGTTTGTGTTTTAAGATGCCTTCCCTGATAAGTAGCAGGCTGTCATGCGTTCCAAGATTTTTCCTAAACCCAGTTTGGGCAGGGTGCTAGATGTTGAGCTTATCTGCTAGCCCGTCGATTCTCATCAGCGTCATCCTTTCGACCAACTTGCCTAGGACAGACGTGAGCGATATTGGTCGCGTGTTTTGAGGTTCGTCAGGAGCCTTGCAAGCCTTTGGGATCGGCGTGACCCATGACAGCTTCCATTCTTCGGGCATTTTTCCGTTCTTCCAAATCTTATTGATTTCCTCTAGAAGGATTTCTTTCGTTTGATCAGGGAGATTCTTGAGCATGCTGTTGCTAATGGCATCTGGCCCAGCGGCACTTCGCGTCTTGCTCTTTTCAATCGCCGCGTCCATTTCCCACATTGTGAAGTTCGCGTTGTAATGTTCCCCAACGTTGACCATCCCTGGTTCATAGATGGTTTCGCTAGGAACTTGTGCCGGTTGTGGAAAGAAAACGTCACCTGTCTCTTCCAGCACTTCTTCTATTGTTTTGTCGCTGTTGAGTGCGATGTTTGGTACTGTGTTTGTTTCTTTTCTTTTGCCCAGCATAGAGTTGCATATCGACCACATTTTGGCGAGCGACGTGTGTTCGTTAAAGGATTCAGAAACGTCCAGCCAGTTTGTCTGGTTCAGCTTGCTTGCATATATCTGTGCCTCTTTTGCCAGCTGGTTGGCTTCCTGGAGATCTTGCCGCTTTCTTTCTGCTCTATACATGTTCAGGTGTTTCACTCTTTTTTGCCACAATGACAACAGTCTCGTGCCTGGAGTGGGACCATTTACATCGATGAGTTTCGTTACTGTAGCTTTTTAAGTTGCTTCCCGGAGCGCGTACGTGAAATCGTTGATATCTTGAATTTAGTACTCAGTACATACCGCCAGCCTGAGCGTGTTCCAGAAGACTGTTTTCGATTCTCTCGCGTTTTTCCACTCCATTGTCTTTTACTCCTACTGTAATGGGGTAATGGTCACTGCCCCATGTGTGCTCTTCCGTTCTCCATTCTGCCACGGTGAAGTTTGTGGTGATGGTGAGATCAGGCGTAGAATCTTGTTGCCGCTCGCTCTGTCCAACTCGAGTGCGCTCTTGTGGATTGTTTAGTAGCGTGAGCCCTGCGCTGCTGTATTCCTCGTAAATGTCTTGTCCCTCTTTTGCTTCATCAACATGCCCCCAGTCGCTGTGTCTCGCATTGAAATTACCCCCGATGACTATATGGTGGTCATAAAAGTCCCTCATCATCTGGCTCATTTAACTATTGTCGTCGTCTGCGTTCGTCGGTCTGTAGTATGCGGATATTAAGATAATTTTCTTCTGCCCAAGACTGGTTCGCACTGCCACCACTTCTTGCGTTTCTGTACACCACATTGATGTATCTAGTTGCTGATGCGGGTAGCTTTTCTTGAGGAAGACCGCAGCTTGCGCCTTTATTTTCGGGACTCCTCCGCGTACGTGTACAATTGATGGGAAGTGAAATCTCCGGTAGCCTCTTAATCCTATGTTCTTGTCACCAACTTCTTGAAGTAACACAGCGTCCCTTGATTCGTCGCTCAGCTTCATATTGAGTTCTGCTTTTTTAGTATTGAGGCCTCGACAGTTCCACTGAAGTATGTTAAATGTCGTAGCCTTATCAGCACGCGCATTTGTGGGCTTACGCTGCATGCTGAGTTGGTAGTTGCATGTTCTGCGCGTTGAATTGTGCTTCTTGTGCTTGAACGTGCCCGAGGGCTGATTCAAATTGCTGGCTTAATTGTTGTACGGCCGTTTGCATTTGTTGTTGGTGCTGTTGGAGAGCCTGTTTCAAGGCTTGTATTTCTTCCCGCTCTTCATCTGTTGCGGTACTCGTTCTTGCTGCTGTGCCGAGAGGACGGGGATCTCCTGCCTCTGTTCTTGTCGTTGTTGCGATTCATGTCTACGCTGCTGTTCGGCTTGTCGTTTCTCTTCTAGTTCCGCCTGTCTCTGCTGACGAAGCCTTTCTTCTTCGTGTTTTCTTTTCAATTCGCACCCGCATCGTCTCGATGCGCCTCTCCTTCTCGATAAGAAGTCGTCTGATTTCGTCCAATTCCTTGCACATTTCGTTAAGCTGTTCTTCTTCTGTCAAGTTCGAAGAGTTTACTTTATGGCTTTTGTGGGGCCGCGTCAGTTTGCCTTTCGTTTGAAGGGATTGTTGGTGCGTCTGCTTACCGGGCGTGCCCTGCGATAACTGCTTGAGCGAAGGGAATTCCTCTAAGTTTTCAAGCGGTAAAAATCGGTTCCGGTTGGTTCTACCTTGTCCTGTCTCACTGGTGCGTGGTGGTGTTGCGATCTTCTTGGTTTGCGTCAGCAGCGCTTTTGCTCTCTTTTGAAGACGCGCATCTGCATTTTTCTTGGCCAGGCAGCTGCCGTCTAGCGCTGTGTGGCCTGATACCTCGCAGTTTACGCAGTAGGTGTCTCCGCACTGGTCCTCCTCCGGGTGTGTATTTCCACACTTCTTGCACCTTTGTTGCCCTGTACAGACTGCTGCCTTGTGCCCGAACCCGTGGCATTTGAGGCAAATGACTGCCGTCGGTCTGTACGTGTACACGTCGATCAGCCTGGTGTGGTAGCTTATCTTTCTATGGATTCCCTCACCATCGAAGGTAAGCAAGAATGTGCCCTTCTTGCCAATAGGTCTGGCATGGATTATGTTGTGGTAGTCGGAGTCGGAGTTCTCGACAAAGTCTTGTGCCGTCGTTTCAGGCTGCATGCCGTGAATTACACCTCGAGGCATGGTGCCCGTAACCGAGCGGTAGGCGCATACCTCCACAATCCGGCCGTCGTCGGTCACAACTGCCTTGAGTTGCATTATGTCCCTCGCATGCCTCTCGTCGTAGACTGTTACGGCAATCGTGTTGTTCCTTGGATTGACGACGTTCGAGAGCCTGTCTCGGTTACATGGTACGATGAGTACCGCTCTGATTTGATTAAGTAGCACCTTGGGTGAAATGTTCGTAATCCTGATTTGTTCTCTGGACTTGAGGACAACCACCGTCTTTGGTAGGTCAAAATGCTCTAATCTTGTACCTCTGACCGGCTTGGGCTTCTTGTAGTTGACAGTTGACCACGGTGCATTCCCGTCAGCTTCGTGATCCTGTCGTTTATTATCGTCGCTAGGCTCCCCCGCCTTGTCTGTGTCCAATTCATCCGCACTGTCGCTGCAGGCATCGCTGTGAATGCGCTTCTTGGGGTGTATTATCCGTCTTTCTTCTTGCGGGTCTACTTCCATCCCGTTCTTTTCGACAGAGGGCCGGTCAGCCCTCTGCCTATCCTACAGTAATGCCAAGCGTTCGATTGGTAACACTTAGGCCCAGCATCGGCGGCTTGAGAAGCGAGTTCAAAATCGTCAGGCTTGAGTATTTTATTCACCGCCTCTTCCTGGTGCTTCCCGCTGATTTCGGATGACTTCTTTTCCTTATTTCAACATTTGGTTGCACTAAATCTGCAAAATATTACGTCAGACCTAGCAAACGAGCGGAGTTAGAAAAAGAAACGCCTTTCGCTCAAGCTATCTTCTTTTTCTTCATCTATCTGTATTTCCTTTATTGGAGAATTTTACTTTTTTTTAAGTCGTATACTTTCTGTTTTATCTTGAATGTTTGTTTTGACTAATGCGAACTTTATTAGGAATAGAGTGCCCAGTGGTGTCTGCACCCATACTGTAGAGCTTTGCGATTTGCGGGTTTAAATATAAATATAAATATGGAGATTGTGGAATCTGGAATGTACGACTCTGGGTCTTGCTCGGTGCAGTATGTCTCCGAAGTGACGGACAGTGTGGACTGATGTTGCGCGAACAACAAGCGTACTTGCAACATTCTTGGTGGGGAGGTGTTAAGTATGGAGAACTCCTGCTTATTGTTTAAGGTGATTTTTGTTTATCGTTTATCTTTCCACGGTTGCGTCGGCATTGTTTTTTTTGTTTTGTTTTTTTGTTTTAACTTTGTATGTTGGGTTTGGCGTTTTGGAGGGAGCATTCGCGGGGTCATCGCGGCCGAGGTGGGAGAGCTTCCCCCGCGGTCGTAAAAAAACGTCTCGGGTTTCGAGAGGCGCTACAGGAAGAGCCCGCGCTTTGAGCTGCGTGTGGCTTTTAACCGAGTGTTCCTTTGTGTAGAAGGTTTCTCCGCTTAGTATCAAATTGTCGGTTTTTACCCGATGTATTAATTTAGCTGTTGGCGCTGGCCAGACTGGGAAAAATGCAGGGAACAATTCTACAAGGAATTTGGATTGGGCGGTTGGAGCGCCAGGCTGACAGCTGGCCGACCATTGGGCGACAGTGTACCACGTCGGAGTGGTAAAATTTGAAGGGATGGGTCGGTCCCTGAGGAGAAGGGAGGCCCCTACGAGCTTACAAAAGGAGTGCCGAGCTTCTTCTCGAGGATTGGCTTCAATTCGATTTTGGGAGACTGGGAACAAAAGTATGAGGTGTAAGTTTGGGATTTCAACTCACTGTTGAGTTGTTTCGTTTCATAATAAACATGGCCGCACTGTTTAAAACCAACGAACGTCGCAATGTGTTCAGCGGGATCGAACAACCTTTAGTTTTTTTTTTTTTTTTTGTTCAACTTCCCGGGGGAGTTTTTATCGAGCAAACAACATCATCGCGGTCGTCACCATCCGGACCAGGACGGCCACGCCCAATGAGGTTGACTGCTCCTGTTATCTTTACCATTTTCTTGATTAACAATTTTACGAAAGAACCTTTCGAATAAACTGTTCGCATTCTTCCTGCTTTGTTTACTCGTTGGAATGTCTGAGAATCGAAGCTAAAGGCATCCGTCGTGTGTAGGGCCTAGCGGAAGTTGTTTCAGAACTAGGTCACCGCATTATCACCGCAACGTTTAGTGGGGAAGCTCCTGCGATCTTTGACCGTTTGTACTAATCAATGACTTTATTAATTGGCAGTTTTTAAGACTTTGATAAAATCTGATTTTGTTGCAGTAGCTTGCATTCAATCGCAGTATTTTTTTAAGTGAAAAGTTGAGGCTTTCTTAGGTTACGTGCATGCGAACTCGTACAAAGGATTCGAAAGAATCATTCGGAAAGTAGATCATTACTAACGTTCATGAAACTGTTCGTTTATCCCCCTGGAACTCACAAGACAGTTAGCCAGTGCTCACACTTTTGATCGGTCAGTGCACAAAATACGGCATCCGACGTCCCTCAGAAATTGGTATTATTAGGCTATTGGCGTTACCGGTAGGAATCAACATTCCACACTAGCTTCTAGTGTATGATCAGACTCCTCTTAGGTGGTTGCCTCATCCATCATTCCAACGTCTAAAATATATTAAAAAAATAGAGCCCCGTTCTTTAGAGGTCCAGAGATAGCACTACTCATATCAACAATTCGTAAAATGCAATGCAAATGGTAAATAGAAAAGTAAGTCCACATTTTTTTCACTTTCGTAGGATTTATTGCAGCCATCTGTTTTTTTCATCAAGTTTTCATTGTACCAGTCGGTTGGTTATTTACGAGCTCAAATTACTCGGACGAGATAACTTGTATTTGTGTTCGTCTCTTGCCCGAAGAAGCAGTCTTGTAGCAAAATGTTTACTACAATTCCTTTCAGTCTCTTAAAAAGACTTTTTTTTTTATCAAAAGTGTGTGACAGAGTGAAGGCATGTGAATTCTCCGTGCAAGGAGAGCACTCTGATAATACGTTGGCAGGTGTCTTTCTCCAACGTACAGTGCAAAACAGCTCACTGGGACTGTGACCTTCGCCGTTTGGCAAATTCTGGTGAAACGTAGTATAAACGCTCCTGCGCTAATTACCCGAGGCCTTTGTAGTTTGGGTACGCATTCGACAACAATGTTATGTCACCAATAACTGTGAACCTGACTCAGCGCGTATTGAACTCGAGTGCTGCATTAATGTTCGATGTGAACTGGGAATAATTCACATGTTTTACGCCGATGAAAGATGGTGATAGTCAATGTTGCTTGACTGGGTTTTACAAAGGGTCAGTTGTCATATGTATATGGAATGTCCTGCTATGTATGAATTTCTATATCCAGTTTAACCACATACTATTAAACGATAGGCTTAGGGGTCTACTCTGGGTTCAGGCACAAAGCTCGGGGAAGGACGTGGGGCTCTCTCTTTCCGCGGTGCAGTCATCACTAGTGGTTCAGACTGGCTTGAATCGCTGCCAAGCTTTGGAGTGTCGGAGTCCTGCTGACGTGGCCGTGAGCAGGACTCCGACACTCCAGGCGAGCGCACAGCCGTTGACCATGTTGACTTCATTGCCTTGCTGCCCTCAGTCGCTTTCGTCGTCACGTCTTTCGTCAACACTTCATCCATCCAGCGAGCTGAAGACATGTTTTTTGATCGTTCGCTGTCCTTCGCCGAAGAAGTTTGTTAAAACCCCGTATACACGGTGAGAATTGCCTTTGAGAACATGTGGAAATGTTTACAAAAGCGCAGCACCGCAGGAAAGAGGCGCAACTCGACAAACGCAAGTCTCGCCGGTCTCGCGGAGTGATCAAAGCTTTCTTTGGTACGCCAATGTGCTGCGTCTCTGCCTTCGCACGCTTGAAAACCGATCAAGAATCGACGCCGTGTGGATTTGTTTCGTGAGTGCAACCTGCGTGAAGATATATGTCGCTGGACCAGCGTTTACTTTAATTTTACGACTGTGTTTGTAAGTTGCGGCAGTTGCGCTCCGGAAACGAGCTTGATCCAGTGGCAACGGAAGAGGGCTAAGGGGCTACGGCGACGTCGACAGATTGCACACAACCATAGGGATGGGCCGCGCTTAAAAAAAAATTTATCTTGCCGTTTCATACCTTTTCCTTCGAAAACCTACCTTTTTCCACAGCGCAGTATTATTGGTGCCGTCATATGATTCGTTCGAGTAGATTTGGAACATAGCCATGGTTAATCTTGCATAATAGCAACCACCGACAACTAAGCGATCGAGTAGACGTCTACGCGCGACATACCGAGAAAACATTACCACGGCGTCGATTCTTGATAGGTATAGAAGTGTGCAAAGGCACAGGGACTCGGCAGTTCGGCGTGCCCTGGAAGCTCTGATCATGCCGCAATCGGCGAGACTTGCGTTCAACGAGTTCTGCCTGCTTCCTACACTCTTAGAAAAAAGGGTATGGATAGTCCTCCCTTAGGGGAGGAACGGTCTTGTAACCTATGTTCCTTTAGAAATAGAGAAACTTTCGTCCCTGAAGCAGGGGAGCAAAGTTCCTCCGTCGCTTGCATCTCGGCCCCGATTCGAGCAAATCGAGCGCAATAAGGCTTGACGAGGACGCTACGTCTCTTGTACGGGACGAGAGCAGCAGCAAATAAATGCGTAACACGAGCGTTCCGCAAACTATGTTTATTTCCGAAGCCAGATTCCCCCCCACAGGCATATTAACTTGCGTTTCGAAAGCAGTTACTCAGTCTTCTCGTCGACAGCACTGCGATGTTAAACAGAGACAACCGATACCCAGTTACTTCGCGCACATTGCGTCTTACCTTTGGTGTTCCTCGAGTCACAATTCCTTCGTCAACCGCACATCACGGAGAAGGGCAAACAATATCCGCGAAACCAAAAGCCGCTTTCGAAAGAACAAACTCGAAGCCGCTGTTTATCGCGTAGCGTGAAAGGTTAAATCACTAGCCACCAGATGGCGGGGTCAAGCAGAGTATTTGCAAGTAGCTAGACTAGGTGGCGCTATCTACCGCCCAATTCATGTTCTACAAAAAAATAATTTGCTTTTCTCAGGCCACTACTGCGCTTGGTGATCCTCTACTATAGACACATTACAAGCATCAGGTGAACATACATTGAGCACATACACGGCACACACAAATATCAATACAACGGAACAGCACACTAACCCGAACACTACTCTGTGCTCTGCGTTTACGTCTTTTATACTGGTCGTTTTGAACGTACGGAACTTTTCGGTGACTCCCTAAGCAATAAACAATATTCCCAGCATGCTGATTTTTTCCCAGCAATGTCATACCTCTGAGAGTGTTTTGAATGGCCCAGGGGATTAATCTCTCATTAAAAAGTAAACGCTCGATCATGCCGTAATTATTTGAAAGCCAATTAATCAAGCCGCTCCATTGCGGTTCGAAGCCATGAGTTTGTTTCCCCACACGGCACGTCGTAGCCTGTATTTCTATTGGTTTTTCTATTTGTGCTGTTCGCGCAAAGCTGCAATTGCCGTCTTGAATTAATCTCTGTAGAGCGGATATGCACTCAGCTGGAAGTGATGCTTCACGGGCTGAGAAATCGCTTTTTGATCAACTTGAATGCAGTCAAAGCCGCGACTTGCGGCAGGTGTTAAGTGTACGGAGCTACGCCGTGGCGCGCCCGAAAACTTCTAGCGCTCATCCCAGCGCGCCACTTGGTGGGCAGTTTCTCCAGGAACCGTAGGATATTTAAACAGCAAAATAAAAGATAGCCTTTTTTTTCGATTTTACCTACTATAGTTTTTTAATGCCAAATTTCCATACCGTAAACATACATACATTCCGTCACGATTTCGTATATACTGTTCAGTCCTTGCCCCAAAGCGCAATCGCTCTCGGGGACGAGACACTTCTGACAGTCACATTGGACACTGTACGATAGCGATAGGAGCTTCTACTGTTCAGACCAGCGTTCCAACATGACTATCGCACGTTGATCGATTGCACGTAATCCCTGAAGTGATATTAAACTTTTTAATGTAAAGCGGAATGTCAACCTGCGACACACGCCCCCTCCGATCACGGCCCGACCAACGGCATCAATGCCCGACAGTTTACGATCTCATCTTGTTGTTACACCACTGATACGCGAACACACGGTCACATCGGCGATAATTCCAGTCTTCTGTTCACAACCCACAACACTGCCATCACGATGTTGCAGCTATGTTGCTGACACGCACAAATGCAGAACCATGCACGTTGAACGCCGTTTGCACTCGGCATCGGAAAACAGAACCGAACTCAGGACGGAAGGCACGCAGGCAGCCGGCAGCAAAACCTGCCTGTCTTGGACGCAGTTCCTGCGGTTTCCATAACGCCGAAAACGTCGACACAGTCCCGCGTGGTTTCGCTAGTGTAGTGACTGTATTTCCGTGCCGCGCGAGTCCCGCAATCCGAAGACGGCCATCCCCCAGCGTACGTGGCGCTGCTGGCACTGCTCCGGAACTTCGCTGTTTCTAGCGGCTTCGTTTTCTCGTTTGATAAAATTAGTAATAAAAACGTCAATGAAACCGAAATGTTCTTCACGTTTGGACTAGAAGACGGAATTACAGGCGGCCTTCGCTGCCGCTGAAGCTCAATCAACTCAACAACTATTTATTAAACAACGTGCGCGACCTGCTCGAAAACGAAACCGAAAGAAGATGAGTGGGGAGTGCGAAAGCTTTCTCCCGTCTGCCTGGAGAAGGAGAAAAACGTTTCGTTCCTCCCCTTTTCTCGTGTCCGCTTGGGGGCGCGTCAGTAGAAGGGAGGAAGACGCGCCGTTGCTACTTTTTTCCGCCATTTTTTCTTAGAATGTACGGTTCTGCACTTTCGTAATACATTTCATGTGTTCTCAAAGGCAATTCTCACCATTTACACAAGGTTTTAAAGAACGCCTTTAGCGAATGACGACAAACAAGCAGAAAACGTGTCTTCAGCGCGCTGCTGCCCAGCCTCCGCAACACTAAAAAAAGGTTGATTTTTCGTATCCAAAGATGGCCGTCCGCTAGCCGCAATCGTGGAGCGGGGAAGTGCGATTTAGCAATCGTCATAAAGATCACTGGGAAATAGGGAATACATGCCCACCTAGCATCCATCAGGTAGGTAGAATTGCCCTGTGCAGTCTCTACGCCCATTAATATCAGCGCATGTAGCCGTTTGCAGGCAGTCGCATCTATTCGAAGGTAAATCTGAACTTCGTCAGGCCTCTGCTTTTCCTCTTAGCACACAGCCACTGTTGGTGGGCATCCAGGCATCCCGCATGTTCAACCTCCACAGGCAGGGCGACCCTGGTCTGTAAACATAGAATATAAATATGGCAGGTATTATTTGAAAACACTTTTAATGTGTTGGCCATGTAAATAAAATGTGCCTTCCACTTTCTGACACATCAGTTACTAAGCAACAAGGCAAGGTGGAACGGCCTGAGTGTTCACTATTTCAAAGAAAGAGGGTTTAGCCTGAACCCATATCCTATCAGCCTTTGATACTGGTGAGTGTGTGTGTGTGTGTGGGGGGGGGGGGGGGGGGCAGAATGCTGACCCTCTAAAGATATCTTCAAATGATTCTCCAATTGCTGAACTCCATCTTCTCGAGCTGCTGCACTTCAACGTTCTTAAATTTTTCCAGGATGTATTTGCGCTGTCGCCAACCATGTTTCGCTTACCAATCTTTCACACGCCCCTTCTCCTCCAATCAAAACAGCACGAGAGCTCGCCTTGAACAGACTTGGCATCATCGTGTGTCATATACTGCATTCCCCGATGATTGCCTCTCCCTAACATTCACTAAACCCAAGGCTGGAGCACGAGGTCATTGCAATGCTAGATGGTCCCACTGCACAACCTTCGTGCAGCTTGAGTATCTAGCAAAGCTGTGAGCACGTACCGTCTCGCACGTCTAGTCTTCGCCTTGGTGCGTATCCGGATGGGACGGAATACACCATGATTGAACCGATGTGGTCTCAACATTTTGAGCAGAAGTGCGTGATTAACCGATGCTATTTTCGTGGTCATTTGCACTTTAACAACCAAGGAGCTTGCACACAACACCCATATTAATCTGGCTTAAAACCAACTCGAGTGTTAGCTTCAATCGGATGTCAGCTGCCCATTGCGTTAACTTGAACGTCCTGAAATCCGTCTTATTGATCGGAATTCTGCTGTCGGAGCATATGTCTGCAATTTGGTGGTTTCCGACTTTGATGATTTCTGAATCATAGGCGTACCATCGCAACACCCTCTTACGCAATTTCGTTACCTGCAGGGTGTAAGAAGAATGTAGGAAGGGTGTAGGTCTTTCCTTACTTCCTTGAATAATCAAAAATTATGCAAAAATTATGTAGGAAGGGTGTAAGTTCGGAAGAAAATCCTTTTAAAACAAACAGTGGTGTTGAAATGTTTAGTGTGTGTCTCCGAAGTTGGAACCACGCTCGAATCATTGAAATGTATTTTGCGAACACCCTGTTTGCTCATGTTTTTGTGCATTGGTTGGAATTTGAGTTTTCAGCGTTTGCAAGTGCGTCATTTTTGTGCAGAGGATGTTTTATTTTTTATATTTATTTACAATACTGAAAGCTTTTTCGGGCTGTTTCAGGAGTGCGCAGCAATAAAACAACAGAAATACAGAACCAAAGATCAAGACCAATCACCGCAATACAATCATTTGAGTACAATTTCGGTTGAACCACACCACCGAAAGTCACCACCACCAAGGAATACTAGTATGGCTCTGCATATAAATCAAATAATACAGCTTCAAACTTATCGGCACTGCCAATCCCAACAAAGAGGTCGCCATCCAAACTATTCCACTCCTCAATTGTTCTTACAAGAAAAGAGTAATTAAAAACATCGAGATTTGGTAAATACGGCTTGACTCCAAACTGATTATTAACTCTCGGGGACCTTCTACCAGGAAGCTGTATATAGTCACTCGAACTGATGTTATAATGCCCATTGTAGAGTTGATAGAAAATTTTTAACCTTCCAATTTTTCTCCGCTGACCGAAAGTTGGCAGCCCCGCTTTTTTTAATAGTTCTGTTACCGATTCCGTGCGGCGATACTCTGAATAAACAAATCTTACTGCCCGCCGCTGGATACGCTCAAGTTGTTCTACTTGATATTTGACATATGGATCCCAGATCACGTGCGTGTATTCAAGAGATGATCGAACTAGAGTCTTATACGCAAATAATTTAACTTCAGGCGTTGTATTTTTGAGAGCCCGTCTTAAAAACCCAAGTTCCCTCCAGTTCCCTCCAGTTTAGATCATTAGAAATTGTGACCCCTCAGTATTTAAAAGTTTCGGATTGTTTCAAAAGTGCACCATTATAGGAATACGGAAATATATTAGGCGACCTCCTTTTTGTGATTGTTACAAAAGTTGTCTTTTCAAAATTTATCTTCATATCCCATTTTTGACACCACTCGTGCATAGTCATTCACAAGTCATTTAATAGCATTTGGTCCCGTTGTGAATTAACTTTGATGTACATTAGACAATCGTCTGCAAAAAGACGGACTTCAACAGATTGATGAATCTCAGTTGCAATGTCATTTATATACGCAAGAAACAAAATTGGTCCCAAAACCGAGCCCTAAGGCACACCGGAAGTGACTGGCAGCAGCGTGGAAGTCTCACCAGCAATCTCAACAAATTGAAATCTGTTTGACAAGTAAGATTTGATCCAAGAAACAATAGGCGTACTTACCCCTAAATCCAACAATTTTTTTAGCAGCTTCGAGTTCTTTTGACGAATCAATTGATATCACATCTACTTGACCACGCTCATTTAAAACACATGCGAAATAATGAGTCGCTTCAAATAACTGGGTGACAGTTGATAACTACCTTCTAAAACCATGTTGTTTTTTGTAGAACAGACCATTCTGTTCGATGAAGTCTGTGAGATGTTTACAAATAATATGTTCGAGGAGTTTGCAGGCAGTAGAAGTATGGGATATCGGCCGGTAATTTCCAACATCAAGCCGACTCCCGGATTTATGAAGAAAAATAAGTACTAGAAACTCAGCAGCTAAACGCCTCAAAAATTCATTTGGAATGTTATCTGGACCCGGTGCCTTTTTTACATCGATATTCAGTAGCATAGAAAGAACACCCTCATATGAGACAACAATCTCTGTTTCAGGCAGACCAGTAACATTAGTTATGACACTTTCAAGATCATTATCTTCGGTAAAAACAGAATGAAAAAACTTATTAAATTCAGTCGCCACAAATGCTGGATTGCTGTATACTTTTCCATCCTTCATGATTTCGTTAACTTTATGTTCCTTACATGACAGATACTGCCAGAATCTGCGTGGCGTGTCCCTTAAGTAATCACATAAGTTAGTCGAAAGGAACTCTGTTCTAGCAGCCTTGACCTTTGATCGTACTTCACGGCTTAGATTAGCAATCTCTAAAGCGTTTTTATTTTTCTGCTTTCTTTTTCGTTTTAGTTTACGTTTAAGGTGAATTATGTCTCGTGTTATCCATGGATTAGACTTGTTTCTTTTTATTGTTTTTTTCGGAACAAATCTTGCAAGACAGTAGGCGACTGCTTTTGAGAAATAGCCCCACAAATAATCTACGTCATTATTTTTATCTATGTGGTCTAGAGATAGTTCGAGATAATCTAATATTGATGTGTCGTCTGCTCGTGAAAAATCATAAGCAGTTTTAGGGTCCGTTTTCTGAAAGCGTAGACTGCCTAACTCTAGAGTCAAGATAACCATTTTATGATCTGAAATTCCGTGCTCTACACACACTTTGTAATTCGAAAAGTAATCAGATACCAGAGAGATATCTAATAAAGATTGGCTTGATCCCTGAATTCTGGTTGGTTCGTTAACTACCTGCGTCAGTCCATATTTAAGCATTATAACAAACAAATATTCTCCATGTAATCTATCCGCTCTGCCTGGGCTTAGTTCGTGCCAACAAATATGTGGCAGGTTAAAGTCGCCCGTTAGGATAATTTTAGTTCTGTTTTTCACAAGAGTTGTTAAATAATCGTCTATTTTCTCGAGGAAATTAATTCCAGTGCCCGGGGCCCTGTACACCCCACCAATTAAGAAGACCATCTCGTCAAGGAGTAGTTTACACCATACGCTCCCATGGTCGTTAATACCAGGCAACACCTTATACTTTAGAGATTCCTTTATAAGAATGGCAACGCCTCCTCGTCTAGTTTCTCTGTTCTTCCGTAGCACGCTATAGTCCCTTGGAAACACCTCGGAGTCGGCAATGTTACTATGTAGCCAAGTCTCGGTTACGACAATAACATGTGGATCATGCTGAATAATAATATATTCCAATTCCGGTGCTTTGTTTAGTATGCTTTGTGCGTTTATTGTGATTATTTGTACATCTTTTTTCTTTTTATGTCAATTTTGTTGACAGGCCATTGGCATGACGTGCGCATTCTGTTGAACGCGCGTGTTTGTTACAGAATCCCAGACGTAGGCTACGTCATTTACGAAAAGCTTGTCATACACAAGTCGCACTTTATCTGCACAAGTTCACGTGTCCGTGTAAACAGAAACGGTTGATAAGCATCTTTCAGCACCTGCTCATCAGCGCCTAAAAGAAGCGTAAAAAATATTCCGCCACATTTATCGTTGAATCAAAACGTTAGCAATGGTTTCCTTTCGTTCTTTTGTAATTCTTATTTTTACTTCACGTTCATCGCTCGCATGCAACGTGTGCGAGCGTGCTGAGGCGAGGGGCATTTCTGAAGTGAAGAGCGCACGTGTATAGCTGGGGGCGACGCTCAAAGCTGCGCGACTGTACAGGCGCCGGTGGCATTGCTGTCATCGCCAGGGAGACGTCTGCTACATTTGTGCCAAGCGAATGGTGCACAGCGCGTTCCGTATACCTTGACACCGGATGCGAGCGAGATCGGTTTTACCGGATAACTGCAAGACATTCTTGACGTATAGAGAACGGGTCTGAAAGCCTGTGCATTATAATTTTGACGTCATCACAATGAGATAGAGCGCAGACACAAATTGGACACGATTAGTGAGTGAGTGCCATTCGAGTGTGATGACGTACCATTGAAGAAGACGAAGATGTCCACAGGTTTGTCTGAGACAATGATCGAGACGATGCATGTATGAGGTAGTGATGCCGCGACAACGCGCAATACCTCAACGCCGCGCACCTCTCTTTCCCTTTCAAATCCGAAGCAGTGAGCAACGGCAGCGAGCTATCTGAGCAGAGGGACCCAGGGCTCCAATCCAGCTTGCTTTCGATGTCATTTCAGAAAAGTGAAGATTGCACGCGTGCAGATTTGAGCCGCGCTCAAGCTGCGTTGGATTGCACGGACGTCTAAATTTTTATCCATAGCATCTTTTTATATGGCACTATGAGTGACTTCATAACCATAGAAAGTGATGTCAAGCAAACAGCATGCGGTACGTGCCGTTTGCTTTGACACAGCCGGATGCGGCCGATATCGGCTTTGCCCAAAGGTTTGCTGGAGAACTGTGGGATTGCGTTGTCGTGTAGACTTAGAGAATGTTTTTTAGACGATGCTTGTTGAGCGTAGTGATGCAATGGCTACGCGAAATGCCTGTTCAGCGCTGCCACGCGCCTGCCTAAGTACGTGACCGCGGTTGAAGCCACAAGCTATTTCAGAGTAACTATAACAGCCAGTTGAGCACCCCGTGACCTAGAGCTCTGCGAATGGAAAGGCGAACCCGGACAGTAACATTTCCTCAGTGCTGGATCGACTCTGATGGCTTAGCGTCCTCATGATACATATGAGCTATTCAGTGGCCCCTTTTTTGTGTGTTTTTCGATTACATGGACTTTGGCATCTCTTGGCAACTGTGCATGGCAGCCGCCATAACATATACTTTGCGTTTTTGTTTTCTCTCATCCCCATTACTTAAATTAATCAATGCCATAACAGATAGATTCTACTGTGTCCTTCTTCCCAGCATTGAACTTTGTGAAGAGGCTCGTCAACGCCCATTTCAGTGGCTTGGTATGTTGGTACGACAGTAGAAAGTCAGCAATGGCGGCTCTAATCTGGCGCGTGTCTAAAACGTCTATGTACACGCGGCTCTATTTCAACACACGTACAAGCGAAGCCAAAGGCACGAGCACAGTGGTTTCATAGACTGCACTGACGTCACACCAGCTGTCATGGTAGTGGCCTTGGCCATGTTTGCAGTATAAATGGTGTACTGTCGCTTTTTTTTTTTTTTGCAAAAGTAAATAGTTTGCACTCCGGCATGATGCATGGACGTTACGTCCAAGCCTTGTGAAGCGATAAATTGACCGAACTTGCGTCTTTCTGGCTTCTGAGCTACGCGACGCCGTTAGAATGGAAGAGCTGAGTTAGATGACTACATTCACGGTTGTCACGGGATCATCATATACGTCCGCCTTGGTTCACGCACATATCGAGTGTGAAAATGGTACTTCTAAAGAGTTACAGAACTGAATTTAATATGGCCCGAGCTCTAAAATACGCCACAGCATTGAATATATTTTTGTTTTTATTTGGTGGGTGTATTTTACGAAATCCAACCGAGTTGTGGTAAGGTCTACATCGGCCAGACGGAGCGATGCCTCAGTAACCAAGCACAGGACCAAGCACTATCAGTAAGAATAAATATGGCTCGCATTTGCCTATACACTGCAACACGTTTGGCTATGTTCCGCGACTTCAGAAGGCAAGTATTCTGGGAAGAAGCCGTGCTTTTGTAAACTCTCGTAAACTTTTGGAGGCGTTCTTTATAAACAAAACAATGGATTGGCATGTGTCAGGCGACACGTCATTTTTGCTCCATGGGAATGAATTTCAGTTTTTGTGCAATCAGATACTGAATTGACAGCTTTTATCTGTTACAGCTTCGCGACTGCTGCACTGAAAAAATAACCGTCAAATTTACGGCGCTATACGCTACTAAAAACTGCAAGAACGCCGTGAAGCGGAATTACCTGAAATACGCCGTAAACGAGCAAAAAAGAGCGAGAGGAAAACGCAAAACTTCATGGAGCAAGAAAACAGAAAGAAAAGACGCGCATCGCTAATTGGTCACCACGCTTGACCTTCGGAAGCTGCGGGAACCCAGAGAGCCTCCTCTCGCGCCTTCACCTCCTTTCTTTCTCCGCGCCAACGCAGAACGTAACTGCCTTAAAGGCCGCCGTACAGTTCGCGCTTTCCACTTTTTCTGCGTTTCCTCCTCTAATGCCCTCTTTTCCTTCCTTCACCGCCCTCCCCCACCTGTTTACCGCCCTCCCCCGAGGGGACAACATGTAGAATGGATTAGGAGACGCCTCCGTTAATCCGGCTTAACCCGCCGAAGAGGGGGCCTGCTGCTTGACTAAAAATTATTTCGCTCCTCGAAAAAACAAAAAAACAACAACAAAAAACAACGCCGTGGGCAGCGACCGTATGCGCTTTGCCGGATGCGCAACGCTCCGTCCGCCTTGAACAAGCTTGTATGCATTGGACTAACAGTCTTTGAAGTGCGGCAGGTTTAGTGTAGGTCCTATCATATGGTCCTGCAAGACTTCCCTGTCCGCCACAAGCTAGCCAATAATTCAAGAACATAACGACGGCAGCGTAGTCAAACAGTGTAAAATAAAATGTATATAATATTTCTGAGAACACCGTTGTCTTCACTGCTTGGCTTTCAAATTCTTAGCGCTGCCAATAATCGTAATTAAACTATTTTTATGATTGAAGACAACTCGTCGTGCATCTACCCCAAGATTACGCTTACGTGAAACATGATTCGGCGCGGGAGCGGCTCGAATCACCGTAAACATTTTTTTTTTTAATGTGGATTTTGCTTTTTTAATTTAGCTGAGGCACCACTGGCAGAACACGAATCGCATACTTGGAAGGTATATACCGTCTGAAAACTCCTATAGCTGGTTCAGTGAATGCAATACTAGCGCATTCGTTGAAGCTTGATTTGTTGATTCGAACTTCAACAAATCACACGCACCCATTCTCCCTATTCCTGTTTACCCAGTCATAGTCGTTCCCTCACGATGCAATACGAGTACAAGTAACTGCAGTTTATGCATTGTTGACGTTAATTGGACAGCCATGATCACACGGTTTTTAGAAGCGCTATAGAACGAGCACAAGCGTCGAATTCCGGTACACTGATTCATTTCTGTCTCACCGCCGTGACGCCACACGAGAAAAGCGATTTCGTTCTGTCTGTGAAATTAGGAACACAGAAATCAAGATATAATCCCGGTAATAAAACAAAGCGAAATGGATCTCTGCAGCCAATACCCAACCGTTCGCGAGGTGACTAGGCGAAAGCATATATTACCTCCGTGCCTTTACCCTCTGCACACTGCCAGAGAGAGTCATACAAACTCCTTGGAGCTATTGTCAACACGATTGCGTTTGCCAGCCTCTAGTTTGACTCGGCTGGGATTCGTCCCTTTCATAGCTCTCTATGAAACGAGAAAGGTAGATACTTTTCTACATTGGGTGGGTTTGCCCGGGGCCTCCAGTTATTTACGGCCAAAATCACACTGGAGGCGCTTCAGCAATGTTCACTCTGGTCGACACACGTGCACACTAAAAATGCCAGTCGTCTGCCTTCCCAAAAAGGTACTTGAAGAGCCAATCATAGAGACCGACGGATAACGAGGCCGAAATTATGCTTATACCTCAAAAAAATTATAACAGAAATTTGGCCTCGTCATTCCCAAACTGGTTGCCGGACGAAATTCTCTATGCGTATTGTAAGCCAGGGTTGGTAATATTAACATAAGATACGTACGGCAGAATTCCCTGCCATAAATAAAATGATTTGGCTAACGCTAATGTAACGCGAAATAGGTGCAAAGAGTTTTGCAAAAGGGAGCGTAAACCGAAAAAAAGAAAAAAAAGACAGAAGAAAAGGAGAAGTAATAATAATAAAAAAAATCTCTGGCGACGTGGCCAAAAAAAAATTCTGTTCATGTGATTCTTATTGTCACGTGACCGAACAATAAAAAAACGAAATAAAAAAAGAACACGAGAAAAAATCATCCCCTGCCCGGTTTCGAAGCTAGGATCTCTTGATCGTGAAACTAGCGCGCTATTCGTTGCGCCTAGTTGCGCCGACATAACTTTTTTTTTCTTTCTTTATTGCAAGTTGCGCCAACATAACTCTGCCTGTAATGCTCGCGCATTTTCACATCATAGGAGAAAGCTTAGGTGCCTTCGTAGTTTTTCATGTATGTGTTATTTTTATTTGTGGCAAGACTTCACGTTCCAGAATGCTTTTAGAGTTTTGAAGCAAAACGAGTTTTCTTCATCCGAGTCACCTTCTAGAGCCAGTAGACCGCACTGGGTCCTCCGGCTAATCAAGCAGCTATTTTTAAATTCTCTGACGTGCCCGTCCTCGCATCCGAGGTCGCCGTTTGACAAGCTTATCTTCCACCTGGTAGCCGGAACCCACACGGCCAGCTTTGTTCCGTCCCCACTCCCTCTCGAGAGGATGGTCTCGCCCCGAGGCTAATCCCCTTCTCTAGACACCCTTTCCACCCAATGCTGGCCCTTTCCCTCCCCGTCTCCAGCTTCGGGAGAGAAGGTTCTTCCCTGCAGAACGTCCCGTTTGTACAGCGGCCTTTAACCGAAAAAAAAAAATAATAAAGATTTAAGAGCAAACAGTAGAGCAACAATGTGACGAGCTAGAAGCGTAGACAAAAGAAAGCAACGTTGGTTGGGACAACGCGGGAAGTAGCGGAAGAAGCGAACCTTGGTTCATTTTCCCGCCTTCCCGCCCGTCTCCGCGCCATTTTGTCCTCGTTCGTTCGTGGCATTCCCGGATTTTCGTGCACCTGAAAATTTGGAGCGGAAGGCAACTGGATACTCGAGACAGGTATTTCATTATCGATCTGCTGCTTGCTTGGCAAGGATAGTGTAACGGTGCCATAAATACAACACCCTAAAAGATGTTTATTTGCAGAATTTGTAGTTTCTGTTCAAGCACGCGTGCTGGTTGCGCAATTCGATGAGCACGTTTTCAGCTCTCGAATTCTTCCATGTGTGGACGAAGGCTGCTGTCGCTAGTTTGTTACGCATGATGCTCTCAGTCTCAGGCGTCATATTTTGAGAAGACATAGGCATTTGAACGCCTAAGGGTAAGCTCGGTTTGCATCGAGGAGTTTGGAAAGCTTTCAGTGCACTTTGCCAGCATGCTTAGAGGAGTGCCACGCAAGGGAGGCTTTGCTAAAACATCTAAAAGGCCACATCACCGACGGTATTTTGGTTTCGTGTTCGTGCTCCAACTGTCAGAAGGTGTGAAATCATAGTTCACGGCACATTTGAACTGGGCGCATTTACAAGTGACGGGTTTCTTGGGCGACGGCGCATCGCCCGTAGACCCGCTTCAGGTTGAAGACTCTTCGACTCAGTCGACTAGTGCGGATTCAAATGAAGACGGTTCTGTTAATGTGATGCAATCCCCTGATGATAACTACGACGTGTTAATGTCTCTGTCTGCAGAAGAAGAAAAAAAAAAAAAGGCCGTAAAATACCACTCTGTTTTTTTTTGTTTTTTTTTTTGTTTTTTGTGTGTGCTGACGTTCGACGGAAAGCTTCTTATGCCGGTATCAACAGTTCAAAAAACCATTTATGAATTTCGACGTCGGCATTTCTTGTACAAACAATACATGTTCGGCAAACTTGCTGAAAGCCTTCAAAACGTGCTTGGTTCATTCGAGGTTTATAACATCATTGAGTTCATAACATCATTATTCGCGTCTCCAGCTCGACGCTCGCCCTCCCGCGGCGGAAACGGGAAGCGCCCTAGTGAGGGTCCCCGATTCTTCTGCTCAGCGGGCACGGCGGAACTGCTCGCGATCATGGCTTGCGAAATGTCATTTCCGAATGCAAACAACACTCTTCACTGTCCCAATGTGGTGCAGCCGGTATGGGATTGTTTGTACCTTACTGGAGAGTTTTAGTAATGCGCATTGAAGTAAACGCAAGCGGTGCACGTGCGTTTGAGTTAGAGTTGTAAGCCCCACGTTGTGCGTGCGCCTCGTCGCCATGCGCCATCCAAGACCACAATTTTGGGCTCCGCGCACGCGCAGTGTGGAACACGCAAAGCTAACGCAAACAGACAGCACTTGCGTTTGCTCGTATACGCAATACTAAAACTCACTACTGTTTCACCGGCTTCCTACGCCAACGAAACGTGCTGCAGTGAGCAGACGTGACAGCAAGAAGGCGTTCCTTCGAACTTGAAAGGCTGAGATTGGCCACACGACGGAGCGTAAAAATGAAAGTAACTAAATGTTATAAAAATTAATGATTAAAAAGATATTTTTGGGCGTTTGGTCTGGAAGGATATTGGCGGCGACTTAAGTTGTGGCGATTGTCAAAAGTCGCGACTTTGATAGAACAATATACTTTAACCACAAATAATGTATTTTTACATGGATTTCTCACATTAGCTAAAATGTTTTCATTGACTGGACTATTTTTATTTTCTTACTTGGTAATTACAAATGCTGCAATTGGCACCAGTGATGATAATTAGCACACTTTTGGTTGCCATATTCGGTCGCGCGTTTGAAATTAGATCATAAGCAACGCTTGAAAAAATTACGGATTACAATATCTGAATTTTGATATTCTTATTAATAGAAATCGTGTCAATGTATGCCCTCAATTAACACCAAGATCACGAACATACGCCATTTAACCATTATAGTATTTCCAGAAAGGTATAATTTTTTCTTTTTAGCATATGAAAAACTCTGACATCGGTATCAAGATAGACAAATAGTCAAACACTGGATGTAACATAAAGTCCTAAGCGTCACGCGTTGGTATAAAACACACACACACACATACTTCAGCTGTCTCACTCGGATTTCGTCTTTGGGTTGTTGCAGTGAAAACAGCGTTTATTAATTTATACGGTTCGTGGACATATTCTAAGAATTGGAATCGTTCCCTTATTCTTGTGCTGGGAATAACGTTAAACCAATTGATCATATAAATACAAAAAAAACTCATTAACCCTACTGAAAAAAGTTATATGCATTTTTTCTGATATGTTTATTGGATACATTTTTCATATCAGAACTTATTATTTCAGATCAGTTTCATATGCCGCATATCAGTCACACTAGGTGGCTAGGTGGCGCTAGGTACCGCCCAATTCATGTGCTGCAAAAATATATTTATTTACTCACGCCGCCACGTGATACATTACGCATACCACTAGCATCAGTTGAACAAATACATTGAGCTCATACACATACACGGCACAACAAACATGAATACAACAGCACACCCAATAACTACTACGGAGCTCAGCGTTTCCGCCTTTTATACAGGTCGTTTTGTAAGTACGGAGTTTTTCGGTGACCACCTACGCAATAAATAATATTTTCAGCTTGTTGGATCTTTTTCAGTAATGTCGTACCTCTGAGAGTATTTAGAACGGCTCAGGGGACGAATCTCTTTATAAAAAGTAAACGCTCATGCCGTAATTATTTGAATGCCGGTAAATCAAGCTGCTCCACTGCGGTTCCAAGCCACGTGTTTGCTTTCCCGCGCGGCACGTCGTATACTGAAAAAAAAAATTATATGAATTTATTTCTTATATGTTTATTGGACACATTCATATCAGTTGGCATATGTTGCATATGAGTTCTTATATGTCGCATATCAGTTTTTGGGTATTTCATATCAGTTTTTATATCGCATATCAGTTTTTGGATATTTCATATCAGTTGGCATATGTTGCATATCACTTCTTATATGTCGCATATCAGTCTTTGGGTATTTCATATCAGTTCTTATATCGCATATCAGTTTTTGGATATTTCATATAAGTTCTTATATAGATTCATATACTTTTTTTCAGTAGGGAAAATGCCCGCAGTTCTTTACTTCCCATGGCAATTATCTGAGCAAGAAAAGGCAGCGAGAACGCACAAATATCAGCACTGATTTTTTCAACAACTACAAATATAAGCCTGGATTGAAACATGTATGTCACAAAATAAAGTTTCGGCGAACAACTTCTTTAACTAAATAATTACGATGTGAGACACACCTTGAGGTATGAAAGAATCCGAAATTAAAACCTATACCAAGAAATTGCATCGAAAATAAAGATTATAGTTTCGGTTTCGCTCCAGAATTAAAACGCGCATCATTGCGTAAATATTAGGCTAAACGCCGTTCTTGTTTTCAGGGTAAAGAGGTGACCCGCGCCCATAACAGCCTAGCTTGCTCGTATTGCCAGAAATAATTTGTGTCGCTCAGTAAAGCCAGCACACTAGACAGGCTCAACAGTGGCACGCATCTCTAACCCTTACTATAACCGTCATTTTGGAAAATGAGTGGCGCCACCTATAGTTAGTTGGAGTCGCGAATACAATGATATTACAAACCTGAAATCTACCACCTTTCTTCCAGAACACATGAAATCTGCATATTTGAGAAAGCACTTGCCTTGTGTGGAAACGGTGAGTACACTCTTAGAAAAACGGGTCAGTATGGTCCTCCCTAAAGGGAGGAACGCTCTTGACACATATGTTCCTTCAGAAAGGGAGAAACCTTCGTCCCTTAAGCAGGGGAGCAAAAGTTCCTCCGTCGACTGCATCTCATTATGGCGGCCACGAATCGAGCAAATCGAGCTCGATAAGGCTTAACGAGAACACTAAGTCTATTGTACGAAGCAAGAGGAGCAGCGAATACAAACGTAACACGAGCTTTCCGCGAACTGTATTTATTTCCGAAGTTTCTTTACCCCTGCAGGTAAAGAAACTTACGTTTCGAAAGCATGCAGTCACTCAGTCTTCTCATCGTCAGCACTGCGATGTCCAACGAAGACAACCGGCACCCAGTTTGCGCACTTTATGTCTTACCTTTGCTATTCCTCGAGCCACAATCCCTTCTTCAACCGTTGCGTCAACCGCACATCACGGAGGAGTGAAAATCATTCGCCCGCAAAACCAAAAGCCGCTCTCAAAAAAAAAAAAAAAAAGCAAATCCGAAGCAACCTCTTGGCTTACCTCAGCACGGTAACACGAAATTATGGCGTAGCCGCGTAGCGTAAAAGGATGTTAAATCGCTTGCAACCAGATGGCAGGGTCAAGCAGAGTAATTGCAAGTAGCTAGGCTAGGTGGCGCTAGAAAAATATTCTCATTTTCTTACGCCACTATTGCGTTTCCTTTTCTTCCGGAGTCTCTGACACATGTAGACACATTGCGTAGACACATGTAGACACATCGCACACTACAAGCATCAGGTGAACATATATTGAGCGCATACACAGGCATCGCACATGCAAACATCAATACAACAGCACACTACCCCGATCACTACTCCCGAGCCCTGCGTTTCCGTCTTTTATACTGGTCGTTTTTAACGTACGGAATTTTTCGGTGACTCCTTAAGCAATAAAAAATACTCCGAACATGTTCATTTTTTTCCAGCAATGTCATACATCTGAGACTATTCTTAATGGCTCAGGGGATGAATCTCTTATTAAAAAGAAAACGCTCGATCATGCCGTAATTATTTGAAAGCCAATAAATCGAGCCGCTCCAACGTGGTTCGAAGCCATGAGTTTGTTCTCCCGCACGGCCCTTCGTAGCCAGTATTTCTATTGTAGTGTTTTTTTGTTTTGTTTTCTATTTGTGCTGTTCGCGCACGGCTGCAATTGCCGTCTTGAATTAATCTTTGTAGAGCGGATATTCACTCAGCTGGAAGTGATGCTTCACGGGCAGAGAATTCGCTTTTCGATCAACTTGAATGCAGTCAAAGCCGCGACTTGCGGCAACTGTTAAGTGTACGGAGCTACGCCGTTGCGAGCTCGAAAACGTTTAACGCTCATCCCAGCATGACTATCCACACGTCGATCGACTGCACCTAATCCCTAAAGTGGTTTTAAACTCTTTAATGTAAAGCGGAATGTCATCCTGCGACACTCCGCCCCCTCCGATCACGGTCCGACCAGCGGCATCAATGCTCGACAGTTTACGTCATCTCATCTTACTGTTACACCACTGAAACGCGAACACACGGTCACATCGGCGATAATTCCAGTCTTCAGTTCACAACCCACAACACTGCCATCACGATGTCGCTGACGCGCAGAAATACAGAACCACGTTGACGATGTTGCTGACACGCAGAAATACAGAATCACGTTGAACGCCGGTTGGCGCTCGGCAAGGGACAACAGAACCGAACTCAGCACGGAAGACACCCAGGCAGCCGGCAGGGAAACCTGCCTGGCTTGGACGCAGTTCCCGCGATTTCCATAACGTCGAAAACGTCGACACAGTTCCTCGTGGTTTCGCTGCTGTAGGTCCGCGTGTGTCCCGCAAATCGGAGACGGCCGTCTTACCCAGTGTATGTAGCGCTGCTGGCACTGCTCCGGAACTTCGCTGTTTCTAGCGGCTTCGTTAGCTCGTTTGATAAAATTAGTTGTAGAAACATCAATGCAACCGAAATGTTCTGCACGTTTGGACTAGAAGACGGAATTATTGGCGACCTTCGCTGCCGCTGAAGCTCAATCAACTCAACATCAATAAGAAGATGAGTCGGAAAGGCGAAAGCTTTCTTCGGTCTGCCTGGAGGAGGAAAACGTCTCGGTGAATAGGAAGGACTTTAATTTTCCTTTCATCGGTCTGGGTTTGTTTGTGCGTGTTTTGGTAAATAAAAATTAAAAAAAAAAAAAAACTTTACAAAAAACAAAACAAAAAAAACCGCCCCTTTGGGGATGGAACTTTTGACCACTTGGTCAGTAGCGCGATGTTTTACCCCTGCGCCAACTGAACAAGGAGGAACGCGCCTGCCTCTTTTCATCTGAACTTCCGTTCCTCCCTTCTCTGGGCAACTTGTCCGCAACAAGGAGGAACAGTCGCTGTTGCTACCTTTCTCCTCCTTTTTTTCTTACAGTGTATGTACATAGGACGTAGTTGTGGTCAAAAGGACCGGTTTGCTCCGCATGTCCCCGTAAAGAGGCACTAAATTACGCTCTAGAAAACAAATCTATGAGCCAGGTATTTACCGAACCTCGCAGCGAGTCCCACTTACCCAGTGTTTTGGAGGAATTTTGTGATGGTGCCTGTAAGTAGGGCCAGTCTGTAACTGACATGATTCAAGATGCACCACCCATCTCCCCATGCATTCTACACTCGTAAGAAAGGAGGGGAGTTCGAGGGAGTTAGACGTCGTGACAACACCCACAGCGTGCGCTAGCACCCCTTCGGAAGGAATATCCTCTCTCAAGTAGAGGGAGCGAGCAAGGGGAAAGAGAATGGGGTGCTACAAGAGTCCCCTGGGGATTCGAAAGGATTATGGGAAGGGGAAGCCTGCCCTCGGGCTAGGCTTCCTTTGCGAAGGGGAAAGTGGATGACTATACTCCGTTTTACCTTCAGTTCGAGCGCAGCGGACGCTAGGAGTAATACCAGCCAATCCAGCGTGGAGAGAGTGTCATGTGACCTTGAGCTCCCTGTGTCCCTCTGCCCAACCGGCAGGCCACGCGATTTTCTCCCGTCGCTGGATCGGCTGGGATAGCTCGTGGCGTCTACCGCGCTCACACTTAAGGTGGAACGGAGTATAGCCTTGTGAAAGTTAAATCCGACCCTGGAGTTTATGCTTTTACTTTACTTCTTTTTTTTTTTTTTTTCTTTTTTGCTTCATAGATCCTTTGAAGTTGTTGACGTCCCCTTTTTCTTCGTTTTGTTTTTTTACGTTTTCTTATTTACTTCCAAGTTCGAGAAGTTACCTGACTGTTTCATGGAGGGCGCTCGCGGGCAGGTCGACATAGAGTTCCTGTATATGCTACCTACGGTAGCAGAGTTGCGCATTCAGCCTCGGCGCGTGGCCGTAGAGCCGGCTTTCCCGCACAAGATGGATGCTTTGCTCCTCACGTGACTAAATTTGGCGAATAGCGGCGCCGCGCGCGCCGCCGCGCATGGAAAACAGGAGAGGAGGAAAAGGAGGCGGAACAGGCGCACAGGTTAAACCTGTGCGCCTGTTTTTATGCGAATGACTTTGGTGTAGATACATGTGTCTATTTCTGTTTTCAAGTAGAACAGGATGACGCCATTCCACGCGGGTACGAATGAGTGCAAAAGGCTCATCTTGAAAAATCAGCTTGTTGCCGGAACAGTGTCGTGTATGAAATATCTCTAGCTTGTGGGTCTACGTATGTAGGTCAAACACAAAAACGCATTAACGACAGATTAAATGAGCATAAAAGGAATGTCAAGACCAATGCAACGACCTCTGAAATAGCTAAACGTGTTCACAAGTAACTCTAAAGTTGTGGTTGGGGCCATTTTTGGAGCATAAAGTGTCCAAAATGCAAAACACTACTTTTCTTTTTTTCTGCATGGTTGTGTTGTTTATTTTTTGCTTCACGATTCCGGGGTCTGTTAGGGCTCGTCTCTCTAAGTTTTTGATGAGTCACGGCTAGGAAAAAGGCTTGCAACGTGGGGGCGCGGCATGCAGCACAGGGAAGGCGCTCCTCGACGATAGAAGGTGGCCTGCAGGCGAGTATTCCCCAAGAGAAACAAAGGGCCCGAGCCCCGCAAGTTCAGTTTTCCCGGCTTCTCTGGCGTTCATGTCCGCCCACCGTCTTTTCCGCGTCCCGTTCAATATTATAACGTTAACAGAACGCCCTTCCTCATCGAGTCGGGGAGCAGGCTGCTTATGAATAATCCCTAAGTCACATTAACTAGGAACCCACCACTAAGTTTGGCCTTGACAACGGGCAACCTCTTTGCTGTGGTGTTGCAACCAAGATAAGAAATTTGATTATTTTTAATTATTAAAAATTGCAATGGTTTCAACAGTTGTGGACGTATTCCGCATTGGACTATTTTATAAAATCTCCGGTGCAATAGATAAATATGTAAGTACGTGTTCAAGCGAGCGCGGGCGCTCCCTCGATTATGAAAGCTAGATCCCATTGGCTCTATTGAGCTTCAGTGACCGACAACATTCCTTTGTGCTTATTGTTGGCTATCTTTGGCCGCCGAGATCGTTCTGGGACGCTTCTTTCTTCTCTTTTCTAATGAGAGTATTGTTTCGTCCTGAAAATCCCCGAACCTCGCTTTCGGTCAGGTTGCACCAGTTATTTCTAGATTGGTGGATTTGTGCACAGATAACATTTGCCTGAATTGCTAAAACTCTCAAACGATGTTGCTTTTGCGCCATCCCATACAAAAATGGTCTATGGTCGGCTATAGAAAATCCTTTGTATGGCCGGCTATAGAAAATTGGCCCAATTAGCTATAGCCGCTTCTATGGCTGTCTATAGCTTTTCTTATGGTCTACCCTATGGTTGTCTATAGCTTTTTCAATAGAAATTTGGCTATCGAATTTCGTATGGTTTAATCTATGGGTCTCTTTAGAAAAGATGCTATAGCCGCCTATGGCTTTTCTTTTGGTTCCTTTGGCCGTCTATAGCTTCTTGTAAGGTCTTCTATAGAGACCTCTATGGCTTACTTTATGGTTCGCTTTAGACACCGTGCTATAGCTGCCTATGGCTTTTCTTTTGGTTCCTTTGGCCGTCTATAGCTTCTTGTAAGGTCTTCTATAGAGATCTCTATGGCTTACTTTATGGTTCGCTTTAGACACCGTGCTATAGCTGCCTATGGCTTTTCTTTTGGTTCCTTTGGCCGTCTATAGCTTCTTGTAAGGTCTTCTATAGAGATCTCTATGGCTTACTTTATGGTTCGCTTTAGACACCGTGCTATAGCTGCCTATGGCTTTTCTTTTGGTTCCTTTGGCCGTCTATAGCTTCTTGTAAGGTCTTCTATAGAGATCTCTATGGCTTACTTTATGGTTCGCTTTAGACACCGTGCTATAGCTGCCTATGGCTTTTCTTTTGGTTCCTTTGGCCGTCTATAGCTTCTTGTAAGGTCTTCTACAGAGATCTCTATGGCTTACTTTATGGTTCGCTTTAGACACCGTGCTATAGCTGCCTATGGCTTTTCTTTTGGTTCCTTTGGCCGTCTATAGCTTCTTGTAAGGTCTTCTATAGAGATCTCTATGGCTTACTTTATGGTTCGCTTTAGACACCGTGCTATAGCTGCCTATGGCTTTTCTTTTGGTTCCTTTGGCCGTCTATAGCTTCTTGTAAGGTCTTCTATAGAGATCTCTATGGCTTACTTTATGGTTCGCTTTAGACACCGTGCTATAGCTGCCTATGGCTTTTCTTTTGGTTCCTTTGGCCGTCTATAGCTTCTTGTAAGGTCTTCTATAGAGATCTCTATGGCTTACTTTATGGTTCGCTTTAGACACCGTGCTATAGCTGCCGATGGCTTTTCCTGTGCTTTCTTTAGCCGCCTATTGCTCTTTGTATGGTTTGCTATAGCTCATTCTATAGTTCGTCCTATGGTTCCTTCTACCCATCGTGCTACGGCCGCCTATAGCTTCTTGCATGGTCTGCTATAGAGATCTCTATGGCTTACCTTATGGATCTTTTTAGACACCGTGCTATAGCTGCTTATGGCTTTTCCTATAGTTTTTTTAGCCGCCTATGGCTCTTTGCATGGTCCGCTATAGCTCATTCTATAGCTCGTCTTATGAGTCTCTTTGCCATCGTGCCAAAGCTGCCTGTAGTTTTTCTTTTTACCGCAATCGTATGAAATGTGAAACAAATCATTTTTTGTCACTGGACATCTTTAAAAAAAAACCTTGTGAGACGTGCCGAACTTCATAGCCCCATTTAAAACAAATAGCTAACATTTCAACAAAACAACAACAAAAAACAAATGCACTCACTCAGGTGTTTGCAAAAGCACAGGTAAACAGACACAAGGTATTGTTTTCAAATCTCCTAGAAGTTTATTACACACAGCCCATTCTGTAGACAAGCACACATTAAGCAATCTCTACTATGTGAAGAGGTACTACTGAGCTGTTATACAACTGAGAATATTGCAAAGCAAACAAGAACCAAAGGCAATTCCTGGGTAGTGTCTAGTCCCCCGGCAGCCGGCCGAATTCTCCCCCCCCCCGCCTTCCCCCCGAAATTCTAATGCCAGTCGCCACTCATTGGCGCTGCAATCAGTTTATCAAAAGACGTTTCATCGAGATCGTTTCATCAACACGTGACGTTTATAAACAACTCAAAATATGTCTTTTTTTTAAATAATTTGCCAAGAAGTGGCGTGAACAGGTGGGCTGAGTCGGTGAGCACGCGCTTCAGGAATACAGGCGCGACGAAATGTCCCTGCAGCGTGCAATTCGCGTAACGAGTGCCGACTAAACGTGTGTCCATGAAACGTCTTTCCACGCAAAGGTGTCCATGAAACGTCTTTTCACAAAACGCTGGGAGAATAAGAATGTCAGTATTCTAACTACAATTTTCACATGATTTCAGAGAGCTAATGGCAGGCGACTGCGTTAGAATTACGGGGAAATTATTCTCCCAGCTGTCAGAAGATAGGCACTGCCAGGAGATAGACACTACAGAACGGTCAATTGTCGCCAAGTAGGTTGCAGCGCACTTACGTTCAAAATACCGGACTTGAAAGATGTAATCCGAAATATACGTCGACACGGGCACTGCAGACCAACCACTCAAACACAAAACCGAGAAGGAAGGGATCCATGAAGATTCACCACGATGTAGCACAAGCTGTCATTTGCCGAACCGAACACTGAAAGCATCACAAGAATGTCTTGGGCTTCCTTGAAGAAATCGCTTGTTGCCGACATACGGGTAGGACTTTTCGATCGGGATACCTTTTACCATAGAAGCGAAATCCACAGCAGCCCCGCGGGCCGCACGACACGCGAAACTAGGTCCGCAAGCAGCCTCATTCCGGGATTGGCAGTGGCTAATGCGTCATCCGTCAAACCACGTGATCACGCTCCTTCCGTTACATGCGCACAGAGAGCGGAGTGAAGCGATAAAAAGTCTACGGTTGATTGGTCCGCCGAGTCCGCACCTTCTACAATGCTTTTAGCTTAGGGAAAAAGAGAAAACAGAAAAATTGAAAAGCGGGGCTTCTTCAAGGCCAAAACGGGGGTGCGATCACAAAGACTAATCTTCAGGGGCATACCAACAATGAACACAGCGAGAGAATGTGTCACTTGTATATCCTGTTGACAGTTCGAGCCAAGGTTGATAGTGCAGTGGATGCTATGTGTGGCCTTGGGCTTAAGGCAGGTGCCGTGTCCAGCGTTATCACCAGCTTCGAGACAGTTGTCACGGGACCCTAACCCGAGACGTGATTGGCCTCAAACACGCATAGCGCCTACTCTGCTGTCACTACCGAGTGAACAGGACAGCTCCATGAAGGCCCCCCAGCTTTTGGACTTTTTTCTAAAGCTGCACTTCCCAGAAGTGACCCAAAACGAGGGAGGTTTGAAGATATCATATTTTACGCCTTGTAGCCCACATTATAATTTAAAATGAATAATTAATGGCGAATACTTTTCTTTTGCGCAGGATGTCCACAAGCAAACAAATAAATAAATAAATAAATAATATATATATATATATATATATATATATATATATATATATGTCTTTTTTTTTACCAAGCACTTTTGAATTATGTGTACACTGTTAGGTTCGCATTTTTAAACTTAAATTTTGGGAATCTTTGCATCGTTGTGGCATCTATGATTGCGTGGTTTAAGAAATTTGTGTAATACGTTCTTCATCCGTGAGTTCAGTCTATATCACTGCCATCAATTACAATCTCTGAGCACCATGATGACACGTGGTGGGGATGTGTGCTCCAAGAAGCTCTAACGACTTTAATGTCTCATAATTTAAAGAAAAAGAAGAGAAATTAGCCACAGCGCTTGCTGATTTGTTGAATTCGCAGAACAGAGAGATAATAGGACGCACCTAGGGTAGCGCGTGCCTAATGATATTAATTTTTTTTCGGCTGTTATTTGTGTATATTTCGCCGTTCTCGACATGGGCGTTGACGGAGATTGCACCGCTGCTCACGCCCCTGCCGGGGTAAGCTTTTTTGTTGTCACGACATTCTATCCCGCTATAGACGCGTCGATTTAACGCTCATGAAGTCTCGAGAGAACTGTCAATTGTTTAGTCAGAGCAACGACGCAGCAATCGCGAAGTGAGAGACGACTGCGCCTCACTCTGATAAAATGTGAGCGTGGGACTCTCGAGCAGCGTTAACTTGCTGATGATGCAGGGCGCTGCTTTGTCGTTGAGAATCTTTGTCCTGCGAACGCCGGCGAAAACGTTCCAGTGCTCGGCGTACCCTAGGCAGCAGCGCCTGTCAGCGACCGCCCGGAGCCTACTGGCAGTCTGCGAGCGCCGACGATTTATCGTCGCGACTTCAATGGGAGCATTTTATGAACTCCTGCGGCGAACATGAAACACCGCGAACATGAACTTCCGCGGACATAACCCCCGCGACGGCGAACCGCCGGAGCTCGCAGACGGAGGGTTCCGATGCTGTGCGAACGGTTGTTGGAGGACACTGCGTAGGGTATACGCCGGGCGCTGGAACGGCTTCGAAGCCATTCGATGGGCAAAGGATTCGCGACGACCAAGTAGTGTCTTGCATCTTCAGTAAGCTAACAGGGCTCGAGAGTCCCAAGCTTACATTTCCACAGAGCGAGCGCGGCCGGCCAGATCGAGGCGCAGTCAGCACTCGCGTCGCGATTGCTACGTCGTTGCTCTGCCTACACCGATGACATGTGCACCGGCATTCGAAACCGCCCTCTCGAGACTTTATACGAGTCCAATGGACGGCTTTATAGCG
This sequence comes from Ixodes scapularis, assembly GCF_016920785.2. Taxonomy (NCBI): domain Eukaryota; kingdom Metazoa; phylum Arthropoda; class Arachnida; order Ixodida; family Ixodidae; genus Ixodes; species Ixodes scapularis. The sequence goes on from NW_024609883.1 coordinate 76,893,221, forward strand.
CGATAAACCGTCGTGGCAAGAGTAAAGCTCACCTCTGTAGTGGCGTAAGCAGCGTTCTTGACGCCGCGTCGAGAACGACGAAATATACACAAAAAACATTAAATATATTTAACACAGCAGGCAGAAAGAAATAAAAACATGGCAGGGATATGGACAAAGTAGAAGGCGCGCTATGAAATACATATACTTACAAAATACACTGGCAACGACAGATAATTAGAGCTAAAAAACGGAAGATTGAGATGACGTCAACGCCGAAATAAGGCAATGTGCAGGGAAAGCAGCCGGCAAAACTGCAATAGTCCTATAGGCAGCTAAGGAAGCTTTTCTGATCGCGGGCGTATAGCCGCGGCGACGTACGCCCCGTTAATTTGGCTGAAAAAAATTCTCGCCCCGATCGAGCGCATGAATGACTCTCTTCCACTTTCGTACATCTGCAGTAAAAATAAAAAAAAAAGGGTCGCGGACCTATAGTTTAAGCAAACCATTGAGCCGACCAAAAAAAATTGGATGGTCGCGAGTCTATAGCTCGGGAAACATACATCCCTCTATAGCCGGCTAAAGCACATTGTAAGGTCGGAGGCTATAGCTTTGGTGACATAGAACACTATTGAGACGGCTAAAGAAAATTCAATGGTCGCGATTCTATAGATTTAGGGACATACACCACTCTATAGTCGGCTAAAGCACGTTGAATGGTCGGAGGCCTATAGCTTAGGTGATATAAAACACTATAGAGACGGCTAAAGAAAGTTCGATGGTCGCGAGTCTATAGGTTTAGGGACATACACCACTCTATAGCCGGCTAAAGAACATTGAAAGGTCAGAGGCCTATAGCTTCGGTGACATAAAATGCTATAGAGTCGGCTAAAGAAAATTCAATGGTTGCGATTCTATAGATTTAGGGACATACACCACTCTATAGCCGGCTAAAGCATATTCAATAGTCGCGAATCTATAGCATCAAGGACATACATATGTCTATAGCTTGCTAAAGAATATTGAATAGTCGCGAGTCTATAGCTGCGTAGTCATAAATTATTCTATAGCCAGGTATAGAAATCGGAATGGTCGAGATTCTAAAGCTTTGAAGACATACATTTTTCTATAGGTGGCTATAGCGTGTTTTATGGTTTCTTATGGCTGACCATAGAGGGCCATAGAAGGTGATAGCTCACCATAGGATTTTCCATAGACGTCCATAGACCATTTTTGTATGGGATAAAACACCAATCTACTACAACTGCTCAAGCAATACTATCTTCCCGAAGCAAAAAAAAAAAAAAAAAGTTTTACATGTCATTTTTACTAAAATTTGGAATCTCGCGTAAAAAAAAAAAAAAAAAAAAAAAAAAAAAGTTGACACAGAATAGTTTATTCTGAATTGTGCCATAAAAGACTTCAAGCCTCATGGGAGCGCATGCAAATGTGCGTCCTGGACGTCGTTCCGCTTTGCGTACGCACAAGCGGAGAGCAAAAAAAAAAAAGAAAATCCTGACGAAAGTTGAAGATTGTCCTGTTCGGTGAGGACACCTCTTGACTCAGATAAGATATTTCGAGGTCGTATGTGTTTACAACCACGACATAATGACCGTGTGGGCAAATAATCGGGTATTTTTCCAAGTGCCTTACTTTAGAACTACACCGATGGGGACAACAAAAATGGCGCAGCGCTCGGCTGACATGCCCGACCGCTGAGTGAGCGTTCGGCTCAGACTTGTATTCTCCCGTCGCCTGGGGGGAAGGCGCGAGTGGCCCTCCAGCCTGTATGAAAAATGCAGCATGCACCGTGCATCTGTCCAGCACCTGCTCAGCATAAAGGCCGAAGTGGGTCAAGCTCACATTTTTTTGACAACTGCTTTCGGAAGAGATGCAGCCTGTAGCGGCCGATCAACGTCACTCCGTCCATTATGGGCACTGCTTGTGGGCAATATATTGATTGCTATTTCATTTGAGGTACTGGGTCGTCCCATACTTTCTTTTTGCTACTCAAAGGACCCCATAAACAAGAGTTTTAAAATTACAAATAAAATCATCTAATTTTGTGCGACTTGTGAGTTTCATACACTGTCTGTTCTACTTTAGCTTCGGCTATTATTTCTGGTGGTATAAGCTGTCATAAGACATGGGAAATATCAGAATATTTACACGGCGTTAATTATAAGAAACAAGGCTTTTTATGGGGTGTCCGCTGAAAGGGGACAATTTCGAAGACGTAATGTTTTTGGCGTGCTTTACGCCATTATTTTTAGAACATTTCGCTTTAGTGCGATGACCGGCTATTCAGATGCTTGTTTTGCAGCAATATAGGAATCCCACGCATTCATCGAAAGTTCGAAACACATGCTCCAAAAAAAAAAGAAAAGAAACACCGTGATTAAGTTTAAAAAAATTCAGTTTATGTTTTCGGGTGTTTGCTGCAGTGCACTCTATTTGACATGTCACAAACTCAAAGGGACATATTTTCTTTGAGCAGGTTTAGGCAGTGAAAAGTTGTTCTGGATTGAAACTGTCCCTACTGTAGACGTACAGTTTTGCCACCGCAGTGCGGAAGCTAACGTGGGATCTTAACGTTCATCATGCAATAATAATAAATTTTTCCATGAAACGATACTGAATTTAAAGATTAAACACTTCAAAAAAGAATGCTGGCAGAAGTATGAGAACTGTATTCTCAAATACAGTTCCTCTCAACAGTGCGTTTTTTTTTTTTCTTCGTATAATTTTAAAAGTACAAGCGAACTTCTCTTGCAGTCGCTCCTACGCAAAGCTTGCTGACGCAGCTTCGGGAAACCAGATGTTGATATACCACGGGTATATCAACATCTGAACTGTCGTGATTGATATTTGAAGGGGGTTCATGTGTTGGACTGGAGCACTGCGTTGGCACTGCACTTGGGCTTAGCCGCAGTCGATGCCTTGCGGGACATTCAAATATTGGCTCGAGCACAATCACTGCAGTGACGGCCGGAACAGCCAAATGTACGGAGTGCGGAGTGCGGCGCGTGCACCGTTCATTGACAACCGCTGCGCATTGTTGTAATGATCATTCGCGGCACATCATCCGCAAGAAATACATGGGGCAAGCGAGCTGGTTGGAAAAGAACATGCTGTATTTGTAAACCCTGGGACGGAGAAATAGAAAAAAAACAGACAACACAGTTCATAGTCTCAAACTCGTGGCCGCTTTTTCTGTTCAAAGCGCAAGAGCAAGTTGTTTTTATTCAACATTTTTTGCGACTACTTTTGCGTGGCCAGAAAAGCTAATAAGTGTTTGATAGGTTATAAACTGGAGGTATCCGACGATAGTAGGAAGCAGTTTTATGGTCCCTTTATCGCACTCCTGTACGATGAGAATCCGAATCCGAACGGGCAGTGACCGGGATGTAACTTAGTAATTCTACAAAACTTCATAACCTTTCTTTCCCATCATATAAGCAATATTACGACTTAAAGTGAAAAGCTAAAAGTAATTTTAAAAACTTCCATAAATATTCGTTTTTCAAAACAAGAGTGCATTTTTTTTTTTTTACACAATGCGTAGTTTATTATACAAAACGTCAGAACAAGTCTGGTCAATGTTTTATTAACTGCTCTGCTCTCCCATAAAATCTCGATGGAGAATACAGAGCGCGGCCTAAAGAAGACGAAGTAATTATGAAAACTAACGTCAAGGTGATTTCTCCCGAGGCTCTAAAATGTTTCCGCTGAAGCTTTCCCAGCGTACGCTCGCAATGAAAGCAGGTGCGCCAGCACCCGGCCGCTCCTCTAAAATCCCTTACGTCCTCCAACCCGATTTCGCTAAGCTAGAGGAAGGACGGACTCGACAGGTTTGTTGTTCGCTTCTGCCCTTCGATGGGCATTGACTTTCCTCTAAAGTCCGGTTCACAGCCGTATCATCCCGTACCCGGCCGTATGGCGTCACGGGCGACGTGGTACGGCTTTGGGTGTTGTAAAAAAAAAAAAAAAAAAAAAAAAAAACAACAACAACAAACAAACAACATGTCATAAAACTATAAAAAAAGCAGCAACTAGAGGTTAAGAGTTCAGGGCGAGGGAAAAGTACGCTGGGGAGGGGGAAGCAGGCGGAATGGTGGAGAGAGGGGATGTTTCCTCCTCTCCTCTCCAGCAATCCGTCTGCTTCCTCCTTCGTCCTACCTTCAACGGCGTGCGCCAGTGTCACTTGTTCGTGACTTACAAGACATCTACAAAAATTATCGTTGTTGGTGGCAGTCGAACAGAGAAAGGAGCACGCCAAGCGTTTTTAGAATCGGCCCTCAAGGAGCTCGTCAACGAGACTGATGATTCAGGTAAGATGTGGCTCTTCATATTTCCCTTAGTGAAAATTGCTTAAAGCGTACTGATTCCGTAAAATTCTTATTGAAGCCCTCGGAATAGTCTGCAGTCGACTAGTGTTACAGCCGAATAACTCGTGCTCGAAAACAAAAGTCGCATAATAAACGGCTTGCCACGATTGGCGAGCTCATGTTGCAAGCAGGAATATTCCCGGAATATTTATTTAAGTTGACAAATGTTAAACACCGTAATATTAACATAGATATTGGCTTGTCTAGAAAATTCTTACTTAAATAAAAAGAATACAAAATGAAAGACCTCTCAGGGGAAATTCAGTAAACCATTCATGTATTAGTCTTTCAAAGCATCTCAATCGCTTGGATATATATATATATATACTAGTAAGGCCAAACGTCGGTAAAAAAAAATGTTAGCACGATTAAATATTTTTTCTTATTCGATTAATTAATTGATTAATCGGTTTCGTTTATAACCATTGATAATAGATTAAAAATTCAAAATGGTATATTTTGCTTTCGCTGAATATTGTTATAAACGGCGCAATATACAATTCGGGATTTTAAATCGACCTGGATGTGTATTTGATATCAGCCAAAAGGCATTCACACTCCCAATTTATTACTCCAGCCGCGGAGGCAAAGAGGTTCCTTCATATCTCCGGCAATAGCGAACTGCTCTGATTATGCGCTAAACGAACTCTCACCAGGCGCTGAACGTTACTGGGACACGTATAACTTCCACTCGCATTACGGCAAAGAAGTGTCTAACATTGTTGATCTCTTCAGGACTTTGAGGGAATGCGAAGAGGTTGTTGTTTTATTCACTAGGGTACTTGTTTTTTCTATGCCTAACATACAATATTCAACCTTTTACGCTTCTTCAAATTTATACTAATTATTTCTAAGAACAATATTAAAGGGACCATGAAGTGACCTTTTTACTTTTTCCAGATAACTTTTACATTAAACCGTCAATGTTCACTGAATGCCGAACAGGCATCCGTTTTCGTCTCGGTTTATTAACTTCTACACTAAAAATTATTGAAATATCGACTTTTTCATTCTCTCCAACTGACCGCAAAAGAAGCCGTGACGTAGACCGTTTCCGGAACCGGAAGTTCTCTCGGCAGTAGGAGAATGGGAGTGTTAGCGGCAACGAGTTTGGGTGCGCCGGTAGGTTTTACTGCACTGATGTCACCGACGTATTTCCTGAATCGGCGCCTCTCATCGCCGCACCGCAGCTGAGCGAAATTCAATGAGATATGTTGCGCTACAGCGACAGCATGGGACTAGTCCCATACGCCGGTATGCCTTTTGGGAAGTGCAGCGAGTCTTCCGGTGAAGACTCCAGAAGTCAACCACCCCGTCATTGTTGGCAGAAGGGCCGGCCCGTGTCAGTCGTTTGCAAAGCGACGTAGATGGCGTTTTCCGCGGCCTCGGAGATGCAGGAGCGAGCCGACGTTAAAAAAGATACGTTTGAACTACGAGTGTCAGCAAGAGCCACGTAAATACCTGTTTACACTCGGAGCGGACGCGCGCGCTTGATTGAAGTCTTGTATTCGCGCTGTTAGTAAGCGCTTCGGGACCGTTCTTTTACGATTGCAACTCGATACTGACGCGACACTCGGCAAAGAAAGGTTGGACCGGGGTTGTACGTATACCTCCCACGAACAGTGACGTGCAGTCTGTCAGAATAAAAATGGCATACCAATAACAAAGTGTACATACCGTGTTACGAAGGTAATCCATACGGCGTTTATTTCAGCTCTATATCACACAAAACAAGAAGATAGAATCGACGAGAGTCCCTTTTCGACGAGTGTTCGTCAACACTGCCTCGGAAAACAAGGGGAAGAGATTGACCTCACCTCTTAATCTAGAATTGAGGTCAGTGATCAAACTATAATACGGGAAGGGTCCACAAGGGTCGCGCGGGCACATTCCACTTAGCACGCCAGCCGATCGTAGGCAGACGGTCTTGCGACGAAGCAACGCAGCGCCGAGTCGGAATGCCTGGGCCTATACGCTTCGTCAGAGTCGGTGGATCCAGCGTTCTTGTTCGTCGTGGTCTGTTTTAAGTACTGTTTTCTTGCTGCTTGAAGTCGGCACGCGCGGGAAGAACACGTAGAAAAATAAACGTTCAGTCAGTCAGAGTTTTGAGAGGAAGGAAAACAAAGAAAATAAATGTTCGTCGGTCGCCATCAATGGTCGCCGTCACCCAAGTAACTGTCGGCCCTGCCCTACTGCGCACGCGCAGTAGTTGCTTCGTTTACCACACGATAGATGGCGCTTCCCATACAAAAATGGTCTATGGTCGGCTATAGAAAATCCTTTGTATGGCCGGCTATAGAAAATTGGCCCAATTAGCTATAGCCGCTTCTATGGCTGTCTATAGCTTTTCCTATGGTCTACCCTATGGTTGTCTATAGCTTTTTCAATAGAAATTTGGCTATCGAATTTTGTATGGTTTAATCTATGGGTCTCTTTAGAAAATATGCTATAGCCGCCTATGGCTTTTCTTTTGGTTCCTTTGGCCGTCTATAGCTTCTTGTAAGGTCTTCTATAGAGATCTCTATGGCTTACTTTATGGTTCGCTTTAGACACCGTGCTATAGCTGCCTATGGCTTTTCTTTTGGTTCCTTTGGCCGTCTATAGCTTCTCGTAAGGTCTTCTATAGAGATCTCTATGGCTTACTTTATGGTTCGCTTTAGACACCGTGCTATAGCTGCTTATGGCTTTTCTTTTGGTTCCTTTGGCCGTCTATAGCTTCTTGTAAGGTCTTCTATAGAGATCTCTATGACTTACTTTATGGATCGCTTTAGACACCGTGCTATAGCTGCCTATAGCTTTTCCTGTGGTCTCTTCAGCCGCCTATTGCTCTTTGTATGGTTCGCTATAGCTCATTCTATATTTCGTCCTATGGTTCTTTCTACCCATCGTGCTACGGCCGTCTATAGCTTCTTGTATGGTCTGCTATAGAGATCTCTATGGCTTACTTTATGGATCTTTTTAGACACCGTGCTATAGCTGCTTATGGCTTTTCCTATAGTTTCTTTAGCCGCCTATGGCTCTTTGCATGGTCCGCTATAGCTCATTCTATAACTCGTCTTATGAGTCTCTTTACCATCGTGCCATAGCTGCCTGTAGTTTTCTTTTTTACCGCAATCGTATGAAATGTGAAACAAATTATTTGTTGTCACTGGACATCTTTAAAAAAAAACCTTGTGAGACGTGCCGAACATCATAGGCCCATTTAAAACAAAGAGCTAACATTTCAACAAAACAACAACAAAAAACAAATGCACTCACTCAGGTGTTTGCAAAAGCACAGGTAAACAGACACAAGGTATTGTTTTCAAATCTCCTAGAAGTTTATTACACACAGCCCATTCTGTAGACAAGCGCACACTAAGCAATCTCTACTATGTGAAGAGGTACTACTGAGCTGTTATACAACTGAGAATATTGCAAAGCAAACAAGAACCAAAGGCAATTCCTGGGTAGCGTCTAGTCCCGCGGCAGCCGGCCGAATTCTCCCCCCCCCCCCCCCCCCCTTCCCCCCGAAATTCTAATTCCAGTCGCCACTCATTGGCGCTGCAATCAGTTTATCAAAAGACGTTTCATCGAGATCGTTTCATCAACACGTGACGTTTATAAACAACTCAAAATATGTTCTTCTTTGTAATAATTTGCCAAGAAGTGGCGTGAACGGGTGGGCTGAGTCGGTGAGCACGCGCTTCAGGAATACAGGCGCGACGAAATGTCCCTGCAGCGTGCAATTCGCGTAACGAGTGCCGACTAAACGTGTGTCCATGAAACGTCCTTCCACGTAAAGGTGTCCATGAAACGTCTTTCCACAAAACGCTGGGAGAATAAGAATGTCAGTATTCTAACTACAATTTTCACATGATTTTAGAGAGCTAATGGCAGGCGACTGCGTTAGAATTACGGGGAAATTATTCTCCCAGCTGTCAGAAGATAGGCACTGCCAGGAGATAGACACTACAGAACGGTCAATTGTCGCCGAGTAGGTTGCAGCGCACTTACGTTCAAAATACCGGACTTGAAAGATGTAATCCGAAATATACGTCGACACGGGCACTGCAGACCAAACACTCAAACACAAAACTGAGAAGGAAGGGATCCGTGAAGATTCACCACGATGTAGCACAAGCTGTCATTTGCCGAACCGAACACTGAACGCATCACAGGAATGTCTTGGGCTTCTTTGAAGAAATCGCTTGTTGCCGACATACGGGTAGGACTTTTCGATCGGAATACCTTTTACCATAGAAGCGAAATCCACAGCAGCCCCGCGGGCCGCACGACACGCGAAACTAGGTCCGCAAGCAGCCTCATTCCGGGATTGGCAGTGGCTAATGCGTCATCCGTCAAACCACGTGATCACGCTCCTTCCGTTACATGCGCACAGAGAGCGGAGTGAAGCGATAGAAAGTCTACGGTTGATTGGTCCGCCAAGTCCGCACCTTCTACAATGCTTTTAGCTTAGGGAAAGAGAGAAACCAGAAAAATTGAAAAGCAGAGCTCCTTCAAGGCCAGAACGGGGGTGCGATCACAAAGACTAATCTTCAGGGGCATACCAACAATGAACACAGCGAGAGAATGTGTCACTTATATCCTGTTGACAGTTCGAGCCAAGGTTGATAGTGCAGTGGATGCTATGTGTGGCCTTGGGATTAAGGCAGGTGCCGTGTCCAGCGTTATCACCAGCTTCGAGGCAGTTGTCACGGGACCCTAACCGGAGACATGATTGGCCTCAAACACGCATAGCGTCTACTCTGCTGCCACTACCGAGTGAACAGGACAGCTCCATGAAGGCCCCCCAGCTTTTGGGCTTTTTTCTAAAGCTGCACTTCCCAGAAGTGACCCAAAACGAGGCAAGTTTGAAGATATAATATTTTACGCCTTGTAGCCCACATTATAATTTAAAATGAATAATTAATGGCGAATACTTTTTCTTTGCGCAAGATTTCCACAAAAAAAAACGCGGGCTTGTTTGTAAACAGTATATATATAGCTATAGACTCGCGACCATCCAATTTTTTTAGTCGGCTCAATGGTTTGCTTCGGCTATAGGCCCGAGACCCTTTTTTTTTTTTTTTACTGCAGATGTACGAAAGTGGAAGAGAGTCATTCATGCGCTCGATCGGGGCAGGAATTTTCTTCAGCCAGGTTAACGGGGCGTACGTCGCCGCGGCTATACGCCCGCGATCACAAAAGCTTCCTTAGCTGCCTATAGGACTATTGCAGTTTTGCCGGCTGCTTTTACCAAGCACTTTTGAATTATGTGTACACTGTTAGGTTCGCATTTTTAAACTTATATTTTGGGAATCTTTGCATCGTTGTGGCATCTATGATTGCGTGGTTTAAGAAATTTGTGCCGTTATACGTTTTTCATCCGTGAGTTCAGTCTATATCACTGCCATTAATTACAATCTCTGAGCACCATGATGACAGAAGGTGGGGATGTGTGCTCCAAGAAGCTCGAATGACTTTAATGTCTCATAATTTGAAGAAAAAGAAGAGAAATTAGCCACAGCGCTTGCTGATTTGTTGAATTCGCAGAACAGAGAGATAATAGGACACACCTAGGGTAGCGCGTGCCTAATGATATCAATTTTTTTTCGGCTGTTATTTGTGTATATTTCGCCGTTCTCGACATGGGCGTTGACGGACATTGCACCGCTGCTCACGCCCCTGCCGGGGTAAGCTTTGTTGTTGTCACGACACTCTATCGCGCTATAGACGCGTCGATTTAACGCTCGTGAAGTCTCGAGAGAACTGTCAATTGTTTAGTCAGAGCAACGACGCAGCAATCGCGAAGTGAGAGACGACTGCGCCTCACTCTGATAAAATGTGAGCGTGGGACTCTCGAGCAGCGTTAACTTGCTGATGATGCAGGGCGCTGCTTTGTCGTTGAGAATCTTTGTCATGCGAACGCCGGCGAAAACGTTCCAGTGCTCGGCGTACCCTAGGCAGCAGCGCCTGTCAGCGACTGTCAGGAGCCTACTGGCAGTCTGCGAGTGCCGACGATTTATCGTCGCGACTTCAATGGGAGCATTTTATGAACTCCTGCGGCGAATATGAAACACCGCGAACATGAACTTCCGCGAACATAAAACCCGCGACGGCGAACCGCCGGGGCTCGCAGACGGAGGGTTCCGATGCTGTGCGAACGGTTGTTGGAGGACACTGCGTAGGGTATACGCCGGGCGCTGGAACGGCTTCGAAGCCATTCGATGGGCAAAGGATTCGCGACGACCAAGTAGTGTCTTGCATCTTCAGTAAGCTAACAGGGCTCGAGAGTCCCAAGCTTACATTTCCACAGAGCGAGCGCGGCCGGCCAGATCGAGGCGCAGTCAGCACTCGCGTCGCGATTGCTACGTCGTTGCTCTACCTACACCGATGACATGTGCACCGGCATTCGAAACAGCCCTCTCGAGACTTTATACGAGTCCAATAGACGGCTTTATAGCGCGATAAACCGTCGTGACAAGAGTAAAGCTCACCTCTGTAGTGGCGTAAGCAGCGTTCTTGACGCCCCGTCGAGAACGACGAAATATACACAAAAAACATTAAATATATTTAACACAGCAGGCAGAAAGAAATAAAAGCATGGCAGGGACACGGACAAAGTAGAAGGCGCGCTACGAAATACATATACTTACAAAATACACTGGAAACGACAGATAATTAGAGCTAGAAAACGGAAGATTGAGATGACGTCAACGCCGAAATAAGGCAATGCGCAGGGAAAGCAGCCGGCAAAACTGCAATAGTCCTATAGGCAGCTAAGGAAGCTTTTGTGATCGCGGGCGTATAGCCGCGGCGACGTACGCCCCGTTAACCTGGCTGAAGAAAATTCTCGCCCCGATCGAGCGCATGATTGACTCTCTTCCACTTTCGTACATCTGCAGTAAAAAAAAAAAAAAAAGGGTCGCGGGCCTATAGCCTGAGCAAACCATTGAGCCGACTAAAAAAATTGGATGGTCGCGAGTCTATAGCTCGGGAGACATACATCCCTCTATAGCCGGCTAAAGCACATTGTAAGGTCGGAGGCTATAGCTTTGGTGACATAGAACACTATTGAGCCCGCTAAAGAAAATTCAATGGTCGCGATTCTATAGATTTAAGGACATACACCACTCTATAGTCGGCTAAAGCACATTGAATGGTCGGAGGCCTATAGCTTAGGTGACATAAGACGCTATAGAGACGGCTAAAGAAAGTTCGACGGTCGCGAGTCTATAGGCTTAGGGACATACACCACTCTATAGCCGGCTAAAGAACTTTGAAAGGTCAGAGGCCTATTGCTTCGGTGACATAAAATGCTATAGAGTCGGCTAAAGAAAATTCAATGGTTGCGATTCTATAGATTTAGGGACATACTCCACTCTATAGCCGGCTAAAGCACATTCAATAGTCGCGAATCTATAGCATCAAGGACATACATATGTCTATAGCTTGCTAAAGAATATTGAATGGTCGCGAGTCTATAGCTGCGTAGTCATAAATTATTCTATAGCCAGGTATAGAAATCGGAATGGTCGAGACTCTAAAGCTTTGAAGACATACATTTTTCTATAGGTGGCTATAGCGTGTTTTATGGTTTCTTATGGCTGACCATAGAGGGCCATAGAAGGTGATAGCTCACCATAGGATATTCCATAGACGTCCATAGACCATTTTTGTATGGGTTGGCTCTCAGCATTATCAAATTTGGCAAATGTGGACCTGAATATTATTTAACAAAACTTTTAGGAAACATTCGCCGGCTATTTATTGTTTACGATCGCGGTGCTGGTGAGGTAGGCTCTTACCCAATAGGCGACCTGGATTTGGCTGACGTGCTCCATTTCCGCGGATGCATCGTAGTGAACAAGCGAAGGAAGGAAGGCGCAAAAGAGTCCAGTTTTCTTTTAAAAGTTCTATAGCAAATAATTTTTTTTGGCTCCCTATTTTTGTGTTTTTGTGTTTCTTTTCACACCTTTTACGACGTGCGGTGGATGAAACTCGATTTTAAAATCATTTCATGGTCCCTTTAATTTCAGTCAAAAATTTTTCTTTACGCCGATTCTCAGCGAATTTGAGCAGAGCAGTGATAAGATGCCCTATTAAAGCCTCGCTGTATTTTTCGAGCCAAAGTCCAAGCAGATCCTCGAACTGCACATGGAGAAGGTGGGCTCACGAAGGACGCCTCGCTATTCCTCAAACATCCGCAGCTGGAGCAGAGTAGCTAAAGCAACCGATCAAGAAAACCTACCAATCACAAGAATACAGCGAAACTCGTGTCGGCGTCCTTACAGAATGCGCGGTGGGTTAATCACTTTGATCTACAGAGCGCTCCAAGCGAATGACGCAGCTCATAACACTGTTTAAATTGAAAACGCGATCTGTGCAGGACAATATTTCTTTTTCCTCCGGGTGCCCGGCAGGGTTCCTTATGAGCCCTGACAAATTACGAAGTTAAACTGGCCCGGTTTTCTAGCTTAGTACATGACCAAATCTTGTGCGGCGTTTCGAGAATTGGCGTTGCACTAATTGGGTCAAATTGAGCTAAATTCATATTCGAATTATATGCATCACCTAAACATTTGCCCGCTTCGTACTAAGGACATGAAGGTGACATTTATGTGAAAATAATTTAAACACTACCTGTTCACTTCATCTTGTGATATGTAACCATTTCGTGAAAAGCCTCAAGAGTCTGTGCAAAGTTAATGGCAGCGAACATCGAAATCATTACGTGACATTAAAAGAAAAATTATACACTCACACAGCATACGGAAGCAGGCAATCTCTGATTATTATACCTAAATATGAAAAATAATAGAATGTATAATCATGACCCATGTTTGCATTGCATACTTTTTTTTTAATTTTGATACTTTATTATATTGCAGGTTCCAGGAGAAAGATAAACTCATCCGACGGTCCTATCCTCTACAGAGGACGTCCTCTATTCTGCAGCTGTCCAAGTCCAGGTGGAGGACCTGTCGGTGGATGTTGGCGACATCATTCATGGCTTCAGCCTCATGATCTATTGGATTTTTGATATTCAATATGAAACGGGGATGAAGTCCACCTTGACACTCTTTGAGCGCACGATCGGGCTGAAAGAAACACCACTGGAAAGGATTGCCCTGAAGCTTTTTAACATGCTGCAAGCTTTTACTAATTACTACTTTTTTAAGGTTTTGACCTTTCTCAAGTTTTTGGATTTTACAATAAAAACGTGGTTGACAATATTGTTGACTGACATGACTGGCAGGACGTTTTTTTAGATGTCTGGATTGTGTGTTTCTAAAGGTTTTAGTTAAATTTTGATGCCGGCACATTGCCCGTGAGTATTATTATCTTATCCCTGAAAACCTCCTCGAAGTGTCTCCTCAAGGACCTTGATACGCAAGGAATTCAGAAGTCTCTCGTATGAGAGCTGACCTCAGGAATCGCCCCTCCAGCACGCCTGAACAAGGCAGTTAGCTCAGTCTCGGGGTCTGAAAAAGTGCCCTCACCATTTATAGCTCCGCGATACCCATGGTGTACAAAAGCGACCCCAAAAGTGGGGAGTCGCGGAAAACCTCGGGTTTGTGTATAGCGTCCGACGGGTCTCTAGGTGTAAAAACGCGAGTCTCTAGGTGTAAAAAAAGGGCACCAAGAGGCACCCAATTTAGGGGGGATCAAGTGATTCCCTGAGAGTTCTAAGCGGTACTAAATAATGCCTGAATTTACGAGTGTCACATGAGTACCTGGATGTAACAAAAGGCGTCAAAAAGCACCCTATTCAGAAGGGATCCGTTGACTCCCTGAGAGTTGAAAGTGGCTCTAAATAATTCATCTAATTAGGGGTGTAACATAAGTACCTGAATGTAACAGAGGGCGCCAAACAGCACCGGAAGTAAGGGGTGTCGGTTGAGGCCCGTGGACTTTGAGGGGGGTGCTAAGTGATCCCGGATATCTGAGGAGTACTTGAAATCCCCAACTCTAAAGGATACCACAAACACCCCAGGGGAGTCACATATGGGACACGGTCTAACTCCCCTGAGGGGGGTACCCGTATACACCCTTTTTTCTTAGAGTGTAGTTTATGGTGAGCATTCACTGATCACTTTCCGAACCCCAAGTAATCGATATTGCCTATAATTTTATAATGATTTTAGACTACAATTATAGTTCTGCAATTTCCTACATTTTATATCTGCCTTCAAGCCCTTTGTTTTATCCTTTCTTTTTTAGGGGAAAGCATCTACTCAGCCAGCATGTACTCGATCTCAATTGATGGAATAACTGTGATGGACGAAATTCACATGTTCGACCACGGACTGGCTGTACTATTCAGCGCGACTACGTTTTCAACATTGCGTACACAGAAGAGATTTGCATCACCTTGGAGTTTATTCAAAGGTATTGAGCTCATTGGTGCTCCTTGGCATCATTCGGTGTGTTTTGTTGTTTATTCCTTTGTATACTTCATCTGATCTAACATATATTTCAGAAATGGCTCCAGACTGAGCTTTTTGTTTTAGAATGTCCATTGCTTGCATGAAAACTTGTGCAGCGAGAGTTCTTATCAATGCTAGAGGCATGCTATGGTGAAATATTGTAGAATAAAAAGCAAGTCTGATTATTTTATTTCGTGTTCCCTGTCCTTCGCTTACTCAAGTATATTTTATAGTGTGCGAATACATGCTACCAAACGGTATTTTATCGAGTTTTACTTTTGGTTTAAAAAATTCAAATACAATTTTCTCTTCATAGCATTGTCTCCGTTATAACTTAGGATGAGCTATATACTCGAAGAAATGACTGTACCTGCCTCACGACGCCACTGGCGACTAGTCTTCATTCAAAAATACTTAAAATTTTCATTCAAAATAACAAGGCTTTTATTTCCACTTTGAATGTTTACAGAACAAAAATATAAATCAGTTCCAAGGGCTGCTGTTGCAGCTTTGGATCCAGTAAAGATATATATTCTGAACTTAAACATTTTCAATATCCCGAATATGTAAAGGTCTTGTTAAAAGTGGATCGATTGAATATTGTTGTTACATAATAATAGCAGTGTGTATATTCCAAGATGGCAAGTTGCTTAACATAAAGACAACTAATTTGAGAGTAATTTATTAGCGCATAACGAGGAAAAAAAAGCAATAATCTATTATACAGTTTTGAATGCGGTTCCCTATATAGCAACCTTCGTTACAATGGTGAAATGTTATAATGTGTCTTTATAAACGACTATAGTTGAGAACTGGCAGATATTCCCTTTCGTTCTTTATTTGCATTTTACAAGTCAACAAAATATGTATTCGGTGAACGGCTGTTCGGTCCTTAGCCTGGTATGAGTTTGGTAAAAAAGTGTCTATATGAATTTAGAAATTCATATGGGGGAGTTTTATTAACTTGCAAGATTAAGTGCCAGGCTACTTAGGTATATTCAAAAGATCAGTGTTTCAAAAGCTTTAGTCACTGGCCAATTTAGGTACTTATTGTCTCCTTATTTTTTAACGCATATTATAAGCTGAGATTGTAAAAAAGAACTACTTCGTATATCTGTTCTTACAGATGTCGTTGGGATCAACCCTGATCGAGGAACCCGAATAAAAAACAAGAAAACATACGTTAACAAAAAGGTTCTTGAGTTAATTGACATGTCGGAATATAAATGGAAACGCAAATAGATATAACATCTTTTTACTTTTCTTTGACAGCACGGTCACGAATATTAACGCATCGGGTGCTGCAAGAGCAGCCGACCTCGCCGCAGACACAATTTTCTGTGCAAAACTGCTTATTCACTTTAGATATGCGCGATTAAAGTCAGTTGAACAGTGCAACACAACAGCCCCAAAATACTCGGCCTACCTTTTTTTTGCGTTGTATGTTTTACTTTGTTCAAATGACTACAATGGTGTGGTCCAGTACCATAGTTTTCAACACTTTACGGTCGCATAAAAATGGACCGTAAAATTTACGGTCCATTTTAAAATATAAACATTTTAAATATAAAATAGCGAAAAAAAGACAAGGATGAGAAGTAAACGGAACAAACGCTAACTTTCAACAAGTTTCACACAGGAAAAGCAAAGCATATATACACACACTGTAAAAAAATGGACCGTAAAATTTACGGTCAAATACCACGCAGCTGATGCAGCCAAACTTGTACAGTAAAAATAACGGTGCACTGTAAATCTAGTTTACGATAAACTTAAACGGTGACTGTAGAAATCTACGGTCGCCGTTTAAGTTGCACCGTAAAAATAACGGCGCCCTGTAAATCTTTTTACCGTAAATTTGAAGGCGGACCGTAGATTTCTACGGTTTCCGTTTAAATTTATCCTAAACCAGATTTACAGTGCACCGTTATTTTTACTGTACAAGTTTGGCTGCATCAGCTGCGTGGTATTTGACCGTAAATTTTACGGTCCATTTTTTACAGTGTGTGTATATATGCTTTGCTTTTCCTGTGTGAAACTTGTTGAAAGTTAGCGTTTGTTCCGTTTACTTCTCATCCTTGTCTTTTTTTCGCTATTTTATATGTTCAACTATGATTAACCAACTAGCCCAACAACGTACCCTACTGAAACGCAGGTTTGTGTAGCGAAATTGCTCCATTGAGGGACGAGTGGGTAAATCCCCCTTAGAGCTTCCTGCTGCTTGTACACCCAGCACCAAGCTCGCAATGACGCTACCAATTGAAACATTTAATGTCTGAGTGACTCTTCCTATACATAGCATGTCACAAGACGCTCGGGGTTTTATTCAAATATTTTAATTCCGTTGACTTCGATTGAAAGCAAGAATTAAAAAAAATAAACGTGACGAATGAAAAGATGAAACAAACATCTCAAGATAGAATAATTTAATGTATTATGCTGAAGCATGGGATGTGGCACGTAGACTCAGTAGAGGGTAGGACCCCCTTGAGTCGCTTCCAGGTAGGCGATCCTCGATGATAGCAAGCGCGCGAGTTCAGCGGCTGAATTCCTCTCAGAAGAATCCGCGATATTGCGAAGCCGGCGTCGCGTGGGCTGCCACACCGAGCGCATTTATTTCGCTACCCGGACCAGAGCCGTTAATACTGAGAGAGTTTGGCTAATGGGCGGCGCTTGAACGTAGATACATATGAACATATATAAGATAAGGACTGTCGACTATAACTGGACTTCGCGAACCTCACTGCAATGTACGCAGCAGAGAACTCAACAGGACAGAATTGAAGAACTTGAAATCCAGTTGAGACGGATTAAGGGGTGTCCAAACAGGACACTACAAAACCCGCGACTCCGACAAATCGTGAAAATCGAAGCGGACGCTTCTATTTTTACGGTCTGTCGGAGTCGTGAAAATGTTTGCAGGAGTCGTCAAAATTTTTACGATCACGACTGCTCTCCCCTTCAGATTGACGTCACACGCCACCTGCGTCTGTCTCACCTCGCCAACGCCCTCGCGTACCGCCGTCGCCTCGGCTCGAAGGCCAAGGAGGTCCGGCTTTGGGTGGATTTGGGACATTCCTGCGTCGAAGGGTGCGTTTCGCCCGCCTCGGATCTGCTTTCTTTGTCGAGATTCACTTTCGTCGTGATGGCGTCCGATGCGGTTCCGTATTGTGAGCGGAGGCCTTGAGCAATTGACCGACAGCCAACAGAGCGTGTGAGTGGCTCTCCGGACCCACAGAGCAAGGCCGCCGTGGAGGAAGCGAGGGGGAGATTTGACGGAGGGAAGTTTCCCCCCGGGAAGAATTGACGGAGGGAAATTTCCCTCCGACGGCCGGAAGCGGATCGCGGCAGAGCGCGGCACGATTTGCCGGAGTCGCGGGTTTTGTAGTGTCCTGTTTGGACACCCATTTACTGAGCGACTACACGGAGTGGACACAGAAGAAAAATATGGCTCATATGACAGCGCTCGTCCTGTCCAGTTCCTTCCTCTGTCCTTGCGAAAATTCGCGCTGTTCCATTATCATGTGACACTGCTGTTTGTAATTTCCGAGAGGAAATGGCAAGAGAGGATGGAAGGTCGAGAGGCACAGCTGGATTTGATTGCCCACTGTGAAGGGCTAGAGACAAGGCTCAACAGACTCTTGACTGTTCAGCTAAACGACCTGCGTGTGGCGTCATCAGAGAACTCCCAAGACAGCCAGGGTGGTGTACCACCGAGATACGCGAATAGAGTACACTTGACAACCCAGCGAATGGGTGAGACACAACATCTACTTCCAGTGACATTCTAACCAGGTCCAAGAATTGCTCCCAAATGGCGTCCAAGTTACTTGAAACCTCAGAATTAGAAAGGAGTCATACACTGGAAACACACAAGGACAATGAACCCACAAATGTGCGTCAAAACATAAAAAAATAGCACACAGAAGATGTAAGATTTGGCACAGAGCAGGAATTCCCAGCAAATGGCACAGTGTCAGAAATACCTAACCTGTGGTAGCGTAAACCTTAGAGAAGTCCCCAAAGGACGCGCAACCGTGACCAACCAGGCAGTAGACGTTACCATTCAAGACCAACACAAGCGTGAAGATGTCGGGAGAGCGCAACCATTGGCTTAATAGTGGAAGCATGTTGAAATAGGCTGGTTTAGGCGTGTTCGTTTTACCTCAACAAGTTGAAGTTGCTCGAGCGATTGTCAATTTAATGTTATTTTTTGAAAGCGCGATTCAGGTGCTTTTCTGCAAAGTAAACAAAACAATAACAACGTACAGAACCTAATGGCGATGTTTTGCCCCTTCACTGTGCATATTAAGGAGTGGCCAGCGATATGGGCTCGTCAAAACCGCCAACTGGGGGAAAAAAAAAAAGAAGAAACGATGTCCGGGTTATAGAGTCACCATAACAGATCATTATGTTGACTTTATGATCTCGACAGAAAAGCTTCGTACTCTAACTACGGGCTTGTGGACTGCACCTCGTGTCAGGTGAAGAACTTCTTTGCGATTGACTCGAACAAGACACTATTCTGAAATGTGGTTGTACAATGACGGCTCTATGACTTTACGGCACTACTGCCCTTAGCGAAAACTAGGTTACTTTAAGTATACTTTACGGTCTTTTAAGATACTCATTCTCAAGAAGTATACTAAAATTGTCCTTAAAGGATGCTAGCCAGATGTAGGCTTGTACTATTAGTGTCCTTTCTTAGTATGCTTGAAGTAAGTACTGTAATAGTATACTTTTAGTAAACTAGCTAAGACCTAAGTAGCTTCTAAGTTCATGCGAAGCGTCTTACTAGTAGCCTGTCCTGGGTATCTTTTAGTGCACTAGAAGAACGTTATGGAAGTAAGCTGGAAGGATCTTGTAAGTATTCGTGCAGTGACTTATCAGTTGCCTCTCTAAGGTTTCTTTTAGTGAACGAAAAGTTTACTATGGAAGTGCGCTGAAAGGATAATCAGAGCATGCACCGAGTATGCTTAGCTGCGCTCACCATGAAATGAGGACAACATTGTGCTTCGTCGCTGTGTCTGTGTCATGAAATGGCGTCAGCAGCTCGCGTTGTTTCGAGCGCTGTGGCGTTTCAGTGCTGTACGTGAGCCCCCTGATCGAGTTCTCAGCGTTCCGGTGGCAGGCGTGACCGACTACGTCTGCGATTGCACCGTCCCAGAATGAGTGTAGTGACCATTATAAGTTGCGCACACGCTGTGGACGCGTAGCTTCCCGGCGGGGCGATCAAGAAATGAGCCGCCTGGAAACGACAACAATAGTTGCGTTGACGCAGTGGTTACCCCTCACAAGAGCGCAAGAAAAACTGTGAAAGGTACGTTTAGTTGATATCTTCAGGAATATGAAAGGTAGCCGCTGCAGTCTCAGCGTAGTTGTTGTCGTTTCCAGTTCGTTCTGGTTACACGGACGCGGTGAGCAGCCTGCAACAGCGAGTGAGATACGCTATTACCGTTTGATCCACCAGCTTCGGGAGGCTGATATCACATCGCAACCCGCAAAAGTCAGGCGCTTGGCGGATGAATCCGAACACCGCGTACAAAGAAAGTGATTGCTTGGTGACAATCAACAAATATGCGAGCATGACCGACTACGTCTGTAATTCCATCGTTTAATCATCAGTGCTACGTGTTATTTGCCCCACCAACATCGACGAGCAATCTTCTGTCGTCGATAGTTCTCAGTCGGATTATAAAGCAGTGCAGTTTGTGTAGTGGTGCACCGGGTCGCGAAATCGATGCTCCTGAGTTTCGTCGACGCAGAAAAAACAAGCTTCATCGTGTCTGCGTCTGAGAGCTCCGCGTGGTTTCATTGCAGTGTTAAAATTCGAATGATTTGGGGTCTGTTGCTGTCGTGACGCGTTTGAGTTCTTGGTATTTCTATCAGTCGCGAGCGTGACCGACCACGTTTGCAAATACGTCGCTTTTTAGACTTAAGCTAGGTGGCGCAAGCTACCGCCCGTTACAAAGTGCGTTGCAAGGTGCCGCAGTAGTATCCATACCCATACAATCATCCAGATGGTGCCGGATTGATCAGCCGTCAGTTTTGTTGTCTTTAAATAAACCAGTTTTTTTTATGAACGTTCGATGATGTTACTTCGAAAACTTTAGCATTCCGAAGTGGGATTACCGCTGAGCCTCCCCGGAACAGTGGTGGCTGCGACAGCCACGTTCACGCCGATGAACGTGAGTCTTCTTCGCGGGCGGTGGTGCGCGTCCATTGTTTCCGCCACCGACGAGAGGCCGTTCAGTGTTCCCGTTGACTCGACGAGAAAGCACAGCCATGGCCGCGGACCGTGAGCTCGTACGGACCCTGGCGTCGCAACCGGGCTTCGCATCGGTGACCGCGATGCCAGACTTGACGGCGTCCATTCCCGCCTTCTCTGACTCGTCGTCGGCAGCGAGCGCCATGAAGTGCGCGGGACTGGGAGGCGCATATCAACACGGTGGCGGCGCAACGCAGTCCGGGTGGAGCGATGAAATAACGCTCGCTGTTGCTTCATCGAAGGTGAGCGGGACGGCTTGAGTGGCATCCAACGACCGGGAAGCGACTGGAAACTTGGTCGAAATGGGCTGAAGAACTACAGATGGTGTTCCCCGATGATGACGATTCGCACTCTACGAGATGATGCTCCGGCGGACACAGACCGGGTGAGTCCGTCGCTGATTATTTTTTCGACAAGAGCTTCTTCTGCTCGAAGTGTGACGTCAAGGAAATGAGTTTACAGTGGCGCAGCTTATAATCGCGGAACTTCGGAACATGAACCACGCTGTGATCCTGCGGCTTCAACAGCGACGTTCGCAACGTCTTTCGAAATTTTGCAAAAACTTGCTGATTTTTTTTTCTTGAAATCACTCGTTGCAGAACAAGCAGCCCACAAGAAAAAAAAAAAAGACACTGTGGAGGACAAGCTTCTCAAAAAGCTTCGCCAGGAGCTGAAAGGTCACAGGGTATGTATAACAACATTTTTGTTAGAAAGTGTTAGCTTTATGGAGAGCGCATCAGATTTATATAATGTTGCCATTTTGGTGCTTGGTTAGATATATTTTAATCAATGTCATTATTGCTTTTTCAAGTGTACTTATCAATTATTCATTCATGCAAACTGCAAGCTGTTCAGAATGCTGAAGTAATTGGAGACTAGATATACTGTTTCAGTAACCTTTGCACTGTGAGGGCAGATGACATATGATGTTATTTTCCTCAGCATTAGAAAAAGTTGGTGGCAACGGGAATGCAGCTTTGCGGGTCAGTCAGAGGTCACTTCTGGGAAGCAGTTGCTTAGGACTTCCAATGTTATACTTTGTTGTACAACTCTGATAATCTATCATTACTGCTTATATTTTCTGTTTATAGCTCCGTGCATCTTCTGGGGATCCTGAGGACGTTGCATCACAAGCTCGAGGACCCGTCTTCGCTGTACCTGCCCTGGCCTCTGCTGAAGAGGCCTCTGCTAGGTCCAAGGAGTCCCGGATAAAGGAGGGCGAGACCTGGGCCAACAATGTCGAGACCAGGGCCAGTGAGCCTCAGACCGGGGCCGAAGCCAGGGCTAATAAGGTCAAAGCCTGGGCCAACGAGGCCGAAACCAGGGCAGGGCCACCGAGGCTGAAGCCAGCATGGAGCAGGTTGAGACCAGGACCGACCTGACTGGGGGACGCTGAGGCTAGGGCGGCCGAGGCCAGAGCACAGGAGGTCGAGGTTGTAACGTAGCGTCCTCTGCATCCGGATGTAAGGTGAAACAGTATAACCTATTTGTCCAGGCCTAACTGCTCGATGTCTCAAATTTGCAACCTAAAAGATTTTTTGCTTAGAAGTTCATTTGCACCAAAAATAACTTTAGTGATCGATTACATATACACATTTGCAGGTACGTCCCCTGGGCGCCGCCATCTTCCTAGCTGGAGAGCGCGTGAGCTGCGCCATAACCTAACTACGATGCCTTGAGAAGAAGACGTAGTCAGATTATGGCGCGGCCCACAGTGTACCTAAGTACCCCCCAGTAAGCAAGATGGCGGCGCCCATAGGCCATACTTACAAAGATGTATACAAAGCAAAAAAATAAAGTTTAAAACATTTTTCTTATTTACACTTTGCTTTAATTCCCTGCGTTAAATGGTCAACAAGCTTCTTCATATCCCAAAATGAGTACTACTGCTGCTACCATTCTTTGTGATTCTGTAAGTTTTTTTCGTTAAACTGAATGCTGATACAGGAGAGACTTTTTCAAAATCAGGGTAGGCAATATCTGTGATGGTAAAGCACTGAATCGTGATGCGAGAGCTGACCCTGCTTGGGTTTGGAGTTTGACTGTCTCTATGTTTACACACAGTGTCAATTTTCATGCCTCAATTTGCTGTTCTCCTTACAGGAATAGCTTGTGCATTTCTCTTTAAAGTTGCAGCTGTACATAGGTGAAATGGGGCCACTCATAGTATGATATAGAGTGGCAGCAGCATTCTTACTCGATTTGGGAGCGGTTTGTGAAGCGGCGTGTTGACAGTGAGTGCCCGTGTCGAAAGCAGTGAAATATGCACAAAAATACTGAATGTGCACTAGGAGAGAAATTTTGAAAATAAAAGTGACAGCCACTGAACTGAGTTGACTAAGATCAGGGAATGAGATTTGAGGGGTATTGGGGTGGCGAAGCAGTCTGAAGGGAGAGCAATATTTCTAGTGCAAGTTAAAGGGCTCGGATAATTTCACAAATGGTTTCTTTATGGTGAGTATACACATGTCCAGCATGGGATTTCAGGCTTGGATTTCACAGCTTCATGCTTTCCCACCATTCATATTAAAAGTTTGAAGTCTAGGCGCAAGTTTGGTGCAGTGTTTGCTTTAATCGTGTGCACTTTTAATTTTCCTTAATGTTAAACCAGGTGTCACATGTGTGTAACTTCAAAGCGCCTGTGATTTCAGTGTTGACTGTTGAACCAGTAATTTTCTTATAATTTGATGCTTCCTACCGGCAGGCGTGCCACCCCTTGTTGCGGCTATGGAGACTCGTGGAGTGGCAGGCCCTGTGGTTCAAGAGGATATTGTGTAGAATATGGTATGTAACAATTTTTTTTCTTCACATCGCAGTTAAAGGTGTGAATCTTTTATCTTGTCTTTTTCCTAACCGTAATGGCTCATTCACACGAAATTTTGACGCTGGGCGTCGAAATTTGATCAGATTATTTTGATGCTCGAACCACAATCGCAGACTTTTGACGCTGGGTGTCAGAACTCTGTGGAATATCCTGTGGCTAGCGGATCGATCAAAGACCTTTTTGATCTTTTTTTTTCTTTTTTGCTGGAGAAACCTTTTTAATTAGAACAAAAGGCAGGAATTCTATTGCCATATGTCACACCAGGGAATGTCAGCTTATGTGCAGCAAGAAAATGAATTTCGGCGGCGCGAGGATGTCTCGTGCAAGGCTCTGTCACATGCCTCCTCAGCTTGCAATGGCCTTGCCGCTTGCCTTCCTTGTCTTGCTCGGCCTTTTCTGTCCTCAGCTACAGTTGGTTTGCGACAGCACACTGCCTTTTGGTGCCAGGGTAGGTAGATGCAGCTTTTAAAAAAGGTCTATTGCATCCTTTGTGATACAGCAGACGTTCACAAATCATTTTAAATCTCGTTTAGCAGACGATACATCAATGTCTTTTTTGTTCTGTTTTCGTCGGTGATTGACACTTCATGGCAGGCGAAACCAACACAATTTAGACGAACTTGAGGTTTTAGCATCGATTTTCCATGTTACCTAAAAGGAGTCAGTGTGAAGCGCGGATTGAACACGAGTGTCATGTCAGCCTTGACTGCCCATTCGGTGAGAACACGAGTCGCACCTGATTGATGATGCTTCACTAATTATTAATCTTAAATCTGTGCTCTGCTCGGTCCCCCTTTTGGTCACAGAAAATCCAGTGCGTTGACTTCCCAAACTCTTCTTTTTCTCGCACTGACAGGCAACATATTTGCAAACAGTCTTTTAGCTCCTTCACTCTCGCCAAGACGAAAATCAGACCCCGTGCTGTGGACAGCTTTCGTTCGGTGCTCGCATATTTCTTGGTTGTCACTGAGCAATGAGCATAGGTAACCTACTCAAAGTAATGCATGGTGTTTGTCAAAAGTTGACCTCCTAACTTCCTCCGCCGACGCACACTGGCACGGCAGGGTTATACTAAGGAAACTGATTTCCCAGATACATCATATGGGAACGGCAGGGAGTAGTAAGCCTCAACATTATAACTTACAGTGCGACTAGGACAAAGACAGACAGAGGAGAAAACACAGGACAAGCGCTGAACTGGCAACTGATTCTATTGAAAAGAAAATACATATGATGCTGCTGCTGCTCAGGCAGGCATGCCCCTCCGTGGCCCTGGCGCTTCTTCTTTTACTCAACACGATACCAGCCGAGTTATCCGAGATCCGAAAAGCCGATCTCGCTCTTCATCAAAGTCACTGTGGGCTGGCTCACACACAGAGATCCGTTTTGTGTTATGTAGTATGTCTCCATGATTTCTCGGGGTAGTTCTTGGTTGTGTCGGAACATCACTGTCGTGTTGTTAAAAAAGGGTTGGCATCCGCAATCCCGGCAATGCATCGCGAGATGTGTGTGAGCGGTTCCTTTTGTAGAACTGTGGTGTTCTTGTAGTCTTATCTTGAGGCAACGCCCAGTTTGTCCTATGTAGGCACGCCCGCAGGAAAACGGGATCTTATAGACCACACCTTTTATGCAGGCGACAAACTGCATTCCGTGTTTGATGCTGCTGCGGCTGAGATGTCGGATCGTCATTTCTCTCACGTTTGTTGACTGTGGAGCACACAGAGCCGAGATTGTGACAGGCGGAAAAATCAACATTCACATTGTATCTCGAGGCAGCTTTCTTGAGTCCGTGGGAAAGGCGGTGGGTGTATGGCATGACTGAAGTTTTCCTTTTCTCTTTCTGCTCGAGGTCACATTGCTCGATCTCTGGATCTGTTTTAAGGTATTTCACGATTTTTTCGCAAGTTGAAGTAATGACCGAATTAAGATACCCCAAATCCTTGAGCCGTTGAATTTTGGAAATGAAGTGGGAACTCAATTTGTGGATGCATGTGCTTGTTAAAGCTGTCCTCAGACAGGGAAATGCGATGCCTTGTTTGACGAGTTTAGAGTGGGCTGACTGAAAGTTTAGAAGAGCCTTTGCTGTTCTGGGACTGTAACACCAGCAAACATGATCATCCCCCTCTTTGATGCGGAGATCCAGGAACTCAATAAGGTTCTTTTTTGGGGCTTCATAGGTGAATCGAAGTCCTTGCCTTTTTTTCGTGAAGATCTTCAGCCCATCGTCAAGCTTCTGATGGAAATTAGCCCTCTCAACGAAGACCAAATAATCGTCTACGTACCTAAACACTTTTTTGGTGTTTTTCTCCAAGCAAGGTTCCAGATCTCGATGGATCTTGCCTAGGAAGATGTTACTGAGCACAGAGGCTACCCTCGACCCTATGCATACTCCGGACTTCTGTAGGTACACCTTGTCCTGCCATCCGATGAATGTGGTTCAGCCCACTCCAAACTCGTCACACAAGGCATCGCATTTTCCTGTCTGAGGACAGACTTAACAAGCACATGCATCCACAAATTGAGTTCCAGCTTCATGTCCCAAATTCAACGGTTCAAGGATTCGGGGTATCCTAATTCGGTCATTACTTCAGCTTGCGAAAAAATCATGAAATACCTTAAAACAGATCCAGAGATCGAGCAATGTGACCTCGAGCAGAAAGAGAAAAGGAAAACTTCAGTCATACCGTACATCCACCGTCTTTCCCACGGACTCAAGAAAGCTGCCACGAGATACAATGTGAATGTTGTTTTTTCCGCCCGCCACAAGCTTAGATCTGTGTGCTCCACAGTCAACAAACGTGCGAGAAATGACGATCCTACATCTCACAGCCGCTGCAGCATCAAACACGGAATGCAGTTTGTCGCCTGCATAAAAGGTGTGGTCTACAAGATCCCGTTTTCCTGCGGGCGTGCCTACATAGGACAAGCTGGGAGTTGCCTCAACATAAGACTACGAAAACACCACAGTTCTATGAAAGGAACCGCTCACACACATCTCACAATGCATTACCGGGATTGCGGATGCCGACCCCTTTTGAACAACACGACAGTGATGTTCCGACACAACCAGAAACTACCCCGAGAAATGATGCAGACGTACTACATAACACAAAACGGATCCTTGTGTGTGAGCCAGCCCACAGTGACTTTGATAAAGAGCGAGATCGGCTTTTTGTATCTCGGATAATTCGGCTGGTATCGTGTTAAGTGAAAGAAAAAGCGCCAGGACCACGGAGGGGCATGCCTGGACGAGCAGCAGCATCATCATATGTATTTCCTTTTCAATCGAATCAGTTGCTCGTTAAGCGCTTGGCCTGTGTTTTCTCCTCTGTCTCTCTTTGTCCTAGTCGCACTGTAAGTTATAATGATCTCTACCGTAAACTCGCCCAATTGTCCATTCTGCTAAGCCTGAACAGTTCGGTCTTTTTTTGGTGACCAAATTCGGTCGGCAGCAAGACTGCTTTTTAAAAGTGTGAACGAACCATATGTTCTAGCAAAAAATGTGCCTATTAGAGAGGTTCAACTATTAGAACCATAGCTATACTTACTGACCTTTTAATGTGAGGCCTAAGTTTCCACATTCCACCAGGATGTGCGAAGAGGTAAGCATTGCAATCTATGGAAGAAGCTTAGCAATGTTGAGGCATAGAAAGGTAATGGTTCTTCAAACAGTGCTAACCGTATTGTTGGTTTCATTTCTGAATTGTTTTGTGTTGTCTCTGTTTCTGTCGTGTCCTTAAATCTCAGTGATTTGCTTTGTTCGTGGTTTGCAAGGTTTCAGCAGACCCGTCCTCTTTTTTAAAAGGTTCTTTTTTTTAATTAGATGCTGTATATTTTTTAATTAGATGCTGTAGGGATGGCCTAAGTCTGTTCATGCAGGCTTAGGCCATCCCAACAATGTCAGGACTGCTTTCTGCTGATCATTTTCATAACCTAAATATTATTCAGTTAGAACCCAGGGAACAATTTTTGCAACAGATATATCCCTCATTGCCTCTACGCACGCCTTCTAAATTCTGGGAACTGGATGGAAATAGTGTATTAGGTTCACCACTATCTTTCGATGATTTTCCGAGTGATGCTGCCACACTCCACGAATGCGGCCAGCGGAAGTTCTCATTCAGCCACTGTAGGGCGCGCAGCATTCAATCGGTTGAGGCGTTTTCAAAGCTAGAGGATATAGTGGTGCCTCGATTATGTGACTTTCAGGAGACTGCGCGACAACATTGGATAATCCAAAAAACAACAGTTACGGGTCAAAGACATACAGAACTTCCAAACAGCCTTTAAGCTGATAATCTGCTGGAATCTGAAGAAGCTAGAACCCTCATGCAACTATGAATGTAACCTAGAAATTGTGTAATAGAGGTGCCAATCAATCTTTATTATCACATTGGAACTTCAAAAGAAATCAGTGAGTTTCTGCTGACTCGTCCAGTTGTGCATAAACCGGGGACGCATAATTGGGGTTTTACTGTATCCACTGTGGGACACATTTCATTCTCGATCGCATAATGTGTAGAAGTTTCTTAAAAATTTCTGGGCGTTGCCTTTAAGGACTAGCATTTTCAAAATAAAAAAAAACAATCAGAAAACTGCTTTAATAAACGACGCAGATCAAGCCTGGAATGTGCTCGACGGCGGATGTTTTCTTCAGCTTCGATAACACTTCCCCAGTCGACTGCTGCATGCTGCAAGATTGCCAATTCAGAACTTCCGGAGGCTGCAATCACAGAGTGAAGCGTAATTATAGTTGGAGGCACTTACTACAGTCCATGTGCATGTTCTCTTAGAGGGACACTTGCATGGCTGTTAGGAATATAGCTAATAATAATCAATAATATTGATTACTATTAGCCTTGGCACACTCGCAACTGTTGTTTATTTGGAAAGACAATTTACTATGTAGGCCTCTTCGGCCAGCCTAGTCATCATCACTTCGCGCGAAGCATTTTTGTTTAATAGTGCAATTGATGCCCCACTTACACACTCTTTTCCTTTTTCCTAAATATCATATTCCTCATGCAGTTCTCTGCTTGTTTTGGCATTGTATCTGGCAAGAATCTTAACATCGTGCAACACCAAGGAACAGGGGCATTTGCTGCAGTGAATGGCGAGGTGGCCAGACAGGCTAGCTCACGTGGCAGCCACGTGCTCATGGGCACGTTCATTCATGCATCCACAAATTTATTATTGTGTTTTATGCTGCAAGGCTCAGACGGCTGCTCTATGATGTTGATTCTGTGGCAGAGCCGAGCCATCTTATTGGATGCCAAGGACACCACGGGAATGCGGTGGCGCTGACCGACTTTCCTTAATTGTGTGAAACTGAGGGTATGGTATCACAGCTGGTCTTACATTGGACCTCTCACGAGTGGGTTTGTTTATCCAGAAGCAAGCTACCTGCAGATGTGTATAATTCAGGTCGCCAAAAGCTTGTTAAATAAAGTTGAGGCATAAACAAGCCTGCTCGTGAGAGGCCCAATGTGAGACCAGATGTGGTACCATACTTACACTCATACCTGCCAACTCTTCCGAATTTTTCGTAAAATGTACAAATTGGGACTAATTTTACGATTTTACGAATCTTGCTTCAAATCTTACAAAAAAAATGTTTTTATTTTTTTTTGTTGTTGTTTTTGTAACTCCGTTGTTGGTGGTATCTTGTATTGCCACAAGAGGGCGATAGGTACCGTCCACAGCAGCGTCGTGGTTTTTACTATCCGTCTATCCGGTGGCCACGAATCGAAAACCAATCCAAAGCTCAAAGCCTTTGTTCGTGTGTTCGGCGGTGCAGAGGTGCAAGTTGGTTCGGCGTGTTCAGACGTTGCTGGGGCCTCGTTGTTTCGGCCAGTTTCGAGGCAAAAAGTATGGCGTCTGTGTTGGTTGCGCGTGTAACTGTAGCATTCTCCTTGTCACTGTGGCTTCGCGGCGCAATGCCGAACTCGAAACCTCAAAAGAGGTACTTTCAGGTGTTCCTGAAGTCCTACACGTCGAAATTTCCGTGCTTCATGCCGCCCAAAAAGCAAGAGAAGTTTGGATTGTGTAGCACGTACACGTGTGATGTAAGCGTTTCGCACGCTGGCCAGGCTGACATTAAGCTGCACATCGCTTCGCGTAACCCCCCCCCCCCCCCGGCCGCAGCCGCGCGACTTTTATGAATTTGAAATTCCACAGGTTGGCAGGTATGTACACTCAGTGTCACACAATTCAAGGAAGTCGGTCAGCGGTACCGCACTACTGTGATGTCTTCGGCACACAATAGGATGGCTTGGTTCTGCAACAGAATCAACAGGCCCAAGCCCCGCCGTCTTAGCCTTGCAGCATAAAACACAAGGATAAAATTGCTGGGTGTGTTTTGGGCGTTGTGTATCAGGTACCAATATTGTGAGGGGCAGTGTATATGGGCCAGATGTGGGAATGACCCTGCCCGTGAGCATGTGGCTGCCACGCCAGCCAGCCTGTCTGGCCACCTCGCCATTCACTGCAGCAGGTGCCTCTGTTCCCCGGTATTGCATTATGTTAAGATTCTCGCAAATACAATGACAGAACAAGCAGAGAACTGCATGAAGCATATGAAATTTGGGAAAAAGGAAAAAAGCGTGTGAGTGAGGCATCAATCGCCCTATTAAACAAAAATGCTTTGCGCCAATGTGATGGTGACTAGCCTGACCAGTGGACTTTATATAGTAAATGTTCAAACTAGCCTTATTACCCTCTTTACTATTAGCTAGCTCTCTTCATCAAACACTTCCTTACCACCAGCATGTCACGGCCATTTGTGCACATGAACTCATCTAAAAGGCATTCATATGGATGTAATGACCGTATTTGGTTCTATTTTTATGTTTCAGATAACCTTTGGAGACATTGCGCTTCCTGAAGCGCAGTTGAAGCATGTCGACACGAAGCAGCCATCCATTTACGTTCAGGAACTCGCGGTCATGGTATTTGAAACTGAGGCCCTGACAAACTGCTGCCTTACGGGGTCGGCAATGAAGGGAAAGCTTCCTAAAAAGGGAGTTAAGGACTTGATAGGTGAGTAAATTGCCATAAAGAGGAAATGGCAAGGCACTATTGCAATCAAACTTAACAGGAACAAATACTAAGTTTACTCTTGACATATATTGGACTTAAATCTTGGACAAAAGCTCACCAGACAGAAGCTCACCGGTCAAAAGCTCACCACGTGAAAATTTCATGTTGGTCTTAACACGAGTGCAGACAACTTAGGTGCATGCGTGCGACACTAAAACACAACAATGAATTAAATCTGATAGGCACATGGTTTGTTGATTAGACTGGAAACAAGTTTTTCGATTGGTTAGAAGGAAATGCAGTCCCGTACAGGCTGTTTCCAGCAGTCTTGGTAGATCTCGGTGTACCTGGAGCCCCTTGCAAATATTTTCCAGACGGTTGTGGCATACCTTGAGTCAACCCAGATTGATCTTATCAGCTTCAGCTCCACTCATTTTGGTGACCTAAATTTTTGTCCCAAATCGTTGCTTCTGCGCCTGTTATGGCTTACCTGTCGACACCGTTGCATGAGATGGGGTACCACTTCTTCTAAAAATAGTGCAATGTCCATTGCGTCTGCACTTTGGCCCAGCTCGTGACTCACCGGGTAGCCAAAAAAAAGGGGGTGAGCTATTGTGTGGGTCTAAGAAAAAAACGGGTGAGCTTCTGTCCGGTGAGCTTTTGTCTGGTCACCATTGGACTTGTGTCTCGGTACTCATGGATGGTTGTTTCTTTTTGGCTTATGTTGGGGGAGGTATTTGTCTTTTTGTGTCATTACGTCTTGCGCTACACCTCTGGTTTGCAATAATGTGCCCCAGTTCTAGCATACTTTAATTTTTGCCTAGATTATAATTCACTCTGATGTTCCTTCTGCTTAATTTTGATCGTCGATTTATATCAGCGATTAAACTTAACGAAACTTCAGTATTGTTTACTTTTGTGTACAATTTTCTGAAGATAGCTGACTGTTTACCCCAGCTTTAGGCTGCTGAATCTTTCAAAAACTTTCAGCTTGTTCAGTTGTTTTTAAAGTAATTGTTTGGTACAGTATGGCCTCAGTTGGTTTTATATCAGTAAACCCTGAATAATAATATAAAATAGATGTCAGAATCAAAATTAAAAAAATGTGGTCATCTGTGTGTTTAAAATTATTGTCTAGCTACGCTATCTCCGACTTTCTAGCCAAATATCCTGAGGCACTGGTTCTCGAACAGGGTTCCTAGTACAGTATACTGAGGGTTAGGGGGGATCGGTGGCCGAGTGGTCTAGCGCACACCAGCTCGGAGCACGTGGAGCGAAAGCTCGCGCTGCAGAACCCAGGGATCCTGGGTTCGAGCCCCACCCCTGCCCGTTTCGATCTGGATGAGCATCGTACCGGCGTGCGGTCGTGTATTACTACTGCGTGGTGCACGTTAAAGACCCCAGGCTAGCGGCTGTACCGCACTGGCTAAATTTCTCATCTACAGCTGGGAGACTCGTCGCCCCTGTGAGGCAGACCAAGTTCTAGGCTGTATAAACACACACACAACCCAATTTTTTTATACTGAGGGTTCTTTCAGCACCTGAACTTCCTCAATCGTTCCTATACCATTGTCATACACTCAATTGCAACAATGCCAAGAGTGGAAGGGGCTCCTCGGCTAACAATAACATTAGTAAA
Source organism: Ixodes scapularis (assembly GCF_016920785.2). Taxonomy (NCBI): domain Eukaryota; kingdom Metazoa; phylum Arthropoda; class Arachnida; order Ixodida; family Ixodidae; genus Ixodes; species Ixodes scapularis. The sequence goes on from NW_024609883.1 coordinate 76,925,769, forward strand.
TTTTTGTTCGCTGATGTCAGAAAGTTTGAGAGTCCCTGTCACAAAGAATGTTATGTTTGCAGGCTTTTAAAGGGGTTATGAAATAGTCCTCAGACTTCGGCCAAGTAAGTGTGGCAGTATCTCACCATCGCATGTGCAGTGAAGATTAGAAAACAATTTTTTCCAAGGTGCACTAGTTTTATTAAAAAAATTAAATAGACTTAAGCTTGGGGGGCCCCTCAACCTTAAGAGTCCTTTCCAGGTCACGTGCGTGTGACATGAATTGGGGGCCAAATGAGTGAATGACAACTTTTATAAAAACCTTAGCTTCAAATTGGGCAGATACCTGCTCAACCCGCAAACTCAACCACTATTGGCGCCAAGCCAGTAGTTCCTGTGGCCACCATAAGCTGCATGATGAAAAATGGACCCTTTTTTCCTTTCTGATTACGCAGTGCACTCGCGACATTTTGAGGGATCACGGTGTGTTTTCTCGTACTTGTGATAAGGTAAAAGAAATAAAAGTAACGAGCTCCAGACTGTTTCCACAGTAAACTTGTTTCATGATCCCTTTAATGCATTGCAAATTGATGAAATGCCTTGTTTTACATTATTTCACAGCAGCAATATTTCACAGTTGCCAATAAACATAGTCATTGGTCCCCGTGCTCAATATATTTAGATGATTAACTTTTTGTTGTTGGTTTCTTTTTGTGAAATTTTCTAAAATTATGTGGACCTGAAGTATAATTTTAAGTAGTATTAAGTAAATATGGAGTCTTAAGGCAAGTTCCTTAATTGTCTATTGTCTTCTCTTTTCAGCTTTTGTTACTGCCAATTCCCTGGAGAAACTCGGAAGTCCGTGAAAGAATACCTGTAAAGGAAGTGCAGCAATGCTTCCTACACTCAAAACAAAGCCTCCAACACACAAAAAAAAACTGCAGAATGAAAAAAAAAAAAATTGGCTTTCATTTTTATTTATTTTGCGCATTGGCTTTTTTTTCTCTTAAATCTGATTAGCGATTAATTTAGATTTTATTTAACAAGTGCATTAACTTTTTTCATTCATTTTACTTCAGTCATGTAGGTGATGTTACTTCAGTCATGGTAGATGATAAATATTGTAGGTTTTATATTAACAGGTGCAATACTATTTTTGCTCGTTTTTCCTCATCATGATAGTTTGTAATTATTTTTTTCTTCTAATAAGAGCTTGTTTATAAAGCTTGAAGTGCATCTGTGATATTTGTAAGCCACTAAAAGTATTACGTTTTTTGTTCCATCGTAAGTGTTTGTTTTAGGCAACATGTGTTCATTATATTGAAAAAAATATTTGTTTAATAAAAAGTTCTTACTTTAATTTGTCATCACTTTGAACTCGTCTACATTAAAGCCTGTAACATAATGCATTTCAGTTTCGATAACTGCAAACCACTGCAATTGCTAAATCAATATAATTTTCTACTTTTCTTATCTGGAATTGGTCAGGAATAAATTGGTTAAATGCTTTAAAAGTTCTATTAGGTGTACCCCCGATTATATTTGAAAGCCTGCTTCCAAATTTAATCCGGGGTACAATTTATAGTACTAAAGGCCTGCATAAAAGCATACTAAAATTCTGCTCAGAAGTGTACTAGAAGAAGTATCCTAAAAGGATGGCGAAATGTTACTTCTGAAGTGCGTAAGAAGTGTACTAAAATGCCTCTTACAGGCATGCTTAGAAGTATCCTAAAAGTATAGCGAAATGTTACTTTTGAAGTGCGTAAGAAGTATACTAAAATGCCTCTTACAGGTATGCTTAGAAGTATACTAAAAGTATGGCGAAATGCTACTTTGAAGTGCGTCAGAAGTATACTAAAAACCGGCCAATTTAGAGCAACAAGCATACTTCTAGAAGTGCAAATAAAGTATACTCTAAGAGCCCCGGTTTTTCGCTAAGGGTGGTGCCACTATAAGAGCCCTAATGCCTCCTACATGGCGCCAGGGCACTGATATCAGACGACAACGTTGGTTTGATTTAGATTTTAGCCCCTTTTTTCCACATTTGATTTATCACTGTCTCTTTTCAATTTTGACATTAGGCTCCGAGCTGATTTCGGAGCTTCGTGTCTGTCAGTCCTTTTTCGTCCTCTTGCTGTGGAGTTATCATGTCTAAGCAATCTTTTCTACATTGGTTTTTGGAAACCCGGATAGCAAATACCAGCAGAGACAAACGAAAGAATTCGAGAGAGAGAAGTATGCTGGGGAGGGGTCGCGCCGACCCCTCCCCTGTATCACCCCAGCTAAGGGGTGATGAAATCCGGGTGTATCTCAAAACGTCCCATTCGCATTTGAACCTTGCGCATTTCGACCCATTCTCATTTGGTCCTTCTCGTTTGAGCCTTCTCATAAGATCCGAATCGTGTTTTTCGCAACTGGACCCATTCTCATTTCGCCCGTTCGCGCTACGGCCGAGTGGCACTATAGTTCGGCATGCTTCTAACGTCGTTATGCCTTCGCGGCTTTGTTGATGAGCCTTATCTTGCTTGGACCCCAACATACCATCAGATATATGTTATGTGTAGAGGTACGCACTAAGAATCGTACATTGACGCCTGCTTTCCTTCCTCTAAGCAAACGAGCAAAAAAAAAGCGATGAACATTTAATTTGGAAACTTTGTTTGAACAGAAATGGCATACATAATAGCAGTGGTTCTCAGCCATTCATGTTTCGCGGACGCCTTGTAGAAAGGCGGAGATGATGCAGGACCCCATGATAATCATGATAATGAAAAGTAGACTTATCTCATTGACATACACACGAGAGTACTCTCCCGAAAATTGGAACGTTTCTTCTCAACGTGAAAAAAGACAACTAATATTGCCGTGCATGACTGCTGAGACAGGGCTTCGCGGACCCCTAGGATGTCTTCGCAGATCCCCTTTTGAGAACCACTGCATTATAGAAATGGTGGCATTGTCCCAAGTCGAGAGACCTCAAACAACGCGACATTTCGGAATATAATCTGCCTGCGATAAATAGTTGGTCTGTTTTATTGTCAGCTAGTAGTTTTTGACGACGACCTCGACGCACTGCTAAAATCTTTAGCAGAGAGAGTATGCCTGTCGTGTGGAACACACACACACACACAAATTATATCAATGTATTAATATTACCCTAAAAACAATTTTGGTATGGAAAGAGTCAAATGCGACGGGTCAAAGCGAGATATCTTTTTAAAATGGCTGTTTTAAAAAGGGCCAGATGGAAAGGGCGAAACGAGAACGGGCCCAAATGAGGAGGGTTGGAATGCGAAAGGCGAAACGGGAAAGGACCAAATGCGACAGGTCCAAGAGAGAAGATCTTTTTGAGAATGGTTGTCTTGAGAAGGGCCAAGTGAGAAGGGCGAAACGAGAACGGGCTCAAATGATAACCACCCATGAAATCCAGCCCGTGAAACACGCACACACAAGCACACAGAAAGTGGGATCGCGAGCACCAAGGCCACACGATAAGGTAACGACTGGAAGGCGGTGGGGACGGTCTCCTCAATTTCCAACACGCGTATCCGCGAACTGCAAGTGTCCAGGTGCGCTTCGCAAATTATGCATGTTTTTTTTTGTTTTTTTTTTGTGGAATAAATAGTTCTTTTTTCTAAGGAACACGAATGGCAAGATAATCATGCGGATACCAGGACACCGTGGGTCCGTTTCCAAGTTGTCCGAGTGCATTTGATTGCTTAGCAGACTGCTTTTGTCGGGCGAAGCGGCTCGGCGTCTCCGCCGTCCATGGGCAAGAACGGTGGTTCTATAGTACCGATCACCAGCAGCGCATTTCGTCATAGTGCCAAGTGCGATCTTCAAAATGCGGATTGCCAAGACCATAGATATTCTTTCGGCAGCGCCTACACACCGGTGATCTTCCTTTGTTGTGGGCATACATGTGACCACTAGCTTCGACGGACCGAAGACACGACGGACCGCTTTCTCTTCCATGTGAGTGACAAGGAGAGGTCCCCTTGACCATCGGGGATAGGTATTCTTGCTACGAAATGTACGTTTTGTCACTTTCCGATGAGTTTGAGCCGTGTCGAACTTTGTGCCAGGAATTTCCGACGAGTTGAACGCGTTACCCACAGCGGTCGGCCCGAAAGGCCCTATACAGCGCTATTTGTAGTGCTTTTTATTCTAATAGACCCTGAGAGGCGTTCTGATTGGTTATTTCTGTGCTCGAAGTTATTTTTATTTCACTTTTCTTGTTAAAATATGGCTGTCATTTCGACGGCAGATGTGTGCTGTAGTAAAAAGTCCTCTCGGTATGTCCAAAGCCGAATACTACAGTGCGTTGAGTAGTCCTTATTTGACAAGGTTCGGCTTGTTAAGTGCAAGTTGAGTGTCAGCTATGTCACCACGCTCTGCGAGTGTAATTGCCACTAATTGTCTTTACACGACAAGCTATTTTATGTGCGTGATTTATTTTAAATTCTTGATTGATTCAAGCATAACATTTTGTTGAACTGTCATGTTCTTACGTGTAGAAATATCGGTGTGAACTTAAATGGCGAGATTATAATTCTTAAAACTTCTTAAAGCTAGATGAAAGGTTAAGGGACACCATGATGTTGCAAGATTAGAGCTAAGCAATTGATAAAACAACCTTCGTACTATTTGATTTTTTATATTTTTTTATAATCACTATAAATATCTGAATCTAGATCGATCGCGCTCTGAGTAAGGACAAGTCGGACGGCCAAAACAATAGTAAACGCCTGGGCCGTCTTGCTGGAAACATCGTCTCAGCTGAGACGGGGGAAGAGAAAGCACTGTCAAAGCCAGCGTACGAGCTGAAGGGGACTCAAACCTCGACTCAAGACGCTCGCGCGTTCCAGCCTTTACAGTGCTTTCTTTCACCCAGTCTCAGGTGAGACATTGATTCCAGCAAGCCGGCCCCGGTGTCTTACCTGCGCATCTATTTATTTTAGAAGGCTGTACTAAGTTTTCTTTTATACTAATTAATGAAAAATAATTCACTGGAAAAGAAAGTTTATAATATGGAAAAGTAAACATAAAAAAGTCGGTAAGCCTGTCCGAGATTTTATACTTGAAGAGCAACAGAACCGATTAATCGAATAGTTAATTAAAGGGCGGCGATTAATAATGAAGCTATGTTTAATATTTATATTCATTATTGACAAGCGTAAGAGAACTGAGAGCCTCTCAAACCCTTCACCTGAATCCAACCCCCGCTTCTGTCTCTTTCAGAATCCTGTGGTCAGGCCCCTGTGTGGAATCCCCTTGCCCAGCCTTTCGCCCAGCCCTCTGCCCTGTCCACTACCGAGCCTGCCGCCGAGTCCGCCCAAGCCCCCCTGGTTGCACAATGTTTTAAATCTTTTTATTCGATTTAATTAAATTATGAACTGTCAAACGTCATGAACAATTCATTTGCATGCTTTAATGATATCTAAAGTGTCCAAATATGGTCAAATTGTCGCATTTATTAGATTTTAGTATCAGAAAGGAAACAGTGCTTGAGGAAAAAGGGCAAGATACTTGCTTGGTTCTCTGCACTGTTTTTGCGGCACTGGTTAGAACACTGGCTGAAAAATAGCATCCAATAATGTCATAGACTATGGATGAAAAAATTTGCCATTGTATTAAACCGGATGCCGATATTGGAATAGCCAATATTTAAGCCAATGTTGGAAGAGCCAGTGTGTAAGGCGTTGGGTGCCAATGTTGGTTCAGCCAACGGTGAAACTTCTATGCCAATATTGGATAAAAAAGCGCAAACCACGTTGGTCCAACGTAGGCTAGAACGTTGGCAAGCCAGTCGTCCAACATTGGCACCAATGTTGGACCGCCATTGGATCGGGTGGCGTTTTCGAAAATGCCAACGTCAGACCAATATTGGAACCATTTTTTGCCAACATTGGGCCAACGGGGGTCCAACAATGGTGTGCTGCCTGGGTATATTACATATAGGCGTCAATGACATCCGTCAGTGCGAAATTCCAGATTTAATTGTAAATCGCCTACAGACGAGATGGCCAAAACGAAAGTTGGCACTAGCTATCTGCACCGTCCCAGAAATTGGCAGCAGAGGAAAAGGGTTACAGGCCGCCACCATGCTTCTTAATTCCAAGCTCAAGCGACTGTACAAGGATATCAGAGCAAAGTTCATGGACCTCTTCCATGGCATGGCAGAAAGAACTATGGAAAAAGATGAACTACAGTACCAGAAAAATAGAGTGAAAGTCGTGTCTGAGATTATGGGGGCAGTAGTAAGTCGTTTTTCAGGCAACCGAAAAAAAAAAACATATCAAAACAGGGGACGCACAGATGGGAACGTATAGTACAGATGGTAAGGGGCGGGGAAAACCAAGTGGAACACGAACAGACACGTACACTTCGTGTGAGGGGCGGATCCAAAGGGGGGTGGAAGGTGGACGACAAAAGCGGCCGCAAAAAAAAAAAAAAAAAAAAAAAAGTCGACCGCTCTTTTTTCCTTCTTTTCGGTGGGCAAGTAGACATGGGTGAACCCCCCGGTGCCCAGGAAAGAATGGGAGAGTAGTTTCCTTACAAATTTTCCGCCCCCACCCCTTTCAAAAAACAAACAAAAAAAACGGAGTTCTGGATTTGCCCCTGCTTCGTGTTGTTCAAGCACACAGTGTCCCCTACAACCCCCACACACAATATCTATACTATGATGCAGGACAAATAGACCCGCATCCACAGACACACTGCCCGAGTGACCCAGTGTTTCCCAGCTACTGTTGGAGAGTCCAAGCCCTAACTGCAGAACTCTCTCACGAGCTATATGGGACCCCCATCGCTATGGAACCCATCGACAACACGTAGATAGGATACACATGGTGGGGGTGCAAGAATATGGCCCGGGTATGGCAGTGTCATCTACAGGGTATGTCTGGGACTTGCGGCTCCATTGCATTCACCACTCCTACCGCTTCCACACTATTTTTACAACACGACGCCACAAAGGACTAAGCAGCACTATATGGAGCTGGAGCGGGTATGCGTGAACTAGAGGTGCACCAGGCAGACAGCGGCGCAGCTTGTTCGTTTAACAATTTCCGTCGCAAGAGTGGAGGTAGAAGAAGAAACGAAAGTGCGGACTGCAGCAACGGTCACAGCGGGGTTCTTAAAGGTACAAGGAGCGCGTAAAAAGCACAAGTGGCCGGGCATCACTGGAAAGACTGCGGCCATCTGCGGGCCCGACGGAGCGCGTCCGCGGGCCGCTGTTTTGAGACCCCTGCTCCAGATAGAGAGGTTAATTAGCACTGGTACAAAGTATTGTCACCTGAAACGACCAAATAATTAAAAATATTCTGGGTTTTCTCTAATGTATAGACATTTTACCGAGTTGTACGATCAAGAATTCAGATCCTTTTACGTGAAAAAAGGCTACAATTCGTAACCAAACAGTCCCGACCAAACATATGCTAGCGAAATGGGAACCATGAAGGAGCACATTCGTATAAAGCAGTGTCACGCTTCTGAGCATGAGCACGCAAAAAAAAATAACTTGTGCTTGCTAATCTTCAGTACTTCACTTCAAAACGGAACTAAAACTGGTAAAACTGCGGTGTGTTAGGAATGTAGATAAATTTAGTGCGAACCCTGTGAAACAATGCCGCGCAGCCGGAAACTTGGATTGGATTTTGATGGCCAAACCCCACTGGATTCCCACAGTTGCCAGACGAAACCGAAAACTCTTCCAAAAACCTATTCGTACGCCTTGGCCACTGTTAGGCGCAAATATTCCCTTTGGGCGGAGCACGGCGCAGGCAAGTGGGAATTTATCAAAATGGTTATCAAAATGGCGCAAATGGTGTAACTGGACTATAAACTTTTGGCGCCATCTAGATTAGTGATGGCACACTACATTTTCTCCTCCCTTAAAAAAAGATGAATGTTGGGTAATTAAGTACGGGACAGAATAAAACAGCTTACTGTTCCAGGCCGACGCGTGGCTGGGTCCGGTTCTCCTTCAGGTTCATGTAAAAAAGCGTCTGTCCGACCTTGTCCTGCACGTCCACTCAACCTTTCATCCAACGAGACCTTTTTACGACTGTCCTGCATTTAAATTTCATACGCGAATGCGCGGGACTGAGAACACCGGCACAAACTCCCCTGCGCGAGCCCAAGACTCTGTCGCTTTTACGCCGAGCCTCCTCGGGCTGCAGGTTCAGACTTGTGTCATGTCTTAAGCGCGACCTACTGTAATACTGACCTGCCCACAGAATGGCTCCTTAGGGATGACGCTGTAACCGATATGTGCGTCACCTTGCCATTGGGGGCGCTCGGTAAAGGCTTTTTCTAAAGGCTTTTCCGTGTCCCAACAGCGGTTTAGAACCTTGCGCACGGTCCACAAGGAGCGCGAATGGTGATACCTGTTTTTCGGTACATAGCCCGAGATTTTTCTCGCGCTGGCTGCGCTCTTCAGGCCATTGCATTCGCCTGCAGAGACTGTTACTGTGGGGTGCTTGGTGCCGCTTGCAACCGAATTGAAGGAATACAAAGGAATATTCGCGAATTATCATCATCACCATTATCGTCCGTCTGCGAAACTTAGGAGTAGCGGGAACTGTTCTCCCTGCCTCTCGCCGCAACACACAGACATTTGGCGAGGAAGAAGTCCGAAATTTGAAAGTTCATCTTTGCAAAGCCTGAAAGGTGTGGAAGAAATGTTCATGCAAGTAAGTTAAGTTCAGAAAACTGTCCTTATGAATGACGACAAATATTTCTATGTTTGTGTCGCCGGCCCAGACAGTATCCAGAAATGTCAAAGATATATTCGTATTAGAAGAATGGATAGTTGGGCGAGTTGGTGAAAATTCATTGTATCATAGTCATAAAATGCTGCCAGAGAATGAAGGGTTGTCTATGGGTTTCTTCCTAATGAAATTCCTCAGTAGATACTGCGCGCCCGTCCCGTGTGTTTCTTCTTTGTCTACGTACATGTGTTTTCCCGTTCTTTCCAGGATGAATATATTCGCAATAAATCTTGCATTCTGAGGTGCCACCTAAGAAAACAGCACAAGGACGTGAACACCGAATAAAAATTAGGAATCAACAAAGATCGACGTGTCTCTATTCCAGACTTGTGCTCGTTACTTGAAAAATGTAATGAATTACAATAGGGACTTTTCGTAGACCGCGTTTCCCCCTCCGCTAAGCCCTCCGCAACGAAGCAGCCGCTACTGCGCCGGCGCGACCATGGCCTTGACTGTAGAGTTCCGGCTAGCGTAGCTGGTTGCGGAGAGCGTTGCGGGACAGCGGAAACGATCTACGAAAACTCCCTAATTACAAATTACCGAACCTCAAATGAAATTGATTACCGTTACAAATTACTTTCGCCGAAATGTAACGGATTACTTTACTCGTTACGTTACAAATTACTTTGAAGTTACTTTTTCCGTACACTGTATATTCAAAAAACAATTGAAAACAATTTTGATATTTTTGAAAAATGTTCTGCAACACTACTTTGCATTTCTCGTACGCCCGTACCATGGTAGTCCTTGTAAAAATGAAATATTGCATTTAAGAGAAAGGGTGTAGTTGCACTCCGTTCACCTGTAAGCTGACAAGGCGCCGAAAGCGAAAACCACACCCGCCATCCCGCTAGCTTACGGCCTCTGGAAATTATCCCTGGAATTGTGCAGACAAAGCTAGCGGCGCGCATGCTCAGTAGCAGCGTCCACCTCCGCTACGAGATTCGGAGATAAAGAAGCGATCTACGAAAGTACCTTTTTGACTCGGGTGTTTCGCCTGTTATTCACAAGAAAAGAAAAACTTGGTTCTAACGTTACAATGTATAGCCAGTGCAGAATGCAGGTGTCGCACCTTACCTTGATGAGTTTCCGTAGATTACAGTTTGTAGTTCCTGCTGATGACAATGTGTGTGATTTTTTTTGGCAAGCACCGTATGCACTGAAACTATGGTTTCTGTTCCCGCTAATGCCCTTAATTTTGAACATCTCATTAAGAGATGGCCATGGAAACGACGGAAACTCGACCAGTGGCGGTTACGGGGTTATCGGTTCTCACTAGGGAGTTTACGGGACCAGTGGCGGAAAAAGTGGCGGTTACGGGGTTATCGATCGTTCATCGGTTCTCACTAGGGAGTTTTAGTAGACCGTGTCTGCAGCCCGCTAAGCACCCGGATAGCGCTCCGCAATCCGCCACAATACCTTGAACTATGCATACTATGTCGGCGGTGCGCAAGCGCAGCTGCGGCGTTTTCTTTGCGGATATCATAGTTAATCCTGACATACGCAGTGGTAAATAAGGAAGTATTGGGGGAGTTCGTGAGATCGAGGCAGGATCTCGGGGTACAACGCTATGGAATGGACATGGTACTGGCGTCAATCATTGACCTCCTAACATAACAGTAGCGGAGGAGAAAACGATCTACTACAACTTACTACTTTAATACTAATATTCGTGGAGACGGGCAGGCCATAGAAAGCTGGAGAAGGGATGGCTATCGGTCTCACAAACCAATGGAGTATAACACCGCGTTTATGAGTTCTCTCTCTCTCTCTCTGTCAGCACTCCTTAAATGACCTAACCACCCCCCCCCCCCCCTTCCCGGTAAAGTGAGGAGTGAACTTGACCACCATGCCCAGACAAGTAAACCTAAAGAAGTATCGTCCGTACCATCGAAGACGATGCTAATAGCCCCGCGTCGGACGCTTTTAAACCAGGCCTCAAGAGCGTGTTCGAATACAGTGCCGCACATCAAGGACAAATAGAAGTCGGCCCCTTCGCGCAACGCTACATCGTCTGTTACGCGAGTTGTGAACCCGCGAATTGAAAATAATAATAAAAAAAGTAATTTATACTAGATTAGAGGTTTTTTTCGTACGTATAATGAAATATATGAGGCACAATATGAATTTCAAAAGCAAAAATCTACAGAACAAGCCTTACTTCATAGAAGAGACAAAATTATCAGGAATATTGAAGATAAATTTTATACATTAGGTTTGCTTTTGGACTTTGCAAAAGCTTTCAACGCAATACAGCACAATATCTTACTGATTAAGCTTCAATATTATGGGTTACGTGGCGTGGCATTAAAACTAATTGAAAGTAATTCTTTAAAGAATCAATATCAATATGTGCATTTAGATAAATCAGACTCTCATAAGTTAGAAGTGCGACACGGAGTGCCGCAGGGATCCATTCTAGGCCATCTTTTATTTCTTATCTATGTAAATGATATGGCAAACGTACAGGATTCCCCAGAACTAATTATGTACGCAAATGACACGAACGCGTTCTTTAAAGCCCGGTCTAGAGATGCATTACAAACATTGGCCAACGAATATTTAGCGAAGCTGGCTAACTGGCTTAAGCATAACAAATTACAACTTAATGTTAAAAAAAACTAGATACATAATATTTCGTCCAATTAACAGGCAAGACAAGACATCTATGTTTATTAATTTTGATGGTACACCTTTAGAGCATGAGGATATCGACGACAGAGCCCGCGAGCACGCAGCGTCTCTAAAGGGAACAGCGGCAGGACGTCTGGCAGCTCATTGAAGGACATGCCAGTGCAGTGTAGCTTTTAACAGCACCACCATTCTTGCCAGAAACAACAATCCTCATGCACGCGAAATGCTCGAGGCGCTCGCCATCGAGGAGCACTCGTAGGATTTCGTCAGCACCCCATCAATCACCGTACACAAAAAAGAAAGACAGGACCTACGAAATGTCACGCCCCAAGGAACAACAGCACGAGCTTGTGGCGGTTAAGTTTTAAAAAAAACAAGAATTTTCTAGGAATTCTGTCGAAATGCTTTGTATATTTTTGTATAAGTGTAAATATCGGGAGTGATCTTTATTAGTGGAATTGGGTAATGTATATAATAGGTTTATCGTGCTCTACTTGGGGCTACAAATGAAGGAGCAAACGCGCAAGGAAGAAGTTTACACAAAAACATCGATCGTAGTCAGCTGTGTGTCCTATCATGTCCGTTCTTTCTTTGTGTTCTAGTTGAATTCTAAAGTTCAAGCTGATATATTTACAAGGGTGTTCCTGCGCTGCAGTGCTTTTCTTTGTGTTTTATTTCTGAGGTGTGTCCGCTTTGACCTTCAGCGCGGCGTGACGAAGCTTTTGCGCTGTTGGGCTTTTGGCCAATGGGAATTTAACTGCCGTTTCGCTGCTACAGACGGTTACAGACAACGCGGGTTTCGCTCCATGGGACAGCTAATCCTTTCGCATTAAACTGATTTCGCGTTAAAATACTTTCACATTAAAGCAGCCTTCTGCAGCGCCGCGAAGTCATAGCGTGACGAAATCTGCTGCCGCGGCCATGTATTACAAAATGCGCGCTGGCACATTCTTCTTGGGGCAGGGCAGGATTAGAGTAGGTCGTGGTCTTGGGTTAGTAAAGCTAATGGCGTCCGCGATTAGCCTTGCACGGTGTTCTGTCTCACTCGGTGCGTAGCAGCGACGCAGCAATTTTTGCACTTCGTAATGCGATAGCGACGCTTGCAACGCGGTCGGCTATAAACCAATTCGACAACAAATATGGGCCGTGCACCCAGTTGTGTTTTGAGTGCGTTTAACTGCGTGGCGTTGACAAGCGGGCTCGAGTAACCGGGTCATGCGTGCTTCGTGTGAAACGTGGCCAACCATTTCAAGCAGGAACTTTGCAAGCGGCTTGCAAAGCACAATTGTCCTGGTTTCTCGCAGTCGCAGAGCGGTACAACACTCTCATAATACAAAGCGCCGCTGCAGCTCACCGCGCCAGCTGAAATCTAAATTCTTCCAAATCCGACGGTCCACTGTTGAGTTAATATGCTTTCCAGGAGAGGTTTTGTGGCGGAAAAGCCGACGTCAGTTTCGGCGATAATGATCCCTGTAGAAAGGGAACAAGGAATACGAAGGGCAAACACAAATCTCCAAACACAGCTAGATGGCTGGTGCGCGACCGAAAAAATCTGCCTGGCCCTGGTATCGAACCAGGGGCTTTTCCATTTCCAGTGGAGCGGTCCCTTTCTTTTTCGGTCGCGTACCAGTCAGCTAGCTGTGTTTTGAGATTTGTGTTTGTCCTTTGTCTCCCTTGTTCCCCATCGCCAGGGAATATTATAGTCACTCCTGTCCAGTTCGCATGCACCTCTGCATTAATCGCGTTATCGTCAGTTTGGATTTCGTCCGTTTATTTTTACATGAAATATTGAGCTCTACAGCAAAACTGTATAAAAGGTTCCGTAGAAAGCTAGGTTCCTGAAGAGTCAGAAAACACCCTTTTATAAAAATGTTTCAAATCGTCATTGTTCCTTTAAAGGTAAATAACATATAAACCTTCGCATCATTTGTTAATTTTTCATTTTGGTGGCACGTCTGTTCTGACATTAGATAGAGTGCACTTTATTGATTTTGACATTATTCGTACATGTATAAAAGTTTGCGATTCTGAGAAAGGCAAACAACTAATGTAATTGTGATATTTCTAAGAAAATATCATAATTAAGAGACCGAACGCGAAGTAATGTATGGCTGGCTATCAGCCTCGGCTCGGACTGCCCGAGCGCCCTCGTCGTCGTCTTTATTCACACCGTGCTCCGCACCTCGATACATAACACACCTTTACCCCTGGTTCGCTATGGCTCATAGCGCGACACTGGCTTCTTGACTCTCGTGGATCTTCTCACTTTTGAGCTCGCTTCAACGCTAGAACTGGTCGATCCGATAAGGGAAGCTTCCCTTTGGCTAGGGCTGGCCAATGGAGCTTGAAGCTCCCCTATTGAAAATTCTTATTTGAATGAGAAATTTCGGTGTCCAATAAACACATATGGATCATACAAGATATATAAGAACATATAAGAACCGTATAAGAACCATATAAGAACTATATAAGAACTATATAAGATATATGAGAACATACAAGCACCATATAAGAAACTAGTGGAAAGTTTCTTATAAGTTTCTTATGTGGTTCTTATATATCTTATATATTTCTTATATAGTTCTCATATAATTCTTATATGGTTCTTATATGTTATTATATGTTCTTATATATCTTGTATTATTCATATGTGTTTATTGGACACAAGAAATTTCTCATGCAAATGATTTTTTTTACTAGGGTCGGGTGCGGAACGTTGCGGGGATGCTGGCACCGCAGGTACAGGTGGTGGTACCGGAGGTACAGACGACGCTGTTGGATTTCTCGGCGGCGCAGAAGATCCGGGTAATGCAACGTCCACTAAAGGCAATTCTGGCAACTGGTTACCAGATGTCTCTTGTTCCGGAGCGGGACAAACTCTCTGTCGCAGGTGGTCACCGTGGCGATGCCAACATGTGCCGTCATCTAGAACAACCTGTGATGATGATGCGCTTGCGGGGTGCACTACGGACGCAGGGATCCAGTCAGGCCCAGGTCGGAAGTTCTTTGCCCAAACGCTGTCACCCGGTTGCAGCCGTGGCCGTCGTCTAGCTCCATGATCACAACGTTGCTTGTTTCAGTTGTTTTAGTACGACCTTAGAACGGAAATCAGGATGCAGCAAGTCCATTGCAGTTTTAGGTTTCCGTCCCATTAGGACCTCCGCAGGTGTTAGTCCAGTGATCTCGTGAGGTGTTGTGCGATACTGCAGAAGGGCTCGTGAAATCTTTGTCTGAAAATCTCCCGAAGAAGCTTTCTTGAGTTTGTTCTTGATTGTTTGAACTGCTCTCTCCGCAGCCCCATTAGATGCCGGGTGATATGGGGGGGATCCTCATATCACGAATTCCGTTCCTCTTCAGGAATTCCTGAAATACAGCACTTGTGAAGGCTGGTCCGTTGTCACTCACGGTCAGGGCAGGCAATCCGTGCGCGGCAAATATTGATCGAAGACAATTCACCGTTGCCTTTGCCGAAGGTGAGGGAACGACCATCACCTCGAGCCACATGGAATAAGCATCTACGAGGATTAAGAAATATCGTCCTTGAAATGGTCCCCCGAAATCTATATGAAGGCGTGACCAAGCTTTTTCGGGAAAGGGCCAAGGTGTCGTTGCCACTGGTTGTGGTGCTCGCTGGTGTTCCTGACACACAGAACAGCTGTTGACCTTGACCTTAATGTCTTCGTCAATGCCATACCACCAAACGTGACTTCTTGCCACCGTCTTCATTTTGGTGATTCCTGGGTGTCCCTCATGCAGGAGATCCAGCACACTTCCTCTTAGGATTTTCGGAACTACTACTCTCGTACCCCATAGCACGCAATTGTCTTGCACGTTGAGCTCCTGCGTTTTTGTAGCGTAGGGTTGCCACTCTGGTGTAGCGGGAAAAGTTGAACC
Source organism: Ixodes scapularis (assembly GCF_016920785.2). Classification (NCBI taxonomy): domain Eukaryota; kingdom Metazoa; phylum Arthropoda; class Arachnida; order Ixodida; family Ixodidae; genus Ixodes; species Ixodes scapularis. The sequence continues at coordinate 76,941,050 of NW_024609883.1, forward strand.
GGCCCATAGCACCTCACGTATTTTCGACAACACCGGATCTCGTCCCGTAGCTGTCGCAATAGCTTCTGGGGAGAAAATTTTGCAGTTACGTTCCAACATGAAAACATCTGCGGGCTTTGGCACTGTGAATTTCTTAGTCACCAGTGGTAGGCGACTCAGCGCATCAGCATGACCAAGAGTTTTTCCAGGACGATAGACCAAGGCGTAGCTGTAGCTAGCTAGTTTCAAGGCCCACCTTTGGATTCTTGGTGAACACTGTGGGGGAATGCCTTTGTCAGCGCCTAATAGTCCCAGCAGGGGATTGTGGTCAGTGACTGCCTCATAAGGTCGACCCCAGAGATATTGGTGAAATTTTGTTATTCCAAACAGGAGTGCAAGAGCCTCTTTGTCCAGGTGGCTGTAGTTCTGTTCTGCTGCCATGAGACGACGTGATGCGAATGCAATAGGCTTCTCCTCGCCCATGGAACTCCTGTGCGCCAGTACAGCTCCAATTCCGTAGGGTGAAGCGTCGCAGCTTAGCACAAGGTGCTTCGTGGGGTCGTAATGTGCAAGGACACCAGCAGAAGTTACCAGCTCTTTGCTTCGCTCGAACGCGCATTCTTGCTCTCCTGACCACTCCCAGCGTGATCCTTTTCCCAGCAGCCGATGTAACGGCTCCAGGACACTTGACAAATTGGGTAGAAATCTTCTGTAAAAATTAAGCAGGCCCAAAAAACTTTTTAGTTGCTTTGTGTCTTTTGGAGTTGGTGCCTTTACAATTGCTTCCCCTTTACTTGGCGAAGGGTGAAGACCTGTGTGGTCGATCAGGTGTCCCAAATACTCTACCTTTGATGCAAAAAACTCGCACTTTTCAAACTTCAGCTTCAATCCTGCATTTGTTAGCCGCTGAAGTACTTTTTCGAGATTTCTCATGTGGTCCGAGTCATCCACTCCAGTTACTAAGATGTCATCAAAGTAGACGACAACGTGCCTGAGGTCACAAAGCAGGTTTTCCATTTCTCGCTGGAAAATTGCCGGCGCTGATGAAACACTAAAAGGTAGCCTTGTGTACTCAAACAATCCTTTGTGGGTATTGATAGTGACGTACTTCCTTGAGGCCGGAGAGAGTACCACCTGCTGGTAAGCATCTTTGAGGTCCAACTTAGAGAACTTGATGCCTCCGGAGAGCTTCGTCCAGAGCTCTTCGACTCTCGGTATCGGGTACGTTTCCACCTGGGCTGCTGCGTTTATGGTGACCTTAAAGTCTCCACAGATTCGCACTGGACCATCTCTTTTTAATACCGGGACAATCGGGGCTGCCCAGTCAGAAGTCCTGACTTGCTTCAAAATTCCTTCCCGTTCTAGCCGTTGAAGCTCTTGAGTGACCAGATCTTGCAATGAAAAGGGGACTGGTCGTGGCTTGAAGAACCGGGGTCTTGATCCATCTGGCACGCAAATCTTGGCTTCCACGTTCTTCATCAAACCCGGCCCACCAGAAAACACCTCTGGAAATATGCTGAAAAGACCCTCTGTTGATGTATTATGTAGATTTACGACGTCAGCAAGGGTAGACCCAGAGCTTGTATCCAGTTTCGTCCCAGTAGAGTTGGGGAAGTTCCGCCAACGACGAACAGAGGAAGAAGAGCTTCTCGATCGTTGTACTTCACCAGGATCTCGGCGCAACCTTGAACCGGTGTCAACTCTCCTGAGTACCCTCTAAGAACGACAATGGAGGGGACAACCTTCACATCCGGCAACAATTCTCGTAAACGTCTTTCTTCCATTACGGAGACGCCTGCCCCAGTGTCGAGTTCCATGTCAACTGGTTTGCCTTGAATAATGACCGTTACAATAATTGGAGGAACCTGAGGTGCTTTCAGTTGCCACATGTTGTACGTTGGAGGATCATCGTCACTGTCCTGATCGTCGGGGTCGTCGAGGCTGTGAACTGTGACCGCCGATGGCGCCTTTTTCGACCGTCGTCCTGGCGAGTTCTGATAGTTTCGCGCAGCTTTCCCATCTTTCGTGACGCTGCTTGACTCGTCATAGGATCTTGCTGTGCAGACCGCTGAGAGGTGGCCAACCTTTTTGCCGTTGTGGCATGTCATATTAGCATAACGACATGCTGCTGAGCCGTGTGACTTTCCGCAGTGACGACACCGAGACTGTCTAGATGAGTGCTCTGATAGGCGATTGGTTTCGACAGCTGAAGTCGTCCCAGCCCGGCACGCGATTGCTTGGGAATCTTTCGTCGCGGCTTCCATGGCTACGACGACCTTGACCGCTTTCTCAAAAGTCAGTTCTGCATCTTCCAAAAGTCGGGTCTGCATGAGGTCGTTATTGATGCCGCAGACTAGCCGATCTCGAAGCATGTCGTTCAACACCGTCTTGAAGTCGCAAGAGTCCGCCAACTTCCGCAGAGATGCAATAAAGTCGCTCACGGCTTCTCCTTGTTGACGAATCCTTGTGTGGAACTTCAGACGCTCTACAATTACGGAAGGCTTGGGAGCGTAATGCCCGTTCAGTTTCGTGATAATGTCGTTATAGGCAACATCTCTAGGCCTTTCTGGAGCCAGAAGATTTCTGAGAAGCGAATATGTGCGTTTGCCACAGTTTGACAAAAATACTGCGCGCTTCTTTTCCTCTGCTATGTCATTTGCAATAAAATATTGCTCGAGTACTTCCTCATACTCCTCCCATTCATCCTTGCTTTCTCCGAGAAAGGGTTCGAGCTTAGGCACCGTAATCGGAGAAAATCCAGAAAGACTTGCCTTGCCAAGAAATCTGGTGCCTCTCCGTCCTCTTTTGTGTCTTTGCCCGCGTAGTTTGCTACGTTTTGCTCGTCGCCAATGTGATATTTCTAAGAAAATATCATAATTAAGAGACCGAACGCGAAGTGATGTATGGCTGGCTATCAGCCTCGGCTCGGACTGCCCGAGCACCCTCGTCGTCGTCTTTATTCACACCGTGCTCCGCACCTCGATACATAACAGTAATGATGATATAATTAATGCATATGTGGCAGCAAGCTGGACAAGAATAACGATAATAACCCCAAGAGAAGGGGAACAAGGGGGACAACAAAGAACACACGACTCCAAAACTAAGGTAATCTTGTGGAGGTGTGGTTTACAAGAAAATTGAGACTTTAGAGAAATCTAGGAAGTTGAGGTAACACACTAATTTTAGCTGAGCGGCATGGCTGTGCCATGCTACTAGTCAGAGTTACAAAGGCGTGCTGAGATGCGTCTATGACGGCTGGTCTATCAACCATTCAAGTATTTTAAAAAATCACACAACTCAGCGCGTGCGTATTCGTCGCTTCAGAAAGCGGACGCTTTCCGTTTGCAAATCAGAAGTAAAATGATTGCGCTTGCAATAATGAACCCTATGTTGTCCCCGTCCGGTAGATCGAGAAGGGAAAGAAACCGCGATAAATCTACGAGCATGCTATAGGAGGCAGTTTTATTGACCGGTCCATGGCGCCCCCCGGCGCCGGACCCTCACATTGCGAAGCAGTTAGGCGGTAGTCCTTTCGTTCCCGGAATTCCCGAAACCTTGAAGATGGCGCCGGCGTCCGGCTGACTCTGTAGCTGGTCCCGAGTTAGGCCAATGAAGCTCGTTGTCACGAACATGTCTTCATAGCGGGGACCACCAAAGCACAAAGACGTCACCAGCTGCGTGGGGATCTTCACCTTCTGAACAAGACTTCCTGGAAGAAATATCTCCGTAAGAACGCTTCAGTGCCCCGCAGTACTCTTGTTGTGCATGGAACGCAACTACGGGTGGTGTGTTTACCGCATTAAAAATATTAGACGTTTACAATTCTCTATAATGGCGAATTAGAGCGCAGCTCTTGAGGAGGAAAAGGGAAGGGTACAAAGGTGAGCGTATGTCCTTCTTCCCCCTCCGTGACGTGTGACGTCACATGATACGTGACGTGAAAATTCGCGTGCGATGTGACGTTAAGTCGCACGTGACCTCACGTGTGACGTCATTATTGGAAACGTCCCAACAAATTTAGCGGAAAGATTTCCCACCAAATTTAACGCAAAAGTTTCCCGCCAAATTTAGCTGGAGATTTTTACCCTCATGACGTCACACGTGACGTCAGGTGTCACGCGATGTGAAAATTCACACGTGAAATCACGTGTGACGTTATATGACACGTCATGTGAAAATTCACCTGTGACCTCACATGACGTCACGTGTGACGTCATTATGTGGAACGTCCTGCTGAATTTAGCGGAAAATTTTCAAACCAAATTTAGTGAAAGATGTTCCCGCCAAATTTATCGGGAAAACTGTTTCCTACTAACGTCACGTGTGACGTCATTATAGGAAACGTCCGATAATACAACGCGCGGTTACGCCGACGCCGACGCCACTCAACCTTGAAACGGGCGCCTAAGAGCTGCGCTCTAGAAGTGGTGCCTCGATATCCACCTGATGACGTCATAGAATCGTCATGTTTTCACCAGTCGCAATCCTGGCAGTATTATATGAACCGTGGTGGATGCTGCAGGCACTTGTGCTGCAGGTCGATCTCCCATTTGACAATCCACGGAAACTTCGGGAGCCGGAGGTTGGGATGTCGCCACGACGGCGACAGTTGCGTTCTCTTGTGTGCTTGTTTTTTTTAATGCGTTAGAATTTGTTGCTCAGGTGCATGCAGACGTCTTTCGTTTGGACGGTAGTGGTTAGGTTTGAACTAGTTTGGACTGGACTGTACTGGAGGGGACTGGTTCCGTAAGGTAGCGGGGCGGCGCGCGGTACCCGCCGTCCCCTTGGCTCTGTTTGTTCGCTCGTTACGTTCACCTGCCCTCTTACAAAAGGAAAGGGTCTTCTGGCACGTTTCCAATGAAACGCTGCGGGGGCGGGAGAAGAAGGGATTGAGCGGCCGTGGCGGTGGTACAAAGTATGCGACGACGCAAAACCGAGGCGCAGCGACGACGCCGCTTGTGCAAAACCGCCGACGCCCGGGAGGAAATGTTAGCACTTCGGAGATAACAGCGGGCAGACCGTAGGTGGTGATCGAGGGAAGCTGTGGTGGCTGCATCCGAAACCGCTGACGCCCATGAGTGCAGACTGAATTCCTAGAACACAACAGTATGTGAACCGTCGCGAGGTTGCAATTCCCATCCTCTCCTGGGCGAACTTCTAACGCATTTCATCGAGAATTAGCGAAACGACAGCAGCGATATCTGCATTTTATTTAACTTCTAACATCAACCGCCGCGATCGCGATATCTGACAGCCTAACATTCCGTCTTTTTTGTAACGTCCTTTTGTTGCAACTTCGGGATCACCTTCAATGCTTGGGTGGAATAGGACGCTAGACATATCAGTCGAAGACCCGTTCCAGGTACCGTCGTCCCTGTCGTTTTTGTCGTGTTTGAATTAAACAGGTGACAATAATGTGTCTTTGCGCATTTGCTGACCTTGCGTTGCCAGCCCTCAGATGAACTTAACACACAATCTCGGGCAAGGCGTTTAACGTCAGTATTATACTGAGAAATAGCGTCCATTCTTTTTTTTAATTATCAACTCTCTAATAAAAAAAATCTTTACGCACATATTTTTTTTTTGTGACAAATTAAAACGCAACAAACGTTAAGATTTGTTGGAAGAAAGATATAAGGTTTCTTTCAAAGCATCCTAAGCAAAAGCTACAAGCTCCGTGGAAATTGCTAGTTTATGGCTTTTCTGTGTTCTATGCGTGTCTTAAAGCCAACTAAGCAAACCATGCGCCAAGAATGCGGCATGACGTCCTGTTTTTAGAGCGCAGCTCTTAGGCGCCCGGTTCCGGCTTGAGCGGCGTCGCCATCGGCGTAGCCGTAAGGTCACGTGACCCCATGTCACGTGATCCCCCAGAGGTCACTGACCCCCAGGCCACGTGACCCCCGAGATCAGGTGAACCCCCTTAGGTTATGTGACCCCGAGGTCACGTGACCCCCTGACGGTCACACGACCCCCTAAGGTCACGTGACCTCAAGGAGTCAACTATTCCTCAGTACACTTATATCCTCCTCAAGAGCTGCGCTCTAGTCCGGCGTTACATGGAATTGTAAACAGCTTTCATTTCATTCCCTATGCTTGCGTTTTCGTCAAACTGACCAAGGCACGCTGTTACCTTTTGAAATCTATCTTCTTGACACAGACGAATTCACCCATCCTTCTCAGTGAGGTAACCTTCATAACCCGAACCTTGGTTGCCACTCCTCATCTACGTATGTAACCAATTATTGACCACCATATGCCCCCTGAAAATGTATTACAGTGTTAAAATAAAGAAAAATGCTTTGGTACCAGCTGAAAGTTAATCAATTCAAAAACGGCCCAGTCAGAGTATTGGGGAAGGCGGATTCCCCTCGCACGACGCGATTATGGCCTCGACTACTTTCAAGCTACAAAACCTGTGACAGGGTCGATCTTCACGACGTGGGCCCCGTTGTAGCATGCCACCCAAAGTTTGTCCGTTTGGTCGATGGTGACGCCGTCCGGGTGTCCCAAATCGCAGTACTGTTGGTGGTTGAAGTCCGCAACCACTTTCTGGTTACCTGCGCACCAATTGCGTTCGTCATCAGTTTCCTTATCTCGACGGCATAATTTGGCACGGTATCGCTCCGTAATTTCAACCAGTCGTCAAGCTAAGAACGAAGTACAGGCCCAGCACTCTCCTACATCCAACCAGGCGAGATAGTACATTGCAGGAGATAATCTGTTTTGACCACCTAAGTCAACTTGCTATCTTCTTTTTGTTCTTTTTTTCCTCGTGTGGTTGTCGTTTACAAATGTATATGTGAGCGTGCTGCCACTAAAACGTTTGTGAGTTCACCTTACTGGGGAAAACGGATAAAATTGATCGCGATGAAAAATAGAATTGCAGCGAATAGTCTATGAGACGATTATATCCGAAAAATGGGATGTCCGCAGGCGCAATGAGCAAGTGAAACGTCATTCTCAATTCCACGCAAGTGAAACGTCATAACAGCTGCTCAAAACCTTGAGCCGCAGGAACTAATCGTAAACTAAAACCATTGCGATGCCCTGTTGATGTTCTCTGACCTTTTCTCAATCGCCTGCTAGGGGCACAACCGGATCAAAAGCTGTTTGTTATTAGCAATATTTCATCATAGCTGAACAATGTCTTACAAAACGTAATGAGTCGTCTTGTAACATAAACTGGTGCAGACTAATCAGAAGGAATGAAATATTGCCGGATGGTTTTTAATATACCTATGATTGAAATTATGTACCCATTTCCTCCGAATATGCTTTGTACACGCGTCGCTATAGTGACCATATTGAAGCCAAAAATCTCTATGTTTTTTACCAAATGGTTTCACGACCAGAGATGAACAGCTGCCCATTTTCTTAGATGCTTTAGAACCAGCTTTCTCGAAATAAAATCAGTTGTTCATATCCAGGACACTCCGAAAAATTTGGAAGTCCTCAGGGCGGGGCTTGGGCGCTCGGTCGCCTCAGCCATTACTCATAACAATGACGCCTTGAATACTTTATTTGTCTTCAGACTGTCTCTGATAAGGCCAACTAATTTCATTGCTAGCAAGCCTAATCAGTGGCCGTTCTTGTTAAAAGTAATGGCTGGGTTGTCAAAATTGCTTTTTTACGTCTTTCTATTGTCCACTAATCCTTGAAACAATTATGCAAAGTGCACAGTGGGGTTCATCCCAACCAGGGTTTTCCCCAGGAAAAGAAATAAAAGAAAAGTGCAATTTTTTTTTTTTTGGGGGGGGGGGGGGGGGGGGGAGTAGCAGTAAAAATAGAGAAGCCGTTGCAAAATAAAAAAAAAAAGCAATGGCTTCTCCCCCGTCCTTCCCCCCCCCCCTTCCCCCCCCTCCCCCCCCCCCCCCCAAAGGGGGTGTGTAAGGAAATCCCTGATTCCGACTTCGCTCCCAACACCCGGCATATTCTCACCTTCACTCACGGCATTTTTGCTGATCCGGCCCGAACGCCATTTAGCCAGTTCACATTGCTGTCCCCGTGGCTTTAATACGGCATCTTTACATCATCTCCGAATAAAGACATAATCAATTACCCGCAAGTGTAAGGGTAATCGTTCAAGCGACATGCTAAGAAAAACAGATCCACATTTCCAGATCACATGTATAAAAGCAATGAATTGCCGGCTAAATACGTACTGTAAAAAAGTTTATCGGGAAGCGTTTATTGCTATTGTTATTGTTGATTTGAAAACACAACATAATCCGCTTGTAAATTATATGATAATATTTCGAAGAAATTCACAAAGTTATTAAACGCCGCGTGTTTTAATTTTTTTATATTCATAAAGCAGTTATGCACTACTTAGCTTGTCAAGCAAACCTACTATTTTGATTAAAATAAATGATACAACACAACACGCTCAAATCAAAAGAAACAATGTAGTACTCTAATGGACCTAGCTGCCTATAAACCCTTTTCTTTGGGAACGCCACCAAGCAGTGCTCCAGTCTATGACGTATATAAAAAGAATGAAAAAAGCCCACCTTAAGACCGCTGCTTGAAAAATCGATGAAACATTTACCACCAATTGTTTAGGCGAAAGCCAAAAAAACCAAGAAGCGCGAGATTTGTTGATTTTTTTTTTTTTTAATATTCTTGTAAAACAACTTGTTGTATCCGAGACGTTAGATCGTACAGCCGAAGGCCCTAGCTAAATCTCCAACTTTATTGTCCGTGTAGCATGTATGCTCACTAGCACTGGTGACATAAGCAAGCTTAACAGGCTTCCAAAAACGGTGCTACCGGAAGTCGCTTGGGACGCAAGCAGCGGTTCAAATTTGTAAACAGTAGAAGGGTCTATACGCCTTCGCTATGGTGCATTGGCGTGCTCCTTCTAGCATTCCGATGCGTCATAGACGTATTTTGGAACACTTGCTCGACGTATACCGGTAGACTGGCGGTCGTTCCTTACCCCCAGCTCAACATGCTCTTCGAGAGAAATCAACCTTTGATTCCTTTTCGCAATTGATTGTTGCTCCAGTGTGCGATCTCCCCTTTCCCCTTTCCCTTCGGTCATCGGCTTAATACAAGGAAGACGAGGACGCAGCGCTAGTCGATGTCATGACCAGATCTTGATTGCTAACCCTTAATTTGTAAGTAGAGCATCGCTGTATTGCTGGATTGCCCAATCTTGGAAGTCAATTTTGAACGAGAACATTCATAATCATTTCTGGCGAGAAAATACCGAGATAATGATGACGCGTCGAAACTGTCATGTCTTGATAAGTTTCATCTGTATTACGATTTTTAAGGTGGAGGCGCATCGTCACTTGCTTTAAGGGAAGTTCGGTCCTCTGACAATCTGCCAGAATAAGAGATGGTCTTTTGGGTCATCCCCATTTAATAAAAAAAAAATATCTGTCCAGGTTCTCGCAATAAAAGAGCGCGGAATCAGCACCCCCTTGGAAAGAAACCTACTGATGTCCCCTTTGCCGATGTCGAAGTCGTAGACGTACAGCTTCCTCGGTAAAGAGTCAACGAAAAACATCTTCTTGTTGTCGGCCGTCCAGGCGATGCCGTTGGGCTGCGTGATCCGCTCGATGTGCTTGCGGATGTGCTTCTTCTCGATGCTGTACATAGAACCCTGTTCCGGCTCCACGCTGAAAGGCTTCTTGTCGATGGCCATGGTGCCTGCACTCATGCCCAACAAGGAGTCAAGACGAATAGACGCGATACTATGTGCCCGGAACGTGCCTTCGACTGCTGTTTTAGATGCCCTATCTTGCCTCTAAGGCGGTCATCAAGTGGCGACAAATGACATCACGAAACCGGCGTCCCATGTTGTCAAATGTGGCGATCCTGGCAGTTGGTACTAAAAGTTCTATCCAAATTTATGAACCAACGCGAGCCAGTGTCGCTCTCGTCCAAACTCTTGGTACCTTAGACTTCCGTAGACTGCCAATTTAGATAGCAAATTGCAGCAGAACCGGCTTACGCTTCGTCTACAACCGCTTCTGCGACACCGCCAGGATGGCGGTCGGCGGCAACATGACATTTTAGGACGCGGTAAATACGCCGACTCGGAGACGCGTATCCAGGCACCAAGTGATCCGCAATTGCAGATCTTTAATTTGAAATAGCCCTTTTTTACCGGCCGAATGCAGGCACGGGCTTTTGTTTCTTCCAACCTCATCCAATAACGACGTGCGCTTGGCGGGTTTGTTATCGCCCGTTCACTGCGCTTTTTTTTTTTTTTTTTTTTGTGACCCTTTGATTATTTGTTTTGCGTTTCGATGCGCCATTTCATTTGAAAGCGCTTGCTTGCCGTGAAACCTGTGACAGGCTTAGAATTCGCAAGACGCTATACTTTTAGCGCGCCGTCGTTCCCTTTCCTGGACTCTGACTGCGCGTAAGTCGAACTTTAATCGAAGGCAGAACGTTTCCGTTGGGGGCGAAGCATTTACTGCATCTTTAAACTCACCTCGACTATATGGTGCACTAGAAGGGTTGTATTCTAGGGAACGCCAGGGGTTTGCCCTACGACCTTGGCGGACGCACTCACAAAATTTGGGTGCAACGGAGAGTTCAATAATTAGCTGTTGAAAGCTGTGAGCGAACCAAGATTTCGGGAAAAACTGTAGCAAGTGCAGGATATCTGGATCTCAAGAAGCATTAACATATAAAGATCAGAACGGCTGCTTCCGGCACAAGCACAAACTGCCGGTGGGTTTACTGCTGCCTAGACTGCACGGTAAGATCCCTAACTTATGGTGTAAGATCAGGGGTAATGAATGATTCTACTATTTGGCTGGATTTGGATTTGGCACGGCTGCGTTGTCCAATCCGCGGGCAAGAAGAAGGTACTCGTTAAGAGATCAAGGTACTTTACTTTTACCTGTCCATAGGCGACCAGCGGCGTCACACTTAGCGTCGTTGAGCCTCGTGCCTGCGTTCTCCGTCTCGACCATGGCGATCAACTCCTCGTGGCGCTTCTTCATGTCCGTCAACTTGACGTAGTGATTATGGCCGATGATGATCTTGTGGTGGTGGTTGGCCAGTGGTATCGCGAATGGAATGGTCCCCTCTGTCACCAAACAAATAGTGCTTCTTTTAATTGACATTTTTGGGCATAAGGACGGCCTATTGTGCGAGGTGTACGAACCTTGTTTGGAAATGCTCTTTTGCTGCCCTTCAGTTAGCACGGCACAGCGATTTTAAGCACCAAGATGGTAAGAGTGTCACTACTCTGACGCGCATTTGATTGTAGTGACTCTTGTCGTAACCAGGATGCCTTCGATGCTTCGAGGGCGCCAGGTAAAAAAAAAAAAAAGAGTAACAACGGTGCTGTGTCGTAGCGGTACTTCGCTTGACTACTTAGGAATGCGATATAATTGCTCGTCTTCAATGAAGGCTAAATTCCGCTAACTAAATTGCGACGAACTCTTTAGTGGGCAACCAAGCATCGCCTGTACGTGCATTTACAAGAAACTATAGGTTCCATTCCTAGCCAAATATAGCCCTCTCTCTCTTCTTTTTTTTTTCTCTCTCTCTCTCTCTTGAAATTAGGCCCGAACCTGGCCAGCGAACGACCTTCGGCACACTGACTGAACCATAGGCCCGGACAAACGTTGAGAAAGCGCCCGTGTCCAATTCGGGCCTCCGCTCGATATCGGTGCGGCAAAAATTATATGCACCAACAGGTCGCTATGACGTCACGGCGCTGCAATGGCGCTGCTTTCGACGTGGTGCATACTCGGACGCTTCACTTCACGAGTTAGGCTTCTAACCACCAGCAGTGCCTTCACTTTGTTAGGTTAGGTTAGGTCCTCCCTAAAAGCCGGACCACAGAGGGCGTATTTTCGACCTATTCACGGGCGTTTAGGCGGACGTGATCCCGACGGATTAGCGGCGAGATGTTTTCGTGGAGCCCTCGTATGGGGCTCTCTCGTGACATGATTACCTTGCGAACAGCATGTTCGTTGGTGTTTGTAATGAGCAATTTGGACGCTTGAAATCTTAGCACTCTGAAACCAACGCTGCCAGCACCGTCAAATATGAAGTTCGTAGATTACTATTATTTCTGTCGCTGTGAAATCCTTTGCTGACGTCATAGTCAGCACTCGATCAATCGTGGAAGGCCAACCACAGCGATGCTTTCGATCGCGCATGTCGCCAATTAGCGGCGAGATGTTTAGGTGGCGCCCACCTATGGTTCCCCCTCGTGACGTCACTACCTTGCGAGCAACAAGTTCGATAGTGTTTGTTATTAGCATGGTGGAAGTGTTAGCGATTAGGTTGAACAAATTACGATGAGGTTGGATTAAACTGCTTATTTAATTAAAACTTTGAGGAATACACAAATGGGCGATTTTGTAAAGGTTACATTTCTAAAGCGGTGCTGCGTCTCGCTCGGCGTCGTCCGATGAAATGCCCTTCACCGTGGGCGAGGGCGGTCGCCTCTGTAGCTGTTGCTTGCGGGCCAAGGGGGTAATAAGTACTAGGACGGGGCACATTGCAATATTGGTGAAGCCCAGTCATAAAAAGTTTAAACAATTTTGTGCCCAGCGTGACCACAGATCTCTCTGGCGATTGGTGCGCGTGACGTGTCACGTGTGAGCAGGGGCGGACGCAGGAATTTCCTGAGGGGGGGGGGGGGTTCACGTGTTGGCCAGCGTACCATTTGTTTAGGAACCTCCTCCCCCTCTCCCTCGTTTCACACCCTCAATTTTACACATGCAGAAATCAAGAGGGGGGTCAGGACATCCGGACCCCACCTCTAAATCCGCCCCTGCGTGTGAGATGGATGGTTGATTGTAGAAGGACTGTTTGCAGGCTTGCGCGCGCTCCGTCCGGTAGGTTTTATCAGATCGAAGGCTACACTGTGGTGTATTCTAGTACCCCATAGCAAGACGAAGGCTAGCTACGGTCACGTGATGTGGTCACGTTGGCATGGTAAGTGAGGAGAGTAAGGAGGAAAATGCGAAAGAGGCGAGGCGTCAAGGGAGCATGGCTTGTGGAGGCGACGCGGCCGAAGTCATGCCCTCTCCTACCCTTCTATCCTCCTTGTTGCGGGCACGCACGCGCGGCTCGGGTTTCACGGCAGAGAGGCCCCGTCTTGGGGGCTCGGGTATTCTCCATGGACCGTATAGCAACTTCTTTCTGGGAGCAGCCGGGATCGGAGGCCACCTACGAGCTTTTGCATTCTTTTCTGATTTAAAGGAGCTGTGCAACGATATTCAATTGGAATGTATCTCTCTATACACGAGCTTACTGGCACACCTGGGACTCAAGGATACTCACACGCAACGCCATTGGCCAAGAAACTCCTTTGTTGCGGTGTAATTTCAAGGACAAAAGCGATCCTTTTCATTCAATCTCTCCTTTGCAAAATTTGATGACGTAACTCGGGGGTCCCAGTACACCCAAGTGACGATATTTGAATGCGGTTCATAGATTGAACCCGAGCATTGCGTGGGCACTCGACTTGGGCTCGTGACAATTGCTAGCTCGAGAAGCATTCGGGTTTTGACCCGTGTCCAATCGCTGCAACGACGACAACAGCCGAGCCATAACAATGCCTGGAACTCAGCGCGTGTCCTGCGCTTTGCCAACCCCAGCGCGTGGCTATGATCAACACTGGCGGCATATAATCGGCTCCAGATCACGTGGCCGCTTGTTCTGGCTGCGAGTTGAGGGGGTGAACGCTGCTCGTTTTTCTTAAATTTTTTTCTGGAACTTCTGTTGCGTGGGGTTAAAAACGAACGCGTGTTTCATAGGTCATTAACGTTAGGGATCCGTTTTAAGCGGTATTTGCGCAAAGTACAGATATTGTTGCATTGGTCCTTTAAATCTCTTGATCGCTAACAGAAGCTCGAAATCGTTGCGTCCTGAAAGCAACTCTGCCAACACCGCCAAAATTAAAGTTCTAACGTTTCTCTTATTTCCGCCGATGAGAAGTCTTTGCTGGCGTAATAGTTAGTCTTCGGCCAATCGTGGCACGCCGATCACAGCGACGATTTCGATGGCGCACGTCGGCAATAGCGAGCGTCGGGAGTCGGGACGATTGCTTCCTCAACGCCTCAAGATCAGCGTAAATTTGCGCGTATTCGGCGATCCGACCGAGACAGATTTTGGAGCTCCGGCGTTTCTCGGCGTGACGTATCCGGAAGCGTACGGCGCGGAGCCGGCCAATCAGCTCGCTGGTTGACAGCCCTAAGTTGCTCGGGGATTGGCTTGCCTATAGCTTTGCGGTCGGCTGGCTGGCTTGGCTCAGCCGCCGTTACGCCGAAATGGGCGCTCGCTTGTCGCGTTCACCGGCTTATCGGCAAACGGTACGAAACTGCTATATCTCTTTCGAACAAGCGATGCGTCACTGAGAGAGAAGGTAACATCATCTATGTGGCAAGCGATATTAAAAAACTGATAAAAATAAGGGTTTTGAGGAGATCACGGCCGTTCATCTGTCGGGACTTGTTAGCAACTCGGCGATTGCAAGGTACGTGTTTGAGTCCAGCGCTAGCAAATTAGGGTTTCGTTGCGGATTTACACTCAGTTTTTTTCTATCCCCTTTCGGAAGGCGATAATATAGCAGCCCATTTACATTTAGTGCGAGTCGAGGCACACTGCACCAAACGTCGAGGAGACACTGACGAAAAGCGCGGTGTGTGGTTTGACCCACCTTCCCCTTTTCCCTCCTGTGTAAAAAAAAAAAAAAAAAAAAAAGCGCCCACCTAATGTTGTGATTACGCCCGCTGAAACGCGCGCAAATTCGTCGAGAATACGCCCTATGGGGATCAGCCTTAACTTTGACGAGCGGCTTCATAGTCAAGTGGAGAAACCTATTAAAAAAAAGTACTGTAGGTGACTACAAAAAAAAACTTTTTTGACCTTATTTTTGAGCTTGTGTTGTTATTTTTCTGTAGTTTTTGATCCATTCTATTACTGTTCAAAGATATATCGCATCGTTTTCAAGCCCTTTGTAAAATGTTGGGCCGGCAGTTCGACGTCAGTGTACCGAACGTCCAACTAAAGTTTTTGGGTGTATTATATGGGATAAGGGGTGTGAAGACTACACCCCTTTCTTCTGAGAGTGTACTTCCCGCAGAACGGAGGAGGGTTTCCCTCTTTTTCATGTGTAAAAAGGAAATTGAGGAAGAACTTCTTCCCCTCTAGCTACTCGTCAGCATTTAAAGTGAAACGAAATAGAATGCAGGGATTTGATCAGTCAAGGGGTCGTTTGCGAGACACTGTGAAGACTGCGGCACGCCCAGTGAGCGCTGGTCTCGGGACCTGCCAGTACTCGTAATAAGGGGAGGAGGACGGCACGTGTCCATCTCACTCTCCCGTACATCCGCATGTGTTTTGATGTGCGGACCGGAAGATTTTAGGAGGGTGGTTGAATGTAAAGAAATGCTACAGTACTTGAAAGGGTTCACCACGACGTGGCGGAGAGCTCACCAAAGTGTATAGTGTCGATGTCTTCGTGCGTCTCGGGGTCGAGCCTGCTGACGCAGCCCGCGTAGCAATCGACGTACAGCAGGGCTTGGGCCTTCTCGTCCCAGTGCGGTCCTTCGCCCATCTGGCACCGGCGCTTGGATGATACGCGAACCCGAAGTCCCGGCATCGCTGCACTTTGCTACGTTGTAGAAAAAAAGAGAGAAAAACAGATTGACATTGGATCTTTGAAAATTTTAACGCATGCAATGCATTATTTAGATAGTGATAGCTTCAAGATGACATTAGACTGAAGTTTCGGGGAGTGATGAATATCTAAATTGATCTCACTGTTTCAAATAGTGGAGTTACCATGATAGCATGACGTCATGTAAGAGAATGACGTGATGTGATCTCATGTTATTTTACGTCACGCAACGAGTTCCCGTGACGTGTTACCGTGATTTCAAGTCGCCGTGTCACGTGATGCCTTTAACTCATGTGAAGTCCATTTATACGCTAAATTTAGCGGGGAAATGTATGAACACACAGAAAAGTAATGGAGTTATACTTCATCTCACCTTAGCACGGACTAACTGCGAAGGCTGTACAAGCGCGAGCGGTTAGCTTCGACATCCTTGACTGGAGCACTCGCTGCACGAGGGCTCGTGCAGTCGTCGAGGCTTCATCCAAAGCAACTTGCTCGGGCTTATGGCACGCGCGGCTAACAATAGTCCATGCTAAGGTGAGACGAAGTATAGGGGGTTGCATTAAGCAACAGTAAAGGCTTTAAAAAGAATGCTTGTGAAACTCTGTTTCACCTTATGTTGTACCGCAGACAAGGCTAGAAGCGCGAGCTCATAGTGTTGGGAGCTACTCTTAACGCACGAGAGCTTGTGCCGCCGAGATGTGCCCTAGAGCAAGGAGCTCGCGCTTGTAGCCTTTCCTGCGGTATACATAATAAGGTGAAACAGAGTATAGAGAGTATTCACTGGAGGCCATATCCGTGTGCGCTGCGGCTGAGCGCGTGCTGACGGCGAGCTTCCGCAGTCCTTTTGGAGCGTGCATTTAGCACCATCAAGGTTGCCGGTCTTAGAAGGCTATTAATGTGAGCTCGTTCTGAGCATGCGCTCCAAACATCGCCCTCAACTATGGCGTCCAGTGAATACCTCCTATGGGGTGAGGAAATTAAAATATTGAAAAATATATATAATCCTCAATCGGTACTCTCTGCGTGTAGGCACAGCTGATATTAACACCAATTCGATATAAATTAATTAGATCCTTGGATCAAGTAAGAATTTCACCAAAAAGCCAATCAAAACTGTACTTAAAAAAAAGGGGGCGACGCCAAGAAACAGATTAGGAAAGACCGACAGGAAGAAAGGACCCCGCAGAACCCAACACCAGCCGAACGCCGCAATGGGGCCCAAAAGGGCGACACCAGTGGGTCGACGAAGGGCGAAGGGCAACAAGTGCGCCCAACAACTGCCGCCACAGCTTTTTATAATTTTCCCCTCCTCCTAAAGGGGTATTCACACGAGGGAGAAATCCCCGGGATTTCTCCCCGGCACGCGCGCATCACGAGATGAAAACGCGAGGCTTTTGCACATCGCAAAGCCTGACGTTTTCGTCGTTGGATGCGCGTGCCGGGGAGAAATCCCCGGGATTTCTCCCTCGTGTGAATACCCCTTAAAGAGGAACCACAATGAAGGGGCACTCCCCATTAGTTAAGGAGGATGTAAATAGAACAACGAACCGATTGAGTATTTTGTTATTGTTTCTGTGACCGGTGTTCTTTTGTTGTTGAGTGATTTAATAGTCGGAAATTAGTCAATCGCTGTACCTAATTTCGCGTCCTGATCAGTTTTTTATTTGGTATTCCCTGGCCGCCAGATTCGACTAGCGGCGGTGCTAAGCTAGAGGCCGAACCTTAAACCAACACAGTAGGAATTGCCCTAAAATAAAACGGTTTGAACACTACGCGCATATTATCACAGTCTTATTAGTTAAAAATCTTGCGACCTAGCGCGCGTGGTGGAAGCAGCTCAAGGAAGAAATCACGCGTGTAATCCCCGGTGTTATTTAAAAATAATGCGGGTCGTCTGGCATTGACCTTCTTGGGGTTCAGGGCCCACAAGCACATACGTGCTTTCGCGGGCCCGGACAATTCATGTACTAGATCATTATGCAATAAACTTATGCATATATGTTATGTATTTAGTCACTCCTTCGGAAAACGTGATGACGAAGTAGTAGGCATCGCACTGTTGGCATTGTCAACAATGCGATATCCAGGATTTCGTCATCAAATTTTGTGATCCACTCGGGGACGATATGAAATACCGTCACCGCAGGAATGTCATAAAGTCGAAATGACCACTGCGTGACCATTTAATTTGGAATTGTAACAATCAATGCATCGACATTCATTCTGGTATAGTGGCTTGTGCTAAATCATAAAGAAGTGTGGAACTAGGTGGATATACTAACGCCCGCGCGTGGCTATGATAAAGATGGGCGGCGTTTGTTCTGGCTGCGAGTTGAGGGTGTGACAGCTGCTCGTTTTTCATGATTTTTTTCTTAAATTACATTGGCTCTAGGAAAAAAAAACAACGTAGCGCGTGTTTTCTTTGGGTTATGATTGTAAATGAGTAATTCATGGTTGTATATGCTGAAAGTACCAAAACTCTTCAATGAAGCATGGATGGTGCATGCGGCACTGCGGGCATTCACGTTATGGGCTCGTCTTTTCGTGGGGCCAAGGCTGTCCTGAGCCAAAATAAATATCTGTATTTTTCTATCTAACACAACCTCGCGATACCGGCACGCTCGGCTGGCTCAGCACATATATCTATTAGATGAACACGAAAGAAAACATACGCTGCGATCACATCTACGTGGTTTCTCGGTGCACCGCAAACGTACCTTACAAAGCGGAATCACGACTTGGTCACACTCTATTATACCTTACGGGGAACGATGTTTTCTCGGAGCTTCTCTCCCTCGGCGCCCCTGAGAGTCCTGATCAGCGAAGGAACGACATTTTGACTCGCGTGGCCAAGCCGCGAGCAATAATCGCGTAGTTCATTTCTTCGTCGTTTTTTTTTTTTTTTTTGTCTCTAGATATGTGCAGCTAGAGTCACTAAATGAGCTGCGCTTAGAGTATCGGCACTCCGTTCCCCGGCATTGTTGTGGGCGCCGCCATTTTGGCTCGTATGCAGAGCAGACGCAACTACCGATCGTCATGATTCAAAATTGCGACTTCCTCAGATTTAGATTCGTTTTTAAGAAGGTCACGCAATATTGCTTTGCTCTGTCACGAACTGTTTAAACATTTTTGGAGGGCGGAAAGGCGTTTCCTGTGATTTCAGATAAAGCTTCCGATAACTGGCAACCATGATTTTAAGACACAATATGGCCAAGTGTCGGTACTCTGAAGCGTAGCTTATTTAGTGGCACTATGTGCAGCATTGTGTGAGTATTGTTTACTTTAGAGCCACTAAATAGAGCTACGCTTAGAGTATCGGCCATCTGTTCCCCGACATTGTTATGGTCGCCGCCATCTTGTGGATTGGGCAGATTAGACGCAACTGCCGATCGCCATGATTCAGAACCGCAACTTCCTCAGCTTTAGATTTGTTGGTGCGAAGCTCATGTAATATGGATTGGCTCAGACACGAACTTCTTTATGGGGGACAAAAAAGCGTTTCCTGTGATTTCAAATAAAGCTTGAGATAACTGGCAACCTTTATTTAAAGCCTTGTTAACACTAACACCTTGTAATACCCTATTCACACGAGCATAAAGGTCCCTTTAGCAAAGGGACCTTTATGGCGAAAGGCGAATCAGTTCGCGATCCTCCGCGCGTGGCATATGCTCGCGATCTACTAGCGCGGGCTGATTCGCTGGCTGCAAAGGAACAAAACAGAACGCAATAAAACGTCTTATTGTCTCTGAGACAACGCGCTGGCCCATGAATTCATATTTACCCGGTTTAAATATCGGCCGAGGTGCCCGCAATCCGACGGAGGCCGATCGGAGATTTCGGTTGCACATCAAAAGATATCTAGTTGGTCCAAATGTACCGGCAATATCTTTTTATTAAGGCGTGTTTAGTGATTTTTGTTGGTTTGGCTTGTAAAACCCAAAGATCTGAATATTTGCTTTGCTTTACCTTAGTTCGGAGCGCAGCCAGCGCTACGGGCTGATGAAGCCACTGAAGCAGCGCCAAGAGCATGGGGACAAGCAGTTCGTTCTCTTTCTGTGCCTGTGCGGTCGGGCTAAACTAGAGCCACTATATACGCTACGCTTCATACAAATCTTGGTGCTTAAGATGATGGTTGTCAGTTATCTGAAGCATTATCTGAAATCACAGGAAACGCTTTTCCGTCCTTCAGAAGTGTTTACACAATTCTTGACAATGCAAAGCAATATTACGTGAGCTTACTATACTTCGTTTCAGCTTCGGTCCAGACGCAGACAAAGCTACAAGCGCGAGCTCCGGGCTTTCAGCATCCCTGCCAAGCACGCGCGCTCGTGCAGTGCAAGCACTGTTCTGGGCCACATGCTCGCGCTTGTAGCATCGGCTGCGTCTGGACCGAAGCTGAAACGAAGTATATATAACACCGGCACTAATGCTGTGGAAGTCACACTTTTGAATCATGACGTTCGGCAGTTACGTTTGATTTGTACTAACCACCAAGATGCAGCGCCCACAACAATATCGGGGAAAAGAGTGCCGACACTCTAAGCGCAGCTCATTTGGTTTAGCTCACAGGCCAAACCAAGTACGATGGGGGATCGTTGGCCGAGTGTGTTGTGGCACCGCAGATCAGAGCACGTAGGAAAACTCGCCAGTGCGAGCTCCGTTCAAAGAACGTAGCTCAAGCTGCAGAACCTGTAGGGACTAGGGTGCCTTCATGTGCGCTCTGCTTAGGGTGGTGGCATCTCGCCATTTTGTCACACACGTTTATTTTTATTTTTTGTTCAGAAGCGCGTGAAAGAGCGTGTCCCTGCACGCGCTTGTGGCGCTGACTGTGCTATGGCGACATTTTGTTTTCGTCGATTTCTTTGTATTTTTCCCGTGAGCGCGTGCTGTCGGCATGTGGTACTACAAAGGGTGGCATCACCCTAAACAGAAGGACATTGAGGCACCTTAGTAGGGACTAAAGCCCCTCGATGTGTTTTCGTCAGTCTTTCAAGTAACGTCAGAAGGTTGCCAGTGCACGAGGCCCGTGTCTCGAGCGGCCCTTGGATAGATAGATAGATATTTATTGAAGCATGGAGAGGTAAGCCGGAGTTCGTGCTTTCTCTGGCTGGCTACTCCGTGGGGAAGGGTAGAGGGGAAGAAAGACGATTAGAACAAGGGTAAGTCACGCGCAAATAAACACAACACACACACGCACACACTCAAAGTTGATCGATCAGTCCGGTGTCTTCGACATACTTTTGCAGAGCTTTTAAGACGATGCGTTGATGCCGCTTGTTCTTCCATGGGCCTAGGATTTTTTTTCCATTGAATGGTCTGGGGTCCAGCTGGTGAAGTATTCTTTTCATGCATTCGCGTTGTGTTTGGTACTTAGCGCATGCGCACAATGTATGCTCTACATCGTCTTTGCAGTTGCATGAGGTGCACGTTGGAGTGTCACTTCGGCCAAGAAGAAAATTATAGCTGCCAGTGTAAGCCACCCCGAGTCGTAGCCTGTGGTACAAAGTTTCGAATTTTCTAGGTAGGGTATCTGGCAGTTGCGTTGTCAATTTTGGATCCACTAAGGCAAATGGCGGCGCAGCTCTAAAATGACAGGCCCTTGAAAGCGAATGGCGGTGGCGCACCCGCTCGTGGCACGTGTCTTGCGCGTTTCCACAACAATGGTTGGCGGTGCTTGTAAAAAAACGCTTTTATCAAGGAGCTTTTGCAGGAACCCTAGATTCTCTCGCCCATCTGCATCCTACCGTCGTGTGATCATGTATCACATATATTGTTTAGGGTGGTGACCAAAAGAACAATAAATACACAGAAAGAAATAAACGTTTAATGTGGCGAACTTGTGCCAAAAATAAGCGGGTACAAAAGATAATAACAGAGCGTCGCGGGCGTCGAAGTCGACGTAGCAGCAGAGTCGAACGCTGGTGCGAAACTGACTCCGCTCGCCTAGCGGAATCCCTTATGTACCATCGTGGGTTTCTTGATCGTTTGGCGTAGAAGGTTTGGCGCGTAGAACATTCTAACCTGGAATCAGCCAAGACGGTTCTCGAATTCACCAGAACATCACATTACAGTGTCAAGAAAAATGTGTAGTCGCGGCCAGGATTCGAACCCTGGCCTTCTGCGTGGAAGGCAAGCGCGATAACCGTTAGGCCACGCGCGCGCTGCCTACTTGGCCAGCTGCGCGCGCGGCATTGGCGGTGCTTGTAAAAAAGTGCATCGTCCCGATGCAACCCAAAAACAAAACAAAGCAAATAAAATGAACGGTAAACTAAAGAGTCATTTGGAATACGTAAGGTCCACTGTCCTATCGAGCGTAGTACGGCTTCATGCGCACGACGTGGACGACTTCTGGTTGTGGAGGGCGGCGTGATGAAGTCCGTGTTCCGTCGGGCATCACCTCGTAGTTCAGATCCCCGAGTCGACGAAGCACTTTGTAGGGTCCAAAGTAGCGCTTCAGGAGTTTCTCGCGGAGACCACGGCGGCGGATCGGAGTCCACACCCACACCCTGTCTCCGGGCTGGAAGTGGACGTCCCGGCGACGAAGGTTGTAGCGGCCAGTGTCGATACGTTGTTGGGCTTGAATCCGGAGTCTGGCGAGCTGACGGACTTCTTCTGCCCGTTGGGCAACCACCTGGGCGTCGTCACTCCCGTCGACAGTCGGTTCGTGGGGTAACATTGCGTCCAGCATTGTCGTCACTTTGCGACCATGAACCAGTTGAAAGGGTGTAACCCCGGTGGTTTCTTGCACGGCCGTATTGTAAGCAAAGGTGACGTACGGCAACACCTCGTCCCATGTCTTGTGCTCGACGTCGACGTACATGGAAATCATGTCGGCGATGGTCTTGTTGAGTCTTTCCGTCAGCCCGTTGGTCTGAGGGTGGTACGCCGTGGTGCGACGGTGGCTGGTGTGGCTGAGACGAAGGACTTCTTGTGTCAGCTGGGCCATTAACGAGGATCCATGGGTCGGAGATCAGGTCTTCGGGAGCGCCGTACCGGAGGATGATGGATTCAATGAAAAACTTGGCAACTTCCACAGCAGTTCTGGAAGGAAGGGCTTTCGTTTCGGCGTACCGCGTGAGATAATCTGTGGCGACGATGATCCAGCGATTTCCTGACGATGACGGCGGAGAAGGGCCAAGTAGATCCATTCCGATCTGCTGGAAAGGTGCCGTTGGGGGAGGAATTGACTGCAAGAGTCCGACCGGCCTCGTTGGAGGTTTCTTTCGTCGCTGGCATTCATGGCATGATCGTGTGTATAGGTGGACGGTTTTGGGGAGCTTGGGCCAGTAATAGTTTTCACGAATACGGGCCAGTGTCCGGCTGTAACCAAGGTGTCCGGACGTCAGGTCGGCGTGGCAGGCTTGGAAGATCTCCTCTCGAAGGTTGGTCGGGATTACCAGCAGCCACGCCGAGTTGTTGTTGCCTAAGTTCTCTTTGTAGAGAGCTCCTTGTCTAATGGCGAAGGTCAGCAGGGCTCGTGAAAAAACAAGTGGTAGTTCCCCTCAGTTCCCACGCCCTTCCAGGTGCTCTATTAGTGCGCGCAGCTCAGGATCGTCTTGTTGACGTCGGGCCATGTCGTCGGTGTTCACTGCGCCCAGGAAACATTCGTCGTCATCGTCGTCACTGCTGTCGGAAGGTGTTTCGACGGGAGCTCTGGACAGGCAGTCGGCGTCGCTGTGCTTGCGGCCTGACTTGTAGACTACGGTCATGTTGAACTTTTGTAGTCGGAGACTCCATCGCGCAAGGCGTCCTGACGGGTTCTTGATGTTCGCACGCCAGCAGAGCGAATGGTGGTCCGTGACTACGCGGAACGGGCTTCCGTATAAGTACGGACGAAACTTCGTGATCGCCCAGACGACCGCAAGGCATTCTTTTTCAGTCGTGGTGTAATTTCGCTCCGCCTTGGACAATGTCCGACTTGCGCAGGCGATGACTCGCTCGGTGTCTTCTTGTACTTGAACCAGTACCGCGCCAAGTCCTGCGTTACTTGCGTCCGTGTGAATCTCGGTTTCCGCATCCTGGTCGAAATGTCCAAGAACAGGAGGCGTCTGCAGTCGTCGCTTCCGCTCGTCGAATGCCTGCTGCTGCTCCTCGGCCCATTCGAACTTCTCGGCGTCCTTCGTGAGGTTTGTGAGCGGTGCGGAAATCCTTGCGAAATCTCGAACGAAGCGCCGATAGTAGGCACATAGCCCAAGGAACCCTCGCACGGTTTTCTTGTCTCTTGGCACTGGAAATGCTGCGACGGCGCGAGTTTTCTCTTGGTCTGGACGAATGACTTCGTTACTAACCACGTGACCTAAGAACTTCAGTTCGTCATAGGCGAACCGACACTTTGCGGCTTGAGGGTGAGTCCGGCGGTCCGTATGGCTTGTAGAACAGCTCGGAGTCGTCGGAAGTGCTCGTCGTAGTCGCCGGAAAACACTATGACGTCGTCGAGGTAGACGAGACAGCTCTGCCACTTCAGTCCTGCCAGTACGGTGTCCATGACACGCTGGAAAGTTGCTGGCGCCGTGCATAGTCCGAAGGACATCCCCTTTAAACTCGAACAGCCCATCCGGTGTGACGAAGGCCGTCTTCTCTCGGTCCCGCTCGTCGACTTCGATCGGCCAGTAGCCGCTCTTCAGGTCCATCGACGAAAAGTATCGAGAATGGCGCAGCAGCCGGTCTAACGTGTCGTGGATGCGGGGGAGTGGATAGACGTCTTTCTTCGTCACTGCGTTTAGCTGCCGGTAGTCCACGCAGAACCTAAGCGTCCCGTCTTTCTTCTTAACCAGTACGACTGGGGAGGCCCAAGGACTGCTTGAGGGTTGAATTATGTCGTCGTTCAGCAGCTCTTGAACTTGCTCGTGGATCACCTGCCTTTCTTTGACGGCGACTCTGTATGGAGATCGGTGCACAGGGCGCGCGTCGTCCATGGTAACGATGCGGTGCTTCGCAACGGCGGTTTGGCGCACCTTCGACGACGTCGCAAAGCAGTCGCGGTGTTCGGCGAGGAGGTTAATCAGCTGACGTCGTTTCGGGACCGGAGGCTTAGGGTCAATGTCGAGCTGTGCTGGCGACGTACTGTCTTGCTGAGGTGGTGAGGATTCGTCAGCAATGGCGGAGATTTCCGCGCAGTTTCGGAGTTCCTCGATGTGGCCAACGGCTGCCCCTTTCGTGAGGTGTTGCGCTTCGTTTCGGAAGTTCGTCATGAGAACCACAGTGCGGCCACCCTGAAGTTCAGCTACCCCTCTTGCGACGCCTATTCCTCTTCCCAAAAGCAACTGGAGGCTCCCCTCGAGCAGAACTTCGCCGCATAAAGCTTCGGTGATCCCGACAGGAACGACCGCGGCGCTAAGTTTACGTGATTTGCGAGGACTCGGACCGTGGATGACGTCGCTTTGTGTTCTGCCGGTGGTGAAACAAGTTTTCGCAAAGTTAGCCGGTTTACTCTGAGGTCGATGACGGCGCCATACTCGCAGAGGAAGTCCATTCCGAGGATAACCTCTCTCGAACAGTCCTGCAGAACGACGAACTTAACAGGGCACGTCTCACCGTGGATCTCGACGCGAGCAGTGCACCGCTCGACTGGCGTGATGAGGTGCCCACCGGCGGTTCGTATTTGAGGGCCTTCCCAGTGGGGTGAAGCTCTCGGCTACTTCCGTCCCGCCGCGTATACTTATGACGTTTGTCCGGTCCGGCGAACTGCTTCCGAATGTATTTCTGGACCAGTTCAAAATTCTTTATGCAAAAAACTTTCCTTATAAGAAAATTAAAAAATCAGGTAAAATTCGAAAGCCTTGGATTACCCAAGATCATCTAGCTAAAATCAATATAAAAGATCGCCTCTTTCAGAAATTTAACAGATCGAAAAATCCAGACGACCTTAAGAAATTCAAATTTTATCGGAACCAGCTGACAAAGGAGCTTCGAAATGCCAGGACCCGTTATTACTACAACAGTTTTAAGTCACCCAATGGACGTGTGGACGAAATTCGGAAAAAGGTTAATTCAGTCCTACAAGACAATAGGGCGCATGACTACGTTGAAACCCTACGCGTAAATGGCAAAGGACTCAAGGGTACTGATCTGGCTAATGCATTTAATGATCACTTTGTTAACCTGGCTACTTTGACACATGATTCAGATGCCTGCAAATATATTAAAAATAGGAACATGAATTCAATCTTCCTGGATCCTGTCACCGAGTTCGAGGTATCAAATGTGTTTATAAACCTAAAAAATACGAAAAGCAGAGACATAGATGATATCCAGATCAAACCTGTGAAATATGTTGTACCTTTAGTGGCACGATACTTAACGCATATATTTAACTTGTGCATATCGGCTGGCGTTTTTCCCAAACGTATGCAGATTGCTAAAGTCTGTGTACTGCACAAGAAAGGTGATAAGAACGATATTAACAATTATAGGCCAGTGTCGATTCTCCCTGTTTTCTCGAAAGGACTTGAAAAAGTTATTTATGCACGTCTGGTAAATTTTTTTGATAAGCACAGCTTAATTACCAAATCGCAGTTCGGGTTTCGTAAACATCGTTCAACTGAACTAGCCCTCCTTGAAGAAAAAGAATTTATTTTAAGAAGTCTTGAGGATCGAAAACTAGTGCTTGCGGTTTATGTTGATTTCACGAAAGCATTCGATTATTTGAATCATAAATTGCTGTTACTAAAACTCGAATCTTATGGTGTCAGGGGTCAGGCTTTACTTCTGCTCCAGTCTTACCTAGAAAGCCGAAAGCAATATGTGTGCTACAATAACTTTTCTTCTGTAATAAAACCGATAGTTGTTGGAGTACCACAAGGAAGTATATTAGGTCCTTTTCTTTTTATTGTGTATATAAACGACATCCTAAATATTGACCCATCAATAAAATTTGTAATGTACGCAGACGACACGACATTACTTTACAAGGCTAAGGATGCAGATGAGCTTGTACATAAAATAAACTCAGTACTGGGGGAAATGTTTCTATGGACTAATAAGAACGCTTTGAAAATAAACATAAATAAAACAAAGGCTGTTATGTTCCGTCCTAAGACTAAAGTTCTCGAATCTATAGAGCCAATTATTCTTGACTCTACCGAAATCGAATTGGTCGACAATTTTAAAACGTTGGGAGTTGTTTTCTCTCAGAATATGTCATGGGACTTACATATTCAGGATTTATGTAGGAAATTGTCAAAAACTATTGGATTAGTTTGCCGCCATCGATATACATTTCCACCATCTGTCAAAATGTTGTTATATAAATCACTGTTTTATTCATACCTAAATTACTGCTCTTTGGTCTGGGGCACAACTACGGCAACGAACCTAGAAAAAATATACTTATTTCAAAAAAGAATGCTACGGATTATTGCAAATACAAGTTATTTATCACACACAGAAAGCTTGTTTAAAAGATATAATGTACTTAGTGTTCATGAGCTTTACAATTATAGACTTTCCTTAAGGCTTAAGGCAGAAGCACAAAATAATACTTCATTCTTGATTGATCTATCTTGTTTGCAGCAACATGTAGCACCATATACGCTTCGAAACTCTGATCCTTGGCAAGTACCTACTTGCCGATTGAATTCCGGGATGGAAATGTTGGCCTACCGTATCCCAAGGCTTCTCAACTTTTTGCATTCATGTGATGTTTGCCTGCATGAAACACCTCTGAAAGGGCTACGTATCACTTTGCTTAATTTATCAACGTAGATATTATCACGCTTTATTGTCAAACCCTAAAAAGTATGCGTTTTTTTTCTTGTTTTGTTATTATCTTTTGTATAAACTAAAGTTTCCACTGCTGCTGCAGAATGTACTGGGGCCGAGAGCTCGTCAAGCCGCCTAGTGCGGCTTTTTTTCTCGGCTCCGCCATTACCTGTAATGGAAATAAAGCTATTATTATTATTATTATTATTATTGCCGCGCTCCCAGCGGCTGTTGGCACTTGTTATTTCATTTTAAATAAAATTGATTCATATATCTAATGATACGAAATAAAGGTGAAGTTGTTTTGAAGGTGTGAATGGCTTTGAAGCTTGTTATTGTAACTTTCTCTTTCACTCTTTCAACGTGTCTGGGCGCGCTTTCTCTCTCCGAACCCGCGCCTCGCGCCTCGAGATGCGCTGGCCGCTGGCGCCGGGAAGTCGGTGGACCGTTAGAACGCGCGAGGGACGCGAGCCGGCGAGTTGTTTCGCCTCTGGGAGTGCGATGCGGCGCGAGATTCGTCCCGCGTTCGTGCGCGCGCGGCTATCTTTTCTTTTTCGTGGGAACTTGTTGTTGGTGTAATGTGGTCAAGCATGGATGTTCGTCATCAACACGCCACCTGATGTGCCAAATGGGGAAACAATGACTGCCGAAAGCCGGGATATCAGTGGTTTCGAGTTCGAATGGACGTGCGGTACGCTCTTTTGGTCTTCTCTCGCTTAAGTTTCTGATTGGATGTTTGCAACAAAACCTAACTGTCGCAGTGGTAGTGAGTATTAATTGTTTGATTTTGGCAATAGCTACAATGGTTTTCAATCACAAAACCAAATCCTATCATTGTTCAGGATTGCTCTTCACTCGCCGCGAGAAATATGTCATTGTCAAATTACTGGAGACTTCTGTGTAGACTTTTTCATATCAAGATCGAGCACATATGCTCGCTTTAAAAAATGGCAAACTTTTTGCTGTGAGCTGTTTATTTGGCACTGTTGTCAGCGATTCACGCGTCTGTTCGCGAGGGGTGAAAATATGAGCCTAAATATTTTTCGATTAACTGAGGATGAGCGATAGAGCGATCCGCTCTGGTTTCCCGTTTCGTTTAGCAGTGACTCACTCCTAAATTTAAGTGATAATATTAAAAACGAATGGGCAGGTTCTCGATGAAGACTCAATACCAAAGAGCTGAGCTGTTTTTCTTGGTACTCATTGCTTAGTTTCCTTTAATTGCAATTAAGACACCGTCGTCGGTCTTTACTTATATGCTTACTTATATAATCAAATTTGCAAGGACGCATTTCATCACCTTCGTCGCACGTAACCTTAACGTTTTATCCTGTTTTGTTGTTCATTTCTTTGTTTCTCGTGTGCAAAACAGTGAGAAATTTCGTCTGTATTTAAAAATAAATAAAATTGGGTTGTGTGTGTGTTTATACAGCCTAGAACTTGGTCTGCCTCACAGGGGCGACGAGTCTCCCAGCTGTAGATGAGAAATTTAGCCAGTGCGGTACAGCCGCTAGCCTGGGGTCTTTAACGTGCATCACGCAGTAGTGATACACGACCGCACGCCGGTACGATGCTCATCCAGATCGAAACGGGCAGGGGTGGGGCTCGAACCCAGGATCCCTGGGTCTGTATTTTCTACTGTCTGTTGAATAAAAATGAACGCAAAAGGACAAGCATTGCATATTTTTTGTGTATGTGTCACTTTCGTTGCTTTGCTAGGTTTCTGCTGCTTTGCTGCTGGTCTCGCTTTTCAGTGCTGGCTTGTGTGCGTTTCAACGCACATTAACCAGCATTGAAATGCGAAAACCAGCCGCAAAGCAGCAGACGCCTAGCAAAGCAACGCGCAAACGGGGCAAAAAAAAAAGAAGCTACAATATATATATTTTTAACTCTAGGTGGCGCAAGCTACCGTCCATCCATCCATACACAATGGCGCTGCCGTGCAGTTTCGGTTTTGGTTTCGCTGTGCCGCCTTGTTGATTTTAGTACAGCCACCAGATACCAGGGGATTCAAATGGCGCTGCGGCCTCCCAGGGTTTTCCAATTTGCGTTCCATGGGCGGTATAGGAAGTTGCACTCCTCTGGCCTTCCCACGGCGTTGTGACTTTTCGCAGGCGACGAGAGAACCTCCCACTCAAGACTGAGTAGTCTGCTCCGGTGTCCACAAGTGCCGATACGTTGTGGCCGTCGATTATAACGTTCAGGTTGTTGGACACCGATGCAGGGACGTCGTTGTGATCCGTAGCGTCGAGAGAGTGGGAGCGCTCCGTCGCTTTTGGAGGCTCTTCACTACGGTCGTCTTCGGCAACGCCACCTCCAGGCGTTGCCGCACTTAGTTTTCCCGGCGACGCAAGGGCGACAGGCTCTCTCGGCGGGGTCGTGGCGCTGGAGACGCTGAACGTCTGGGCGACGGTGAGCGGGACTCACGGCGGAGCGGCGTCGAAGATGGCGAACGTCGAAGGTACTCCTCGATGTCACGAGGGCGTTCGTCGTACCTTGGCCGCGGGTCGTTCGGGTGGAACCCGCGCAGCCCCAGTTGTCGGTAGGGGCATCGACGGTAAATGTGGCCGGCTTCACCGCAGTGGTAACACAACGGACGTCGATCGACCGTCCTCCACACGTCGGTCTTTTGTGGCGCAGCTTGTTCTGGGCAGGTGTACGCCCGATCTTCCTGGCGTCGGGAATACTGCGGCGCTAGAGGTTCACGTCGAGGTGGCGCCGTTTACGGGTGAGCAGGGAGTGGTGGTCGTCGGGTAGCTGCGGCGTAGCTCAGCTTCGGTGGTTCAGGAGCGGCGCTGGTGAGAACTTCTGGCTGCAGCGCCTGCTGAAGTTCTTCCCGGACAATCTCGGCGACTGAGGGCGTAGCCGGGCTTGTGACAGGAGGTCGCAGCTTCCTGATTTCCTCCCGCACGACGTCTCTGATAATCTCGCAGAGGTCCGGGCTGTTGCTGTTGGAAGTCGAGAGGGCCGCGACGCCGGGAAGTCGCTGGTAATGGGAGGCCCGTGCTTGAAGGGCACGTTCGATGTTTGTTGCCTCCGTGATGAAGTCTTGGACGGTGGTAGGCGGGTTCCGCACAAGGCCTCCGAAGATGGTCTCTATCGCCCCTCGCATCAGCAACCGCAGCTTCTTCTCGTCAGGAGCGTTTGGGTCGGCGCGGTTCTTGAGGCGGAGAACGTCCTTGACGAAACTTGTGACGCTCTCGTTTGGCCCTTGGCTTCCTGCTTGGAGAAGTTCTTCGGCCCGCTGACGTCGTTGATGGCTGGTAAAAGTACGTCGAAGCTCCGCCTGGAAGTATTGCCACGACGAAATTGACGCTTCGTGGTTCTCGAACCGGGTGCGTGCAGTGCCTTCCAGAGCGAAGTAAACATTTTGCAGGCTCTGCTCAGGACCCCATCCGTTGAACCGTGCGACGCGTTCGTACTGGCCCAACCAGTCGTCCACATCTTCATAAAAATTGTCACTGAAATTCGGTGGCGTCCTTGGTGGGGCCTGCACGTAGACAATGGACGTCGGTGGCGTTCCGTCTGGCTGCGACGTAGGGTCCAAGTTCCGGGGGTAGGCCGAGGTTGCGGCGACTTGATCGGGTCTCGGTCCTCTCTTCGTTGGGTCCTCGGGGGCTCGGGATCGGACTTGCACTGCGGGGAACGTAGCACGGGCATGCGGTACCCCGCACCTCCACCAAAATGTCACGGGTGGTGACAAAAATAACAATAAATACACAGAAAGAAATAAACGTTTAATGTGGCGAACTTGTGCCAAAAATAAACGGGTACAAAAGATAATAACAGAGCGTCGCTAGGGTCGAAGTCGGCGTAGCAGCAGAGTCGAACGCTGGTGCGAAACTGACACCGCTCGCCTGGCGGAATTCCTTATGTACGCTCGTGGGTTTCTAGATCGTTCGGCGTAGAAGGTTCGGCGCGTAGAACATTCTAAGCTGGAATCAGCCAAGACGGTTCTCGAATTCACCAGAACATCACATTACAGTGTCAACAAAAATGTGTAGCCGCGGCCAGGATTCGAACCCTGGACTCCTGCGTGGAAGGTCCACGAGAAAGTACTCCAAACCACCTAGTGCATATAAATAAGCTATTCAATGCTGCCTACTTGGCCAGCTGCGCGCGCGGCAATATTGCGTGATGGCGGACAAAGCAACCGGCGCGGTTGGAAAGCTGGTACCTTAAGAAAAAAAGTATTGTTATCTGGGAGTGAAGGGAAAGGAATTGCCCTTCGTCGTCGCAGTCATATGTAGTTTAATATTTTCACCTCTCGTGGTGTCGGGATATGGTAGGCAGTATTGAATAGCTTATTTATATGCACTAGGTGGTTTGGAGTACTTTCTTGTGGACCTCGTAACGCGCTTCTCGATTTTCTTTTTCGAAAAAAAAAAAGTCTTTAGTTGCTTATACAGCTAGAGTTTAGTCTGCCACATCGTTCTCTATTGTAGTAGCCTTGATCGCGGACAGCGGCCTCGGCAGCTGGGGCCTAGCCTTTATGGCGTCCGTGGTGTTCTGCTTGCTCTACTGAAATCATATTTACAACATCGGACACAGTGTGTTGTTATTGATGGTCATTGCTCTTCTTTTCGAAATGTACAGCAAGGCCTTCCGCAAGGAAGTATATTGGGAGCTCTTTTGATTGATGTGTTCATCAATGATATTGCGAATATTAATAATGAAGCGCAGTTTACTATTTATGCAGATAACACAAGCCTGTTTTTCAGTGCTGATGATGCTAATACAGTGATATGCAAAGCAAACTCTACTCTAACAAAAAGTTGTCTATATGGTCTGAGGTAAATCGGCTCAACGTAAACGCAAAAAAAAAATTGAAGGCTATTTTATTCAGGGCTACCAATAAACCAATCGTGATAAATCATACAATCCAACTTGGCTCTTCAGAGATTGAACTAGCAAATAAACATACATTTCAGGTATGTTTTTCTCGGAGCACTTGATTGGGAGTCTTCTGTCAACAATCTAGCTGGTACACTTTCTCGAATTGTCGGTATTGCCACTCGTGTCAGAGTGTTTTACCCCCCAACATTAGGCTACTAATCTACCACGCTCTATTTCAGTCTCATTTAAACTATTGCCATCTGGTGTAGGCTACAACAACAAAAACTAATCTTCAAAATGTATTACTACTGAGTAATTCCACGTCAGTTCATGCAATGATGATCCGGGTCATAATTTAGATAGTTCTGTTAAAAATAAATATGAAAACCATGTTCTTGGAAGGAACATTCTGCTATATGTGAACGCCGTAACATTTTTTTTTTCGTTAAGATATAAAATAGAGAAGCTCGAGGCGTGGAAATTAAGAAGATTTCACGATGCTACTCTGCACAGTCGTCATTTTGTCATTGAAGCTTTCACAGAACCTTTGTTTAGAAAATCTAATGCTGCCTGTTGCGAGCATGTACGAATACCGTTTAGTCTGTGCGATTTGTTTTTAATCTGAGGCATTTGTAGATTTTTCGTACATTATTCAATGACTCAAAATGAACGAAAGTAATGTTAACACACGTCGTACAGAGACATAAGTGCTTCCTCAATTTTGCACGAACCATAGCTTTCAGTCACTACATTACAATGTGCCACGCTTATTAAACAAGTATATCACAACCAACATAAACATATACACGTTAAATAAAAGGACGTCTGCTTGCACTGTTTGTAGCTTCGCGTAAAGGGATTTGAAATTGCATGTTCTTGTTGTGAAGTTTTTTTTAAAACTTTTTTGTATAAAGTGTGTTTGTGGGTGTTAAAGCTGCTGCCAGTGGAAAGGGATCCCAGACCCAGCCAAGATGTTTTTTAACAGCTTTTTGTCTGGCGATCCCTGCAGTTTTCTGGAACATAAAGATTTGATTTGATTTGATTTGAGTGTCGCCACCGGCGGCCATTGATTGACACCACCAAGCGCATGAGACTCTTTGGGGAAAACGAGAAAAAGTGCCGCTTCCCCCGTTTCTGTGCTGTTGTCGGCACTGAAACTTTTTGGCTGCTTTTCGGGAAGCCTGTCCAATAGCCTGTGCACAAACATTAAAACTGACAGCCCTGACAGTTCTTATATATAAATGTTTTGTGGTCACGAGTGACTCCGCTGGGCTAGAAATGTAGTGCAACTCAATGAGACGAGAGTTACCTAGAGTTACCAGCGGAGTCGATGGCGGTCTCAAGAAGTTGGATTTATCAGACGACAAGCTTGAGAGTTAGAAAACATGATTGCGCTTTGAAGACAGGGACATAGGAAGAACAGACACCACAGAGCGCTTTGCTACGCGGTATTCGCCCGGAACGCCGCTGTCAACATGGACCTTTTTCGACATTCATCAACTTCTGGGCTTCCCCGTGGACAATCTTACTGACGGCAAGTTCCTTTGTTTACTTCACTGCCAGAGCAAGTTTGCTAGCTCAACCGTAAATGCTCCGGCGCGTTTTTTTTAAAATTAGCATTCGAACGTTTAACGAACACCGATTCGACTTTCAAACACCCAATATAAGGATCGCATCCACATCATATTATACTCCCCTTCAAGCACAGCATACGAGCTTCAATATTCCTACATTGGTAGGAATATTGAAGCGGGCGGGGGGCTGGGTTACCAAACGCCCCAGAGGTACACGCTTAAAACGGAGCTTTTCTTAACCAGCGTGCCCTTTCGATAAACCTCGTTTTTGTAAACTGGGGCTTCGTTTTCTCTAAATCGATCTTCGGTAAACTGCGCCCGTTCTCTAAAACGTGCTTCGATGAAACGGTGTTCGATCAACCATAGCAAACCCCCGAAGGACTTGCTAGAACGACTGAGTTGAAGAGGAGAAAGGCAGCGAATGCCGACCGAAAGACGATTAAAACAAAACAAAAAAGAACAAAAACTTCAACGGGTGACTTACTGTTTCTTGAAAACGCACACACACAAACATATTTCTTCAAGCAGCATCCAGGGCACTGGTCGACTGGTGACCGACGTGTCGCGCTCGTTGCGGCTTCGCATCTTGGCGCCTCCAGATTTTGCCATAGGGAAACAAAAACTTCGACAGCCATCAACTTTCTGTTTTTGTTATGATGCTTATGTTCGCTTTCTCCTTTCTTGAGGAATATTAGTTATCAGCAAGAAAAGAAGATACCCACACACACACTGCGATTGACGCCACGACCTACACGAGCCAATCCATTGTTTATAGCTTTACTCGTGACTTCGCACTCCACGCGTCGCTCCGCCCAAACGGAAGGACACGTGACACACTCCGAGCTATGAATTGGCTCCCGTAGCTCGTAGCGTCCTTTGCGGTTCATCGTAAGGTGAAAAAAGTATAGAAGTGTACGCCGCCTCGCAGACGCCAATTCGTGCTGCACATAGACGTGAAATATACCTATTTCTTTAATTATTTTTTAGATGTCCCCATGTCATCGTGTCCGTCTGTTCAATCAAAACTGAGCCACTGACGTTACCGTCGCGAATATTTAACTGGCTTGGCGCCGCCACCCACAAGAAGGTGTGGCTTACATTTAGTGGTGCTAAGTTGCTTCCAATGAACCGGTAACCGCCACATGAAATTACGGTTCCGTTCCGGTTCGGGTTGAGTGTCAAATGTTTCATTTGAGTTACAGTTTTGTTCCGGTTCAGTTATACATAATGGATTTGCTCAGGTGTTCGGTTCGCGATCGGTTCGACACCTTGGATGAAAGCTACATGCCAATCGCGCATGATTACAATAACCGCTTTGTCGCGTCCCGCGGCGCCAGGAACGATACAACTATTCAGTTTCGGTTGCTTCACTGAGGGCGCACTATTTTCATTCTCGAAGAAG
This sequence comes from Ixodes scapularis, assembly GCF_016920785.2. Taxonomy (NCBI): domain Eukaryota; kingdom Metazoa; phylum Arthropoda; class Arachnida; order Ixodida; family Ixodidae; genus Ixodes; species Ixodes scapularis. The sequence continues at coordinate 76,976,154 of NW_024609883.1, forward strand.
CGTAAGCTGGTAAGACAATTCAGCCGTCAGTCACCTCCAGCGCAATGATGCTGTTTCAAGAGCCTCTTACGATGCGCTAGCGAATTGCGCCAACAGCCCGTAGTCCTTAGATGACAGTCGATAGAGCTCGCATTAGAACTAGCCCATTCCATTCCCACTCCATCCTGGGCAAAATGTATCCAATTCCATTCCCATTTCATTCCTCCGAGTGCTGCCGGTATTTTATCCACATTCCTTTCCGGGGTCGCAAAGATACGGAATCATTCAGGAATCATTCCAATTTCTGAATTTTCCACGTTACGTAAGGAGTCACCTGGGCATTCGTGTTTTGTGTGTAGCGTGCCAATCTCGAATGTTTAGGCGACTCGAGATGTAATCGGGCGTAACATAACGTAACGTAGGAAAAGCCCCTGAGTTCAGCGACCTTTATTCTGCTCGACCCCTGGGTAGGTCGTACGCAGTCGGCAGCGACCGAGCTTGCAATGTTAAGAACACAGGGAAAAAAGGGGATATTCTTACAACCCCTTGTCACATATAAGACTCCTCAAAACTTCGATTGGACGTACAGTGCACTGGCGTTGAACCGGCAATACCAACTTTCACGAGCGGCTTGATAGCCGAGTTGTACAACTTATTAAAATTCAAGATGTATGTACAGGTGACTCACTGCAAACAAAAAAGTAATTGGGTTTTTTTTTAGCCGTACTTGAAAATTTCAGTGTTTTTTTTTTTTTTAGGTTTTGATGCGAACTTTACCGGTTTAATATGTTATATTCCACCAGCATCAAGCCTTTTGTAAAAGTTGGGGCCGTCGGTTGGCCGTCAGTGCGCTGTACTTCGAAGTGAAGATTTGGTGTGTCGTATATGTGACAAGGAGTGTAATGACTATCACCCTTCCTTTTTTTTTAGAGTGAGTCAGGGAGTTTCCACGAAAAATAACCACGTTCTTTGGCCCGTGTAAATAAATTATGCGTTGCAGAAAGCTCGTTCTTCATAAGACTATGACTCTAGCGGTTGGGATAGAACGCGAAATTTTGAAGACGTGACGTTGCCTTAAACAAAAGACAACTAAGGAAAACAATTTCTTCTTTTTTTGTTTACACCGACGTCCACCCAAGCTTAAGTTCGTCAAGACAAGAAATGACTCGGTGTGTCCCAGTAGCCTATATAACAAACTTGTCAGAAAGAAAACAGTATTATCTTTTGTGATGACAGGTGTTCTTCACTGATCTAAATCCCACGAGCGTTCGCCATTACATTCGTTCTTTCGACGATATTAGAATTAGAGGGACGACAGCTCATAGAGAAATCTTACTTTCTTTAATTAGATATTGATCCAGGTAACGTCGTCTTTTCAAACTTTCTCGTCCTATCCCAACCGCTAGCTTAACATTCTCACGGAGGTCGAGCTTTCTGCGATACGTAGTTTATGTGTCGGAGTATGTTGGACTTCCCTTGGTGCTACTAGTTTCAGGGAATGACACAGCACACCGGTTCAACAACATGTAAACATGTAATGGCCACTATCGCCGGCGCCGCGATCCCAAGAGCCCCCGCGCATACGCTGCGACGGCCCTTCATTAGCGGCGGAGCGCCGCTCGCGTAGCCAGTTGCCCTTGGCACCCTTGCTGTATGGCGCCTGGATCGCGTCTCCGAATGGTGTGTTTAGCGTCCGATTCCGCCCATACATCAAAAGTGGTCCCGAAGTGGCAACAAATGACGTCACAGAAGCCGGAGTGTCATGCTGTTGCCTGTCGCGATCCTGGCGGTTGGCCGTAGAAATGCTGGCGAAAAGCACAAACGAAGGCGAGTGTCGCTGTCGTCACGGCGTCCCAGGCGTCCCAACTTCCAGCTGCAGTAGCTTCCGTGGACTGACACAGTGGAAAACGACCTGCAGCGGAACAGGCGTCTGCCTCATACACCACAGCTGTTGGAGCGCCGCCAGGATCGCGACCGGCGACAGCATGACACTTCATTGACGTCATCAGGCGGAAATCGAGGGACCACTTTTTTGGCCGCGGTAAACACACCAGTCGGACACGCGTTCCAGGCACCATACTTGCGGTGCCGGTGACCACTGACGATTGTCGGAGGGGCAGCCTGGGTCAAACGATTTGAATCCCCAGGCTGCCCACAGGGTTGAAGAACACGGTTTCTTTTCTAGGAAACTCTCTGCAAATTCAGGTGATCAAGAGTCGAAGGAATGACCACTATCATTTATGAGCTTTGTATCAGACCGCGTCAGATTAGAGTGTGACGATGACGGCAGCGGCTGTGAGCGCTTGTTATAAATGGTATTCACTGAAAGACAAAAAGTCGGGAATTATGCTTAAGGAATTCAGCGCTTTGACCCTGAGTGTTGGCACGCGTGAGCTAGGCAGCGAAGGTGATAATCACTTTGGACTTAAATTTTATATTTCAACATTACTGTTTTTATATGAAATAGGAGAGGTACAGAAGCAGACTGATGCCGTTTTACTCAGTTTTTTTTTCCTAGCAGCAACAGAGAAGCATTGCTGGAGGAGATATTAGTCAGTTGTTAAAATAAGTTTAAAAATATATACGATAATATATATATATTTTTTTAAATGGTGTTACTTCGTTCCATGAAATGAAACTGACGACATAAGCTATTGTGTTTACTTTATTTCAATAAGTGTGATTAATTCGCAGTTTTACCTATATAGCCACTGTGACACTTGCTTCGCGCTTTAATAGCGTGCACGAATTGACACATACTCATGATAATTGCACGTTTAGAACGATGCGCAACAGAAATGTATATTGTTGCGCGTTGGGCGAGACTTTTCTCGTTGCTCAGACTTTGGCGATATTGTGGTACACATATTTGGAGTGGGGTTCGTCGGAGCGATCGTGAGCAAAACCGTGTGGCCGGCAGCCGTCCGGTTCGAGAAAGCAGCGGTGATGGCGGAAGTTCGCTTAGAATATTCGTCTTCAGAGAAAATAAGAAATACGCCTATAACAAAGCACGAGACGATCTTTACGACGAGGATGATACCAAATTCAAGACGACAAGGATGAGGATTACCAAATTCAAGACGACGAGGATGATAGAGTTGTTGATGGACGTCGTCGTTTTCATTTATGAAACGTGGTCTGTCATTGTGCGGGTAGAAGCAACCAACAATAGCTTATCTAATAGAGCTTCTTTTGAACGTGCCCCAACCGGAGAAAGGTTACAACACTCCATGCGATAAGAAACCACCAAGAATACTAAGAGTGACAGTTGACAATTAAATAATAAGCTGTGTTTCCACGGTGTCCGTTGCCGGTCTTTCAGAGAGTTCTCAGTCAAGCTCATTTCTTCACTTTTTATCTACTTCAAACTTTGTTAAACTTTCTTACGCTTGTTGAAGTTAACGCATGTCTTAAACCTATTCGGAATTCCTGCAAAGAATGCCGGCGGGCTGGAGAACATACTATATGCATTACCCGGTGTCACTGTCAAAGCGAGCATAACCATAGCGACTATTCAGGGCCCACCTTCAATATTGTACTCCGTATCGCCGTGGTGTATACACTTTTAGTCGTCTTATACCCCATTCACACGACCAGCATAAAGGTACCTTTAAAGGGATACGGAATCGAAACTTGAAATATAGAGAAAACATCAAGAAATGAGTTCAATATGATCAGCTAAGCCTGTAATGAATAATCGCACGGTCGTATTTTGAGCAGATTGCTATATTTTATGCTCTAAATGCCGCGATTTTATCGAGCGCTTCAAAATCAGCCATGGAGGAGCGCGATGCATCTCGGGAGATCCGGCAGACGTCTTGACGTCATCATGCCTCGGACGACCAAGCGTACCGTAGTGACGAGTTTTGCCACTTGGAGGCGTCAACGCGTTACAATCTCGCTTTGTCGAAGTACCCAAGGGCTGTAGATATCGCGGGGCCAGCACGCGCACCAAACCTGAGAACAACCGAAGCACGCATTTGCACGTCGCGCGAGAGCTGAAACCAAGGTGGCTCACTTCGTTTTGGCTCTTTCCACCAAGACGCCTCGGTATTGCGTTCAGGCCTAGGCAATCTATACCAGTGAGCGGACATACCGCTGCGGCGCTGCTTTCAGAGGCATGTTGTCGTCACGACATTCCATTGAAGCTTCATAACCAACTACCAGGTGGTTTTTGATTATCGTTTAATTCACTTTAAAATATCTTTTCTTGCGTTTTCTAGAGCAATATTTATGTTTCTGTGGTTGTGCTGCTAGCTGCGTTGTGTTGAAACAAAGAAATGAGCTCCAGAATTTGGTTTCCGTACCCCTTTTATATCATTGCCACTTAAGGGCCACCGAAGTGGCTTTTGAAACAAAATATAGTCGAACGATTCCGAAACGCGTAGTTTTATTGCGAAAATGATTTTTGAAAATGATAAAAAATTCAAATGTTTTTGAATATGTGGCGGAATCCCTTTCATGGCACCCGTTTCATTTGGATCGCGTCAGGCATATGTACCGACGCACAGTAAAACGCGCGCAAAAACAGCTGTGGAGCGCCCGCAGCCTCGCGCTTGTTGTTCTGACATCTCTGGCTCGCTCACTGTAGGCATCCAGGCATCTGACACCCTGACATCTGGCGCTTTTTCTGTCTTTCATGAGGCGTTCCAAGCGGCACACGACGGAAAATGCATATAAAGCTACTCTTGAACATGTTTCGCCACCTGTATTTTATATTAAGAAACTGCAATTTGCCGTAACTGAATGGAAAAAGTTTGAGGTTGAATAACATTCTTAACGTGTAATATATACATGGAAGTTCTGGAATATGTAATATCGAAGGATGCTTCGTAATTTAATGTCTCGTAATATTGATTAGTTGACATGATTCCGTGTTTACAGAACCATAAAATAATACAATTTTAAACTTTATTTTTTTATTTTAAGATGTACATTATTTGCACAATTCATTGCTTACTTTTCTAATTCATTACATCCAACCGAACGCTAATGGGACGCTATAACTCGAGAAATGATTTTTCTACATTCGAGATTTCTGCTCTATTAAAAGCTAAGTAATTAACTAACCACCGAACATAATCCTAATATATAGACATGAAAGTATTGTTGAAAGACAGCTCTTTAATTTGACATTAACTTTATAATTGTAGAGTACATAGATATAAAATTAAAAGCCGTCAAAAAAGCTCCAGAACATTATGCACGGGGTGGGGTTGCACTTTAACGTTACTCTATTCGCCGCAGATTTGAGCCAGTCATCGTGCATCAAATCTGGGGCTCAGGAAAAGGGTCTATTAAACCCTTTTCTCGAGTGCGCTATCCAAAGCATTTCACATGGGCGAACCCTCCCCCCCCCCCCCCCCCCCCCCCCCCTAGGTCGTCTTTGGATTCATTTTACAGCGGAGCTGTTAAGGGCTAGGTTCCCCAGAATCGTGTCCGAGTATGTCGACACAAACCTACTTGGACAGCTACCACTATCTATAAGTAACAGCGGCAAGCACACAACCAGAATGGTTTCCGCCGTCGGTGGCGCGTTGGTGGGAATTCATAGTAGGAAACAGCGCGAACAATAGAGGACGACGAAGAAGAAGCACACAGTGTATCGAGTAGCCAGCTCCGCTTTTCTTCCTTCTTCACGAGAATGGAAAGGCTGAACGATTCATTATTTTATTTATTGAAATAAAAATAATGTCAGACGATCAACTTTCACGGTGTCGGTTTAATAATGCAACGACTCCAAGGTAACACTTTGCGCTTTACACCAACCCTGGTTCTTGTCTTAGCAGCTAATGATAAGCAGACAGGACCGACTTTCAAGAAACAGCGTCTCAGCTGAGACTGGAGAAAGAAAGCACTGGCATAGCCGGCTCTGGGCATAGCCTCCTATACACCAACTCATCTCTGTGACGTCACGGCGCGGTGGTGGCGCGTCGGTCGCACTTCCGGTCTGGGGCTGTGGGCAGAAGTCCCCATGCCAGACGTGTATTCCTGCGTTGTTTCGAAGGGAACCAGCCCAAAACTTGCCTTCTCGTCAAAACGCCGGGACTGGGGCCATACCAAAAGGATAGAGAAAGGTTGGAAGGTCAGTTTTCACGTACTCGGTTCGTCCGAGAATCTGGATATGTGCCGTGAAAAGGGAAAAATAGACGCCCTCGGACAACGATTGCTTGGGCGAAAAGCACTTTGGGTTGAATTCACGGATACTTATGGTCATCAGATTTATTTGTTTTGTTCCAACATGAACGCCAGAAAACCATCAAGTTGTGCGGACCACCTGCGGACTACGTTCAGTGCGTCAAGTTCAAACGGCCGCCTGATCGTTCGAACTGTCGTCTGCTCTTTCGAACGTTTCTGCTTGTCGTCTGCTCTCTTAGACGACGCCGGCCCATAGACCAAATATGGGCCCGGTACTTGCTATAAGAAGTAAGTGCAGGCCTCAAAAGACTTAGGTTTGAAGGTTTGTAAGCAGGCTCGATGTAAAAAGTAAATACAAGGAGATGTTGATCATTGTTTCCAGTGACCATCAGTGACTTGCTATGCCTAATTGACTTGGTCCGTTTCTGCTTGCGATTTTCAGTATCCATGTTGACCATCTCAACTACGGTTCACGCTTTTGCAGCCCGAGCGGCGTCGCGACTGAAAACTGCGAGCGAAATCTCATCATGCGAATCAGGTTTTAGCGTACATACCGCGGCGTCCACGCGGAATGAATCGCCACATGTCACATTATTCACGCGAAGTTTCGCGGTGTAGCGAGCCTCGGTAATTTCGCTGACGCTGCTCAAGTAGTCAGACATCGCCAGGAAGACGTAGAATCAACAATTCGAACGCGAAAAAGAGCAGGGGGACTCACACCGACGCCAACAACATCGCATTTCAATGGTTTGTTTATGTGCGACGGCGCGCTTTTTGCCCACACCCCCATGGCGCATGCGCGGCGCCGGTGGCGTCCGCTAGGGGCGCTCCGGTTTGTTTGTAAACATGAGTTGGTGTATATACTGACAAAGCCTGGCAGATCGCCAAGGGAAGCGGCCGCCGAAACGAAAAGGTGGAGCGGCACAGAACGGATTAGTAAACGGATTTGAAGAGAGCCATGTGACTGGCGCCCCGCTGCGTCAAGACGCCGAAATACACTTTTCCAAAGCGAACAAGTGTGTTTCGGGTCCTTACCACTGCAAAGGCTGTGCACGGGAGCCACAGCTGCGCGTTCATCCCCGTAGCGCCGTCTTTCCTACACGGCAGGTTGATCCTGCTTCTCACGTGGCTGAATTCGGCGAACAGCGGCGCCGCGCGTTCGAGGCGCACGGTGCGCTGAAAAGCAGGGGTACGTACGGCGGGGTGCGTGCAACGTCTACTTTCCTGCACGGCACTTGATCTAGCTCCACACGTGATCGGATCTCGGCAAATAGCGGCGCGGCGGCACGAGGAAAACAGACGCGCAACTCTGGCTCCCGTAGGGAGCCTATACAAGAACTCGAGGTTCCCCTCAAGCCCCATTATCCTGGAAAAAGTGGCACCATTCATTGTTGTGGAAATGCTCGAGACACGTGCCGCGCACCACTTCTGGGAAGAGCATAGCGTCTGAAATCTAGCTCAGTTTTGCGCTGTGCCATCATGGTCTTCCCAAGGTCTGCACGTTGCAGGTGCGTCTTGGATTGACGCACCTTGCGCTACTTTCGAAACATGAAGGGGCTTTAGGATCCCCGAGAAATGGCTCTTTGATGATTTGTGCAGATCGTCGAGCTCCAAATATGCGACCGCGCACTATGTGGCTCTGTCGTTGAACTGCCAGGCTTTGTGTGTATAGAGGAGGCTCTGGCACTGCCAAAGCCAGTACACGAGCTGAGCGGGACCCAAGCAGCGCTTTCAAAGCTCACCAACAAATACCTTGAAAGCATGAGAAAAATGACGTGCATAACGTAGTGATGAAAAGATTGGGTGACATGCTCTCATCATTCGTTCTTTTAGACGGTGAAAGGAAGTGAAATAAGTGGTACGCTGCCACCCGCGCTAGCTGCGTGAAATGCAGCAATACCTCACCGCAGTGGCAATGCAAGATCACTTTGCTCAGATACACAATTGTCCTTTCGAAGCTTGAATCACCTTTCGCGAAGTACTCTGCGCCTTCTGAAAGTTTGCAACTTGCTATGCCATGACCTTGACATTAACATGCACGACCGCGCGACGACCATATGCACGATGTTCCGCCCCGTCACTCAAAGGTAATGATAAACGTGCTTATGGACCTTTGCATCACTTATCACCCGGGTGAAAATGCTGAGTCACTAAGCTGTGGACGCAAGCGCAGCGTCTTATTTACCACACGGCAGAGCACCACCAGCCCACGCTCAGAAGGCGTTCCACATCCCAGCAGACAAAGATTACAGGGCGCAGAAGGCGATTTTCGGAAACGTCTACACATTACGAAAAGCAGTTGCGTTGCGCATCTTTATAGCGTTAACGGTGGCAATGACTCGTGTGAACTCCGAAGGCAATTTCGCCCTCAATGTGTATTGCTTTCATTCCCTTGCCCTCACTGTCCGGCACAGGGGAACACTGTTAATGCTCTGCAGATATGATGCATGAGATAGCCTCTCGCCTAGACAGGGGCGTTGTCAGTTCAGGGGTCAGGACGCCCCTTGAATTTTTTTTAAACAGTTTTCTCCTCCTTCTTTTCTGCGCACGTTATTTATTTCATTGTATTGGCACCTCATCAGGACGATAGCGTGTATCACTTTCTTTTCCGAATTAAAATCTGACTGCGTGCCTCAGCCATGTAGACATCGATTCAACGTGTACTGTTTTCTGATCAATATGTAGAACTAATAACTTACCTTCTATAAAGGCGACGTGCAATTAAAGAAACGATAACCGAAAGTGCACCGACTTTAGAGGGAGTTAAAGCTACATTAGTGCGTTCACCGAGAATAAAAAACACTCAAAACTTTAACCAACTATAAATAACCCCCTGCCGTCAGTCAGTGCTGAGAGCCTTCATTAATGGCTATGAAACGCAGCTAAAGAACATCACAAATAGTCCAAAGCTTTGTCTTTCATTGTTCTCTCTTAGTCACATGGAGATGATCCGGCGTACTTAAGTTTAAGCCGTAGGGGTGCTGTCAGTCGTTTTGCTACATTCGGGCATGAATCACGTATACACTCCATGTCACTAGTTGCGTGCTGTACAGGCGAAAGCAACGCCAAGCGAGGGGAGGAGGTTAGCACTAAGAGGGCGGGAAGAAGGAGAGAAACCTCCCCTCTTCCCTAACGTTCCTAAAGCTCTTCCGTTCTCCCCTCGTCCTCCATCGCTTTCTCTCCCGTCCCGCCTTCCTAGTGCTCGCCCTTGCTCTCTTCTCCTGGCGTTGTCTTCGCATGCACTGGACACAACTGGTGACACGCAGTATAGTCTCAAGGGGGGGAGGGGGGGGGGGGGGGGCCTAAATTGTATTGCGAGGGCCCGGCGCAACCCCCCTTCAGTTGTGATGAGACCGTTAGTCGAAGCGGGGGGATTCCGAAAAGAACGCCTGCGCATTACGTCATCATTTATTGGGTCCCCGCTTGGCACAACGGGAAAACTTGCCAAACTCGATGAGAGTCGGTTTCAGAGCGGCAGGTAGGTGTATCGAGTCGCTGCCGGCGGATCGCTCTCGTTTATACAAGGTATGCTACTACATGTGGTGTGTGGCGAACACCTGCAGTTTCCTCATGCTGTTGACGCTGGCGCGAATCACAACAACGGCGCTGCTTTTTTGTGATGCTTCGCTAAAGACGTCGAAGTGCGATAGCACTGTGTTTCTTCAAATAAATAAATAAAATTCCGCTGTATAAAGTGATATGAAGCCTGAGCGGGTAACTGCAAATCAAATATACGTACATTTCCCGAAGATGCTGTTTTTTTGCTTGTTTTGCCTATTTACTTTTTAGCTGCTTAAGGTGTAGCGTAGTCATGGTGATGGCATATAACACGCCTTGTACGCGTTACTAAGAAAGGTAACCGATTAAAAAATTTTTATTGAAATATGTAACTGACTATCGTAATCAATTTGCTGGATCACAAAGAAGTGGAAAAATATTCATAATGCACTCGATTACTCTTCAAATTAAATTTTTACTTTAAGGTACATAAACAAATTAGTGACGCTTAAACTTTTTTGTAATGCCGAATTGGAGCACCGACTTTGAGGAGGGGGAGGGTAGGAGACGGAGGGGAGGTTATGCAACACCTCCTAGAGAAGAAGGCCAGAGCGCTCTGAGAGGTTACGTCAGAATGGCGGAGGAAGGAAGTCCATGGCGCAACTACGTGAGAATACGCTATCGACGTGAAAAAAATGTACCTCGGCGCGGTGGTGTTCATGCGCGTTTATCCGGCATTAGTGTACGTTTTAAAGGCGCAGTCTTGTACAATTTATTATATATGTAATATAAACGTAATATACAACGCGTTACCAAGGTTGAGAGTACCAAATTTATATTTACGAGTATCCCCGTAACCGCGGGACTACGTGCAGTTCCGCAGCACCCCACACTTTTCGAAAGGACCGGCTGCGATGCTGCCGATGCGATGCCATATGGCTCCGATTCTGGTAAATTTACGTTGTGTGTGAGCTACTGACTGTCTGAAAAGGAACGCTGAGACATCTCAGAAGGGAAGGAAACCGAAAAGAAATCCAGTCATTGTCGCAGGGAGCGCACACGAGCAAGAGATGGGTCGACAACGTCAAGCCCTTCGTCGCCGCTGCTCTCGTGTGTGGTACTTTTGAGACTTGTTTCCCGTCGTATTTCTGTCATCACCGTAGTCTCGGGTAGTTTTTTGTGTTCGCTTGATACCACGGCATTTACGTGGATTCGTGAAACAAGTCCTGCTTCGGTTTGAGTGACATGTGTGACAACTAGCTGACGAAGACTGGTCGATTAATCGGTAGACCTCTCTCTCGACAGAGAGAGGCTTCTTGGAGTTCGTGCTCAAACGTGTACGTCACGGATATTGTGGAACGTATGGATACGATCGACAGGTGAGAAACAACTTATTTACGGGCTTTCTTGGTCATGTAGGACGCAAGGAAGATGCTGCAATCGTTTTTTTTTTTCTAATCGCATGATAGATTGCAATTTTGTTCTTTGTCATGATTCGTGTGCAGTTGCGTCGACATTTGTAAATATGCGCGCTAATCTAGTTTTCACTGGAAGGTGAAAAACAAGCTTGTGTGATTATTGAAAGTGCGTTGTTCGTGGTTCTGTGTTTATTTATACTAAAGTTATTTTATTGCCTTTTCCGCGTTTATACTAGAATCTTAACTGTATTAAGGTAATAATATTATTATATACCAAATAAGTTATGATTTGTTCTAAGGCAGCTCGAGCCCCATAGGGAGAAGTAAATTAGTAGACTAAGTAGTACGTTTAGTACCCCTGCCACAGGGAAACGTTAATATATTTTCATTCAGTGATATAGGATTTAATCAGCTCGCGGTCTTGAGTGATTATACGAGCGTCGCAAGCGGATTTGTCGACCCCACAATGTCATTCGATCGAAATTGCATTAATTTTGCCATGTGGCCGGGGTATGATGCAAGGATTCAGTGACTGCACGCCATAACGTCACTTACATGATCGTGAGAAACACTTGTCTTGCCTTGTCCGCGTTGACTACATCTACCTGATTTTTAACTGCTCTGTTTTGCTGTTTCCAAATCACTGCGTGTCTCGCCATTTTTTCGAAGTATTTCTGTATAAAATATGCATTCATACAACAATAATTGCATGACTCAATGTTTTCGACTTAAAACAATCACATTTTTTTATAGCCGTCTTGTACGCATACCTCGTGCCATTTCGTACCGATTATTTAGCGGTGTAATATTTTGCTCGTGTAATAAAATGTTTTCTAGACCCATTGCTATGTGCAGCTTTCATTTTAGCTAACATGGCACGCGTATGTGACTAAAAACGCGTTACGACGGTCGATCTACGCGCGTTACACTCGCTTCGACGCGCGCCCCCGATGGCCTTCCTTTGCGACGTCACGAGAAGAGCGCTACGGCTTTGTCTTCTAGGAGGTGTTGGGTTATGCCCCCCCCCCCCCCCCGCCTCCCCCTCAATTTATCGGGGACAAGTTACCGCTATATTTACCGGGATAATTTTCCCGCTAAACTTTACGCGAACATTTAGTGGGGAATTTTTCCCATAATGCAACGCGCGGTTACGCCCGCTTGCTTCATTCCCTTAATGCAACGCCCGCGGTTACGGCGACGCCGACAGGGACGCCGCTCAAGCTTGAAACGTTCGCCTATGCGCTCTAAAACGCGTACATATGTTCCAAGTGGTTACATATTGTTGTTTTCCGAGATGAAAAAAAAAAAAGAGGGGGGGGGGGGGGGGGGTCTTTGTCGTGGCCAGGTGTGGCTAGTGCAGAACACAGTTGCCTATGCTGCGGCAAACCCGGATCGTAAAAACCCGTACAGAGGAAACGAGGCTCTCTCGGCAGCCTAAACGGCGCTGAGCGCGCTCACATACTGATCCTTCTGGAGCCGTTTTTTTACATGTTTAAGGGTAAAATATGTGCCTAACGTTGTTGCAACAATGACTAATGAAGCACCCGCATAAAAAGCGATATTTTAAGTTAAAAAACTCAACTCAATAATTTTATCTCTTTCGGAAACATATACTTGATTGTTTGCATAACAAAAATATAGTAATCGAATACAAAAAAAGTTACCGCAAAACAAAGTACTTGAAGCAATAAAAATTTACAATAAAATGTAATGGATCACAAGTAACCAATTACTAGTCACTCGTTACGAACAACTCTGTATATACGATGCCTCGTCTAATGACCAAGCTGCGTTATTTTTTTTGATTTTTGTTTTTCTTCTTACGGCGCTAAATTAGCATGAGGAACTTCATGAGCCTTAGTACGCCGCCGTGTTTGTTTAGCAATATCCTCTGGGCCTGTGTTCTTGAACGCTAATTGTGGGTTAAAGTTTACTATGAGAGAGTTTTAGTAAATCGTTCCGATGACTCCGATAACGACACCCGATACCCCTCCGCCGCCTTTGCGCATACGTCGTATTTTATCGCATAACGTTATCGGGGTTATCAGAACGACCTACTGAAATTTGTTATTGCCCCAAGAATGAGGGGAATTTTCGGTCAGCTGGCTGTGAGAGCAGGGGTGGCCGAGGGAGATGCAGTACTTACAACCAAAGTGACCGCGACGTTGATCAAGGGTTATGATGCCGATGAACATTTATTTCCATACGGCTTTCGTATTAATGACGCAACGTCAACCTATTAGCACGTCAAGCAGAGAGGCAGTTTATAGTGAATAGTACACAAACAAAGAGAGCGCATCGCAGACACATCACCTTCAGCAGTCTAATGGCGAATTCCACTTGTCGTTTTGGAGCGCGCCGCGATCGACTCTTCTGGAGCGAGCCTATTTCACTGGGCGATCGGGATCGAGACGGACGTGACAGTCGAATGCCACGCATAGTGAAAGAAGACCTCGTTGTAGCGCGTCGCACTCCTAAACGAAAAGGAATGCCAGGAAAGCTAGGTCTGAAATTCATCCAAAGTACTTTTAAAGTGCGTTGAATGACAAGCCACGTAAGCTATCGGTTGCGAAACCTACATGCAACTCTTTGGGAAAGTCAGAATCTTCCAACTCATCTCAGTCAACTAAAACTGTTCGTCTGCGAGCAGAAACTCTCGAACGAAGACACCGCGAAGCACACTGCTGAGGGCAGACCGTCAGCAAGGACTGTCTGCCCTCGGCAGACCGTCCTTGCTGAACAAAACTGATAAACCGCTAGTGTTTAGGCAGCAAGAGTTTAGTCTACCGGAGTATGACGACATTGTTGCCCATTGATGGTGAAACATTTATTCAGTGCAGCATGATTGAAATACTGCGGTCTTTAAAGTCCATCATGCACTATGGATATCCGGTCGCACGCTGGAACGAAGTTCATCATCGAATCGGGGAGGGTGGGGAGATTGAGGATCTCTGGTTTCTGCAGCGCGAGCTTTCGCTGCAAGTGCTACGAGCTGCTGTGTGTTAAAACACTCCGCCACAAGTCCCCCATAGATATTAATCAAAGCTGCACGGAATAGAGCGCATACAAAGAAGACCAAGAAAAGATGTTAAAAAAAATGAAAGCCGTTTACAAATCCCTGTAACGCCGAATTGGAGCGCAGCTCTTGAGGAGGAGTAGGGAAGGGTACTGAGGGGGGTCACATCACCTGCGGGTAGTCACGTGACCCCGGGGCGGGGGGGGGGGGGGCACGTGATCTGGGGGAAGGGGGGTCACGTGACCTGGGGGGGCCACGTGACCTGGGGGAATCACGTGACCTCGGGGGGGGGGGGGGGTCACGTGATCTCGGGGGGGGGGGGGGGGGGTCACGTGACCTCGGGGGGGGGGGGGGGTCACGTGACCTCGGGGGTCACGTGACCCTCCCCCCCCCCCGGTTACGCCGACGCCGACGCCGACGCCGCTCAGGCTGGAAACGGGCCCCTAAGAGCTGCGCTCTAAAAATTGGGAGGAAGAGGAAAAAACGAGGTAATGTGGTTCACCGTCACGACGAGGAGAACGGCTTTTCGCTATAGTTTCAGCTGGGATACGACCTGTACATCATATACTAGCGCAGGGGTGGCCAGGCTGACCCGGCATAAGAGCCGCAAACAAAAGTACAAAACTTCAAGAGCCGCAAAGGAGGGGGGGGGGGGGGGGGGGGTCAAAGTTTTGTCTAGAGCAATAAACGAAACTTGAACTATTTTCAACCTATTCGAGTCAAGAGCAGCCGAACTGTACGTGATGTAGCCAGCAGTAGTTCAAATCTACCAAACCTATATCTGTCTCGATTTAAAACGCGTTCCATTTCTCTTTTTGAAGACATGCTCGTGTGACCGGGAGGGTGGCCGGGGGGGGGGGGGGGGGGGGGGTGTAGGGGAGGGAGCTGCGAGCCGCACTTTAACACGCGAAGAGCCGCAGCTTGGCCACCCCTGTACTAGAGTAAGAGTCACGAAAGAGAGAAAAAACGGTGAACCCGGTCAAACTTTATTTAAATCCTTAAGCAAGAGAATATTTAGAAAATGACAAATGAATTTATCCAAGAAATTTATCTGTGGCACACACGTTGTGTGCAACAAATATTTTGTCTAGAACGATTCGTGTGTTGCACACACGAATCGTTCTAGACAAAATATTTTGTTTTTGTAACAAAGTATAAAGACTCAACCAAAAGAGCTCAGAATCCCCCCCAGAAGAGCTGGCGCCAGAGGTTACCGCGACGCCGACATCGCACGTCACATTGTTTAAGATGACACCACAATAGTTCCCAAGCCCTTATTGATCACCAGGTTATAGATATCATTTTTCTTTTCTTTGTTAATGGGAAACTTGTTCGCCGCCTCATCTATCTGATCCAAGTCTACATCAGCAAGCACCAGCTCTTCACCAGACCCCGCTGACTGCACCACCGTGCCACTCGGATCCACCAACATGCTGTGTCCCCAATTGACGTAGCTCGCAGATTCATCCCTCGAAGGTGACGCTGTGGCAACGTACACCTGATTATCGATCGCCCTGGTTCTCTGAATCACCTCCCAGTACGTTGGACCAGTAATCGTGTCGAATGCGCCAGGGTATACCAACAATTTGCACCCAAGCTGTCCGTAGGCCTCTGCCATATACGCAAAACACATGTCGAAGCATACTCCGACGCCCACTTTGCAGAACGGAGTGTTGAAGGTTGTCAGTCGGTTGCCCGATGTTATAAAGTCTGTTTCACTGAACCTGATTTTTCCGGGAATGTTGAAGCCAAAAAGGTGTATTTTACGGTGCTTGGCGAGCATCGAACCGTCCGGGCCGTAGACCAGGCAGGTGCTGTAGATCTTCCCATTGTCACTCTCCGACATGGAGCCGCCAATGAGGTACACCTGGTTTTCTTTGGCGCTGCGGGACATCATCTCGCTGGACTCACCGGGAATCGTCTCGGCGTACTTTGGGAAGTTCGGCGCCGCGTTCGGGAATCCAAAACATTCTGGCAAAACCACCATCTTCGCTCCCTCGGAGGCCGCCTCTCTGATTTTCCGACTTGTTTTTTCGAGGTTCTCAGCCTTGTTGGAATTCACAGCGAGCTGCAGTAGAGCAAGACGAAACTTGTTCATCGACATAATATGTACTAGTTGCGAATAAATTCTCGATTCACAGTCTGTAACAAGAGTGTGCGATTCAACTGACGCTCCCTGGAAGATGTATTTGAGGATGTGCAAGCTCGGGTCTTTTATAGCGGAGCCGTAGTGATACGGTTAATTTTGTTCATTTGCATAAGCCACCTGATACCAGCGCAACATTACTCAGAAGGCAAGGCCTGCGCAAGACGTCATAATTTGTAGACCTCCAACCTGCCGCATGTGGTGACCGTCCTGAACAGAGTGACAGTGAAAGGCAGAGTCATTGAGATCCCTCTACACTGAATGTAGCCTAGTTTCAGCATTCCCGCAGTTTCTTTTTTTCATCTACAGGTGTGGGGTACGAGGCAACAAAAAATAACCAACGTATAACTAATACATAAAGAAAACGCAGCTCAGGCGCCATTTCAAAGTCAGGGAAATGCCTGTACGAGAAACGACATGTTAAGCCACATGTTCTTGATGACCGCGGTGCGCCTGCTCAATTAGTTACATCTAAGAATTCGTTTAAAACTTGAAAGTTCCAGTTAACTTTTTAAGTTTCTATTTCTGAAGACATCTTGTATTTATAAATTTAACGCTCGACCTTAATACGCTCTTGTTGTGGCAGTGTTGTGTTATTTAAAGGGGCATTGAAACGAAATTCTAGTGCGATTTGTATCGCCTAGATATCAACTACGTTCTGGCAACATTACGGAGACACCGATATTTTGTTTGAAAATACGTTAAAACGTTTTTCATAACGAATGAACTCGTGGATGCTCCGATGGCAACTTGAAATGCCTTTTCACCAATTGTACTGTTAAAGCATCACCCTGCAGAAGTACGTCGACAGTCTGCGTGCGCGCACTCCCTGCCGAAATTGGTCGAAACGGATTTCCCGTTGTCTCCCGCGCCTATTAAACTCCTCTAGAAAGAAAAAATGAGACTGAGAATTGGAGGAGGTCCGTAAAGTTTGAATTGCAGGTTAATCACTTTTTTTTTCGCCTCTGCTGGCATTGCCCAACGAAGCTTCGTGCATCTCATATGGCCAGGTTTAACGTCACTAAGGGCCGGTTGCACCAGCGCCGCTTACCTTAACCCAAAGCGGCACTTTCCTAAGCCGGCTTAGCGCCCTAAACCGAGCTTAGGTAAGCACGGGTTTAAATTCCGGTTGCACCAAGGTTAAGCCGGCTTTACAGACGCGCCCCTAGCTAAACGCTGGATTTGCGTAGGGAATCTAGGGACAAACAGAGCAAACTAGGAAACGCACAGAGCGACGAATACGATTGGCGGAAAGGAATCACGTGATGTAAACAAAAAAAAAAGAAAATCTGCCGTAGTAGTTGTCGTCGGCGTCTGCTTTTCGCTGTATTTCTTCGGTGAGTAACAAATTAAAGGTCTCCAAATTCAATCATTTTTTCGTTTAACTTTCAATAGCAGAAGTCAAAGCTTCAAATAAACACGAATGCTCTTTACATCTGTGATTGTGTGTTTAATATCGGTTGATAACAGGTTATTTTGACAGTGGTAGTAGTTTTCGTGCTCACATTTTGAGGCGAAGGAGCCATCGGGGGCCCCAAAACTCACCGAACGCGAGAAGGACACTCTACTCGCTACATCGCTGAAGACAAAACATCATGGATATAAGTAGGCAGGTAAGATGACTACTAAAACCAAGTCAAGTCTGAGACCGATGAAGTTCAAAACAGTGACGAACTCGCCACGGCAGCTGCGAAAATGCCCGGAAATCGTCGAATAGAAGTCGTCGAGAGGTCAGGTCACGAGACCTTGCATCGACGGTACTCGTTGCTATCAGCAAGGTTAGAGAACTGCACTGTACCGTCGTTGAACATCCGCTGCAGCCTCAAACGGACTTCAGTTTCACACTGTCGAGTTCAGAAAAAAGAAACTCCCACTAGTACATCACATCGCGCCGATAAGAACGGTCGTCTCTTCGCATCGCCTGCCCCAGCCTGCCCCGATACAGCAATGAACGAATCTAACATAGTAGTCGTTACGATTTGTCGTTGCCACGAATGAAAGATATAAAGCAAAATATTCCTAAAAAATCGCGATCACCAAAAAAGTTACAGTTATGGAACGATACAGTTTTCTGAAGCTAAGATTCTACTCGCGAGATAAGGAAAATGCACTGAAGATTGTCTCAAAACTCAGAAAACGAAAGAAATTGAATTTTCGCTGTTTTATTACTTAAAAGCGCCGCAATCTGATGCAAACGGCAGAGGTGTCGACAATCAGCTGATCGCCGAGATCATGTACTGCACTATTCAACGCGCTGATCAGATTGAAGGATACGCGCTGCAAGTGTAAATAAACAAGGTGGTAAATAACAATACGTTACAGCTATGCGAAAAATAGTAAGTACATACGAATAAGCTCGTTGACAGAAGACCCAACGGGAATACAGACGTGAGCCCCACAGCTCCGTACGTTTCTCGGTTAGGGCTAACACGCCCTGAAAGTGGAAAGCCAACTTGAAAACAGGGGTCGATAAACACTTCACGCGACAATATTTTGCATCTTTGTCACAATCGAAGGTCATTTTGTCGAGACTTTCACGCTGACGTAGCCTAAAACACTTTGCACAACCAATTTCGTCCACCGCGTCGACCGTGACAAACCAGCCGCCATGTTTTTAATCCAGGATTAAGAAACAACCAGAAGCAAAGCGCCCAATGTTGAGCGCTCAAGTTAAGCGTAGTTTAGTGCTAGGTTTAGCGATAAGCGAGTTTGGTGCAACCGAACGAAACCGAAACTAAGCTTAAGTTCCCGGCTAAGCTCCGCTTTGCGCTAAGCGACGTTGGTGCAACCGGCCCTAAGAGTCAATATTATAACCACGCCAGCTTCCCCGTAGCCGCACACATGCTGGGAAAAGTGACCTCACAGACTCCCGTGATGCATTGCGCTCTCTGATGGCTACTTTTCGAGCTCTGGATATGGTAGGCCGTTCAGAACAAGAGGTATAACGTGTTCAAAATAAAAACGTGCGATTGTCATTAGAAGATATGCTTGATCAATTTTAAAGAATTTTGGAGTGTGATAGCTATGCTTCAATCTTCATTTCAGTATCCGCAGTGAGTGCACCAGGCCGAGAAATATCACATTTGCAGGAGGCTTCAAACCAAAACTCGGTTGGTATTGTGCGAGAAAACAAAGAGACGATGGAGAAAACTTACAAAGATATACGTATCCTGTGTATTCTCTTTTACTTCAGCAAAAGAAAAAAAGAAAAAAAAGAAGAAACGTACATGCGAAACATTTGCAATTCTCCTGTTGTTGTTTTTTAATTTTTTTTTTTTTTTTATCGAAAATAGTTTTGAGATTTAAGGATTTCCACAGGTCGCACTGTTGGTTGTTTATCCAGGCTGAGATACCTAACCGCAATGAACCAAAGGCAGCGTCTCTGCATCTCTGCGACTCCTCTATTATGCAGGGTGATCAAAATTAAGATTTAACTAGTAAAAAATTTTAAAAACAAACAAACATCGGAGGTGTCTCAGTCTTCTCCCTTTCTAGCAAGATTATACTCTTAGGCGAGCATTTAGCGCAAGGATAATCGCAGTGTTCATTCTCCTGATTACTCTAAGTTTATCCTTAAACGTTTCAATACTATAATCGGTGTTTGTGCTTATACTACAAACTTCAAGGCGGCAGCATTCCAGGAATTTCGTTTTGTTTAATTCTCGCAGCCAGCTTGTGTTCCAAGATGTATGTCTCTGAATTCGCCACTTACTCCGGCTAACTTTACGAACAGAACCTCTAAGATCTGGTTAATAGGGAGTTTTCGTAGACCGCGTTTCCCCCTCCACTAAGCCCTCCGCAACGAAGAAGCCGCTACCGCGCCTGCGCGCCGATAGCCTTGGCTGTACAATTCCGGGCATCGTAGCGGGTTGCGGAGAGCCGTTGCTGGACGGCGAAAACGATCTACAAAAACTCCCTGTTATCTAGGCGTTCTATACGACAGAGTTGCGGAGCTGATCACACGTCTTCACCAGTTGAGCGCGAAAAAGGATCTGAAGTCAGCTCCACCCCGTTGTCAAGTCAAATGCAACAACCTGTGTCACACCGGGAAGGACTTCTGAGCCAATCTACGCGAGTATGTACGCATAGTTGACCCATTTGAGTGGCAAATATTACCACTCAATCCGACTACAATAACGGCAATAAATGTTAACAATGTCTAGGCTTCTTTTGAAAGTATTTTTAATCAGGAGCATTCTTTATCTGACCCTTTTGGCATGCATTGAACGTGAATGTTACTTTTAATGGGTTTGTTGATTTCAGATGGGACAGAGTAATAAAATGCTTGCAATCCCAAATTTCTTCTGGCATGCGCAGCGCTCCGTAATAGTACGGACTGGGCATATGGTTTAAATCGAGGTTCGAAGCAGCAATGGTAGGAATGGTAAATCAGGGAAGTTTCTGTTGTTACCATTATCATTGCGGGGCCGATCCAAAGGGGCGGGAGGCGACGAGGGAGGCCCCCTCCCCCCGATCAAAGTCGAACCC
Organism: Ixodes scapularis; assembly: GCF_016920785.2. Classification (NCBI taxonomy): domain Eukaryota; kingdom Metazoa; phylum Arthropoda; class Arachnida; order Ixodida; family Ixodidae; genus Ixodes; species Ixodes scapularis. Next base: position 76,996,837 of record NW_024609883.1, read on the forward strand.
CTTTACTTCTCGGAGGGCAATTTGACATGAGTGGACCTCCCAGTGCACAAGAAAGAATGGGTAGGTAGGTAGGTAGGAACGTTTATTTCACTTTTTGGCAGTAAAAAATGCTGTGGTGAGTGGGTTTAGGATACAGGAGCGGGGGACAGGGGGCCTCCATTCTTCTATGTTGGCCCGGTTGGTGCGACGGCGTCAGAGGATAGATGTACGCGGTAGGTTCAGGCCTGGTGTTTTGTATGGGCTCAGTGCTGGACAGCTGAATGTCTTGAAGCCGTGTGCCGACAGGGACCTGGATGTACGCGAGTAGCGATCGCCAGAGTTCGATAGCGGTCACTTTAGGGAAGGAGGGCTCCGGGCAGGACCAGGCATGCAGCGAGGTAGGCCTGAAACTCTGCTGGATGGTAGCCAAGGTGCCGGTTCGGGGATCCGAGTATAGCGGGTAGTCCCAGAGCATGTGCTCCAGATCAGCGTTTTTATGGCACAATGCGCATGTACCGGGAAGGTTCGTGGTGGCAGCACCACTGCCCCTTTCGCGGTGCTGCTGCTGTGCTGACGGAACCGCCGTAGCAGGTAAGGGGTGAGGATGGTCCCGGTCCGAATTTCAGGGAGCGTGACAAGCTGCCGGCGAGAAAAGAGTTGAGAAGGAGGGAAGGGTGTAAGGAGGGGATTGGCGGTAGCCATGAGGTAGGATCTACGGCAGTGCCGTGCCTTGAATATCTCTTCCGACTTCTAGACAGACCGTTTTTCAGGTCCGCCTTGGATCCACGCTCTCAAATGTTTTATACAAGAAAACAGTGCCCCACAAGGAGGTGTATTGAGTGTTACCTTGTTCGCAATTAAGATCAACAGCCTTGCTGCAGTTATACCACCATCAGTTTTTTATTCATTGTACATAGACGATGTCCAGATCGCCTTCTCCTCATGCAACTTGTCAATTTGTGAGCGCCAATTGCAGATAGCACTAAATAGGAGGAACAAGTGGGCCGATGAAAATGATTTCCGGTTTGCACCAGAAAAAACGATGTGCGTGTTTTTTTTTCATTACGTCGAGGGTTGTCGCTAGATCCCAGCTTGCAGATGAATGGCACTGACGTAACCGTTAGGCATGAACACAAGTTCTTGGGTGTTATTTTTGATTAGAAGCTCACCTTTCACACCCATCTGAAGGAACTGAAGCGAAAGTGTCTTAAATCTGCTAATGTTCTCAAGGTACTTGCACACATGTCCTGGGGTTTTGACAGGAGGTGCCTCCTGCGACTCTACAACTCGCTGGTTCGTTCTCGTCTCGACTATGCTGCGGTTGTATATGGCTCGGCACGACCAACATCTTTGAAAAGGCTAGATCCTGTGCAGCACCTTGGACTTCGACTTGCTGCGGGGGCCTTCCGAACATCGCCTGTCCCGAGTTTGTATGCAGAGACGTACCAAATGCCAATAGAAAAGCAAAGACAGTACCTCAGCCTATGCTATAGTTATAAAGTCAAATCTTACCCTGAACACCGATCCTTCTGTTGTTTGCAGGTATCTCCTTGTTTACGTCTTTCTGAGAACAAGCCACGTATAGTACACCCTTTACGCCTCCGCATTCAATGGATGTTTGCATCCCTGCAGCTTGCACTTCCTGAGCGTAGCTTGATGACGAGAGTTCGAAGCATTGTTCCTTGGAAGGCGGTGCACTATACCTGTGACTGGTCGCTAGCGAAATACAATAAGCAAGCGATGTGTTGCACCACTTGTTCTTCAGCAAGAGTTTACGACATTGGAAGCTAAGTATAAGGACTATGCACAATTCTTCACTGAAGGATAAAAAAACTCCACACTTTGTCGGTTCGGCTGTATATTCAGAACACTTTGTTCAGGATCGACGGCTTCACTCTGTTGCCAGCATTTTTACTGCAGAACCTTATGGTGTGCTCATTGTTATGGAATATATATTAGGCAACAATATCAGGAAATCTATTTTGTTTGTGGACTCCCAGAGTGCTATCCTCTCTCTCTGTTCCCTCAATGATTCTAAGAATCGGCTGGTGCAACAAGTACGGATAGAGTTAAACCTGCCTTTCCATATGGGATATAATATATCAAGCTGTGCTGGGTACCAAGCCATGTGGGAATTTCAGGTAATGAGAAGGCGGATAGGCTAGCAGCCTCTGTTAAGGATGCTCTGGAAACACCTGTTCGGCTGCCTCAAGAAGATTCTAAAACAGTTGTCAAAAAAAGCAATTTATTATGCCTGGCAGCAAGACTGGGACAAATAAATAAATAATGAGCTACATGTCATCAAACCACATTCAGAGGTATGGGAGAGTTCGCACCATAGAGACAGTCGCCATGAAGTTCTAATGCGTCGTTTCAGAATTGGACATTCACGCGTCACCCATCGACATCTTCTTTGTGGTGAGGACACCCCACTCTGTGAGCATTGCTGTGAATTGCTAACTATACTGCATATTCTACGGCACTGCAAATTCTTTGATCAAGAACGTCGAGCAAGTTTCCCTTCACTTTCTGGATATCTTCCATTTCATCCAGCCTTCTTACTGGGATATGAACCTTTAGTTCCTTTTAGTCATATTTTAGATTTTCCTTAAAAAAACTGGCTACCTGCAACAGTTATAGATCCTCTGCATAGTAATTCCTTCCTTTTACTGTAGAGTCTTTTAATTATTTCTTTGGCGCAACATGGCCTATGTTCCTTTTTGCGCAATTAAACACCTAATAATCAGTCAACATACTACCAAAACCCACCGTCCGTGTAATAAACAGCCTAAAACAACCTTTAGTTTCCTTGATGATCTTACAGAGAACCTCCGTTCATATTATGGATATTACCATTTCACTGCGTGTCAGGCACACCTAATAAATTGGACCCTTTTCCATTTTCCGGGGCGTACGACGTTCCATTTTCCGACGCCCGCTAACAAACTCGACCGCCAGCGTTCCAAGTGTCAACTGCTGTTTCCGCAATTTTTCCGACACCCCCGGAAAATGGAACGTCGTACGCTATGATGCGTACGACGTTCCATAGATGTCTAGATCTGAAAAGATTATTCTCAGTACATTTAAACTAGGTCTAGTTATACTAAACTTGTGGAGTGCTTTTAATGAAACATAAAGCACATTCTGCCATGCATCAACGAGAGAGACGAGGGGACATTTAACTCAATTTGTGTCTTGCCTATGCTTACTTCCCCACTTTTTTTTTCTAAAATTAGCAACCGTATATCTTCCGTTTTTTTTTTCCTAGATTATATTAGACGTATTTACCTCAACAAATTTCCCCTAAGGCAGACACAACCCTCCTCGCTCTCGGGTAAGATAAGCAAATACATATCTAGTACGTGGATATGACAGGCACTAAAATTAGGGAGCGCAAGGAGCCTGACAAAAATCTTGTGGGAGACGAGGATGAAAGAGAACGGGGCGGAGGGCATGTGACAGGCGATCGGCCAGAGACATGAGCTGGCGTTTGACAAAGCGTGCGGCGCGAGGCTGGGGCCGGGCAGGAATGACGAAGCCGGTCTCGATGGTGTGGCCCATAGCGATCGCCGGATCAGTCCACCAGCGAGGTTCTGACCAGGACCGGGGAAACGGCGAGTCCTGGCCATACGGGCCCGAGACGACGATCCCGGAGCGGTTCCGCAGCGAGACTCTGGCTATGATAGCCCGGGACAGCTAGCCTACGCGGCGCAGGCGTTGGAGAGACGATCTGCTGGCCTGGACACTGACTTCGATTGCGAGCTCTGAACGACGGCCGACAACCAGGATCGGCGGGCCCAGACAGCCGGCTTTCGAGGTCGGGCCACCGGGAAGTACAGTAAGCCCATTTGCTGTCTTCTCGTTGTGTTGTGTGACTCCTTGGGAGACGAGCGAAGCACATATCGATCGGGCGGTGATTACTAAGCGCGATTACCACACAGAATACCAAAAAAGGTGCATGCAACGTAGTGGCCGGTCGGTATGATTTTGCTTCTGTTCATCCCTAGGGAGTGTCGAATTCACGGGAAGAAGTTGCCCGAAGGAAAAATCCATTAATGTAACCCTGTTTGGCAGTCAATCTTTTCTAGTGGACCGCTGACTGTGCCTGACTGTACGTCAAGCATGTCTGATTGGCCAACAAGTTACTCTGACCGACAGTCAAACTCCAGTCAGATTCCACTTGTCGGCTTTCTGATGGTTTCCTGGTGGCAGTCGGCCGCCGCGAAATGCCATCAAGATGTCTTGGTGGCGATTCTGATTGTACATCGATTGTCTCTGACTGTACGTCAAAAAGCTTTGACGTGCAGACAGACGTACAGTCAAAGGACGTAAAGTTCGTTCGGATACCATTATTTCGTCAAATCTATGAATACGAAAAATAATCTATGCACAAGAAAACGATTTCGGGACGTGAGCCCATAAAACTGCTGATGTTAGAGATATGACACGCACCGACCGACAACCTTGATCAGAAGCCCGCCGAAACGCCGAACAAGCCACTTCGCTTCGCCCATAGAGGCTTCGCCAAGCTTTCATGAACGATCGCTCTCGACTCGTTTTGTTTGCCTGCTTGCTCCAACCTGTCGATCCTGCCCGGGCTCTACAATGTCTTATGTTCTAGTAGAGTTTATACTTGACAAGACCCAGCCTGTCGTGAGTTCCGACGATGTAAGGGACTTTAGCGGTGTAGTTGAAGACGACAAGGTGTACCAGGTCTACCGGGCCGGAGACGCGCGAACAAAAGGATCGTTCTACGACGCGAAAGTACTCTACATGGCAGGTGAGTAAAACTGAAGGACGGCCAGTGATGTACGAGTGCTTTGCATAACATGCTGAAGACATGGATGAAGAAAGAATAAAACAATTAAAACAGGGACAACACAACCACATCTTTCATAAAACAGGGACAACACAACCACATCCCTGTTTTAATTGTTTTATTCTTTCTTCATCCATGACTTAAACCAACACGCTCTTCTCCCAAGCATGCTGAAGACGTAACTGCGTTTGCAGCCGAAGCATCTCGTATAAAAGGAATGGTCAAATCGCGTTCCCAAAGCGATGGCATAGCATAGGGGTTAAGGTGTCCGATTTATATGCAAGTGGTCGCGGGTTCGATCCGCGATGGTCATGCATTTTGTTTTCTTTTTTTTTTTCTCGACCATTTTGTTTTATCGAGGCATTTGGCGATATTTATGAGTGCATATAGCTTTACTCTTATATAAATGCTGCCCGTGTTCATGACATTACCTTGGCAGTGGCAGTCAGACGTCATGTGATGGACCATCAGATGACGTCTGATAGTCCATCACGTTCCACCAAGGCTGCTGACTGGCAGTCAGTGTCCCAAATTACGTATCTTGATGGAATTTTCAATAGGGTGAGCACGTTGGTAACACATATTTAGGAGAAACCAGCTGAACAAACCAACCATAAAAATGAGGGAAGAACGTGAGAGACGCATTCAACCGCTAGTTGAATGCGTCTCTCACGTTCTCTTCTAATTTGTATGGTTGGTTTGTTCAGCTGATTTCTCCTAAATATGTCCCGCACTCGTTGAGTGCGTTCTTCACTAACGTTAACGATGCCCGTTGAGAAAAAGTTTGCTAGAATTTTGGCCACTTGCCTCACAGCAGAGCTCGGCAAATGTCTGGTTGTGTCGAGTATTCCAAAAGGACTCCAAACACGAGGTTGCGGACGCGCTCTCTCGAGCACCCCAAGTGCCCTATGTTGCGTTCTTTGGACTCCCGCGGCAACTAGGGAGAAGGAAGTGACCTAGGGGGTTAATGAATGCACCTTAGCAACACCTTGCATCCCGGAAACTCACGTTCTGACGCCGTGACGACATCGCAAAATTCGTCATCAGCGACTCCAGCAATCAACATCTAAAGAGCATTGTTGACGTCACTTCCCTCTCCCTGTTCGCTTGGGAGTCCAAAAAGCGCAACATAGAGCCCCTGAACAGCGGTTGGGAGGAGGTGATGCAACCGGGGGTTTTACGGGACGTCCGGGTTAGATGTAAGCATTGTTACTAAAATACTCAGTTGAGAAACTCGCCGTCGAAACCTGAGCCGCTGGCGTTCATCGAGACCGAGCTAAATACGACAACAGCGCCACTCTTTATCGTTTGTCTGTACTGTGGTCACCTTGAGCTTTTAGAAATCATGTTTTTGCGTAAGAACAAACGGAAAAGACTTTTTTTGCATGAAATTTATTGGAGTTTACTACAAAATGAAGAACGCGTGATGTTTTTATAATCTTTAGTTTCCAAGGTTTTGTTGTTTTTATACAACCATGCCTCAGCGGTCCTTTCAGGTAGCGCGTCTCGACCTAGGTGCATTTTAACTTCGGTAGTAATTCGCGGCGCGTCTGCTGGGGAGACGGGGGTGGCACCCCTGTAACCTGTTCCGCTGTATCTGTTTCGACGCCAAAATGGCCGATTAAAGCCAAAATAGAAGTAACGTGCAGTTCCTCGAGTGGCCACTGCGGGAGAAATGGCGGCGTTGTGTTCGCCATTAGCTCGGTTCTGGTGGACAGATTGGGGCCACTTTTTCAGAGCAGTCTCTATGGCAGTTTCCCAACTGAGTGGCTCTAGTAACGTTGAATGTAAATAAGTCGTCTTCGGAGGAAGAGCAGAGGCACCGCATGCTCATTGGAAGCCTGGATAACGACTGGCAGGAGGGGAAAAAGCCTGTACTCGTTGCAGATTTAGGATTTGTTTTTATTAGGATTTAGTATTTAGGATTTAAGACGAGAGAGCAGATTTAAGATTTAGGCTTGGGGTGATGTGGTGAATAAGTAAGCACCTGACAAGTCCCGGGGCGCAGACGGGTTTTTGCCAGCGTGTGTCGGAAAGATTGAGGGCAAAGCAGTTCACACTGACAACACTGGCGGACGAGATTGTCAGCGGTGTCGGAAGAATTGCTGGAACAGCATTTGACACTGGGAACGCAGGCGGACGAGATTATCAGCGGGTGTCTGAAAAATTGCGGAAACAGCAGTTGACACTGGGAACGCCGGCGGTTGATTTTGTCAGCGGGCGTCGGAAAATTGTGGGGATAGCAGTTGACACCGGGAACGCTGGCAGGCGAGTTAATGAGCTCTACGATTCGTATCTGCTAGGCCAAGAGTGCTTGTTGCTTCGCGGCATCCTAAGAATTTACGAAGGGCAGAGAGACGACTCTCCTTAGAGGGTGGTTCATAGAAACCTACGGAGGCAATTAATAGGATTCTTTTTCGACTTCACACTGGCGGGCCATGGCATGACAGTAAGACTTTTTAGAAGTTATGTCGCGTCATGACCTGGCCGGAGATGAGGCGGAAGACATATAGGAGGGCTTGTAGCTTGAGGCGCGAACAGTCCAAGCGGGCTTGCTCGCTTAGCTGCTGCCCACTCCGAGGACGGATGAGTCCCTAGAGCCCATATGCACGTGGACGGAACGGGACGCTGACGCTTACATCCTTTTGCACATAGTGTACGCGGCCGTTGCGGAGCACGGGTATAGTATGGCCATCCTGCCACGTGCTTTGGATCCCTTCGCTTGCGCTACACATTTACTAGGTTTACACCGTTCTCACCCAGTCCTGAAAAAAACTCACCCTCTGAGCAACGCTAGTGGTTTTCACGCATCGCTTGCTCCGAGGTGAGAGGAACTGAACGAGGTGAAGACGCGAGCGTCGTGTCTTACTTCTATATAGGCTTACTTCGCGTGATAAAAACGAGGAGTCTGGCCCGGTTCTTATCGCTGGCTTAAAGAGATACTATCGTCGTGATGGGGAAAGTGATTAACATGAGGTTGCGATAGGACACACGAAATACCCTGTTCCTGGTGACTCAGGAGCGAGCTCCAGAATACGGACTCGACGAGTTAGCCGCACGGTACACGAACCCGTCGGCAAGACATTTCGCTGTGGAGGCTGTGGCCACTGGCACAATCTGAGGCAGAGAATTTGTTCGTTGTGTGTTGTTTTAACACATTCTTCTGCGCAGAATGGCTTCTTGGAAAGACTGCCATAGACGGCGTCGACCAGGAAGTCCACATGGAGGAAACATGAACCCATCCATTTTCTCAAGTGCTCAGGGTGGCTGACACTTGTTGGGCCTGACGAACGGTTCAAGCGGGCAGTTCAACCCCTGCGGCGATCGCCAAGCGGAACGGGGCAGGTCCGTATGCTTCTGAGGGATCAGCTTACAGAAGGCCCCCTGCTGCATCATGATTAGTGGGACAGCGAGCGACGGACAGGTCGACATTGTCTGCCGGCTTCGCTTGAAGAGCGAGCTGAGGCCGGCACCAAGGAAGACTGACGCCGAGGGTCCCACCACCACCTACGCCGCTTTCGGACGCTGCAACGTGACCAGTTTGGCAACACCAACAGCAGCTGCCTCTCCGACACCTCACACGGCCCCGATCAGAGCGTTCACCTGTCTCCACAGTCCATCAACGCGGAAAAACTACTCCCTGAGGCCCAAGAAATCCCGTGTATCGGAAGTCCTCCGAAGTCCGGGTCTTGAGGGGGAGAGTGTGGGACACAAGGGCGAAAGACGACGGAGCGGAGGGCACGTGACAGGCGGTGGGCCAGAGACGTGAACTGGCGCTTGACAGAGCGTGCTGCGCACGGCTGAAGCCGGGCAGGCACAACGGAGCCGCTCTGGATTGTCTGACCCATAGTGATCCCCGGAGTGGTCCACCAGCGAGGTTCTGATCTGGACTGGAGGAAACGGCGAGCTTTGGCCATACCGGCCTTGGCCATGACAATTCCGGAGTGGCTCCGCAGCGAGACTCGGGCTACGTTAGCCCGGGACAGCCATCCTACGAGGCGCTGGCGTGTGAGGAACATTACGCAGGCCTGTACACGGACTCCGACTGCGAGCTCTGAACGGCGGCCGACAACCAGGGTTGGTGAGCCCGGACTGCCGGCTCTCAAGGTCGGCAACCAGGACGTACAGTAAGCCCATTCACTCTCCTCTCGTTGTGTTGTGTCACTTCTTGGGAGACGTGCAAAGCACGCACCGATCGGGTGGCGATTATTATAGAGCGAGATCACCACAAACAATACAACAAGCTCCAGGATTCTGGAGCTTGTTGTATTGTTAGCGCGCACTAACCAACATAATAGTTGGTTAGTGCGCGCCAGCGCAACAGCTGACGTGTTTTATACCGAAGACAGCTGTAGCTAATTAGCGCCACGGTCGTGTAAGCTAAACCTATTTATACAACCCTCCCGGCTGACGCTATTGACGGTAAGCACGTTTCAGTACGTAATTACCCTTGCCTGGGGAATTCCCCAGTATCGGAATGCATTGTTTGCGCACTCTAAGTATCGCTATTGAATCACGAGCGAATGTTTCTCGTGACGATTTTTGTCCCCCTTCCCTATTTTGCAAAGACAACATGTCTTTCAGGGGCATCAGTTGGTCGACTACTTTCGAGATTCAAAATGTTTAAGGCCCTCTGGGCAGTACATAGCACTCAATCTCCTCTTTACTTTGATGAGGCTGAAAACTCTGCATTCAGATGATCATATATTAGAACATTCGTTTATTCCTAGTCGACGTCTCCAAATGACTGCACAAAAATGGCGCCTTGATCGATCTAGAGAACGCCTAAACGTTGCTGTGATTTGGGGGGACAAAAAACGTATTAGAGGTTAATTTGCTTTTTATTTAAAGGTGTACAAGATGTCCAAAGAACTGCGCTCCATTCAGGACGGAAATTCGAAGCTAATAAAAACCCGCTTGGTTCCCATGGCTCTATGTACAAAGGACACTCTTAGACCAATATTATTCCGGTCTCAAAAATTGCCATGTTCAATTTCAAGCTGCAGCTCGTGGTTAGTACGCATTCTTGTTTGTTATTATTTATAACGCTGGATGATTTTCTATTTATTTTTGCATTCGTAGTGGAAACCTTGTGAACAAAAACCTATCCATTACCACCCCTGAACCGAGGCTTTTATGTAGATCAAGGAAACTAATAACGACATATGCATGTTTCAAACCTTCACCTGCGTGATAGCTGTCTTCGTTTATTTGAATACGAACCTCTGTTCGGGCCGGCACCTGTGGAAGCATGACCTCGTTCGTTGACATGACACTTTTCCAAACTTGTCTGCGGCTGACCGGAAATGACTAACCCATGCAATCTGGAATACGGAAGACCTCCGGTTTTATTTTTATTTTTACCTTAAAACATTACCAACTACGCGCAACCTTAAAACTCCCGATACGACTAGTCGTTTTCAGGATAAACTCAATAACGGGTGACGCCGTGTTTGTGTTGCCACGATTAGAACTTATAACAACAAATGCTAGCCAACCCTCAACAGGACAGTCGATTGCCGCTGATAGTGACAGAAGACCTCATTCTTGCGCTTCGCTCTCCTAGATGAAAAGGAAGGCCAGCAAAGCTACGTTTGAAATTCTTCTAAAGTACCTTTAAAGTACGTCGAATGACAAGCTAAGGAAGCTTTCGGTTGCAAAACCTTAATGCAAATCTTGGAAAAATTTAGAATTTCCAACTCATCGTAGTCAACTAAAACGGTTCGTTTCTGGACAGAAACTCCCGAACGAAGACTACGCGAGGCAGACTCCCGGGGGCAGACCGCCAGCAAGGATGGGATGTATGAGAAAAATGACAATATATACAAAACTAATTTGCCGCTAGTTGTTTAGGCGGCACGAGTTCAGTTTCTCGGAGTATGGCGACATTCTTACACTCTGAGGGTGCGAAATTTACTCAGTGCAGCACGATTGCTATCCTGCGGTCTTTAAACTCCATCATGCAGTAGTGTACGGTCGCACGCTGGAATGATGCTTATCATCGAAACTTGCAAATCCGGGATCCCTGGTTGATGTAGAGCGATCTTTCGCTACAAGTGCTGCGAGCTGCTGTTTGTTAAAACACTCCGCCACCGATCCCCCACGTATATGAACAGAAATTGCACGTACTACAGCGAACACCAAGAAAACAGGTTAAAAAATTTGGAAGAGGAGGAAACAAGGAGGTAACGTGGTTGACCGTCACGACGAGAAGAACGGCTTTCGCCATAGGTTATCTGGGATACGACCTGTACATCATGTAATAGAATAAACGTCACGAAAGAGATACAAAATGGTCCACCCGGTGAAACTTTATTTAAACCCATAATTAAGAAAGTATTAAGAAAATGAAAAATTAATAACCCATTACCAAGAAATAAACCTCTTGCACTCACGAAGTATTGCTGGGAATCGTTATGGACAAAATATTTTTTTTTGGGGTAACAAGTAGAACGGCTCGACCAACAGAGCAAAGCATTTCTCCTAGCAGGGCTGATGCCCAGAGGTTACCGCGGCGCCTACAAGACACCTCACATTGTTTAAGATTCAACCACGATAGATGACAAGTCCTTATTGATCACTACGTTGTAGATGTCATTTTCCTTTTCTTTGATAACAGGTAACTTGTTCTTCGCCTCATGTATCTGATCCAAGTCGACATCAGCAAGCACGAGCTCTTCACCAATCCCGGCTGACTGCACCACCGTGCCATTCGGATCCACCAACATGCTGTGTCCCCAATTGACGTAGCTCGCCGATTCATCCCTCGAAGCCGACGCCGTGGCAACGTACACCTGATTATCAATCGCCCTGGCTCTCTGAATCACCTCCCAGTACGCTGGACCTGAAATCTTGTCGAAAGCGCCTGGGTACACCAACAACTTGCATCCGAGCTGCCCGTAGGCCTCTGCCATATACGCAAAACACATGTCGAAACATACTCCAACGCCCACTTTGCAGAACGGAGTGTTGAAGGTTGTCAGTCGGTTGCCCGATGTTATAAAGTTTGCTTCACTGAACCTTATTTTCCCGGGGATGTAGAAGCCGGAGAGGTGTATTTTACGGTGCTTGGCAAGCATCGAACCGTCCGGTCCGTAAACCAGGCAGGTGCTGTAGATCTTTCCATTGTCACTCTCCGACATGGAGCCGCCAATGAGGTACACCTGGTTTTCTTTGGCGCTGCGGGACATCATCTCGCTGGACTCACCGGGAATCGTCTCGGCGTACTTTGGGAAGTTCGGCGACCCGGTTGGGAATCCAAAACATTCAGGTAAAACCACCATTTTTGCTCCCTCGGAGGCCGCCTCTCTGATTTTCCGACTTGTTTTTTCGAGGTTCTGAGCCTTGTTGTAATTCACAGCAAGCTGCAGTAGGGCAATTCGAAACTTGTTCATCGACATGATATGGACTCGGTGCGAATATATTCTCGACTCACGGTCTGCAACAAGAGCGTAAAATTCCACTGACGCTCCCTGGTAGATGTATTTGAGGATGCGCAAGCTCCAGGCCTGGGTCGGATCTGTTTCAGCCACCTGATGCCAGCGCAACTTTACCAACAATCCCGGCGTCCGCCGGATGTATTTATTTGCACACCTCGAACCTGCTCGGTGAGGCAAAAGTCCTCAACTGAGCAACAGTGAAAGGCAGAGTGATTATAATCCCTCTACACTGAATGTAGTCTAGTTTCCGATTTACACGCAGTTTCTTTTTTGATCTGCAGCTGTGGGGTACGAGACACGAGAAAAAAAACCAAAAAAACCATTACTATTGTATAGCAAAAACGCATTTCAGGCACCATCGCACACTCAGGGAAATGCCTGTTTAAGTCCCAACGACATGTTCAGGCGCATATGTTCTCGATGACCAGGGTGCGCCCACTCAGTTAGTTAAAGCTAAGAAGTTGTTTAAAACTACAAAGTTCCAGTTAACCTTTAAGTTTCTATCTCTAAAGGAATAATGTATTTGGAAATTTAACGCTCGACCTCAATACGCTCTAGTTGTGCCATTTCTATTTTATTTAAAGGGGCACTGTAACGGAATTTTAGTGCGATTTGTATTGTCTAAATATCAAGTACGTTCTAGCAACATTACAGTGACACCAATATTTTCGTTCAAAAAGACGTCAAAACATTATTGATAACGAATAAACCAATTAGTAGAGTTCAACCCTTGTATGCTCCCATAGCAACTTGAAATGCCGTTTCATCAGTTGTCCCGTAAAACCAGCACCCTGAAGAAGTACGTCGACAATCAGCGTGTGCGGGCTCCCTGTCGAACTTAGCCGAAACAAATTTCCTTTTGTCTCCCGCGCATATTAAACTCCTGTGGAAAGAACAAATGAGACGGAGAAGAGGAGGAGGTCCGTGAGGTTTGAATCGCAGGTTAATAACTTTTTTTTTCTCGATTTTTTCGACCCTGCTGGCATTGCCCAACGAGGCTTCGGGCATCTCCAATGGCTAGGTTGCAACGCCACAAAGTGGTCAATATTATAGCCAGGCCAGCCTCCCCGTAGTCCCACATGCTGGGAAAAGTGACGTCAGAGACTCCCGTAGTGCATTGCGCTCTCCAATGGCTGCTCTTCGAGCGCTGGATATAGTCGGCCGTTCAGAATGAAAAGTATAACCCGTTCGAAATACAAACGTGGGATTATCATTAGAAGATATTCTTGATCATGTTTATCTAATCTCGGAACGTTAGAGCTATATTTCAATCTTCATTTTAGTATCCGTAGTGAGTGTTACGTGCAGAGAAATATCACGCTTGCAGACGGCTTCAAACCGAAACTACGTTCGTATCGTGCGAGAAAACGGGGAGACTATGGAGAAAACTTTCAAAGATAAACGTGTTCTGTGTATTTTTTTATTTCAACGCAACAAAAAAGGTAGCTGCGAAACAATTGTAATCCTCGTGTTTCTTTTTTTTTTTTTTTAATGAAAACAGCTTTTAGATTTACGAAGTTGCCACAGATTGCCACGCTCAGATACCCACAACAAGTCCTCTCCATCTCTGAGACACTTCCTTTATGCAGGTGTTCAAAATTAAAATTTAGCAATTAAAAAACAAAACAAAAAAAAGAACATCGAATGTGCCTGAGTGTTTTTCTTTGTTCCAAGGTTATGCTCTTAGGCAAGCATTAAACGCAAGGATAATCGTAGCGGTCATTCTCCTGATTGCACAAATTTGATCATTAAATATTTCGTTGCTGTAATCGGGGTTTGTGCATATACTGAATACTTGAAGGTCGCAGTATCCCAGAACATTCGTTTTGTAGACTTCTCGTAGCCAGCATGTGTTCCAAGATATTGCTCCTAATTCGCTACTCACTCCGGCTAATTATACGCACAAAACCGCTAACATTTTGTTGTTATCTATGTCATTTCATTCAACAACGCGGCGGAGCTGATAATACTTCTTCACCAGTTGAGCACGAAGAAGAATCTGTAGTGTGTACTTCACAGCGCATAAACGTCTCACAATAGCAAGCGCTCACACAATCATAGACATCAAATCATACACACAGCGCTGACTCACAACTCCTTGTATTTTGTCTTCGTTTTCTTCTACTTCGTATTAAAACAAAATTTGGAAATTGTTTTGTCATTTTTTGTTCTCCGTCTATTAAAACGAATTTGTAAAATAGTCCGCGATTATCATCTCCTGGGTTCGAGCCCCACCCCTGCCCGTTTCGATCTGGATGAGCATCGTACCGGCGTGCGGTCGTGTATCACTACTGCGTGGTGCACGTTAAAGACCCCAGGCCAGCGGTTGTACTGCACTGGCTAAATTGCTCATCTACAGCGTGTGACTCGACGCAACTTTAATGGCTAACCAACTACACGCTGTATAAATATCCCCGTAACCCAGTTTTTTTTTTTTTAAGGTTAGACAAGCAAATTTTTTTGCCGATAAGGTGAGAGATAGGCTGCTCATGCATCCATCGTCAAGCCTGGCAATATGCTTTGCTTCAATTATTTCTTTTGTAAGCTGGTTGTGGCTTCGGTCAAGCACGGTGCAACTACTTAATTGTGCACCACACCCGCAATCCCGGCAGTGTAGATCTAAACGTCATGAGTGGTTTGTCTGTGCCACTCAGACTGAAGGATCTTGCATACTCTTCTGCCGCGATCTGCGGAGGTGGCGAAGCCACCAAAAAGGGGTTTGACTTCAGGCGGAACCACTTTAACTTGAATGCCAGGCTTGACGATGGATGTGCGAGCAGCCCATTTCTCACCTTATTGGCAAAAGGATTGGCTTATCTAACCTTAGGATGATAATCGCGGACTATTTTACAAATTCGGTTTAATAGGCCGAGAAAAAAAAAAGATAAAACAGTTTCCAGATTTTGTTTTAATACAGAGTAGAAGAAAACGAAGAAAAAATACAAAGAGTTGTGAGTCAGCGCTGTGTGTATGTTAATGTATCTATGATCGAGTGATTGCTTGATATTGTTAGATGTTTATGCGCTGTGAAGTACAAATTATGGAAAACCAACTAGCCCAAGCTGTGTTGTTAACAAGAATCTCTGATCAGCTCCACCCCGTTGTCAAGTTAGATGCAAACACCTGCGTCACACCGGGGAGGGCTTTTGAGCCAATCTCCGCGAGTATGTACGCGCAATTAGCCAATTTAAGTGGCAAATCTTACCACTCAATCCAACTACAATAACGGCAATAAATGTTAATAAAGTCTAGGTTCTTTAGAAGGAATATTTAATCAGCAGTTTTCTTAATTTCAATGGGAAAATGACCGCCGACAGAGTTTTCAAACACATGGGGCTCTATGGCACCAGAAACCGAAAACGGGCAAAAATGGGCTCCATTTTCCCATTGAAATTTTCAGAAAATCACTTATAACTCTTGATTAAGTTATTGGATCAGGCTGAAACTTTGGCATCTGGTTGTGACCTCTAGCTCTACATTTGGGCGGAGAATGAGCATTCGGCGATGCCTAGTTTATTTTCGCAGTAAAAAAGACCGTGTAAATTTTCTTTTGTGACACCCTATATATATATATATATATATATATATATATATATCCCATCAAATGGCCAAAAACAAGTTTGAATGCCGTGATGTAAGGACGCCAAGGGATGAAAACAACCGAAAGCAAGGTTTCATAATTTAATATACTCACCCTTAAAACTCTTAGTGCTTTACCATATTCCTCTTTGTGTGGGTGATTCACACGAGCCCAGTGTACTGTGATCAGGGATGGAGAATCGAGGTTACTTTTATTATTCTTCATTAAAGGGTTACCCGAACTCCACAAGCACTTTACAACCACCTCACACGTTTCAACCTAAGTTTCTTGTGAGAAATTTACAACAGTTGCTTCTCGACGTTGCTGTCCGAAATACGAGCAATTGGAAAAGAGGTTTTGGAAGGTCAGTCTTGAAAACTACCAGTCCTTCTTCGAAATGGTCGGATTAGCTGTTCAGTTTGAAGGTGGGGGAGAGTGGGAGAGGAAATAAAGATTGTTATTTGTTATGTATCTTTTAAATGGCCAATGTTCGAGCCACACGGGTGGGTTCGATGTCTGGTAACCTGCTTATGTTGTAACTGTAGGTGTCTTTGTGGAAGTTCGGGGATGGCTATAGTCGGCCTTATACTTCTGGGTGTCTATAAATTCGTGGACGAAAAAAAAAAAAGGATAGCTGAGATTGAGAAGTCCCTCTTTTTGTGTATTTTCCTTCGAATAAAAGTTTAGTTTTTTGTGCCGCAGTCTCAAGAACTGAAAAAAAGAGTCAATCGCCACAAGCTCGGCCGCACCCGACAGTTACCAAGCGAGCACCCCACAAAATAAACCCTAAAATAAGCAACAAAAGGCTAACTGTATTCTGCTCTTCGTAAATTTATTGTTTTTATGTCTTTAAGGTTCGCCATTTAGGAAAAAAAATTGCATCACTGTACCAGAAAAAAACAAACAAAGAATGGCCTTCCTTTTTTCGTTCCCGTGAAAAGTAACGTGTTCCCGTTCCAGTTCCAAGGATGTAAGTTGGCGGTGTTCCTCCGTTCCTGCTAAAATGAACGCGTTCCAGGACCGCCATTCTTGGAACGCCGTTCCGTACAACACTGTATAAAATCGGTGATTTTTTCTCAGATTTAAATTATGATCTTGATCGCGATTTAAATCATCTTGATTTTTATTCTCCACCCTGTTCCGTACTCCTCACTTTTTTTTCTAACTGTTATTTTTATTATGTTAGGCCCTGACATGATATCGCAGGAAAAAAACATGCGGCTTCGTTACCAGCAAATAAAGTGTGCTATCGGGTCATACTGCTTCAGTTACGGCCGGTAAGTTACTGCGACGTGAAAACGAAAAAAGGCCACAATCCTATGTAGAAAATCTGCTTGCTGAGAAGCAATACATTTGTACCAGCTGCGCGAGCACACTGCTATGTCAACCTTTCGTTCTGCAGCGAGTTACCTTAAAATAAAGAATACAAATTCGCGGTTGGTTTGAGCCAGATGCTACCGAAATTTAAATTTTGAAAAACATTTTCAAGGTTGGCTCATGCATTTGCGTTAGTTCCTTCAGCAGCAACTTTAGCGAAAACAAGGACAGAAATAGCGCGACAACGATGCAAATGATATATGTGGCACACAACTCAAACGTAGAAGAGTAATAAGCTGGGCGAGTTGGTAAACGTTGAACATGGTTAAAAATCGCGCACAAAGAGACAAGGACAAACGAGGATGTCTGTGTTCTTTCCTCGTTTGTCCTCGTCTCTTTGTGCGCGATTTTTAGCCATGTTCAGCTCAAACGTAGATTGCGCGGTACGTCGCATTCCGTGCCACTGGCCAATGACAGATATTAAAATTGTGGGTCCCCAATTTTTCGAGTTGTGATTCGGTGTTAGTCATTGCGCAAGTTGATACGCAAAACACCACACAGAGTTGCCCGAATGACTCGTTCCTGCCGTTTCTAATGCATCGATCGAAGCCTTCTTGGGAATGACACGATGGCTTTTGTACTCTTTCATGTGAATGACAAGGGAACCTTCGACACGCTATAGAGATCGAAGTCTTATTTGGACATAAATAGAAGCTGTCTAAATTCAGAATACTCTATTAACTACAGCCCAAATTACGGCTTCGCGTCAATTAATTACGCTCCATCATCCTTAGTAAACAAGTGGAGTCCCACATTATTTAGGGGGAGGAAAAACGTCATTCTAATATAATGTACCTCTATCGGTACCGCATGGGATGGCACAGCCGAATAAAGACAATTTGAAATAAAACAATAAAGTGGTAAGTCCGCGAAATTTTATTTTGAAAAAATTATACTGATTGAAGGGCGATACCCGAGCTAAGAGAAGGGGCCTGATCAGTGGCTTTTAATATGGTTTTGTGTAAGTGTGTGTGTGTGTGTGTGTCTTTTTAAGATATAGTTAGGGGTACATTTTCTTCTTGTAGTATTCAGGGTTTTTTAACTTACGTCTGGACTGTTGGAATAAGAAAGTTTCAAGATAAGAACAGGACAGTGCGGTAGTTGAATTTTGATCTTGATTTTGTTTTTGGAAAAATGAAAAGTTTATCAATGGTTAAAAATTATATTGTTCTAATTTTTTTCCTTTCATTTTTTTGTTTTAAATTTTTTTTGTGAATATTTTTAATTTTTTACAAGTCAATTATTCCCTCTCTACATTGATATCATTTATGTGAAATATAGCTCTTTTTAAGGTAAGGAGTAATAGAAATATTTCAAGTATATGCATTTATACCATTATCTTTTATTACACTTTTTTGTTGTTGTTTTACTTTTTTAGAATTAGTGCGTCCTTTCATTTTTACAAGATATGTATATTAATATTTCTACACAGCTTTTTGTCCACAAGAATTGGTTGATTGCTTCATATCATAGGCAGATCATAAGGGCACGTTTTGTCTTCGCCCATGGCCTTTTTATTTTTCCCTAACAGTCTTTCGAAGAAATCGGCTTTCCATGAGCGGCGGGAGTGAGCATGCCCCAGGACTGCACCCTAAAGCGCGAAACACATGTACGACGAAACCTTCCGATCCGACGTGCGGACTGCCGGAATGACCTTGGGGGGCGAGGGTTTTCGTAGCATCGAAGAGCGTTGAAAACCCTCGCCTCCGACCGTCGTATTGCACGGTCGCACGTCGGATCGGACGTCCCAGGACTGCACCCTAAGCCCAGGTTGAACACTGATTCCCCCCCCCCCCCCCCTCCGCACTCCACACTCTAAACTCTCCCCCATTATGCTGATGATGTGTTGCATTGCATTCTTTGATGTTGGGTGGGTGTTGCCTTGTTGCAGTTGTTATCTTTGTAGGGATATTGACCGTTTAGTCGGAGGTTGCATTTTACCTACTCTTATCTTTTTGAAGGGATTAACGTCTAGCCCGGCTTCCTCACCCCTGTGTTTCCCCAAAAGTCCTCGAAACAACCGGCCTTCCAGGCGTGGCGGGGAGTGGGGCCCTCCCAGGACTGTACTCCACTCCCAGGTGGGACACTGATGTCCTCCTCGCACTCTAGACTTTTCAGAATTGTGCTGACGATGTTGTGGTGTATTTCATTCATTCTTGTTGCGTGGTTGTTGCCTCATTGTTGATGTGTATTATGGAGGTATTGGTCGAGTAGTCAGAGGTTGCATTTCACACCCTTTTCTTTCTTTTTAGGGGGGGATCAACGAGTAGCCTTGCCTCCTCTCCCCTAGCAAAGCGTATGTAGGCCAAAAGTAAAGAAGTGTTGTAGATCTGGTGGATCTGTCTTAGTTTAAATATTTTCCATTGTCAAGTTGTTGGTTTTCATGTATTTATTTTAGAAATTTTACTTTGAGAGGTCTACTAAAATACATTTGTGTTATTCCTTTTTTCCCCTCGGTTATAATAGGAGCCACTGTAACCACCATCTTGGTTATAATTCTCATAAGGCTTTCATTGCTGCAACGTGTTCTTTCATTATCTAAATTTAAAAGGGTACCATCAATGGTTTTAAGCTCTTGTCTGCATACATCTGTATATGGACATTCTGCATAGTAATGTAAGAGAATATGTAGCGATTTCTACACAGATTGTCTGAATGATTTTTTTTTTAATTTGAAGAAAATAATAAGAAAAGCGAGAATAGCTGACTTATGTCAAAAATATTCCGAAGGAAAATAAGCAGGTATAGCATTTATGCTTAAAATCTATTGGAAAAGAGATGTATCTTCATCATGAGGTTTGGTATTGTTTGTTCCGATTTGCATTTTATAGTTGAGATAGTTTATGCTTCATATATAGGGTGACCTTAGTAATCAGGGTCGATCTAGAAGGGATCGTACAAATCGACGCCTGCATCTAACAATCTAAACTTTTCGTCAAAGGTGTATTTCATAGGTCAGTTTTTTCTTGTAAAACTAAAAAAAACGTACCTCTCTTTCTGTAAAAAAAATAGGGCCAAGAAAGTTGCCAGGGTCTACGGCTAGTAGCGATATAAACGACCAAGTCTTGGAGAGGGGCGTTCTTAGTGGTAGATGGCTTCGCGAACAGTGTCCGGAGGTGCAGCCGACCAGCGAAACAAGGCAGGCAATTCGAAGTCGAAATCCGTTGGCAGCAAACGCGCCGTCGTTATGCAGACGCTTTTTTTTCTTACATTATGTTTTGCTTTTATTGTCCGGCCGCAACTCTTAGGCGCCCGTTTTTGGGTTGAACGGTGTGGCCGTCGGCGTCAGCGTAACCACGTGCGTTGCATTCTGGAATGCTTCGCAGGGAAAGTTAGCGGTGAATGTTTCCCGCTAAATTTAGAGGACAACTTTCTCTGCTAAATTTAACGGGTTAAGTTTTCCCCGCTAAATTTAGGGGGTATTGGCCTAAGGCGACCTCGACACCAATTCAGTTTCCCCGGTAAATTTAGCGGGGAAAATGACGTCAGGACTTTATGTCACGTCAACCATGAGCAAATTAAGCGGCAGGAAGAGAGGAGGAGGAAAGAAGGACGAGGGAAGGAGCAGGAGAAAGAGGGACGAGAAGGGGAAGCAGGGGAGAGGAGGAGACGGAAGTGGACAGGAAGAAAGGAGGGTGCGAGGGAAAGGTACACCCTACTTTTTGTACCCTCCTCTCCTCCTCCTCAAGAGCTACGGTTTTGTTTCGCATTACAGATATTTGTAACCGCCTCTAATTTTTTTGTTAAATATTCCTAAATGTTATGAATCAAAGAAAATTAAGGAAATAATGATTATACGGAGGCTGACTTTGGATGCTAAACTGAACCTTTTTCTGAATGACTTCATACAATGCTTTGAGAAGCGTTCAGTGGGAAGTAAATGGTGCTTCTTTGAAGAAAAGGTAGCGTCACTTATGACTATTCATGTGCCCTTCCGAACGGTATCATTACCATTTAAGTCACTATGGTATAACATAATATTGAGGAAATCACCAAATAAAAAGAAACGAATGTTTCATGCTTCTAAGTTCCCGAATGGCAAACAGCGCTGGGCAGCTTATCGTCTTGCTGCTGAAGCGTATTAAAAAAAAGCGGTTGATGATCCGAAATGTACTTTTTTATGTTACATCGCGATCCATGCCAATAAATAATTCCAGTCAATTTTAGACAATTCTTTATCCAACTCGAAGTTACGATGTAACGCTCAAGGACATTGAAGTAGTAGATGTACTGGGTAATCGGTGCCATTTTGCAGTTAATGAAGTGTTCGTTAGGCATTTTTCGATACCCGTTAAATCTTGCTGTCCAATACTTCTAGTTTGTGAATTTCTTCAAATGCATCATGTTATTATAGGTTGTGATGGTATACTCAGCATTACCTAATACATGAAAAGATCAACTACAGCAGGGGTTGACAATACTAGTGCCAAGTTTTTGGAAAATACTAAAGTGTATTCCAGCATTATATTATCTAAAGTATTCACCCAATCACTCGAACAAAATGTACTACCAAGAGACTGGAAGGTTGGAAACGTGATTTCTTTGCACAAAGCACGCTCTAAATATAATCCTTCTAATTTTCGTTACATATCTTTAACGAGCATTCCAAGCAAACTTCTTGAGCGCGTAGTTTTGTCTCATGTTGTTAAGTTTTAGGACTCAAATTATTGTTTTAATTGAGCCCAGCATAGCTTCCGAGAGTAACTCTTGTGAAACTCAACTACCAACATTCAATCATGACCTTCACGTCACTGTCGGCCTGAGTTCCAAGACTGACGGTATATTCCTTGAAGCTTCAGAAGCTTTCGTCAAGGTTCCTCAACTATTTCTTTTACATAAGCTCCATAAGCTAAACATAGACATTATAGGTACTCGGTTGGATAGACTCGTTTCAAACAAAACTCTGCCAATTTGCTCACGTCAACGGAACGAGTTCTAATTCGACTCGTGTTAACTCAGGCGTCGTATAAGTCTCCGTTCTCGGTCCACTATAATTTCTCACATCTATGGTGTTTCACGAAAAGTGGACAAATTCCATATTGCGAAAACTACTCGTCGCAATGAAAAAAATGTTTGTGTAGTTTTGGTGCTAGGCCAGGGGTCTATTTGGGAAAATTATTAAAGTTCTAAATAATTAAGTTGTTTATTTTCGTGTAGTTAACTATTTTCAAAAATTGAGTTTAAGGGCGAGGTTTCAATCAGGGTGTTGCTGAGCATCATCGAAAACACTAAACCAACAAATTGCAGAACGATAGAAGGCGCGCTCGGTATTTTACGGCTTTCTGAAGAACCACACAACTTTGACTGGTTTTGAAGTTTCGGTTTGCAATCGAAGTGTTTTTCGGCACCGACGGCACCGCACCCCGTGAAGAAATAGTACAACCAACCTCTGCTCCGCTGTCTTCACGCGACGCAGCAGAGGAAGGTCGCACTATTTCTCCACGGGTAGCGGTGCCGTCGGTGCCGAGGAGCTTCTCGATTGCAATGCAAACCGAAACATAAAAACCCGTCGATGATTTGCTTTTTTTCAGAAAGCCACAAAGTACCGCACGTGCCTTCTGTCGTTCTGCAATTTTTTATTTTGTGCTCTTTGATGATTCTCGGCAAGATTTTAATTAAAACTTTGCTCTCAAACTCAACAGTTAAAAAATAATTAGGCGAAAATATTTAAGAATTCAATTAACCAGAACTTTAATAATTTACCTAACTAAGCCCCTGGCGTAGGATCAAAAGTGCACAAACCTTTTTTTGTTTTGGTGCGATGCGTAGTTTTTGCAATATCGAATTTGTCCACCTTTCGTGATGTATATCAGGGTGTCGAACCGGAACCGAACCGAACCGAAAACCGGAACCGAACCGGTATTTTTTCCGGAACTGAACCCGAACCCGAACCGTTATATTGTTATCGCGATGAACCCGAACCGGAACTGAACCGGAAAAAAAATAACGGTTACCGGCTCATGTCAAAACGGTTCGGCCACGCGCTGTTGACAATGAATGTGCTATCAATGCCATTTGTTTTTTAAGTGCTGTCAACTGACACACACCTCGCTTACATATTTTTCTTCTCCACTCAGTCTTAGGAATATATACGCTGCATCCATGAATCTTGAAAAACGCTGCATCCATGAATCTTGACATAGGAACCAGTATTGCGCTGGTCGCGGCTTGCACGGAAGAAAGAGAATTGGAAGGCTGTGCAAAAAAAAACAAAAAATCGCGTCACAGGATTTCATTTTCCTACAATCTCGTAAATCCTAAATGCCGCTATGTGCTCATTTCATAACACGTTTCTAGAACGCGCGAGTTCTTGAAGCTTGCTTCCATCGGAATGAGGAAAGAAAAGGCTGTGGAGTTTGATAATAATGAATCCGGTTTCGTATAGGCACTTAGAAGCTAACATATTTGTGAGACAGCGAACTCTTCTATTTTAATATTTATCCTGTTACGTCCTTCTGGCGTTGCGTTCGGTGAAGTGTTTTTCATATTCCGTATCTTGTTTAATGAAAACTTCTTTAAGGGTCTAATTTGAGTTATCGAAGGCTAGTTCAAATAAAGAAAGCTGTATTTTCTCCCCACTGTTCCTTCAATTGCTTACACGCCGAGGTGGCGGGATAGTTAGCGAGTTCTACTTGTAAGTGGGTTTGTAAGGAGGTCGCGGATTTTACAGCTACTGCATCGGACCCAATTAGATGAAGTCCGAATGCGTAAACGTCGGTGAAATAACCTTTGAGTGTACATAAAGAAACCATTCCTGGTAGAAATCCCTGACCCTTACACTACGATGTATCCCGTTTCGTGTGTGTTGATTTCTGATGTTTTATTTGTAATTTATTTTGATGTTGCAATTTGTCATTTATAATTTCCGAACCGGTTCGCGAACCGGTTCGTGGATCGAATTCATCGAACCGGAACTGAACCGGAACAAAATAAATTTACCTAAACCTGAACCGTAACCGAACCCGTATTTTTTTCGGTTCGACACACTGATATATATATATATTATATATATATATATATATATCCCATCAAATGGTAACAAACGAATTAATGCCGTGATGGGAGGACACCAGGAGAAAGAAAGAACCGGAAGCAAGGTTTCAGTTGTTGATATACTCACCTTTAAAATTATCCGCGTTTTACCATATCCTGTTTGTGTGGGCGATTCACGCGAGCCAAATTACTGTGAGCGGGGACGGAGAACCGGGGTGACTCTGATTATTCTCTCTTAGAGGGTTACCCACACTGCACAAGCGTTTTACAACAATTCCTCACACATTTCAATCTATGTTTCTTGTTTGAACTTAACAGCAGGTGCTTCTCGATGTTGCTGTCAGATATACGAACAATTGGAGAAGAGGGTTAGG
The DNA here is from genome assembly GCF_016920785.2 of Ixodes scapularis. NCBI lineage: Eukaryota > Metazoa > Arthropoda > Arachnida > Ixodida > Ixodidae > Ixodes > Ixodes scapularis. The sequence goes on from NW_024609883.1 coordinate 77,021,398, forward strand.
CTTTTGGAAGGTCAGTCTTGAAAACTATCAGTCCTTCTTCGGAAAGGTCGGATTCGTTGTTCAGTTTGAAGGTGTGGGAGAGGGGGAGACAGAATACAAGTTAATTTTTGTGCATTTTTAAGTGACCAATCTTCGAGCTAAAAGGGTGGAATCGATGTCTGGTAACCTGCATATGTTTTAACTGTAGGTCTCTTTGTGGAAGTTCGGGGATGACTGTAGTCGGCCTTATACTTCTGGGCAAATGTGTATTCGTGGAAGCAAAAAAATTAAAGTAGCGGACATTGAGAGGTCTCTTTTTGTGGGTCTTTTCCTTCGAATAAAAGTTTAGTTTTTTGTGCTGAAGTCTCGGGCACTGAAAAAAGAGTCAATGTCCACCAGCTCGTCCTCACCCGACTGTTACCAAGGGAGGACCACACAATATAAGCTATAAAATAAGCAACAAAAGAGCTAACTAGAGTCTGCTCTTCGTAAAGTTATTGTTTTTATACTTTTTAAAATTTATCAACTTAGAAATATAATAAAAATTGCGTCACTGGTCAAAGAGAGCGCCGTTCATTTTTCCGTTCCCATGAAAACGTAACGTGTTCAGGTTCCAGTTCCAACGATGCAAAGTAGCGGCATGCAAGATGGCAGAACGCCATTCTTGGAACGCCGTTCCGTACAACACTGTGTAAAGCCAGTGATTTGTTTTCATATTCAAATTACGATCTAGATTACGATTTAAATCACATTGATTTTACTCTACCCTGTTGCACAGACCTAGATTTTTCTTTTTCTGTTATTATTATTACGTTAGGCCCCGACATGATATCACTGGAAAAAAACATGCGGCTTCGTTACCAGGAAATAAAGTGTGTCATCGGCTGATGCCACTTCAATTTCAGCCAATACGTTACAGCGACATGAAAAAAAAAGAAATTGTGTCAATCCCATGTAGGAAACCTGGTTGCGATAAAACAAAGTTTTTGCCCCAGCTGCGCAAGCACACTGCTATGTCAACCTTTCGTCCTGCAGAGAGTTAGCATATAATAGAGAATAAAAATTCGCTGTTGTTTTGAGCCAGATGCTGTAGATTTTCGAAAAATATTTCCAAGGTTGGCTCATGCATCTGCGTTAGTTCCTTCGGCAGGAAATTTAACGACAACAAGGACAGAAATAGCGTGACAACGATACAATTGGTATATGTGGCACACAACTCAAACGTAGATTGCGCTGTCGCGTTCCGTGCCACGGGCCAATAACATATATTAAAATTGTGGGCGCCCGTTCTTTCGAGTTCTGATTCGGTGTTACTGAATGCGCAAGTTGACACGCAAAAGACGACACAGAGTTGCCCGAATGACTCGTTCCTGCCGTTTCTAATGCGTCGACAGAAGCCTTCTTGTGAATGACAAGATCGGTTTTGTACTCTTTCATTTGAATCTCAAGGGAACTTTCGACACGCTATAAAGGTCGGAACTTTTATTTGGACATAAATACAAGCTGTCTATATTCAGAATACACTATTCACTACAGCACAAATCACGGCATCGCGTCAATTAATTACACTCCATCATCCTTGGTGAACAAGCGGAGTCCCACATTATGTAGGGCGAGGAAAAAACTTATTTTAATATAATATAACTCTGGTTGTACCACCTGGGATGGCACAACCGATTAAAGCCAATTTGAAATATAGAAATAAGGTGGCAAGTCCGCAAATTTTTATTTTGAAAAATAGAAACTAAATGAAGGGGAGAAAAAAGAAACCCTAAAAACCCAGATGGTTAGGGCGATACCCGAGCTAAGAGAGGGGGCCTGATCAGCGGCTTTTAATTTGTTTGTGTCTGTGTGTGTGTGTGTTCTAAAATATAGTTAGGTGTACTTTTTTCTTCTTCTTGCAGTCTTCATTTATTTGTTTTTATCATCTGGAATTGTTGAATTGGAGAGTTTCACATAACAACAGGATGGTGGGGTGGCTGAGTCTTGATCTTGTTTCTCTAAAAATTAGAAGTTTATCAGTGTTAAAATTTAGATTTTTTTTTCTTTTCTGAGCGTATCTATTTTTTCACTTCTTTACATTATGTATATCAACTGTTCCCTCTCCGCAGTTAAATCATTTAAGTGAAATAGAGCTCTTTTTTAAGGTAAAGACAATACAAATATTACAAGTATATACATTTATACCAATATTTTTCGTTCAACTTATTTTTGTTGTTTTAATTTTTAGAATGAGTGCGTCCATTCATTTTTTCAAGGCATACACATTAATATTTTTACACAGTTTTCTTTTCCCATAAGAATTGTTTGATTGCTTCATATCGTAGGCAGATCATAAGGGCAGGTTTTGTCTTCGCCCATGGCCTTTTCATTTTTCCCCAACAGTCTTTCAATGACACCGGCTTTCGATGCGCGCCGGGAGTGGGCACGTCCCAGGACTGCACCCTAAGCCCAGGTTGGACACTGATTGCCCCCCCTCCGCACTAGGCACTCTAAACTCTCCCCCATTATGCTGATGATGCGTTGCAATTCATTCCTTATTGCTGGGTGGGTGTTGCCTTGTTGCAGTTGTTATCTTTGTAGGCGCATTGGCCGTTTAGTTGAAGTTTGCACTTTACCTACTGTTTTATTTATAGGGGAGATTAACGACTACCCTGGCTTCCTCACCCATGTGCTTCCTTAACAGTCCTTGAGACAACCGGCCTTCCAGGCGCGGCGGGCAGTGGGCACCTCCCAGGATCGTACCCTACTCCCAGGTGGGACACTGATGCCCCCCCGCACTCTAGACTCTTCACCATTGTGCTGTCGATGTTGTGGTGTATTTCATTTTTTGTTGTATGGTTGTTGCCTTATTGTTGATGTTGTGTTTTATGGAGGAACTGGTCGATTAGTCAGAGGTTGCATTTCACATCCATCTAAAAGGGGGGGGGGGGGGGGGGGGTTAAAGAGTTGCCGGGCTTCCTGTCCTCTAGCTAAGCTTATGCATGCCAGAAGTGAAGAAGTCTTGAAGATCTGGTGGATCTGTCTCAACTTAATTTTTTTCTATAGTCAAGTTGTTGCTTTTCATGTATTTATTTTAGAAATTTTACTTTGAGAGGTTTACTGAAATACATTTGTATTATTCCTTTTTTTGCCTAGGGTATATTAGGAGCCACCGTAACAACCATTTTTGTTATAATTCTCATAAGGTTCTCATTAGTACCAAGTTTTCCTCTATTCTCTAAAATTAAAAGTGTACTTTTAATGTTTTTTAAAAGTTCTTGTCTGCATGCATTTGTGTATGGACATTCTGCATAATGATGTAAGAGAATCTATAGCGATTTCTCCACACGGATAGTCTGAATGATTTCTTTATGCCAATTTTGAAGAAAATATTACGAGAAGCGAAAATGGCTAATGAATACTTATGTCAGAAAATAATTCAGAAGAAAATAAGCAGGTATAGCATTTATGGTTGGAATTCATTGGAAACGAGGTGTATCTTTACTATGGGTTTGGCATTATTTGTTTCAGTTTCCATTTTATTGTTAAGATAGTTTGTGCTTTTTATATAGGGTGACCCTAGTAACCAGGCTCGGTCTAAAAGGGACCGTAAAAATCGACACCGGCACCTAGCAATCTAAAGTTTTCGTCAAAAGTGTATTTCACAAGTCGGTTTTTTCTTGTAAAATCACAAAGCGTACCTCTCTTTCTTTAGAAACTAGGGCCAAGAAACTTGCCAGGGTCTACGGCGGGCGGCGACACAAAAAACCAAATCTAGGAGAGGGGTATGTTTGGCGTTCATATTGATAGATGGCTTCGGGAGCAGTGTCCGAAGGTGCAGCCTACCAGTGAAATAAGGCAGGCAATTCGAAGTCGAAATCTTTTGGCAGCAAATGCGTCGTCGTTCTGCAGACGCGTTTTATTTTTTCACATTACATTTTGCTTTTATCGTCCGCATTTAATTTTTAACCAGAGGTGCATTTCAAAGAGGTTATGTTCTTTTTAATAAACCACGGTGGTCGCGAGCCGTCTTAATAAGGAGGTAGCGCCAACTATTAATACGAACCCTAAAGACACAGTTGATTTCAACATGTCGACTGCGTCGCCGCCCACTGTGGACGCTAGCAAGTTTTTTAGCCCTCTTTTTTTACCGAAAAGGAGCTACGCGCTTTGTAGTTTTACAAAGAAAACCGAACTATCAAATGCATTTTTGACGAAGGGTTTACATTGCTTTCGTGCAGGCATCGACTTTTACGCTCTATTTTAGATCGAGCCAGGTGACTTGGGTCACTCTATATTTCTTTGATTATTTTCCTGAGAGAGACTGTCCACTTAATGCTTCATTTGCTAACCTGTCGTGGATGTCATTGCCATTACTCTTACTGTGGATTTTTTCATCATATATAAATATATTATGTTTTTCTTTTAAGACTTTGTGCTTCCATGATTTTGTTTATCTTGGTAATATTATTTATAGGGTTGTCCAGTGCTTGTAAAGGAGATAAATTGTCTGTTATTAAAATAACAGTATATTTTCCCTCTATTGTTTTTACGTACAAAGTGCTTTATATATCGCGGTTAATTCTGCATCGTAGATTGTAGCACTGTCTGTTAATTCATATCTTGCACTACATGTTATTTCTGAGTTTGGTTTCAACACCACAAATGCAGCCCCAATAATGTTGTTGATTACGGATTTGTCTGCACGTATATCTATGTCGGAGTTAATATTTATATCAGTCAAAGTAGTAAATGAATGATGTAGTCATTTTTCGGGAGGAATACCTTTTATATCTACAGTAATTTTTACATACCAGTACGTTATTTTATAATGAGCAATGATCCAATGTTTTTTTCGAAATTATAAAAGAAAAAAAAACGTTTTTTTTTACTAAGACTAAAAGAACTGGAGTTATATTCGCTAGTACGTTCAGGCTCATGTTATCCACACTGCGGATGCTTTTTGTTATTTATAGCAGAGGAATCCTGTGGACGGAAGCAACTTTTCTACTTTGACTCTTCTTTATCTAGTCGTCTTATTGGGGATCTCGAATTATGCTTTGATTTTGTCTTGTCGGAGGTTAAGTAGACATTGCTTTTATTATTTCTGAAAGAACTTGAAATGTTCGCTTCTAAATTTAATCACTGCAGTGTATTTTTAGGTCCAAACGATCTTACGGGTGTTTTTATTACTTGCTAGTATTTGGAGATTCAATCAATGCAATGTTGCTGGAGTCTTTAGTATGGCTGGGCGTAAATAAAAATTTTCAACCCGATTAATTTCTACCCTTTAATTGATTACTTAATCGATTATTCGGTTGCGTTGATTTTTTATAAATAACATATTAAAAATATTACAACAACTCGTCTTGCATTTGAAGACACCGGTACACGGCCCAAAGGACATTTTACATTGAGGATTCATATATTTCAACTATTCAAAGACTCATATTTTTGCTCCAGCCCTGAACAAAGAAGTTTGACCCCATTTTCCACCATAAACGAGATTATTTTATCAGGATCATGCCTGCTGCGCTGAAGCAGTGTTGGAGGTAACGCGTTACTAGTAACGACGTTACTGGTAACGCGTTACATTTTTCGCTAACGCAGTAACGTACTCGTTAGTATTCTGAATGACTAACGAGGAAAGTATTTCCGTTACTTTTTTACAGTATCGGCTGTCAAATTTCGTTACTCGTTACTCGTTACTTTTGACCAAAACTGGTGAAATCCTGCACGAGCTTATCGCTGCACGGAACCAGCATCCGTCACAGCAAAGTAAAAAAAAAAAAAAAAAAAAAAACTCACTTCTCGAAGGCGAAAAAAACCTTCGGCTACCAGCTAATTCCGTTCATCCTCCTTTTTTATTTTTTTCCATAGTGTCACCACCCACAAGGCTTGAAAGAACTAGGGAGCCTTCATGTGCGAAGCGCACATGAAGGCACCCTAGAACGAACGACTGCGTTACAGTCCCCTCCCCTCCCTCCTCTTCCCCCCTATCTGCTTTGTGCAGCAGAGGTGGACAGCGGGGAGGGGGGGGGGGGGGGGGGGGGGCGAGGAGAGACATCCGTTTACAACAGTGGACAACTAGTGGCGAAGCGATTTGCTCATTTTTCTAGTTTCAAAAAAGAAAAAAAAAAGAAACACCCTTTGTGGAATTTTTTTACACTCGCTCTCCCCCTCGCTGCCTGAAAGTTCCTGACCCACTTTTGTAGACCGAATCTTTCGCTTGATTAGTCTTTAATTTCCTATGGTCATGATAAAAAAAAATGTAATAAAAGTTTTAAACCTGGAAAGAAAACTTACAAACACGAAACCTTTTTCTTTCTTTTTTTCACAAAAAAACGAAGAGCTACTGCTGGTAAGAGGCAGCAAGTGATTATAGCCAGTGTGCTGGTAACCGGTGTCCTGTTCCAGATAGTGAAGTAAATCAGTCTCATGGTAATAGTATGAACCGGACTGTTACGAAAACCGGCGTACAGATGAGGGGTGTTGGTTGGCTGGTTTTGTTCAAGCAGTCCCTGTTCGCATGTTGTAGTTTATAAAAGCCGATTGACTAACATCTCCGACTCATTCTGCGCGTGAGATGGGCATGAATAACGAAACTCCGTCGCCATGGCCAGCAGGTCTGAATGAAATATATCAACTAAAGGAGACAGAATCAGGTAAATTACAGTTTGAATGTTTAATCTGCATGCCGAAAATTAAGCTGCTTCGCGCATCAAAACACTATGAAACCACCCTGTAAATTTTTATCTTTATCCAAGCTTGTTAAAGAGGCTTACCATACATCTCTGCCAAACATATGTACTCGAAGAGAAAAGTAACGTAAAAGTAACGTAAAAGTAACATTCGTTATTTTTGAAAAGTAACGGTAACGGTATATCGTTACGTTTGTAAAAGAGTAACGTAGCTCGATAACGCGTTACGTTTTACCAAACTAACGACTAACGCTATTTCGTTACTTTTTTTCGGTAACGGGCACAACACTGCGCTGAAGAGACGCTCAGCCGACGTTGAGGTGTCTGGGACGCACATCACCCTATTAACGATTGGCACTAGCTCAGGAAGGTGAGAGCCCTGCCTCGCCACCACTGCAACGGGTCCAGACCTTCGTCTGTTACTTCTGGCAGCGAACGATAAAAGTGAGGCTTGTCAGGAAACTGTGGCTTCTTCACTTTCCTCCGAGAAGGCGTATTTTCTCTTTTTCTTTGGTGTGTTCTCGCGATGAGTGTCCGGCGACATACGTGTCAGAAAGGCGCTCATCGCACCCGATACAGCTTGCAATGTTTCTTTCGCAGGGGATTCCCATCGTTGGCCATTCACTTGTTTCTCTATGTGCGAGCTTTTTGTGGAACGCAGCCCGGCTGCACCAGTTCTCGTGCAAATGGAGCAGTTGCCTACGCTACGAGCTAAAATGAAAAAGTCACCCAGAGTCGTTTCCTGAGCTAATGACGAAGCACACGCATAATCGGGCATGTGCCTCGCCAATAGATCCGACGCTTCGAGACACTGATATTGGAGGTGAGAAATTGGCACACCGGAGAAAGGCAATGCTGCAGTGTTAATTGGATGACCTGTGTAGATCAACTAGTTGTGTGCAAATAAAAGAAAGACGAAGGGTGGAGTGTGACATTTTCCAGTCTTTATCAGCGCGCTGATAAAGACTGGAAAAGCGATACATATTACACTCTTATGTGCCTAGAAAGCAAGCGCTTCTACAGGTACTGCTCAGGCTGTAATGCATGCAGTTTATTAGTATTTTATTGCCTTCAGGAGTGGTGTAAGCTGTGTTCTGATCACTTGCAAGAGAACACGTAGAAGTTGTTCAACACTGGGTTACTGGAAAGAGATCCACGTGTTGACTGCTGCAAATCTTCTCGTTGAAGGGATTTCCACAAAGCGCGCGCTGACCGCGAATTTTCGGGGCGCGATTTTACAACGTCCGAATTTTTCTTGGCAGGCAACATCCTTTACATTTACGAGCTACTCTTTCCCAGCACAAACGCAGGTGCTCGGTAGGGGCCCATATCGTTTTGTGGAAGCACGTTTCGTGGACAACGTTTGATGGACATACGTTTCGTCGGCACTGGGATGTTTCGGGGACACATGCAGTGTTGTTGGTAACGCGTTACTAGTAACGACGTTACTGGTAACGCGTTACATTTTTCGCTAACGCAGTAACTTACTCGTTAGTATTCTGATTGACTAACGAGTAAAGTATTTCCGCTACTTTTTTTTACGGTATCGGCTGTGAAATTACGTTACTCGTTACTCCTTACTTTTGACCAATACTGGTGAACTCCTACGCGAGCTTATCTTAAAATCCTGCAGGAGCTCGTCGCTGCACGGAAACAGCATCCGTCACAGTAAAATAAAAAAACAAAAAAAAAAAAAACTCACTTCTCGAAGGCGAAAAAAACCTTGGGCTACCAGCTAATTCTGTTCATCCTCCTTTTTCTTTTTTTTTTCCGTAGCGTCACCACCCACAAGGCTTGAACGAACGACTGCGTTACAGCCCCCTTCCCTCTCTCCTTTCCCTCCCCCCCCTGCTTTGTGCAGCAGAGGTGGACAACGGGGGGGGGGCGTGGTGAGACATCCGTTTACAACAGTGGACAACTAGTGGCGGAGCGATTTGCTCATTTCTCTAGTTTAAAAAAAAAAAAAAAACACCCTTCGTGGAATTTTTTTTCCTCGCTCTTCCCCTCGCTGCCTGAAGGTTCCTGACCGTCTTCTGTAGACAGAATCTTTCGCTTGATTAGTCTTTAGTTTCCTAAGGTCATGATAAAAACATTTAAAAAAAAGATTTAAAACTGGAAAGAAAACTTACAAACACGAAACCTTTTGAGTGATTATAGCCAGTGTGCTGGTAACCGGTGTCCTGTTCCAGATAGTGAAGTAAATTAGTCTCTGGTAATAGTATGAACCGGACTGTTACGAAAACCGGCGAACAGATGAGGGGTGTAGGTTGGCTGGTTGTGTCCCAGCGGTCCCAGTTCGCATGCTGTAGTTTATAAAAACCGATTGACTAACATCTTCGACTCATTCTGCGCGTGAGATGGGCATGAATAACGAAACTCCGTCGCCATGGCCAGCAGGTCTGAATGAAATGTATCAACAAAGGAGACAGAATCAGGTGAAGCACAGTTTCAATGCCTATTCTGCATGCCGAAAATTAACCTGCTTCGAGCGTCAAAACACTATGAAACCACTCTGTAAATTTCTATCTTTATCCAAGCTTGTTAAGGAGGCTTATCATACATCTCTGCCACACATATGTACTCGAACACAAAAGTAACGTAAAAGTAACGTTCGTTATTTTTGAAAATTAACGGTATATCGTTACGTCTGGAAAAGAGTAGCGTAGCTCGATAACGCGTTACTTTTTACCAAACTAACGAGTAACGCTATTTCGTTACTTTTTTTCGGTAACGGGCACAGCACTGGACACATGGACCTGCAATTTTTCGTCCAAAAACGTATTACTTTTTACTAATGCCCGAGTTCCACTAGAGCGACAAACAAAAACGAACGACAGGGACAAGCCTGAAACCAGATTATTTCGCGATTTGACAGACTATGTAGAATTAAGGAGGCTATGCTCAAATACGAGCATCATGCACGCGGCAGTATCTTTGAATGGCTTGCAATCACATGCGCTTGCTTCGCGAGCACCGAACGACCAAACGCCTGCCATAGGTAGCATTGCGAGCTTGCTGCATGTGTTTGAGGCTTGTCGCTATCGTTCGTTTCGGTTCCTCGCTCTAGTGGACTTGGGCGTAAGTGAGTTGGGTTGAATTACTGGCTTCATTTTGTTTGCTTGAAGAATGCCGGAACTAAAACGAACTCACTCCTTTCGAGGCGGTTCCGATAGCGCAAAAACGAATATACGAGCCCTAATTCTAGACTGACCAATTGTGCTCACCACAGCTCTAGTTCGTACTACGCGCAAGCACCGGTCGCTCCGCTTGGGAAAACTTTAATATAATCACTGTCCCGGACTTGCACCAGTCCGCATGGACCGCAAAGAGTTAGGCAAGCTAGGCTTCCTGCGAATGCAGGTGACAAAGGCGACTTTCATGGACGACCGCTTTCGACAAAACGACACAACCTCCTTCGACAAAACGAACTTTCAATGGAACGTGGGAGTATATGAAAGAAACTGGCAATGAGACGTCGTTCAACCAACTGATGGCCACCACTCGGCAGCCCCGATCAAAGCACGTCACTCATGTAGCATTTTTTGCGCTCAATTGCCCGCCATATGCCCGAGAAACATCGAAATATCACCACCACGGCGAAGTTTGCGTAGTTTGTATATTAATTCGCGTATATCTGCCTCACGTTCTCAAAGGGGGCCGCAGTAAAGGATAAAAGCGCGAGCGTATAGCCCTGGAAGGGGCTCCTGCTCCAATACATGAACAGCAATGTCATCGCGGCAACTGTGGCAACGAAATCAAGAAGTTGAATGGCCGGTGTCACTTGCGATGAAACAATCGAACATGGAGAAGAATATAAATACGACTTCTGGTGACTCGTGCTTGCTCTTCACTGCTATTAATTTGTTTGGTGGCCAGGAGGTGAATGAAACGCAAGACGTACGAGTTTCCTAGTGAATCTGCCGTCGCCGTTGGTTCATTGCTGTGAACCAAACCTGCGACTCAGCGTATGCTCGAAACTGTCCAACATTGCAAACTTGTGTTTGTGAACATACGGCTTTCCTTTATCTTCAGATCTCTGCACAGGGTCGTTCGAAGCACGGTAGAAAGTACAAATCAGAACGGTATAAATCTGAATGTAAATCATTATATGAAAACGTACTCAAGTTTTACTGTGATGATTTAAATCATACCTTTACTAAAAATAGAACACGATATTTTTTATTACCGTTTTTGTAACCTGATGCTTTTGATGCGAATTCATTCTATATTTATTAAAAAAAAAAAAAACCAAGCGAAAACAAATTTGTATGAGGCTCAACATAAACGGAATAAGGTATTTCTCTGAGGAAACCGGAGAGGTGAGCTTTGTTTCTACCTTCCACATCATTGGTTCAGTTCTATGGTATCCATTGCAAGCAAATTAAAATGCGCAGAAAGGAAACAAACACAAAAAGTGTGCGCACACTCACAAACACACAAACCGGTAAGGAGAGGGATAGATAGAGTAACAGATATACATAGCGAGTTATAAATCTAAGGATGATCTTGCATCAGCCAGTATATTCCTTGTGTCTGAAACGAGCTTACTGCTTCTATTTTAAGACGATACAACCACATGGCGCTAAAGAGAAATGGTTCTTGCGGAAATCGGCAGACTTTGCGCGAGTTCAATAGCAGAAATCATAACCTTAAAGGGGTACTCCGTCCTTTTCTTCATAGTCCCCGATTTGCCTAAAAACTTGCTAAAAACACCAACAAACATGGCTGAAGTTATTTTTCCAAATATTTGGACAAAATAACTTTTTTTCGCGAAGTTACAGAATTTACAATTTTGGTCCTCATCGTGTTTTCCAAAGTGAAAAGCTCTACTAGCACCGTTGAAAAAGTGACGTCATGAGCGTGCAGGGGTTCACTCTTTGGGCTGTAGACTTTGTTTTCAACTGATTACAAGCAGTTTTATGGTGTCAAATGAATGCTTTGGAAAGTCGCTCCAGCTCCGGCCCAGCAGCACGATACAAATGCTCGGCATAGTTCATTTTTAGACTGCCCGCTCGAACCGCAAGCCGGCACATTCGTGACGTCACGGCAATGAAAAGCGCGGGTATATTCGAATCTTCGTTTGGGCGTCCTTTTCATTTGCCGATTTCACAAAAAACTATTCTGAATTTCGCGATACAAAATAACATATTAGAAAGAGTAAAGGACGGCGATTTCAAAAATATAGTTAGTTGGGGTTGCTCAGAAAGTCGCCGGAGTTCCCCTTTAAGATGACGTGTTTCATTTAAATCTTATAACGATTATCTAGGCAAGAGAAATCCCGTATAAATAAATAAATATGATTTTTGCGCTACTTTTTTTGCTTCCACCCAGCTATGATGTAAAGGCTTAAGTTCACGGATTAGAAAGTGATTTACTAAAGTGAGAAATAATTGACTAAGTTGAAACGAGTTACTTTCCCGTATCCTTGTTAACACTGCACACAATTTGTGAGATAAAGTACATATAATAATTTATGGTAGATCTCCAATCTGGAACAGGTTTACGTTCGAATGAACTTACTTCTACTTTAAATGGAGAACACCTCTCCCCTTGGCGAATTGTTGCCGCTGAAAATATCCGCCTGGTCTAGGAATTGATCCCGGTACCTCTCAATGCTGGCGAAGAGCTCTACCAACTGAGCTAACCAAGAGCTAACCGTCAGTAGATAAAGCGAATGTTAACAGTCTCTATGTGCATTCTTCATCGTAACTGCCAAAAGGGTGAGATCGGACGCTTCATTATTAGGTGTATAAACATTGAACTTCTGGGGACCCGTAGGCCAGCGCTTTGCCCCAGAGCCAGCGAGACCATTTTTATACATCATTTTCGGTTAAAAGCCACCGAAACGGCTTTGAAACTAATTATATTCGCACCATTTATACAAGCCATAGTGCGATTGCGAAAGTGATTTCCGCAATTGATAAGAAAAACACAATTGTATTTGCAAACTTTGTGGGATTGCCTCCATCGGAATTCCTTTCTCGGAATTCCGATGGAGAGTGGAAATTGCACAATAGCGCCCGTGTTTCGCTCGCAGCCTCGCGCTTGTTGTCTTTACATCTCTTGCTCTCCCACTGCGAGCCTCCAGGCATCTGATATCCGCCCATCTGGTGCCATTTCTGTATCTCACGCGGCGTTCCAAGCGGCACATGACAAAAAGTACTAATGAAGCTATTCTTGATCCCGTGTCGCCATCTGTATTTGATATTAGAAATATTAGAAAACTGCAATTTGCCGTGACTGGATGGGTAATGATTTAGATTGAATACTGAACTTCACGTGTAATCTGTCGATATGTAGTTTCTGTAAAATATAATATCAGGGGATTCTTCGTAATTTAATGTCTTGTTACTTTCGATAGTTGACGTGATTCCGTTTTATAACACGAGGAAATATCACGATTTGAAATTTATTTTGTATTATAAATGTACATTCTATGTACAGTTTATTGCTTTACTCCCTTAATTCAAAACATCCAATAGACCGTTCATATAAATTACCGTGAACATTCGGATGTTGTAAATAAAGAGAAAACACTTTAATATCATAGATAATATAATAAAAGTTAAATAATAAACTAACAAATAAGAATAAACGTAATCGACACTTGAAATTGCAGTGAAAAAAGAGCTATTTAAGTTGACATAAAAGTAATGACTGTAGAATAAATAGAGAGGCTGCTATAAACCTTTAGGACGTAAAACGGCCTGCACGGCGAAGTAGCACGACAAGCTTCTTCACTAAAGATACGTCAATCGCTATTCATGGTTGAAAGATCCAGATGAAAAAGTCTCATAGATGGAACAAAACCCTCATAAAAAAAAAATAAATAGGAACGTTATTTTGGAAGAAGAAAAAAAAAAAGAAACTATCATTACACTAAATTCGTTAACTGAATATTGTTTATTTGTATTCATAGAATGTGCGCTCCTACGGTACACGCAGTCTGTAACGTTTCACGTAAGAGACATTTATCAATCTCTATTTTTTAGGTTGTGCTTGGCCATATACAATATTCAAGACAATCATCAAGACGGGCTGGACATCGCAATCAATTAACCAATTCATAAGCGAGTAAAACGTGCTAGAGCTTACCGAAATAAAATTCTGGTATTGGACAAGGAAAATTACCCATAATTTAAAATACCAACCACCCAAACCAGACACTCAAAAAAAAAAAAAAAAAAACTGTTCGGTTACGGGTGAGGCAATTTAATAACTATGAAATCAATTTCTTTTTTTGAGTTTCTAGGACATTTGGGTGCTGCTGGGCAAAGGAACCTAATGTTTTCATTTTTCCAGAATAAGTTAGGCTTTAGACTAAAATCGACTGTTTTTCACCGATTCTTAAGGCCCGTTCACATACATGCGTCCGTAGCGACCGGAACGACCGGAAAGACCGGAACGACCGGAACAACCGAAACGACCGTTGCAAGGGTCTGCAACCGTCAGTTGCCATAGCGACGGAGGGACGCACGGGCGTGTCGTTCCCGACGCAAGGAGTTGGAGTGAGCCCAACTTTCCCCGCTGCGTTAAAAACAACCGCAACGACAGACTAATCACAGGTCGAGGAGAATGGGTCGCGCGCGTTGCATGCCGGTCGCGGGCCGGCTCCTTCTGTCTGCAAACATGGCGTCGGTGGTGATCGTCGACGTGGACGGCGTGGTGAAAGCTCATCGTTCCGCGTAAAAGCGCTATCCTTGACTGTAAATTTTCGTCGTGTGTCGCTATGATAACCCAGCACGTATTAGAAGGGAAGATCCACCTACTCATGCGGCAATGTCGTGGCGGCACTCTCAAGAGAGCAGAAACGCCCGTGCCGTCGTGTTTGTTTACTTCGACTACAGACTCCTAAGCATTTGTGTCCTTGAAAATCGCCTGGATTTCTTATTTGGCGCATTTCTGGCGTGTGCTCAAGTTCAAGCTATTACTGGCGCGTACCGTATAAAGGATGCCACTTTTTACGCGTTTTCATCACCGGAGAAAAGTGATTAGTGTTAGCTATCCTGAACGCTCGCAACGTCTATCTGATCACGAAATCATATTTCTACGTTGCTATATCGCTGATAAGGTTACATCGTCTTTTATAATCGTAGAAAAGGTGTGTGACGAGATTTGTCTGTTGGCAAAGTCGTGTATTAGAGCCGTGATCGTCCAAGACGGCGTACTGCATCTTTTCTTTTCTTTTTTTTTATTTACTGTACCCTGCAAGCCTATCATGAAAAAAAAATATTAATAAAGCTTTAGGCTATAAAAATCTGTCTGTCTATATTCTGTTACGGTATTGAGTGGCAGTGCGCACCCTTTTTAGGGGCACCGCTGAAACAGCTGACGGCGGCGTAGAAGCGGTCGCCGTGCTGCCGACCCGCTGCGCTTGTTGCAGCGGTTGCAGGTGTGTGTACGCGCGGCGCAGAGCGGTCGTTCCGGTCGCTCTAGTTGCAACGGACGCATCGCGCTCGTTGTAGATGTCTGAACCAGCCTTTAAGGCCCGTTCACATTCTTGCGACCCCTTAAAACTGGGTTCCTTGACACCTCTCGCAA